>NC_134717.1:51262031-51883437 GCF_049634645.1 Pelodiscus sinensis | reverse complement strand
ATAAGCTATTTTGACATAACCTGTGCAATTGACATAGCTCAATTTGCATAGTTTATTTCGAGTTAAGCCCTGTTGTGTAGACACATTCTTACTGACTACGATACTCCAGGATAAAAGCTAAAAAAGAGTGAATGTGAAGATTGGCTCCTTTTTAGAAATGCTAAGGATGGGATTGTGGAGAAAGGTAGGATTGATTTAAAATTAATCTAGACTCTTTTAGGGTCTGAGAGCTGCCAGGGATAAACACTGCTCCCTACTGGGATTTGTTAACTTTGGATCTCATCTTGCAAGTCTTTGTATTAATAATTATTACACGAGGAATGCCAGTGGAGTCAACAGAACTCGCATGAATAAAACTGCAGGATCTAAGAGAAATCTGGGTTTCAGTCTTGGATCTGACACAGACTCCCACGTGCCCTTGGGCAAGTCACTTCCCTCTTTCTGTGCCTCCATCTCCCATCTGTAAAATGAGATATTTCCTTTCTTCCACTCTATGTCTATGTCTGTCCAGTCTTACTGGTAGCTGGAGATGGTGGGAAATGGTTCTCAAGCACACTGATGGCTGCAGGCCCAGCTTTATGCCAGATGAATTGCAGACTGCCTTGACAATCTGTAGGCAGGCATCCCCAGTGCAAACTGTGAACAGATGCCTTTACAAGCTATTGTAAACTTATCAAAGAAAGGAAGATTAGATAGTGGAAATAATCTAATCTGTGGCATTTGGGGGAGGAATTCTTCAAGGTTGGTCTGGCCATTATAATCTTTAAAACGGGAATAAGGATATGCAACGGAATTATTATCAATCTCAATCTGAAGTAAAGATGTCACAGTTATTCATTACTCTTTATCTGTGGTGCCCAACCAGTTCTGAAGCAACAGCCTAAATAGTGGTTACTGTTACAGTGAACTAGCCACATTCAACTGACCAAATAGTCACATGTGGCTAGCATGTTGGACACTACAGCTCTATATTAATCAAGAAGGCTAGAGCTGTAATTAATAAGTATTGGGTCCATTAGAGTGACCAGCATGTTTTGAATGGGAGTGAAGAAGGGCTGATCATGGATTTGCTCATGGATTTCCAGAATCACGCCTCCTAAGATGCCCTCACAGATGAGGATGTTAAAATTAGATTAATCAACTAATCGAATAGTCATTGAAATGTAGCAAGAGCCCATCCAGCTCAGAGAATCCCTTGCTGGTCCCAAACTCCATGTGGCGCTTCAGCTTTGAAATGTACCAGAGCCTCAGTGGGGAATCTTGTACATTTAAAGGTAGAACACGGGCACTACACTCCTTCCCCCGCCCATGGAGCTGGAGCTGGGGGAACTGGCTTTTAAGCCAGCTCCCCCCAGAACCCTCTCCTCTTCCCCTCCTTTGCTGCCTCTTTCTTATAGAGGCAGAAAGCATGGGGGAAGCGACTACTTGACTAGTGTGTTGATAATCCAATAAGCTTTTGCTTATCGGATAGTCAATTTGTGGACTAGTCACTAACATCCCTATTCACAGACATGGACACTGTACTCAGGGAAGAAAGATATATGCATGAGTTGTAGGTAGGCTGTGCTGTGGATGGTAGGCACTTGGTGTTCATGAACTCACCACTCTTAACAGTACTACAGGGCAGGTGCTTTAATGGAGGTGAGATGCTGCAATCTTTTGGACTGAAATTAACAGTTCTGCATAGGTGGGGGGAAAGGCTTTGCTTTTAGTGCGTTTTTGCTTTTGATTTCCACCATTGTCACTTGAACTTCTGCCCTTCAGATGGTGCAGGGCATCTGTAAACCAAAGGAATGTGAGAGCAATGGGAACTCTGAAAGCCACTCTGTCTATGCTTCTGGTTATCATGTGATGAGTGTTACTCACCAAATCTTCAATCCCTTATTCAGTTATTGGCCTCACAATGCCCTGGTTGGTTTGCATATTGGTGGGACCTAGAAGCCTTAGTGACCTAACCATGATGATATGGCTTTCATGCAGTATAGAATGTGTCTGAATAATGCAATAATCTACTCAGGACAATGACTGAATAATGATGCCCTTTGTGCCAACATCTAGCCCAATGATCACACCTAAGGCATGGCTGGCTACATAGGTTAGGCCAAAAACAACCTGAAAGACTCTTGAGGAAGAAAAAGAAAGTGAGTTTCAAAACATGTCTGTATTTGTATTTGATTTCTTGAATACAGGTATTAATATTACTTCACTGTAAGACAATGACTTTTCCTCCCATAGTTATATGCTTTCTGTAGAGATAAGAGAGCTGGAAGGTGGGCCACTCATCAGAGTTTTATTCTCAGGACCTCAGCCATCATAAGAAACAATTCCACTAGCTATAGAAATTGACTCATATTTCCTTGGTTAGACCAGAGTTTAAATCATCATAACACATGCCCTTTAGTAAACACTCATTCCAAATAGCAATCCTGCAAATCTGAAAAATGAATGTCATTCATGTAGTCAGTATCTGCTCATACTTCTGTGTGGTTTTTTTAAAAGAATTAATAAAGATTTTCTTGCTCCTTTGAGAAACAGCAGAAATCAATTTGACAAAATAGTAACTAATAAGGGGAAAAGACCATAAAACTTTCTGGGATCAGAGTTGCTGTTTATACAGGAAGATTAACTACAGATTGGACCTCCCTGATCTGGCATCCTTGGGACCTGACCAGTCCCAGATGAAGGTTTTTACCAGACATGGGGATATCATTTCTCAACCCCCTGCTGCCGGCCTCCACACCCAGCTGCTGGCCTCCTGGCCAGCTCCTCACCTCCAGCTGACCCTGCTGCCCTGTGAACCCTACTGGGTAGCCATCGCTGCCCTGGCTCCAGGTCTCGCTGGGCAGCTGCACACACTGCGCTGGGGATCTGAGAGCTGCTGGCCACCACGGATCTCTGCCCCACCGAGCTACAGCTGCACTGGGCAGACGTGTCTCCCAACCCTGCTAGGCAGATCTGCTGCCACGCGCTGATGGCAGATTTGCTGTGGGTAGCCCACTGTCTTGCCAGCCCTACAGGGATCATTGCTACTGGCCCTCCACCAGGACTCTCTTGTCCTGCAATATCCGTGTTGGACCATGGATGTTGCCAGATCATAGAATCCCAGTTAAGAAAGTTTCAACTTGTACTAAATTGGATCCTATGTAGCATAATAAAATATGTTTTCATAATATTAAGGTTTGATGAGATACAGCAGAAGAGTTGACTGTAGTCACAATGAACTAAATGCTCCCCACTCTATGGAAAAACACAAGCCTGGAGGAAAACTGCTCAAAAAATGTTCCAATGAACTTTTGCAATTGGGGCTACATTCTCCCCTCCAAAGATGATGGATTTGTACGGGTATGGCCAACCCATTTAATGAAGAGAGCCATAAGAGTGGCGGAAAAAATGTGAAGAGCAGCACCAAAATTTTCAAGCAAAAAAAGAAAGAAAGCCCCCTAGAACAGAATTGTTGAGCAAAACCAAAAAAATTATTATTTTTTTAAAGTAGGCTGCCCCTTTAAGATGGCTGCCATATTGGGTGCCATTTTTAAAACCCTACAGATCTGACCCGGTAAGCACAGGGAAGCCGGAGGGTGGGAGGGGTGAGGTGCAGGACCGGTTTTGCGAGCCACACTTTTGGGGGGCAAGAGCCATATGTGGCTCACATGCTGTGGGTTGGCCATGGCTGGATTAGTAGCTTCAAGGAGATAGGGACCCTCCAGTCGTGCAGGGCTTGAGGCTTTCCAGGGAAATCTGCTTCTTTTGGATTCTAGTGCAGATTTTCTTCACTGTGGTCGCTGGAGCAGTTGTAGGTAGTCTGTTGAGAGCTAGATGGAGCTGGCTCTCCTGTTTCCAGTTTAGAAAAACAACGCTTGTAAGAGAAGATGAAATAAAGAGCAAAAAGAGACTGTGATTAACCCTCACCCTGAGGACAAAACACTATGCACTGAAGCACATACATGGACACTTAGGCTACCGTGTAGACTGCAGGCTTCTTGCACAATAAACTTTTATTGGAAGAGATCTTCCGCAAAAACTTCTTGCGCAAGAGCACGTACACACTGCAAAAGCACATTGAAAAAGCGATGCACTTTTGCGAAAGAGAGCGTGCAAACTGCAAGGGTGCTCTCTTGAAAGTAAGCTCTTGTTGCTATGCACAGAATGACCACCAGGGCACCTGTGCTTTTTCCTTTTTCCATGCAAAAAACCCCTCTTTCCCATCCACACACGCCTTTTTGCGAAAAGATTTTCACAAAAAGGCGTTCTTCCTCGTAGACTAAGGAATACCTACACCGGAAAAACCCCTCTGTTCTTTTGATTTTTTTGTGCAAAAATGTGTTTGAGGTGTGGGTGCTCCACAAGTTTTGTCAGAAAAATGGTTGCTTTTCCAAAAAAAACCTCTGCAGTGTAGACATAGCCTCATACATATGTTTCCTAATATACCATTTATACTCACTCATAAGCTGACTTTTTTGGGGAAAAAAAAACACTGAAAAGCTGGGGGGAGAGGAAAGGGGGAAGGTAAGCTCATGAACAGGTACTAAAAAAGCAGAGTGGCAGTGGGGGACCCGGTGTGAGCCAAGACACAGAAGTCCCAGCTCGTGCTGGGTCCCAAACATTGCAGCTCTGCCTTTTGGCAGCTCTTACTACATTTAAAAGACAGAGACGCAGCGTCTGGGACCCGGCCCAAGCTGGGATTGCCAGGTCCCCTGATGCCACTCAGCCTTTTCAATGTAGTAAGAGCCTGGTGGCCATCTGTCTCTTACTATATTTAAAAAGCAGAGATGCAGAAGTCTGGGACCCAACCCCCTCTCCTCCCTCAAGGTTACAGAGAAAAAATGCTAAAAAGTCACTGGCCCACGTATAAGGTCCTAGACCTCTGTACTTGGCTTATAAATGGGTCAGTGACTTTTTGTCATTTTTTCTCTGTAAGGTTGTGGGGGGGGGGGGGGGGGGAGATTCATCTTATACATGAATGGGCTTATGTTTGAGTATTGTAATTTTTCCTTATGCAAACATTTGCTAAAATTGCACAGGCATATTGTGATTTCAGTGGGTTATATGATGCTTGAGACTCAGAGTGCCACTTCACCACCACCTGCCATCAGCACGACGGAAGCCTATTGTGGATCAACTCCAAGAAACCACCAGCTTGTACAAATCTTGCCCTCTAGGCCTCATCTTCTGAAGTGTGATCTCTTAATTTATACAGGAAAATAAAAAATTAAAAGGTATAATGCACTGCTATGGTTATACATTGTGTAATTATTGCCTAAGAGGTATGGATAGAGCCAAAAGGGCAAGTACATCTAGCTGACTTCCAAATGCAGCAGTTATTCAAGCCAGTCAACGTGAAGTGGAAAGGTCAGACTGAAAAACACTATGCAAGTTTTCTATGTGAAGTCCACATAAAAGGACAATTTTGAAAATTACAACTATTCCTGAAATAGACATTCTGGTAACCAATGAAATCAAGGCTGCTTTGCCATTCATTTGGTTGGAGAGAAACCTTGAGATTTCAAAGGAGAGCTCACCCTTCTTTAGATACACTAGGGATCTTAACTAATGATTACTACTCATGCAGTCAATGGAATTTCCATCAACTACTCAACTGGTTGATAGGCACTTCTGCATTCTTCCTTTGAAGCGTACAAGAGCCCCAATAGGAATGTGGAGGAATGCGGAACTCTGCATGAAGCCTGGGGCCAGCAGGAAGTCCTGCTGATTCTGGGCTGCATGTGGGTGCCAGCTTTGAAATGTACAAGAGTTTCCAGTGGGGGCTCTTGTGCATTTCAAAGAGGAAGCACCAGCATGGAGCCTGGAGTCAGCATGACCCCGTGCTCCATGCTGCACTGCCGCTTTTAAATGCTAGGCGGAGCCCAGGGTCATTCCCCAGCTGACCCGGGGATCCATGCAATGCTGCCCCTTTGAAACTCCTCAACAGTGTTTCAAAGCAGCGCCACATATATCTGACTCCAGGCTCCATGTGGTGCTGCCCCTTTGAAATACCTTGGCGGTGTTTCAAAGGGGCAGCGCCACACATAGCCTGAGCTCAGCTGTGCAGTGCTGCCCCTTTGAAATGCCCCGAGGTGGTGTTTCAAAGGGGTAGCGCTGCATGGAGCCCAGGTACAGGCTTCATGTGGCGTTGCCGCTTTGAAGTACCCTCTTCTCTCCCTTTTCTGCCTCTATCTTGCAGAGGTGGCAGAGCGTCGGGGGAGGGAAGGGGGAGGAATTGACTAGTCGTCTAGTCCTTAACATCCTTAATATACACTGCTGTACCTTGGCCATGAGACAGCTGAGGCTGAGGGAAAGCATGAGAGGATTGGTAATGTGATTCATAGTCATAGTCTTTCATGGAAATCCAGGTTGTTGCACGTGACTGCCTGGTGGCCATTGATCCATTCTTTATAGACAAATGGTCTGGGCTTGAAGAAACACAAAACTAACTCCCTCAGCAGCAGATGAAAAAACAAGGTTTAAACTAGTTCCTCCAGGAAATGGTTGGGGTAGATGAGTAGAGCAATGAGGGGAAAAGATTGCAATGCATCTGCTTGCTGTACTCCTCTTTGGAAGATACAAAGAACTTCAATTTTCTATTGCTATATATCAGGACTAAATTCACTCAATTCTCAAATGATTGGTCTCAGAGGGTTAGCCATGTTAGTCTGCAGCTGCAAAAATGAGGAGTCAGTTGACACCTTACATACAAACAGATTTATTTGGGCTTAAGTTTTCATGGGTAAAAATCCATGTTGTTATATGAAAGGACTAGTGTAGTAAATAGTCAAGAACACAGGTGAACTAAATGAATCTGTATTTGTAATATAAACAATAGATTTCTGCTGCATAGCTTTTTTGTATTGTGTTGTAGCTGAACAACAGTGGCGGCTGAAATATGAAATGCACTGATGTTTAAATTTCATTTTGAAATTTCATTATGAAATGCACTGATGTTTAAATTACATGTTTAAATTTCATTTTCTAGGGGACAGGGAACTGTTTAGCTGAAAATCCCCAATGACCATCTTAGGTTTTATGTAGTGCTTTGCATTAGTAGATCTCAACAGAGCAGGTCTTAGGGGCAGGTGAGCCAGGCAGTTGCCTAGGGCCGCCATTTTCAAGGGGAAGCCAAAATGTAACACAATGAATTGTATATAAAATGGGAAAAGTTACTGAGAAAAATTTTGCATGTTTTCTCAGTAGCAAAAGTGCCCCGCCCACCCTGCCCAGCTCTCTGCCCTGCACTGAGGCTGCTTTTCACTCTCCCAAGCTGGGAACCTGCCTCTCGCTCCCTTTATCTGCAGCTCCCTCCCAACCAGACACTCCCCGGGAGAGTCTCACATCTCCAGACAGCTCCCCCTAGTGTCTTGAATAGTGATAGAAATGTAGCCGTGTTAGTCTGGGGTAGCTGAAGCAAAATGCAGGACAACGTAGCACTTTAAAGACTAACACGATGGTTTATTAGATGATGAGCTTTCGTGGGCCAGACCCACTTCCTCAGATCAAATAGTGGAAGAAAAGAGTCACAAGCATATATACCAAAGGATACAATTAAACACATATGTGTTCATTTTTTTTAATTGTATCCTTTGGTATATATGGTTGTGACTATTTTCTTCCACTATTTGATCTGAGGAAGTGGGGGTCTGGCCCACGAAAGCTCATCATCTAATAAACCATCTTGTTAGTCTTTAAAGTGCCACATTGTCCTGCATTTTGCCCTAGTGTCTGTATTTCCCAGCTGAACCCAGGGCGCAAGGCAGCAGGCACAGCTGGAAGGTAGGAACCCTATAAATTGCATAAAAATCACTGTGGCAATTTTTCTTCGCCTTTCTTCGAAGAGCAAATCAATCAACCACACTAGAAAAGATTTTATTCTTCAGAAGTGGAATCAGCAGTGCACCTTGTCTGACAATCGGAAAGGTATAGGTAAGTGTCTCTAATTCTTTTAAATGAAAATGAGATGCAATGTCAAAGCAAGGAATTTTGTCACCCAGGGCGAGACCAAACCTTAGCTGTGTTTAATAATTAATATATCTAGAAAAATAATTTGAAAATGCTTCTTTAAAATATTTCATTACCATATATGTAAACTTAGGATCAAAGAACATTTTTCAAATATTCAGGCTAACACGGCATATTCTTGGAAGGGCCACAAAAAGAAATTTGCCCAAGCCGCCAATTAGTTAGGACCAGCCCTGGATCTCAAAGTGCTTTAAAAAGTGCAGTATCATTATCCACATTTTACAGATGGGGAAGCAGAGAGAGGATGTGACTTGCACAAGAACATGCAGCAGGCCAGTGACAGGGCTGAAAAGATAACCTCTGTCCCCTGTAAGGCTCCATCTGCTACTTTAGCCATATTTCCTCTATCTTGCTGTGCACTGAAACTGATGAAAGGGGGCGTTAAAATGGCTATACAGTTTTATTTCAATATGTCCATGGAGCCTCTACATTATCTGTTATTTTTAAGAACACGCCTACATGAACCAACTGATGTATGAGGGAATCAGATTTTCTCACTATGTCTGGCTTCAGTCTCAGACACTTTTTTTGTTGTAATCTTTATATTTTGCTTAGTTTTTTTCTTCTTTTAGAATGCCTCTTGTTCTTTTTTCTTCCTTGCTATAGAAGATTGCTTTCAGACATTTAATTCTTTTATTTCATTTTATCTCTTGTTTTTCATGCGCACCTCCTTTCTTTTCTAACCATTTCTCTGGAATTACCCTGATCATCTACTTGATGAGGTTCTGCTCCATTGTTCTCAAAATATTAGATACATATCCAATACATGGGGATATGAAAAATAGTTCTGAGGCTGTTTGTTCTTGACATGATACAGCTTGTGATAATAGAAAGACACATTTTTTAAACAATGGCAGTCTGAGAATTTTAGACAAAAGTTGTATCAGTGGTCCTCACTGTTACTCAGTTGCAACATACTCCACCTAGACATAGAACAACCACATCATTATTTGTGGGGACACAGTTGGAAAAATTTTGGCATCCCTTTTTCCTTAGGTGGTTTTAATTAACCATGTCCCAATATACATACTTGCAATGCTGTATTCTATAGGAATTTCCATTTTTAATGTTGCTACTTGTTTCATACCTTGCCAGACTACATGCAAATAAAATGGTGATACTGATGAGTCAGTGAATAGAACTGAATTTCTCATATCACTAGGGATAGTCTATAGTTCCTGTAACATGAGCCCATCAGGTCCATAGCATCCTAAATTAATAAAGCAGCAGTAGCTGCTTCCGCTAAAGGACAACAAAGCATCTATTGTAGTAAATGAAAGAGGCTGAAGACAAAACAAGACAAGGCTGAGATTACTTTTGTGCATTTGTGTATGGGAGCTGAAAGGAAAGGGCAGGTAATTTGTACCACCACCAAAAGGTGTCTTGTCACTGTTGTGCTTTGTAAAAAATACTGTACCAAACTATAGGCAAGGACTACTTTAGTACACTGAGCCCCATTCTTGGTAGGTCCCTAGACATTTCTGTAACTAAGGGTATGTCTAGACTAAGGGTATGTCTTGGTAGGTCCCTAGATATTTCTGTAATTAAGGGTATGTTATGCCTCGTGGGATGAGGTTTACCGGGGTGGTTGACAAATGCCTTTGATGTCGACCGCGGAGTGTCCAGACTAGCGCGCTGAGTTGACAAACAGCTGATCGACTCAGCGCAGTAGCCATTTTAATTTAAATGAAGCAGCGATTATTTAAATCACCACTTCATTTGGGTATGTCTAGTAAACTAATCTACATGACTCTGGGGACAGAGCCATGTAGACTAGACATACCCTAAGATAGCTAACGATATCTGACAAAGCTACAAGCATGCTTAAGGGATGACGGCCCTAATGTCAAGACAAATTGATAGTTTGTATTTAAAACAAAATTAGCTTTTTGTTTCTACTGAACATCATTTTTCCTTCTAACCCCTTTGGTCATTCTAATTCCTCTTGACCTTTTCCCACTATAAACTCCAGTCATATGAAGAAGTGGGCTGTGCCCATGAAAGCTCATGATAGCATCTACATGTTTTGTTAGTCTATAAAATGCCACCAGAGACTTGTTTTTTAAGATTATCCTGTACAGACTAACTTGACTACCTCCGAAGCTTATCTTCCTTTTGTCATTCGCCCCCAACAATAGTAACTGAATAAAGGAACTTACGACAGAAAAAATAAATGAGATTTGCTATAATTGCAAGCTAAAGCTTTTAAGAAAGGGGCACAGATGTGGAGCTAGATCTTCCCAAGTTTAAAACTACAGTAATCTTGGTGTGTTGGGGAAGGCCAGGATCTGAACTTGTGAATTTCCTGTTTTGTGCCCTTAAAATGATCATGCCTAGTATTTCACTAACAGCTCAAGATAAGCACAGCAGCTACAGGCATAGGAGTACAGAGCACCTGGCTCAGAACAGAAGTTTCCAAATATCATTGGTCACAAGGTAATGATTAAGCTTAGAAACAAAAACTTGAATATATTGTACATGCTGGTTAGCTGAATGGTCTTAGCTATTTTTAAGAAACTGGGACAAAGAAATAATAGAGCTATTGTAATAGGAAGAAATGCCCATTATAGTTCCTTCTTAACCTTTTGGTCTCTCTTGCTGCTTCAGCTGAATATTATCTGTATATTCAAACAAGTTAGAATTCCTACTGCTGACTTGGCTACTGTAATGTTCTGCAACGTTTGGGAAGTGACTGCAGTTGATATGCATGTACACAAAACACAAGAGCCATGAAACAACTGAACATTATCTAAACTAGTTTTTATTATACAGAATGTGAAAGAAGCTGTCCTGATTGTAGGACAGTGAGTATAAGGATTTTTAAAAACCCAACAAAATAGAGCTGCTATCTTTGAACAGATGTAAGGGCTGGAGGAGGGGCAAGAAGTAGAAAATAATCTGTAATTTCATCAGTAAGCCTTTTTTTTTTTTTTTTTTTTTTTTGCCAGAAAGCACGTTTCCTGAACTAGAAAGAATGAAGAGTCTCTTTCATTGACTTAATAAACTATGGCAGATTAGAAGAGAAACTACTTTTTAAACACACAGATACACTCACAATCCTAGAGTACAGTGAATTGCATAAAGGCACTATTTTAGATAACTCATTTTATAATTCATTCAATCAGGATCTTATTCCTCCCTTTACTGTAACTGAGTTTAGTGAAAACTTACTGAACTCAGAGAAATTAACACAACAGAGACAAGAACAAAAGCCTCAGCATTGTAGTAGGAAGAAAAATATCTGTGCACCAAATAACAGATTCAAGTGCACCCACTTGTATTACATCAATATTCATTTGCAAAAACACAGATATAGTTTCCATAACTCATTTGAAGAGGAAGATTTGCACTCATTTTTAATTTAGCACACAGACTGGAAGAAGTGCTTGTCAGACTTGATTTCCTGGAATTTGAGCTTTGTACAAGACACGGGACTGGAAAATATTTTAAAAATAGGTTATGTTTAAGCCGATATTCAAGTGACGGAATGATTGAAGTGCACTGAATTTAAAGTATCACATTTCTCATTCACTTCTTAAAATGTTTTTCAAAGCTTAAGGATTTTTTTTTGAAATGCTATATTCTGACAATTTTAAAGCAGTCATCCTTTCTACTGTTAGAAAACAAGAAAGGGCAAAGGAACTGAGCATAAGGGCACTGTGGAAAGGACACAGATGAGGGCAGTGAATGACAATATTTTCTGGCATTGGGAGTTATTTCACATGCTGAGCACATACAGCTCTTGTTGTCTTGAACTGAAGCTGTAGGTACTGTTGAAAGTCAGGCCCAAAAGTATTCAGTGTATCGCTTAAAATGTATAGAACTAGAGTATTTTAATTGTAATATAACATTTTTTCATTCACACTTTACTCTCCTTCTCCCAACTTTTGAAATAAGACTCATAGAACAGAAATCATAGGACTAGAAGGGACCTACAGAGGTCATCTAGTCCAGTCTCCTGCACTCATGGCAGGACAGTGTCAGCTATTATGTGGAACCCAGATGTGGAACTCTTGATTCTATGGACTGTTACTTATGCTGCTGTTCATGAAACTTTGTAACACTAAATTTATTATTCACATTCTTATAATCAGACTTTCTGGATATCTTGCTTCGGGGGGGAAGAGCAAAATATTTTATTTGGTACCTGGTACAATTTCAAAGACCAATGTAACCCTTTTAAAACACTGCAGTTATAGAAGTCAATACTGAGAGTGTAACAGATGTAAAGAAAGCAAAAGAATGGCTACCTTTCAATTGTCAAAAAGTGTGTTAGGCAACTAATTACTAATATTAGGCACAAGCTACTAGGAGCTACACCCTAACAGCTTTAGCACCAACTTCTAATGACCACACTGCTGAGCATATGCAGGTTTAAGATAGCTTTAGTTTCAGATTTTTGTCAGGAAAAACACTTTGCATAGCAGTGAGTAAATCACTTGAACTTTCAAGTAACACAGTTTTAACCCAGCACGAAACATATTTCCCACTTTCTTTGTAGAAATATTAGTTACAACGCAGAGTCCTTTACACCAAGAATGAATACTAAGTGGCTTGTGTCCCAGACACGGTCCACCAGGGTTAAGCCCCTGGCAGATTGCCAGACGCTTTATTTACCTGAGCGACTGACCACAGGTATGGCCACTCACAGCTCCCATTTTGGTTCATTGTTCCTAGCCAATGGGAGTCATGGGGAGTGGTGGCCAGGCTAACCCTGGCAATCCGCTTCTGGCCCACCCATGCCTTTACCAAACTACAAAGGGAAACAGGAAAACTAGCTACATACATAGCTGTAGGACAAAATAAACAAAAACCCAAACCCCCCCAAAGAACACAGTTAGATAACTTTTAGAGTTACCAGTACTAAAGAGAAGGTAAAATTTTATAAGGAACATTCAAGTTCCTTCCTTATTCCCTATCTCCTATACAACATTCCTTGAATATTTCAGTTGGGATTTTAAATTTTCATTCCTTCCCGTACACCCCCCACCCACCGATGGTTCAAGTGTCTAGTGTCATGCAGACTAGAAATTCTATGCCTTGTTTTCATTTATTCACCTGTATATCAAAGAGGTTGTATGAGAAAAGAGTCTACCACACTCCTTAGAAACCAGCAACACAGCTCAATAACTACATCTCTAAGCAGCAAGTGTTTGTTTGTCTAGAACAGTAACAGTCTAGAAATTCTCAATCTCACCAATATTGTGTTGCACTGTCCAGGAAATGCACTGAAATTGCTTGAGCCAAGGAACTGAGAAATACAACGGGCAGATAAGAGTCTTTTTTAGATAGACTCCAAATCCACTACCAATGTCTGCCACAATGTAGTGCAGGGGTGGGGAACCTCTTTTGCGTCAGGATCTGCTGATCCACAAGGGTGGAGTGGGGGGGGAGAAATCAGTCGGAGGCTGTACTCAAGTGAGATGTAAAAAACCAAAACCCTCACTGACATGGCCTCTGACTAAGAAGGAGAAAGACACTCCCCACATTTCCCTCATACACCAGAGTCTAGGGGAACCCAGACTAGTAAATTTTGTATGCTCCAGCCCCTGGCCTAAGGTTCCCCATCACTGATGTAGGGTATTTAAACCAACACATTTAATTAGGAAAAGTTACAGGCCTATAAGTCATTTATACATATTAAATATGAACAGATGTAGAGAGATCTTTTTCAACAGACTAATAAATTATTTAACCTCTAACTCAAGTTAAAACAAATATTTTGGAAGTCATGTAAATTGTTATTCATTCAAACTGGAGCTGTATTCTTCGTGTCCTAGACTATATTAGATAGTCACAAAGCATACAATAATCTACCAATGCTGCTTGTGTGTGGTCATGGTGGTGGTGGTGGTGGTGGTGGTCAGGAAAGTTTCTTACTAAATAAAACTTTTAGAAAGTTCAGCTATCATTGATCAGTCTTTTCCTTTTCCTCTCTCTCAGATGCTGTTTTCTGTTGCTAAGGGTGTTTTTGTCACCCTGAAGACAAACCCCCAAAGGGCAAAAAATGTCCATGGCAGCTAATTTAGCAATGGCATTCCAGATGTGAGAGTTCATTTTAGCAACACCAGAAGTAATCCATTAAAGCTGACATCATAGCTTGGAAAATCTTAATATTCCTTGGAAAATAATTCTGAATTATCAGTATACAGTGAGTTATCAGTATACGTGTTATAATTAATGCAACCATATTGTTCCTTGAATTTTAGTTGTGAAGTAAGGGTTGTTTAAGGTAAGGAGGTGGGGATAAATATTGTTTTCCAGGAGACTATAACCTAGGAATCATTGGTATGGAGACAGTATTTTTTTACTCAGGCTGTGTAAACTTTATGTAAGTTTTACATTTAAAACATTATATTGACTAGGGATGTAAATAGGGATGTTAAATTTTAGATTAACTAATTCAATAGTCAATAGGACTTCCATTGACTGTTCGATTAGTCCATAAAGGTGCCTCTGCCGGGCTCTTGCTATAGTTCAAAAGTGGAAGCCCCGAAGGGAGCGTGGAGCCTGCAGGAGTACCTTTTGAAATATACAAGAGCCACACCAGAATTCTTGTACATTTCAAAGGCTCAGGCACTGCAGGGAGCCCGGGGCCAAACCTCTGCTGGCCCTGCGCTCCCTGTGGGGCTTATGCTTTTGTAGAGCTCTTGCTACAATTCAAAGGCAGAGGCGCCCTTATCAACTAATTGAATAGTCAATGGAAATTAATCTATATTTAATAACCCTACTATGACCTATATCTGGTCCTGAAAATGCTGCCTTCTTGAGGTCAAAGACAATGCCCATACCCAAGTTTTCCTTCAAAGAGGCAGCCAGTACTAATGATGTATTCTAGTTTATAATTTGTATAGTGCCAAACATATACCAAGTGCTTTATAGACATATAAAAACAAGATCCCCATTGTGAAAAGCTTCCATTCTAGACAATGTACAAATACGGCCAAGGAGAGAGAGTAAGATGCTATACAGTTCACTCACCTGCTGTTGCATGTCATATTAATTCTATTAATGTTTTATTGCAGGGACAGATGAAAGATATTAAGCCATTTAGCATTCTTCTGCATGGAGGTTTTGGGCTTGAAGGCTTCCTGCAACTAGCCATTTCTTTAGCTGAAGCTTGCTAGTTAACTTTTGGATCATGACTAAAGGGAACATATTTACTCACTATATCATACAAAATATATATTTTATTTACAATTTGTCACACACTGATGTAAAGAAAAGTCAACATAATGATTTTAAAGTTGACAGTCTTTATTTACAACCTTGTTGGCAAAAGGTGGAGGGAAAGTTTAAAACATTTTAAACAGAGGGCACCACAGCTGACGCTGTATCAATTCACGAATCTGCATCTTTAGCATCCAGTTGAAGAATTAAAGCATATCAATACTTGCAGGAGCATGAACTTCTGAATCTGTATCACTTTCATTTAGAGTACATTGCTCAAATATTTTAGGCAGTTTCTATATCAACTCAATTTACTTATTAAAAGGTGAAGGAAGTTCACTTTGACAGTATACTGTACCTGGAAATAATAAATCCACTTAAACTCAATTCCTACTTTTAGTTGAAAATTACACCTCATTTTCTGTGATGACAGCTCTCAATTTAATTAACAGCTACACTGAATATCTTACTATGAGGTGTAGTCAAGACTGGAGTAATGGAAACTGAAGAAAGTACTTCTGGTTTTTGATGCCCTCCAGAATCAGTTGGGAAAAGTCATAAACATCCTGTTTAAGAATTCTAGATGAAAAAAATGATGTTGTCAGTTTTCACTTTGTAAGGAAATTTTCAATTTTCTTATTGGATTTGTTTGTTCATTCCTCTAAATCGAGAGTGTTTAATTCTTCTTCTAGATCATCCAAGTCCTCTCCAGTAAAAAGATTTTCATCAACAGGAACTGCATCTATTACTCCATTTTCCTGTTCTTCTACCTCGTTTTCTTCTAAGTCACTTTGCTCCCCATTTTCCATCCCACCTCCTGAAGCTTCACTTAATTTGTTATCTGAAAATAAAAACATTTTTTATAATGTCTATTAAATTCTTACAGTCAGTCAATCTCTCAATATCAACAAGGCCCCATGCTTGAAAAACATACACACTTATGTTTTGATGCAAAAATACTGCCATGGGGCCATATTCTATTAAGACATATATTGTAGGAATGGGCTTTTCACAGTTGCAAATGAACAAAGAAGTGCATGAATACAAAAGCTTTTTATAACTTCTGTCCTTGCCAACTGGTTCACACTACTGAATTATGACTAATATTCAATGCTGTACTGAACTCCAGAAAGGTCCAACCAGGATCAGGCTTTTATATGGCTGATGCTGTACAAATATATAGTATGATGCAGTACTAGGTTAGCTAACATGTTTAAGGTGAACTTAGTTTTTTGGAGTCATCACTCATTCACTTACTAAATCAGGAGAGTGAGAAGAAAGATTTTTCCTTTCCCAGTTTCAAGATGTAATTTTAAATGATTTTTAGTGATACAGTAGAAATGATTGTAAATATTAAGTAGGAAGTCACAAAACACAGGACTGGTTACAGCAATTGCCTTCCCCTCTACTAGAAAACACAAGTATCCTGTATTTGCAGAACACAATATGAGAAGCACATTAAGCTATAACCACTATAAAAATCTAACAAGAATTTCTTCAGAGTCTCTACTTGAGTATTTGGAAAGACCTTTAACACTGAAGTAATGTGCTGTTATCTGTTAACTTAGTTATGCCTACAAAAGCGAACTTACCATCTTTTTCCACTGAAGTGTATGTGCTGAATCGCTCAAGACTAGCCACAGTAATACCAGTTTCATCTACATCCTTTGGGACATACAAGTTCAAGTCTACATCATTTACCCTCACAAAATCTTCAACCTGAAAAAATAAGTTATTTTCTTTGCATTAATAACTGGTTTCCTGTAACTGATTTGTTAATTTTACTTTTTATATCAACTTTTCTTACTGCACCTTTTATTTTTTTCGGCATAAGCAAAACTAAACTAAAAAGGGGACCTACCATTTAAGTATTAGCCAAGCTTCTTTTTATGGAAGCTTAATTGTGATCAAATTTGAGAAGTATCTAAACCAAAAAGTTATTCACCAAATTTGAAATGTTACCAACAACAAACTTGCTTCTTTACCTCATCTTCACTTGTTCCTTGACTATAATGTGTGTCATCTGCTTCTTCATCATCTGCATCAACCAACTCAGGTCGGAACTCAAATACTTCACGTCCACTGATCTAGCCATGGAGAAGCAAATAAGAGATGTTCAAACAACACTGAATATGAAGGAAAACACACACAGATCTTAATTTCAGGCCAGCTACCTCACTATAAAGTGTATTATACTCTTTCCACTTACAAGTAATAGTATTTGCATAAACATACCACCAGTGCTTTGCCAGCTTTAAAATCAGCTTTCCTCCGTTCCATATCCTGCTCAGCCTTGTCAATCTTTTCTTGTCTTTTTCTTTTCTTCCATGCAAGAAAAGACTCTAGGGTGATTTTGGTAATGTTTGGTCCTAAGGCAGCACGCTGAACAACAAAGATATTAGCTTTAATCAATCTTTGTGAACACAATTATCTACAAAACAATAAGGCAAGTTTTTGTTCACAAATTAAGAAACTTTCTCTTAAAATCATTCTTTCCTAATATTTTTCTAATACTGTGTAGTCCTGTGGCACCTTAGAGATTATACATTAGTATCATGAGCTTTCGTGGGCAAAACCCATTTCATCAAATGGTGAGCTGGAGAGGAAGATTTTTCTATATATGAGACAGAGAATGAGATTTTTCTTTTGACTTATTAATAATAAACATGGATTCATACAGTCAAATTTGAGATTGTTTGAATTAGGGATGTAAAATCCTGTTTAAAGAGTTAACTGGTTTAACGTAATGTTTAACCAGTTAACCGCGTACCTGGGGTCTCACCACTGGGGGTCCCAGCCAGGCTTGAGCACCCCCTTTCATACCCCCACACAGCCCACGAAGCTGCTTCAGCCCAGCTGGGCCAAACCTGCTGTACCGTGGGACTGATCCAGCCGGGCCAGGCCTACTGCAGTGCAGCAGGTAAGGAGCAGCCCCTGCTTGTGGTGCGGAGAGCCTGACCAGCTTGGAGAGTCTCTGGAGCTGTGGGCCCAGCTGGGATGGAGCAGCCATCCATCAGTGTTGGGTGAGGGGCTGCTTCAGCCTGACGGGACCACGTGGTTAACTTGGTACCTCCCACATTTAAATTGTGAAAGCAAGGCTACATTCATATCTAAGCGTATTTATTCTACTACTACTACTATAGATCATCATTTTACAAACTGGATGGTTACATGCACCTCTAAAACATCAATAGCATGAACTAAAAATGTCCATTTCAACTGCAGCACTTGCCCTGGCTTTAGAAGGGATATTATTTAAAAATTCTCAGGTTCCTTTTAAAAGGTAAGCAAAAACATGGCTATGTTTTTTCTGGTCTCAGCCTTTTAAACTCTCTGATTTTGCCTGCCACCTAAGGAAAACACACACACACAATCTTCAATAGTGCCTATTATTTTCAGAAGCTGCATTTCAGAATTACAAGTAAAAATTTGACCTAAAACACTGCTGCCCTCTAGAGGTAAATATTCAGTTAAACTTTACTTTTCATTCTTATGTGGTGACTAAATTGGAGAAAAAGAAAGGCTTGCTTATTTTCAAGAATTACTGAGTATATTTCACTCCAAGTGGATACAAACATGAGCAAGTACCATTTTACGCTGTTGCTAGAAATGTGCTTTGAACCTGTATTTTTCCAGAATACTTTGCTAAAAATAATAAACCATGTTATATTCAGGTTTGATTGAGTAAGTTAGCTATTCCTTACCTCTCTTTCTATCAGATCTTCTAAAGAAACTTCATCTTCCTTTTCCTCCTTCTTTTTGTCTTTTTTTAGTACAAAGCCAGGAGGTAGAGCATGGCGGTACATACAGTTGTCTCCTCCACCAGGACAAACCCAAAACCAGCCATATTTGTTGTTTTCGATAGCATCAAGAAAATACTTGCAAACCTGTATTGAACAAGAGTGGCTGTTATCCCTGAATCCTGCTTTCTTCTCCCCAGCAATGCACACTGATAAAGTGAGTTTGTCACATTAACTCAGGAATAGTACTAAAACAATGATCAGTAATTCACAGCTAGTCCTATTCTGTTTTAATGGTAGCTTAGAAATGTAAGACAGAAAAAGAAATAGCTTTGAACATATTTTGACTAAAGAACAACGCACAAAGGTCAAAAGAGTAAAACCAATTAACCTATTTAAATTAAAAAAAACCAAAAAACTACATTTGAAGTTTTCAGTAGTGTTTTCTGTTAAGGTTACCCAAATCTGGCTCAAAGGACTGATGATTGTATGTATAGTGGTATACATCCAATGTCTTTGTGTGAAATGAGTTGATGGTCTTTTTTTTTCCCTTCACTGAGAGGTAGCCTCCCCCCCCTTTTTTAAAAGGCTTTTTTAAAAAAAATTAGCAGTCTCAAACCATCAAGAATGTAATGAATATGGAAACTGTAGTGTTCTATCCTTTCAACTTTAGAGGTTTTCCTTTCCAGGTCAAGGTTTTAAGCATGCTGAAGGGACAGCATGCATTCTTGCTACAGTCCTACACTCATCTGTAGACAGAACATTTCCGTTGCCAGGGCTGTCATCAATCTGGCAACTTTAACAAGCAATTTATTAATTTAACTGTAGATCCCCAGCTGTTCTTTCACATTTCATTTCCAAAGGTGTCATGGGTAATGGTTATTGTGAAACTATCAATGCAACCATCATTTTCTTATATTTTTAGCTTGTATGGAAAACAATGTGGAATTAAGAGTAGAAAACACAAAAGTATTAAAGATTTAAACAGATGCTAGATGAGGCAAAATATAAGTTAATGTCACAATCTAAAACTGCTCATAGTTTTAGAGCTCAAAATTAGTGAGTTTTTCACCTTAATTACAGAAAATATGAAGCTGTGTGCACTGATAGGGCACTCGCAATAGAAAATGTCTTTGTTTCTGTCTGTAAAACTATTAGCATCTTAGATTCACAATAAAAAAGATAAGATGTGTTAGAGAATCGGTCACATAAGTAATTCAATTGGCATATGGAACTATGAACACATACATCTTGAATGTGGGGTCGTCAAATTACATCTAACAGTGTACACTGATTACTATTCATAATGTTTATAAAGTCATTTCTACCTTAGAAAGATGCTTCTAATACCCAAATCTGCACATACAAGATGTGTGTGTTTATATAAAGAGATCCTTGCTTATTTCAGATATACCGTATAAAATAATGCAAGTCAACCTTTACCTTAAAAAAAGCCTTTAAAATATTCAAATAAAGATTTCACGATATGCTAGGAGGAAAATCCAATACCTTTCCAAATTTAATTCTCTCTAATGATAGTTAATATCTACTGCAACTCAATTCAAGAAAAGGACATACTATTTGAGTTTTGGGTTTTTTCTTTTCCGCCTCACCATGCTTCTTGTTCACCACCTCTTCAAGCTTTTTCTCGTCCCAATTATCCATTGTATCTAAATATAAATAGTAAAAAAAAAAAAAAAAAAAAAGTTGGTTGCACTTACATCTCAACCTCTCAAACAAACAGCTTTGGATTCTGCAGTTAACTGCAGTAAAAGAAAAGCAATACTGTCAGCTTTAGACTCTTAATTATGATTTTGCTAGAAATAGGATTTTCAAAGCCTCCTGTGCGTTTAAGTATTTTAAAACCTTTGCTTTGAGAACATTTTGAAAAATGTACACCTCCTCCTTCACAAACTCATCTGTTTCCAAAAAAAGATAGAATCTGAGATTCTACAACTGCGTTAACTGGACTGGAGAAAAGAAGAAGAAAATAAGGAACAGTAGATGGGATGGTGCCCAGGAAGAATATAGGGGGAAGGAAGTTCAAATGAACACACGAGCAGAAGAGAAGATGACACATAAGTTAAGGCACAAAGTTCTTTATCATCCTGGGTGATACAAAAAGCAGCCAATAAAGAAGAGATGTTGGGAAGGGTTGGAACAGTAACAAAAGCAATGAAACCATATGTATGATCCTGGTGTACCACTTCAATGTGTCAAAAGGTTAAAACATTACCCAGCAGGAGTGGCATAAAACATTGTGTAAGTGCATGACAACCACAAAAGGAAATTGACCCATCTTTGTTTAGCTCTCTAATCCAGGCTGAGCAAAAGTCCAAAGCCAAAGAATGCTTTATTTTCAACTGATTTGTGCTATTGAGAGATGAAATCACAAAGAGAATCTTCTCAAGCCTCCTAAATTTAAAATACTGTCATCCACATTATACTACTCCTAGTACCATATGTGCAAAAACCATGAGTTGCACTTCATTTGCTTTTTTCTAAAGCCTGGGTATCTTAAGAAGCAATTGGAAACTAAGAGAAGATATCAATTCTATATAACTTGCCACCAGTTTTTTCATTCATGAGTGGAATAAATTTTGTTATATGCACCAAGGCATATGCTAACATGCACCAACCTGTGGGTGCTCAGCTAATCAGCTGGGCAGCACCTCAATCTCTCCTGGGTGGTCGCTCAAGCACTCAGTTTACAGGGAACATGGTTTGCCACCTCTATATTGTAAATACTCCACACATCAGAGTTTAAGGATTGCTGCCCTATAGCACACTGTCTTTATTATAATGATGCATCAAAATAGGGAGTAGGAAAAATTCTCATGCAGATATGAAGTGATTTTTCTTTTTTATGTCAGCATGATATTAATTTTATTACCAACCACCTAGAAGCCCCAGCCATAGGCCAGAAACTGATTATGCTAGGTGTTGTATAAATGCAGAACAAGACAACTATCCCTGCTCAAAAGAGCTCATGAACTTATTATGAGAACTTTGGCATCAGTAAATTATGTTGGCAGTTATTTCCCAATAGGAACATACCTTTTTCAAGCTCTTCATCTCTTGCATCAATGTAAACACTTCGTTTTTCACACTTTCTCTCCAAAGATAAATCATGAGAAAACTTGCACTTATCTCCTTTAGTGCACTGTCCTTGCTTGAAGAAAGCACAAACTACTGATTTGGGATCTGCACCTATGTCATAAGAAATTTAGTATTTTAGTACTGTTCCCAGTGTTGTCTTCAAGTCGTCATTGTCAAGTCGAAGTCACTACAGTTCAAGTCCCTAAAGTCACTTGAGTCAAGTCCCAAGTCGAGTCTCAAGTCTTAATTTAAAAAATGTCAAGTCACTTTTGTACAAGGCATCAATATGGGCATTTTTGGACAATTTTTTCACCAAGTCGATTTAACAAAATTAGCAAGTCTCAAGTCACAAACAATGAACCCGAGTCGAATCTCAAGTCAAGTTACCTAGGTGACTTAAGTCAGACTTGAATCAACAACTCTGACTGTTCTCAGGCAAAACACTAAGTCACATTTAAAATTATTTACCATTTTTTCAAAGATCATTAACACCAAGCAGCAGAGCATGGAAATTCAAAGTTAAATTTCAAAAATTGGAAGTTATTCAGAGTACAATTACCATCACTAGCTTCCAGTGGGGCTGACTGCCTCGCTGGCCTCTAGGCAAGGTGAAGGGGAAAGATCATGCTCTGCGCCACTGGAAAAGGCCACTGAGAAGGGGCAGAGATGCAACTAGCCTCCACCAGGCAGCCTTGAATGCTGCCCTGAATGTGTGGGGCTCTGGCCACGGCTGTTGCCACAGTAGCAGCGGCTGGGAGCCCCAGGCCCTTTTGAATCACAAAGCCCTGGGATAACTGCCCTTTTTGCCCTCCCCTTCCCCAACAGCAGGCCTGCTAACTTCTCTCAGTCTGCCTCACTACCAAGCTTCCGTCTTATACGTCCAGAATGCTTCATACCTATTTTGCTGCAGAGTTTGTGGTAAATGTCCAATTTTAAAAGCATTTTGATATCCAAAATATATGGCATCAATGTGTGGCATAATTAACTGATGATCAACTGATTTAATCAAATATCTTGTACTTAATTCCTATACTGATCCATAAGGAATGATATTTTCAGTGGCAACCAGTTAGTTCCAGTGTACACAGTTAATGGAAATGTCAAAATATTTTCACAAACACTGAACCGCTGCTATAGGACATATTACTATAGCAACGAAAAAGGCTCGCCAAGCGACGGCAAGCCTTGCTCGCCAGCCACGCGGTTCGGCACGCTGCACACGTGCAGACTGCGCTGCGTGGCTGTGCCGGCTTGTAATCTACTTGCCACGAGCGAGTAGATTACAGTAATTGTCAAGCCCTGGCAATGAAACTGTTAGGATTTAGTCTTGATGAGGAAGTGATATTTATGGTTAGGGTAAGATACTGAGGGTCAGGCAAAAAACAAAACAAAACAAAACAAAACGAGTTTGAATTGATTTGGCCAGTGATCTGGTACGACACCTAAAGACTAGCTTAAACTACATAGGTTCTGCTGATTGTTATTTTGGCACAGTACAGCTCTACTGCCCAATTTCCCAAGTCCTGATGCATTATATACAGACAAAGTTCTCCCTGACGGTATATTACAGTAAAACTCCAGTGGTCCGGCATCCAATGGCAGCCGGACAATTGGAGCTGCTCTGTCCCTGGCTTCCCCAATTCAGCTGCTGCTGAAACTGACCAGCGGCTGACTCCGGGAAGCCCGGAGCAGAGCAGCTGGGGTGCTCTGCCCCGTGCTTCCCGGAGACAGCCGCTGGTCAGTTTCAGCTGCGGCTGACTTGGGGAAGTCTGGTGCAGAGCAGATGGGGTGCTGCCGGGTTGGTCCCGCAGCGCTGAGGGGTGCATCTCCCCCACTCCACTCCAGACCCCTCATAGATCCCCCTTCCGATAATCCAGCATATCTGATAATCCGGCACCCCCTGGGTCCTAAAGGTGCCGTATTATCCAAAGTTTATTGTACTACCTTCTCCACAAAGTTGGATGTGCAAACAGAAGCACTCCTGTTGGCATAGGTGTGTGTGTATACTAGGGTTTGGCTGTCATAGCTATGTCACCTACATAGTGTGATTTTTCTTACACCTTTGCCCAACACAGCTATGCTGAGAAAAAGCTGTATCTTTACTACAAAGGTACGTCAAGACATAAGAAACCATGACTCTTTAAAATGGGGATCACGCGAATTTAACATACTTATATAATCAAACGGTTACACCTTTACAAAGAAAGGGACACTATTGAACATTAAGGAGTAGCAAACAGAACAGAAACTATGTGCAAGTCCCCTAGAGTAAGCCAGTTCTCTGCAGCCTCTGGCACAAGGGAGAGTTTTGGAGAAGGGCAAGTGACTAGAGTGCACTGTACTCTAACAATCTGCAGGGCAGAGAACTGTACTTGGTAAAAACTCAATGTAGCAAAGAATTTGCTCCTGCATCCTGCCAAAGTTAATGAAGAAATCTCCACTGAAATCAATGCAGATTTCTGTACTTAGATCAATGACATTGTGACCTCACAATGGTTGGCATTAGAACGTCACAATTATAACCCTTCATTTGAGTTATATTTGTTCACAGAGCAGAATTATTAAAATAAAAAAGTTAGAACTGCTTGCTTATAGATAGGAACAGTGAACTGACATTTTAAACACTTTTTTTTGCAAACTATGTAAAGTACCAACTGAATTAGCTACAAACTAAAACATTATACTCCTTTGTTTACCTTTACTAATTTTTTGCGCAGCAACTACAGGTTTGAAAAGTTCATTTAGTTCCTGTAATTCCTTCTTCTTATCATCTTTCTTGAATTTCTTGTCACCTTCAGCTTGAGAAGCCTATAATACCAGATTTAAATATCTTTTACCAATCACTTCAAAACATATTACTCAAAGAGAAACAAACAAAGATACATTAGCATGCCATATGAATTATATATTATACTGAGTGACAGTCCAACTTTGGAGGTGTCAGCATTATTCTGTTCCTAATATTTCCTTGTATTAGTGTACCACTAATGGACCCTGGCCATTAATACATTTCAAACTGAAGGGAAGAAAGAAGTAATAGTCAACAATTTCCTAGGGCATAGATAAACTTGATATTTAATTGAAGGACCTCTCCTGCTTTTTTCCACACGTAAGCAATAGGAAATAAATGTCATTGCTGGCACAGGATAGCTATCTTCCAACAGGACTCTAGCAAACCCAAACCATCACAGTGGGTAGTAAGTGAATTAAAGACCAAGCGCCAACACTAAAGCCAATTACTCTTGCCCAAGATCTACACAGGAAGAGACTCTCCTATTACATCTTAAAATGCACATTCTTTCCTTTTATGTGCATCAGCAGTAACCTGCCAGAAAGTCTTTTGCAAGTTCTTATTCACTGCATCACCTAGTCAAATTTGTATTTTATTGTGTGCAGTTCTTCAGCGTTACAGCATTCAGTTAATAAATGATGGTGTATAAGGCTGGAAAACTTACTCTCATTTGAACTGTGTGGGGAAAAGAGAATAAATCAAGTAAAAAAGGGAAAAACTATTTTTATAACTACAAAGTAGGGATGTTAGATACTGTTTAATTTAATAATCGTGTAACTGCACTAAATTTTAGCAGTTACACAATTATTTAATGGTTCCGGAAGGTGGGGCCAGCAGTCAATGTACTCTCGGCCAAACTCCCTGGGAGCCCCATACCACCCCGCACTATTACCTCTGCATTAAAAGCCGGCTTCCAGTGTTTACTGGCTCCCACCACACTGCTGCTTCTCCATCAGAGGCAAAAGGGCGGGGGTGGGTGGGCGGGCAGGTGGAGGAACTGGTGACCCTGGGGAGTTGGCTTAAAAGCTAGCTCCCATCTCCCCCAGCTTTGCTGCCTCTGATGGTGGGGGGGAGGAAAGGGAGGAGTATCGCTGTTTAAACAATTAAGCCTGGGCTTATTGGTTAATCGTTTAAATGACAATACAACAACATCTCTACTACACAGGAGACACTATAAACCTGCCTTCCCCTTCCAGTACTTCAAAAATTAAGCCCCCTCATCCTAAGTCACTGTTACTTAAACTGGTAGGAAAAAACCTACCCCCAAATACCTGAACTATTACAGAAGAATAAAGACGAGGCAAAAAGAACAGGTACAATTAATTAGTTTTAGTACATGTGACTCCCCTCCCAAAATTGTTAATGGGACTATATGCCTAATTATTTAAAGATATAATTATGACATCATTAGTAATAATAAATATTGTATAGTGACTAAAGGCCCAGTCAGAGCTGAAGACAATGGTAAATACTCATTTGAAAAAACACATTCTCTCTCTTTTTCAGTATAAGGTCATCCAGGATCTGCAATGTTTGGATTATACAGGAAACCTTCACCATTCACAGTGGATGCATTCCCGCATCCACTGAGAATGGCAGAATTAGCAAACACTGCGAGCCTCAGGTCCCAGTGAGTTCCCCATGGCTCCCAGCTCCTGCTGCCTCCAAGATGGGACAGGAGACTTGCAAATACATAGAACGACTAATAGCAATTCCATGAATCCCAAGGGTCTCCTGTAATTTGATGCAATGCAGAATTAAAAGCAGGCTCTTCTCTTCCCTAAATAAGGCAAGAGATATCAAAGTTTAAAAATAGTTAAAAGGTAAAGTGATTCTAGGCTAACACTCAACCTAAAAAAGACACCATATTATCTTTACAATTTTGATTTCTAATGACATTCCAACTAGAAAAGCTTACTTCAATCCCACTTTGCATCAGATGGATTTACCAGCATTTCCACTTTTGTCAACTATAGTGAGCAGCCCCCCAATCCAGCCAGAGCAGGCACACCTCACTTGTGGTCCGGCCAGCCGGTTGGAGTAGCTCCCCCAACCTGTCCGCAAGGCTCCAGCCCTCCATGGTTAACCACTGAAACATACTGTTTAATCGGCTGGCTTTTTTTTTAAAATGTGTATTTATCTCTCTAAACAAAAATTTTAATGATTTACTCTGAAATTACACACACTTAGAGTACCTTTGATACACCTGTAGCGTTAGAGCTGAAGTAATTTCTTAGCTCAACAGCACTTCCATTTGAACTTCAAGGCATGCCTGTCCTTGACTCTTGTGGGTTATTCACAGAGGTATGGGCTTGGAAGATACATCACTGTATTAGGATTCAATGTTGAAAGTTTTCTTCCTGGACTTTTAGGTTTCCTGGCTGTTTGGGGAGAAAAGTTTCAACATCTAATCCTAACACAATGATGCACCTTGCAAGTCTGTAAAACATACAAGGATGTACTTTACCCAGTTTCCATGTTTTGTTGAGAGAAATTTTTCTTTATCAATAAGCAGTACCTACTTCTGCTATTGCTCAAAAAGCAGCAACTGAACAAAATCACCAATAGTCAGGAATTTTGCAATTGCTAATTAGTTGTGAGCAGCAGTGAGACTGACATGAACCATGTAAATTACAGTCAGCAGCTTTTTGGGAAAACAAGATGCAACAGAGGCAGATAATAGGGTTATGCTCCATAGGTGGGCTGTCCAGGTATTTGTCAATGTGGAAGTCCTGTCTTCAAAAAAGTCAGGCAAGCTGGAAGATTTTGATTGGAAGTTGCGTTGAAGTTGACACCTCTGAGGAATCCATAATTTCCAGCAGAAAAGTGCCAGGAAATTTCAAACTAAGGATGTTAACTGATGTTTAATCAGCTAATTGAGTAGTCGATGGAATTTCAATCAACTACTCGATTGGTCAATGGGGGGGGAGGGGCAAGGAGAGTACAGAGTGACAGTGGGGTTAACTCCTGGCCCTGGAAGCTAATCCTGTTACAGCTCTGTCTTTTAAACGTAGTAAGAGCCAGATGGCTCTTACTACACTTAAATGGCAGAGCCACAGCAGGGCCCAGGCGTTAGCCAGGATTCAGCTGTCCTAGCTCATGCCCGTCCCCTGCTGGGCTGCTCTTTGCCTCCCTTACCCCACCGCAGAGACGGTGCTGGGGGGAACCGGCTTTTAAGATGGCTCCCTCCAGCACTGGCTCTCCCGCTTGCTGCCTCTGATAGAGGCATAATGAGTCAGACCAAGGGTCCATCAGTATCCTATCTTCCAACAGTGGCCAATGTCAGATGCCCCAGAGAGGATGATTACCTGTTCTGTTCAAAGTGATCCCTCTCCTGTTACCCATTTCCAGGCTCTGACAAACAGAGGCCTACCCATTCCTACCCATCCTGGCTAATAGCCATTGATAGACCTAACCTCCATCAATCAATCTAGTTCTTTTTTGAATCCCGTTAAAGTCCTGATTTTCACAATATTATCTACCAAGGAGTTCCACAGGTTGACTGTGCACTGTGTGAAGAAAAACTTCCTTTTGGTTATTTTAAACCTGCTACCTATTAATTTCATTTGGTAACCCCTAATTCTAATGTTATGGGAAGTAGTAAATTACTTTTCCTTATGGAGAAAGTGAATATCGATCATGATTTTATAGACCTCTTTCATATATCTTCTTAGTCTTTTCTTTTCTAAGCTGAAAAGTCCAAGTCTTTTTAATCTCTCTTCACGTGGCACCCTTCCAGCCCCTAATTATTTTTGTTGCTCTTTTCTGAACCTTTTCCAATGCCAATATATCTTTTTTGAGATGAGACCACATCTGTATGCAGTATTCGAGATGTGGGCATACCATGGATTTATACAGAGGCAATAAGATATTCTCTGTCTTATTCTCTATCCAGTTTTTAATGATTCTTAACATTGTTTTCTTTTTTGACAGCCGCTGCACACTGAGTGGATGTTTTCAAAGAATTATCCACAATGACTCCAGACTATTTTCCTGAGGTAGGACCATACCTAACAGGTGTTTGTCCAACCTGTTTTTTAAAACCTCCACCTATCTCTTTTGGAAGCCTATTCCAGTGCTTAACTATCCTTACAGTTAGAAAGTTTTTCCTAATATCTAACATATCTCCCATTGCTGGAGATTAAGCCCACTACTTCTTGTCCCGCTTTCAGTTAACAGAGAGAAAAATTGATCAATATCCTCTTTATAATAACTGGTAACTTATTTGAAGTTCCAGAGGAGTAGCCGTGTTGGTCTGTATCTAAACAAAAACTTTAAAAAAATGACGAATGGTCCTATAGCCCCTTAGAGACCAACCAAAAAATACACATAGTATCATGAGCTTTTGTGGATACAACCCACTTCTTCAGATGAATGAAGCAAGGGGTCCAGAGGTACAAATATACAGCAGAAAAAGAGTGGAGAGAGAAAGGGGGGGGGGGAAACCGTATCAAATAAAGTGTCTGTGCTAAATGAGGCTAATAGAGCAGGCTATAACTCCCGATATTTGAAGTTTGATCATTTCTCTTCCCCCCCCCCCAAGACTAAATATAGCCAGATTTAAAAAAAAACAAAAAACAAAAAACTCTTGCTCATAAAAAAACAAAACAAATCCTGTATTAACTTTTATCATTTTTGTTGTTCTCCTCTGAACTCTCCAGTTTGTCAACATTTTTCAAAGTTTGGTGTCCACATCTGGACACAAAATTCCTCACCTGGCTTACAGCAGGACTATTATATGCTTTGTTTAACACACAGCACCTGTGTAAATACATCCCAGGATAATATTAGCCTTCTTCACAATTGCGCCACATTGTGACCCACTATTACTGCCACACATTTACTACTTAACCTCCCATCTGTAGCCAGTATTAGTGCCTAGCCACCGCTGATGCATTAGGACAGATGGACCCCCCTCCAAGTCTAGAGTAAAGGGAAAATACTGCTTTCCTGACTCCTACAGGTAAAAAGGGATCACTAGTTTTACTTTTGTTTATCCTGAGGTGATAATTATTTATCTTCTGGTTTTCACACACTAGTGCAATAATACAATGTTTGGATTAAAAGAATTCCATGGGAATGTTTGCTAATCCTGTTAACACTGGAAAACATTTGAATTATGGAAACATCTTCACGAATTGAAAGCTTCTATAAAAATGTATATAAAAAATTCTAGATTTGAAGCTATATTATCTTTCAATTAGATAAAAATTAACTTAAAAAGAAAATGTCTGGCAATTAAACTGCTATTATTTTTAAAACAAATTTAAAGCAACTGAATAAATTATATTTGTACAGGTTGGACCTCTCTTGTCCAACACCCTCAGGACCTGATGGGTACCGAATGAGGGGATTTGCTGGACCAGGTAAGGTCCCTTCCAACATGGCTTGTGCTAAACTCCTGGCCCCTATTAGGGCTCTGCAGCGGCTGCTGCCAGGACCCACTATCTCCCGGCCAGAAGCAGCAGAACTCTCTGCTGCACCGCCCACCCCTCCATGTCCTCTCCCCCAACATGGGAATCCCAGATGAGTTGTCGCCCCTCCTCCCCTGCCACTCTCCTGCCTCACAGCCTCACCTCCCTCTACCTGGGCTCTGTAGTCCAGGAGCAATCCAGGTCTTGCTGGACCACACATGTTGCTGGACCAGAAAGTCTCAGTTCAGGGAGGTACAAGCTGTACAAACCAAAATACCTTAGGTAAATAATAAATCTTAACTCATCAACATCTTTTTACATGTTTATATGAGGCATTATGAATGATAAGAAATACGTTACAGATTAAGTACTTACCTGTCGTGGATTTTGTTGACCAAATTTAACCTGATGAGTCACAGCCTTGATAAATTTCTGTTGTTTTGCTCCTTTCTTATTCTTTAGACCAAAGGTTTTGTCCTGAATTAGAAGAAATTAGTATAAGCGATGCTTCAGCTATTGGACAGTTTTATGAACGATGAGAGGCAGCAAGGGGGGCAAGGAGGGACAGGAGTTGTCTTAAAAGCTGGTTCCCCCCAGCACTGTCTCTGTGGTGTCGCCTGCCCTCTCCCCCCCAGTCCCCCCAAGCCTGGACCTCTCCTCCTGGTCTCCGGGAGGTTGGGCTGGGCTGAAACCATGGTGCGGCCAGGCCTAGCACTCTCCCGACCGGCCGCTGGGGGGTTGGGTTAAGCTGAAACCACAGCATAGCCACGCCTCGCACAGCCCCCCACCCCACAGCCATGGGGAGCGGGGAGAAGCACTGCATGGCTTGTGGCTTCCGCTCTGCCCCAACCACTGGGGAGGGGAAGGGCCACATGGTTCCCAATGCAGAGCGGCTTTCACTGCTTCCCCCCTTGCCAGGCCCCACACTCTGCCCTGAGCACAAGGGAATGGGGAGGAGGGAGGAAAGGGGAGATGGGAGGGAGGAGTCAGGTGGTATGCAGAGTGACGTGATGATGTCACTATTATCCCACAGGAAAAACATGATATAGATAGATAGATAGATAATCTTCAATTGTTTTGAATATGTACCCAAAATTTTGGAGGGACATCAAAATATCTGTATCATCCCTTCTTGTCTTGCATTCTTTGTAAAGTTATCCTTTCCAATGCTGGAATTCCTCTCCCCAGCCATCCTCACAATTTGACCAATGTATGATACCATAAAAGTAGTATTTCACAAAGTATCATAGTGTATCAGAACCTATTTAAGAACAGCATCTGCTTTCTCTGTATTCAATCCAGAAAGTTGATGAGTGTCATCCATTCCATGGCAAAAAGTATCTGTTCATACCCCTCTGCAATAATTTTCTCCTTATATTTCCAGTTTGTTTACAGAATGCAGATCTGTATCAGTTCCATTCAGTTCCTTTTACACACCTATCTGCAGCAATGTATTTTTCTATGACGGCAATAATTATATTTAAAACCTTTCAAATCTTTGCCTTTGATTTAATTCTACTCATTTAAAGAAGAATATTTTATTGCTAGTCAGTGGAAGAAAAAAAAAAAAAGTCACCCAACGATAACGTCTTGGTTAACACAATTCGGGAAATGCTATAGCAAAAACCACCCATCACAAATAACACAAGACAAGTACATTACATATTGTTTACTTTTTATTAAAGTCAGTAAAAAATAGTTCCTACTCATTCTCACAAAGCTTAACATTAACTATTATTAATAAATAATAATAATAATAATAATAATGACTTAAATTTTCAGCGTACATTTCTAATAACTTATTCCTTTGCAATACATGTATACTTTTAAAAAGAACAAATATAAGATCTTGTCTACCCTACAGAGTTAAGTCAATGTAAACCAGCCTGTTTTAACCTAACTATGTAAGCATCTACACTGACATGTCATTTTCCCTGATGTAAGTTGCCCATGACATCAACTTAGGCCATATCAACACTAGCACTTATGTCGGCAAAACGTTTGTTGTTTGGAGTGTAAAAAAAAAAAAAAAAACCCCTATGCCTCTGAGCATTATGTACACAGTACTATGTCAGCAGGAGATTCTCTTCTGCCAACATAGTCCACACCACTCATTCAGTTGGTTTTATTATATGAATTGGCAGAAGACAACTACACAAACATGCTTGTGCCGCTGTAAGCTTTTAAGTGTAGACACCATGTTACTTACATCATGCTGGCTTTCAGTGCCCCACAATGCCCCAGAAGAAAGTCAGCAGAAGTGCTCCTCTTGAGGGTGCACAAGGCTGACAGAAGGAACATAACGCAGATGTGAAACTAATTACTTGAGTGGATAATTTTGCAATGTAGATGTGCTCTCAGTTAGGAAAAAAAAGATGACTGATTCACAGGTGACATTACTGCCTCATGTTAATGTCCCTTAAATACTCCATTACTTTACATGGACTATCATGTTTGTGATCTTATTTTAAACTTCACTGTTTTTTCAACTATAAAATAAAAGAGTTTTTGTGGACTAGATCTCTCTTATAACTGAGCTCAACAGAACATTATTAATTCAGCAAGATAGTCAGCTAGGTCCCAAATCTTCCTACCTGACCCTTCAGTTTACTTGGATACTTAATTCTCTATTTATGCTCTTTCCTCACTCCCCCAAAAACAGTTCTATTCTCCACATTCCAGAAGATATTCACTTACAAGGAATCCCAGTGACGAATAAGGCTGTATAATGTGACACTTTGTTATTACATTATACACACTGAAATTTCTTAACTTCCAAGAATAGTTTTATGAATTACAAATACTGTTAAATGACCAGAGGGAAGAAAAGGTTACTAGTTAATGATAATCTTTAATTTTTCAGCCTAGATTTGCAAAATAAATATTTACTCATTGGCTGTCACATCAATTGACATTATACCCTGACACAAGAGACCATGGGCCAAGTTTTGCCCTGAGATTACAGTGATTTGATTTGGAATTGCAGATGTACGCCTGAAAGAGTTGAGCCCTGTAACCTTTCTAAGGCCTGTGCTTGAATGTGTCTGTTCAAAAGATCTGAACAGCCCATCTTCAGGGTAAAAATAACCGATTCTGGTCTATCCAATGAAGAGAGCAGTACAAGGCCATAGACAAGCAAAGAGTTAACAGATGTGGCAGGCGACCTGGGAGGGGAAGGGAGACAGAGTCACTTCAGAGGCATCTCCACCCTGGTGCCAGCACCTGCACTTTTGTTTTTAAGTTGGCTGGCTTAATAGCATTTCATAAGGCTGCTTCAGCCGAGGCGGGCGCCGGTAGCTATTTCTACGGCGGGGATGAGAGGAAAGATCACTCTCGGGGGAGAGGGAGTGGTTGGTTCAAGTCACGCCCCCCCCCCAGACGAAGGGGAATTAAGAAGGGCCCTAGACGCACCCCTGGGAGAACGAGGGGAAGGACAAGTGAGGGGGCGATGGGACGGGGTCGGGCCGCGTGACGCGACTACGGGAAGGTGGCAGGGGCTGGACGGGATACGGAGGCGGCGCAGGGACACACCAAAGGCAGACGTCAAGGCCTCTCTGTTTCCCTTCCCGGGTTACGGCTCTGCGCCCCCCACCCCGTCGCGGCTCAGAGCGCCGGGCCGCCCCTCACCTCGATGATCTTCTCCTTTTTTTTCTGGTCCGACTTCTTGCTAGGCCCCGCCACAGGCGGCGGTTTCTTGGGGGGCATCTCGGGGGCCGAGCCCCAGGCCGCGCTCGCTCGGCTCCTCTCAGCGCCGCGGCCGGAAAGCGCGCGAGACCCTGGACAGGCCGCAGCTCGCAGCCAAGCAATGAGAAAAGCAAAGGAAGGATTCGATTTACGACAGGCCGTCAACGACCGCTGCCCCGAGGCGCCCTAGGCACGCAACGCGCGATTGCGCGCGCAAGCCGGGAGGGTGGAAAGGGAAGCGCGTGCGAAGCTATTTCCCACAATCCCCCACGAGCTTTAAAAAAAAATATATATATATATATCTCGGCGATGCCGGTATGACGTGACTGGGGGGAGGCGGGACTGCCCGCTCTCTAGCGCCTTAGGGAAGGTCTGTGGCAGTTGGCGGGGGGTTCCCGTGCCCCACTCTTCCCAGCTAGTGCCGCGGCGGCGCCGGGCAGGGAGCCGCTCGGGGACTCGCCCCTCCCGGCCGGGTCGGGTGCGGCGTGACGGGGACGTGCCTGCCCCGCCTTGGCTGGCTTGTGTCCCTCCTGCCCACGTGGGGGCTTGTCTGCCCGGGACCGGCGTGTGGCGAGAGCGCGGGTGTGTAGCTGCGGCCCGGGAGAGGCCGAAAGCGCCCACCTGAGAGATGGCGCCGGGGGCAGTTTCTTCCTTCTGGAAATCAGACCCTGCCCCAGTAGCGCCACCCTACGGGGGCGGTTCTCGACACATCTGTGGACCGGCTGCCGGGAGGGTTGTGCCGCCGCTGGCAGCGGTGTCCCACAGGAGCGCTCCCTTACCATCCTCTAGCACGTTCCTGTGGGGTAGGAGCTTTCAGCGTTACAGCGGCCCGCACGGGCCTGGTAACACGGCGGCGGGGCAGAGCCGCCAGCGCTGTCCCGGCGTGTGACAACACCCGTCACTTCAGGCGTTTTCCGCACTCAGCTGTCTCCCTGATGCTGCCTTCCTGCGCTAGTCGCTAAAAGTCATTTGCAGCAAATTCCGCTAGCAGGTGATGCGCCTACTGCTCCTCCCAAAAGCCAAGCCAGCTGGTGCAACTGCTTTTGGGAGAAGGGCATATTAAGAAGAGTGGTAGGCTGAGGATCCCACTCGTATTAGGGGGGAGGGGGTTGGATGTACAGAAAATGGGATGGAGACGAGTTGGAAATGAGGGAGGGAGACGAGGCAGGTGAGAGTGGGTCAGAGAAGTTTTGAACAACCCATGGGACAAACTCAGCCCACAGTCATGTGAAGAAGTGGGCTGTGCCCATGAAAGCTCATGATACCATCTACATGGTTTGTTAGTCTATAAAGTGCTACCAGACCATTTGTTGTTTTTTAAGGTAAGCCCACCCAGCTGTTTAAAGCAGCATTTCTCTAGCTGGGAACTGAACCCAGGCCATGATGACGCCAAATCCAGCCCACTGGGGACAGGTTGGAGAGAGACAAGGCAGCAGTGATACATGGATTGGATTGGCTGAGGGGATGAAGGGTGGTATAGTGTTTTAAACGTGAGCAGGGTGCTTAAATTTGATGTAGAGAGGGGAATGGGAGCACAGCCAGGGATTTGGAGAGGGGCTGTACCTGATTAGGGTAAAGCAGATGATTTTTCTTTTCTTGCAATATTTTGGACTGTTTCAAGGGGCCTGAGAGAAATTGTGGGAAGCCAGAGAGAAAAATGCATCACTCAGGGTGAGAATTAGTTAACATCTGGGCAAAAGGTTTTGTAGTGGAGATAGCTTCAGTGGAGTTACATGTGTTGAATATGGCATTTAGTTGCATTTACAACTTGATTCTGTGCCCATGATTGAATGTTGTACAGGCAGTCCCCGGGTTACATGGATCCAACTTACATCGGATCCCTACTTACAAACGGGGTGAGGCAACCCTGCACTAGCTGCTTCCCCCCAGCAGACTAGGGAGACGCGGAGCGGCTTTTCTCAGCAGACACCTCAGCTTGAGAATAAAGGACTGAGGGAAGTGAGGTGTGGGAGAATAAAACTGAGCTCTGGAGAAATTTTGGCTAGAGTTTCTCCTACAATATGTACCAAATTCAACTAAGAACAAACCTACAGTCCCTATCTGGTACGTAACCCGGGGACTGCCTGTATTTATAACTGTTTTCTACCCTTTTAATAACTACTTCTGGTTATTTACCATGAAAGGGAAAACCAGTTAAAAGAGAAACTACCCTGGGGCCAAAGGGGAAGAGAATTTCAAATGCAGTTAGACACCTAACTCCAATATTGCTATGATGTGATAATTATCTCAATTGTCACATAATTGGTGATTAAGGTACTACCTCTTGAAGTTCTTTTCTAGCTCTAATACAGACTTTTTCTGTAACCTTAACCAATCACTTAATTTTATTGTATTTTAATTCCTTCATATACATATGTGAGTCTTTTAATTATTAGTTATACTTTTTGGTTATATCAGGAATTAGAGTTACTGACATAACAGACTAATTAAAGAGGCTATGCTTCCATTCTTGGTGTGCTGCTGGGCCTGACTAAAAGCAAAATGTAGTAACAACTGGAAGCCTGCTTTCAGAAGATTTCCAGCATATACAGATTTGCAAATGCAGGATGTTCTGATAAAGACCCACGTTATTCAGGGTCATTACCTAAACTAAACGAGTTTCAAAAGATTTGAAATTTAGCCTTATTACTTGCTTCCAGCCTCATTTAATTACATTTGTCATCTGCATAATTGTAAGGGTTACCAATTTAATACTTTCACTGCAGAGAACAATGCTGATTTTATATAATGGAAATCACTTCTTTAAATTACTAAAAGTAAATTGTGCTGTGAATCAAATCTACTAGGTAACATTCAGTGTGACATTTACCTCTGAGAAATCAAAATACAACACTTTTCTGTTAAGATTTCAACATGAACAAAAAAAGCAGCAGCAAGGTAGTTCGTATGCAAATGTGATAATTGCTTGGATACAAAAGTTGAGTTTTGCTATGTAATTTTCTATATTATCATGATTCATGAGAAGTTAGGGCTGGGATTTTTTGGCAAATTAAATCCCCCCCCCTCCAAAAAATGCCGATTTATATTTTAAGTTGGAGAATGCATGGGAAATGTCAATTTATGTTGAGAGTAAAGGTGTGTCTAGACAGCACCCTTCTGTCAGAATAAGCTATGCAAATTGCATACCTTATTCCGAGTCTAAATCTAAAGAGCTTGTTTTGAAATTTGGTGCTGTCTACACAACACCAAATTTCAAAATAAGGCTATCTCTAGAGGGAGAGGCAAGTGCTAGTGGTATTGCTAGAAAAGGGAATGGGAATCCTCGGTATCCATCCAGCAGTGGCTGGAAAGCATATATGGTAATAGAGGCTTTACAGTGTACACCAAGACTTCGACAATTATTTTTCAGCTTCTAGTTTCCAGGAAACCAATCTTAAAAGCTCAAATACATAATTTCCTTTATTCTCCCTACAGATCATAGTTGGCCAGAGCCAGCATCTGTTTTCTTGCTACAAGGTCCATAAATAAAGTCTCCTCAGACAGTCTAATTATCTGCCTAAAATCATGCAGGGAAGAAGGACTACTCCTGCTTCACTTTGAAAGGACAAATATCAATGATTTTCTGCCTCCCTATAGTATTCTCTCCTCTTCACCAAAGCTACATTTATTTAGTTTAATATGTACTTTAGTGGGAACATCTAGATAAGCATGCCCAAGGACAGACTTCTTTTTCTTACGATCCTTGGTTTTTCTGTGAAAGATCCTGAAAGGAGAGACATTCCTATACACAGGATAACAGATTGCTGCCACTATGATTAATTCATACCATGGAACAAAGGCACCTAGTAATATACTAGTGCAGCCCCCTGCCATGCGGCTTCAGCCACTGCAGCAGTGGTTCCCACTGCTGGGGCAGCTCTGGCCCCTGAAACAGCGTCCCCACCAAGCGACCCACACCACTGGAGTGGCCCCTGTTGCCAGAGCAGCATCCCCACCATGTGGCCTGGCCACTAGAGCAGCACCTCCCCCAACACGGCCTGCCCACTGGAGTATCACCCCGGCTGCCAGAATAGCGGCCCTCCATGAACTCCTGCCTATAGAGCAGCTGGGGTTGGGGCTATGAGGCAGCTTCTGGGGCTGGAACCGTGGTACTAAAAATAGCATTGCAGCCCCGTCCCAGAACACAGGGCATGGCCAGGACTGGAGTCAGGGCTGCAGTGCTATTTTTAGTACTGTGGCAGCAGCCACCACACTGGCCACAGGTCCAGCCCTGTGGAAGGGATGAAGCTAGGAGTCTGGGCCATTTGGTGGCTGCCCAGCTGCTCCTGGGGTGGGACAACCACCCACTACATGGCCCTACCTTGGAGCAGCTGAGCAGCCACCATGTGGCTCTGCTAAGGAGCTGGGCGGGACTCATATTGGGCAACAAAGTGATTGGTCAATAAAATGGCAAATGAAATTTAATGTTGATAAATGTAAAGTAATGCACCTTGGAAAAAATAATCCCAAGTATACATACAATATGATGAGGACTAAATTAACTAGAACTACTCAAGAAAGAGATCTTGGAGTCATTGTGGATAGTTCTCTAAAAGCATCCACTCAGAGTGCAGCTGCTGTCAAAAAAGCAAATAGAATGTTGAGTCGTTAAAAAAAGGGATAGAGAATAAGAGAATCTTATTCTCTATATCTAAAACAATGGTATGCCCACACCTTGAATACTGCATAAAGATGCGGCTGCCTCATCTCCAAAAATATATATATTAGCATTGGAAGGTTCAGAAAAGGGCAACAAAAATGATTAGGGGTTTGGAACAGGCCCCATATAACGAGAGATTAAAAAGACTTGGACTTTTCATTTTAGTAAAAAGGAGACTAAGGGGGGATATGATAGAGCTCTATAAAATCATGACTGGTGTGGAAAAAATGAATAAGGAAAAGTTATTTACTTGTTCCTACAATATAAGAACTAAGGGGGTCGCCAAATGAAATTAAGCAGTAGCAGGTTTAAAATAAAAAAAGAAGTTTTTCTTCGTGAAGTACACAGTCAACTTGTGGAACTCCTTGCCAGAGGATCAGGTGAAAACTAGGATTTAACAGGGTTCAAAAAAGATCTAGATAAATTCATGGAGGTTAGGTCCATCAATGGCTATTAGCCAGGATGGGTAAGAACGGTGTCCCTAGCCTCTGTTTGTCAGAGGCTGGAAATGGATGACAGGACAGGGATCATATGATGATTACCTATTGTGTTCCTTTCCTCTGGGGTATCTGGTATTGGCCACTTGTCAGACAGGATACTGGACTAGATGGACCTTTGGTCTGACCCAGTATGCCCATTCTTATGCTCATATTCTTGGTGTGTGCCCATGCAGGCGTGCACCTTAGAGGGAACAATGCTGCCTGGGCAACTACCACTTCCTTCAATGCCGCAGAAGCTGCCACATAGATGGGCTAGTCCTCGAAATGTCTCCATTATCTACTATCACCTTCAGTCGAGTTTGAAGAATGGACACAGCTATCCCTCAAGACATTAGTCTACAAGTCCTATAGCTTTGGTTGCTAGTTGTAAGTTTCTGGATAACTAGAGTGCATAAACGTCCCTCCTCATCCAAACTCTGATCATATCCTTCTCTCATTTATCTACTCAGTGCCTAGAGGGAGGAGAGTTAATTCTCAAATCAGAGATTTCTCTGGGGGAAAAAAGAGACCATGTTGAGGAGAGAGAAAACAAGAGAACACAAAGCAAGCCAAATATTCCATTGAAAAATGTCACTATTTAATTATCTGTATCTTCTATTTCCGATTCATTTTGGTTAATAAAATTTAAATATAGAGCTGTTTGAGTATGTACAATAGCTAGCAATTTCCATCAGACTCATGGAGATTCATGGGTAAAACTGTTAAAATTTCTTAGCTTAAGTCGGCAGAACATTGAAGAAAGTAGTCTACAGGCTTTGATAATGCTAAGAAAATGTGTAAGTACATTACAGAATTGGGGTTTTAACCTCTGTATATAATCTCCGGATTATACTCACCCTTGTGTTCTTATATAGCTTTGGGACACTACATTACATAGATACAGTGATTTTCTAACATGCGACTGTACTAGTACAACACAATCTCTAAAAAGAAAGCTGTAATCTCTGCCTTTAAAACCCAGAAAAGAATTAAAGGACTGGATAATAATACAGATTAAGAAACATATCTTCCTAATGGGCCATTATGGTATAAGACTAACAGAATGTGGCTACGTCTAGACTGGCATGATTTTCCGCAAATGCTTTTAACGGAAAAGTTTTTCAGTTAAAAGCATTTGTGGAAAAGAGCGTCTAGATTGGCATGGACAGTTTTGTGCAAGAAAGCCCCAGTCGCCATTTTCGCCATCGGGGCTTTTTTGCACAAAACAGTTCTCAGCTGTCTACACTGAAAAAGCATTTGCCCAAGAGGGCTTTTTCCCCGAACGGGAGAGTCATTGTATTTGCGGAAGAACACTGACAATCTTACATTAGATCGTCAGTGTTCTTGCGCAAATTCAAAGCGGCCAGTGTAGACAGCTGGCAAGTTTTTCCACAAAAGCGGCTGCTTTTGTGGAAAAACTTGCCAGTCTAGACGCAGCCCATATCTTCTGATTTGCTATTGACATAGGGCATGTCTAGACTACATCCCTGTTTTGAAAGAGGGATGTAAATTAGATCGAAATTGCAAATGAAGCCGGGATTTGAATGTCCTGTGCTTCATTTGCATAATGGCAGCTACGCATTCTTTCGAAAAAGGGCTTTTCGAAAGTGAAACCGCCGTCTAGATGTGGTTCTTTCAAAACCCTCCCCTTTTTCAAAAGATCCTGTACTCATTTTTCGAGCACAGGATCTTTCAAAAAAGGGGTTGTTTTGTTTTAGACGCGGTTCTTTCAAGACGGCGGTTTCACTTTCGCAAAGCCCTTTTTCGAAAGAGCGCGTGGCCATCATCATGCAAATGAAGCGCAGGAAATTCAAATCCTGGCTTCATTTGCAATTTTGATTTATCAAATTTGCATCCCTCTTTTGAAAGTGGGATGTAGTCTAGACATGCCTATAGTGTGTGTTGTGTTAGATGACTAAAAAAAGAAACTAAACAAAAAAAAGTTGCTTCCATGGATTTATACTAAAATGATCAGGATTCTCCAAAACACTTAAATACTCCCCTTCTATCAAGTGACCAAGTTAACAATAATTACTTATTATTGACATCTGATTAAAATATATAGATTATTGTTGCAACTACTGTTATACAAATTTCAACATATCTTGTACGAAATGTGGCATGTAAGAAAAGGTTATGGTTTGCTGGTTATGATTATGCTGTTTTTATGCAGGTTTTATTTTTGTTTTTGAACTTGTGATATTAGCTGTGTACCTGTATTTCAGATGATTGGCCCCTGTGGGCTAAATATCCATGAGGTATTTAGACAGTACACTGTGAAGGGACTATTCAAGATGGATGGCCCATCAAGAAACACTTAGACCATAATTGACCATGGAAGATACCCGTCTGCATCTAATAGATGTTCATGTGAACATTTAAACTAGAGTGTGGATATTGGCTTCTTTTGTGACCAAAATTGTGCATGGCCATGTGACTTTCCTATGTGACTCCAAATTCCATCTTTACCTGTAATTTTCCACTACCTATGCTGGTGGAGCAATAGATTTGGAACAATAGATTTCTCTCCACATGGCAGAAAACATAAAAGGCTCTAAAACACCACCATTTTGTCTCTTTCCTGTTCAAACCTCTGGATTATGAACTTGTACTAATGGGAGCAATTCTAATAAATGGTTTTATCCTTTTACATGTGAGGAACCCAGGTCCAGAGAAATTAAGGGCATGTCTACACTGCAATGAAAACCTATAGCTTTTGAGACTATACAATTGTAGTGTAGATGTGTGGGTGTGGACAGGAGCCTGGACTGTGGGACACTTTGTAGATGCCTGCCACAGGTGTATTTTTGCAGTGCAGGTATAACCTAAGTGACACAAGAAGTCTTTGGTAGAACAGTAAACTTAATCCAGCTGTCTAGCACCACAGTCAGTGGGTCTTTCTGCAAGCGTTAGGATAGTGGAAATGTCTGGGTTAATCAGAGTTCCCATTAATTGTCAGGGAGCCCTGGTGTACAGTGGCATGAATAACACCATATCAGAAAATACTTTTCACATCATTGAAAACTTGAGAGACCTCAGAAGGGAGTTGAAGGAGGGAATATACAGGTAATGGACTCAGAGATCCTTCCTGTCCCATAAATAACAGAGGCAGCCAAAGATATTGAAGATAGACCTTGAGCTAGACAAGTGGTATAAATTAGGGCCATGTTCCCTGAAGTCCACCTTTCAATTGAACCTTATGACCTTTCATTGTTTCTCATGAAGTGCCACTCAATTCTATGGCCCTTATGTGTTACCATCCCCTGAAGCCTATAGCCTCTTGCTCCTTTCCCTTCAAGCCCTATCCTTCCCAGAGTCCCACAGTCTCCTGCCACTTTCCACCACCTCCTCCTCATCGCCTCTTGCCTGGCTCTGAAGACCCAGCCTTACCTGGTCTCCACAGTATTCTCCTGCCCCTTCCTTTCCAGAGCTCCATGGCTCTTGCCTCACATTCCTAATGCTCCACCTTCATGGAAGGCTCTCAGCTTTCTGCTGCCTGCTTGCTGCTCTGCCCCTGTCCCACAGCTTCTTGGTACTCACTCCCAAAACTAACCCTGATACTCATGCTTCTACTTTTCTTGTCCCTGCCCTCTTTTGAACACTGCTCTCATCCTGCTTTCCCACTCTTCTTCAAGGCTCACATCCTCTTATCTGCCTTTTCTGAACCTACATCCTTGCTTAAATGTCGAGCCTCTGATCCCTCTCTCTAGACATCCATTGTTCCCTAGAAATCCCTCAGGCTTGAGACTGGAAAAAAAATGAAGACTAAGAATTTAACTGACAATGTCTCTTGCATTTTCTCCATACAGCACAACTAAATTGAATCTGAAGTCTTACTGAATCCATTAAATGCTTTTTTCTTGAATAGCTACACACCTGCAGCTTGTTAAAATGGTTTTATAGAGTGATCAAAGTGAAATAAATTAATGAAAGGAAGCATTCATTTTTTTGTAACAGATAGCTGGACTGTATAGTTTTAAACTACCTCACACCAAAAACAACTAAAAAAATCTGATTTAAGGTGTAGCATGGCTTCTAGATTCCAGCATGCCACAAGCCAGGACATGGCATGTCAGTCTTTTCATTTCATGTCACAAATGCATCAACTACATCATCACATTTAATATAAATTATTTCCTTCTTTTGTGTTTTCTCACAGTGATATGAAAGTTAGTGAAAATGAGAAACAGTATTATCAATATTTTATGTCGAACTTGAAGATTTACCTGGTCTTAACTTTTTTTTTTTTTTTTGGTAAATAAAATGAAAATTTACGTGTTTTATTTAAATCATTGCTCTGGGAATGAGGGGTTCAGTGTGCGGGCTCTCCAAGGAGAGAGACTACAATCCCTCTTTCTCCACAGCAACTAGGGGCCAGTGGAAAGAGCCTCTTCATGGCTACTGCCTCACCAGTGGGCACAGTTAGGGGAAATGTGCATGTCTCCAGCTGGGGCAGGACCAGGTTAGTCTTCCCTGCGCTGCCCAGCCAGAATGAGAAATGCAGCAAACTGTGCACTTTCCCCTCCCTAATAAAGGGGTACAGCCAGCAACATCCATGTGCAAATTGGGGTAGTGGAAGCTTCAGTCCTCCCCTCCCCCCCCAAGGTGCTTGGGGGAGTTGGGCAGTCCAACTCCCTTAGCCAGCCCCTTTCATCTGTCTGGTGATTGGCTCTTTTCTCATTCCAGACACATCAGAATTTCAGGGGCCTGGGCTAGTAGATTTTTGTGAGCTCCCGTAGGCTCTGGGGTGAGGCCAAAAATGAGGGAGTCAGTGTATGGAAGCAGAGTGGAGGAGCGGGCTGGGAGTTTGGGTGATGAGGGGACACTTACCTGACTCAGCTCCCAGAGGCTGCACATGGCTTTGTATCCCCTGCCACAACTAGGAACTGCATCCCCCCCCTGCCGCCTGCCCCATGCTAGTATTGGCTGCAATTACAGCTAATTGAAGTGGCATGAGAAAAGCCTCTAGCCTTTTCCCCAGCTGAGGGGAGGTGGAGAGGCAGCCCTCAGAACTAATTCTTTCCCCTGCAAGGCAGAACCCATGGGGGGAAGGGAGTGCAGGGCTGGAGTGCAAATGCTGGCTCTCTGATGCTTGAGGCGGACCCCAACCCTTGGGGCTGGATCCAGGCAAGTCCAATGCTGCATCTGGTCCCTGAGCTGTAGGTTCCCCACTCCTGCTTTAAGTTATGTTAAGAGGAAGCTGTATACCAGGGGGCTGGATCTGGCCCACAAAGCTGCTAGATCTAGCTTGCAGCTGCTTTGCCAGGACCCTGTCCACAGAGCAGCTCATGATGCTTCAAACAGCTGTCTGCTGTCTGCGCAGGACACTGGGGAGAGAGGAGGAGGCTGTGTGTGCTGCCCCTGCTTCAGCAACATCTCTCAGTTCCCATTAGCCAGTTTCCAGCCAATAAGGAGCTGAGAAATTTTGCTGGGGGCAGGGCTCAACACATGAAGCCTCCTGTCTTATCCCCTCCTTGTCAGAGCAGAGCCACATGGATCAGCCTGGGACTGCAGCAGACAGGCAGGGGCCAGCCTCAGGTTCCTGCAATGCAACTGTCTGGGAGCTGCCTAGGTAAGCACCTCCTAGCCAAAGCTTGCTTGTCACACCCCATCCCCTCTCTCCCCACAGAGACCTGCCCTGGCCACTACCCAAACCCTCTGTACCTCTTCTCCCCACCTCCTCCAGGTCACAACCCCCTCCCAGACCCTGTGCCCCCTCCTACAACTCTCCTCCAGGCTAGAATCCTCTTCTGCACCCATACCTCCTTCTGGACCCTGCACCCCAAGCTCCTGCCCCCTTCACTCAACTTCTTCTCAGACCCACACCCAGTTCCCTACTCCAAACTCCCTTCTGCACTCAACCTCCATCCCAGACCCCACATGCCCTCCACAGAAGTACAGCTCTTGACCACTTATCAAAATGTTGAAGTGCCCCACATTAAAAATTATTGCCCACCCCTGCTGTATACTGAATTCCATGGTCCTAGCTCTTACTGTTTAAGTTCTTGAACAAAGAGGCAGATTGTCAAATATAGTTCAATATATATTAACATATTTTAAAAGCCTGTATTTCTAGACTGGTATAATGTAGTCATTCATTTCAGTACTCATGTCCTCCAAAGCAGTGGTTCTCAACCAGGGGTATGCATATTATTGTGGGTACAGAGGGGTCTTCCAGGAAGTACATACATTCATCTAGATATTTGTCTAGTTTTACAACAGGCTTCATAAAAATCACTAGTGAAGTTAGTAGAAAAATTTCATACGACTTGTTTATAGTACTCTATGTATTATAAACACAGAAATGTAAGTACAGTATTTATATTCCAATTGATTTATTTTATAATTATATGGTAGAAATGAGAAAGTAAGACATTTTTCAATAATAGTGTGCTTTGACTATTATTGCTGGGTATTTTATGTCTGCTTTTGTAAGCTAGTAATTTTTAAGTGCAGTGAAACTTGGGGTGTGCAAGACAAATTGGGGTCCTGAAAAGGTTTCAGTAGTCTAGAAAGGGTAAGAGCCACTGCCTCAGAGTGGCGAAGTTCATATGTTGTCCCTGAGTGATGAATTTGCTTTTAAATCTCTTGTTTAGCTAAAAATATGTAAAAAAGTCCCAATACTCATATGAAGCTTGAAAACACGGTGAAATAGCAATGTAAACTTGCTAAATCTCAATCCTGAATTCTTTAAAAAGGCAGAACTACCATTAATTTCCATGAGCATCACATATCGGCAGACTGCAGAATCAGACCCTGAACTGGCTCTACGGAGAACCTCATTTCATATAATAGCATGCTGCCATGTTATCCTCTTCTCATATGTTTGTTTACTCCTCATATCCTCCGATGCATAAATTGTCAGCACTTTGTGTTAGGGATGTAAGTGACTAGTCAACTAGTGATGCCACTAGTTGCTTCTCCCCCGCTGGAGGGAGTGGGTGCTGGAGGGAGCTGGCTTAAAAGCTGGTTCTTCTTCGAGTGGCCCCGTGGGTGCTCCACTCTAGGTGTTGGGTCCCGTCCCGGCGCCGCGGCTCGGAGACTTTTCATAGCCGTGCTCCACCAGCTCGCGCATGCGTGGTTCACCAGGATAGCGTTCGCGCCTTTGATCAGCCGCGCGCGAGCCGGCAACCGTCAGTTCCTCTCAACCGCCTCAGGTCGCGGTCGGAGCTCCCTGATCTCTTCCCTAGTCATGGTTTTAGATAGTTGTCTACCTGTAAATAGTTAGAGTTTTAGGGTTAGCTGTGTTCCTGTTAACTGTTATGTGTTCTCGTGTTTAAAAAAAAAAAAAATTCTTTAAAACTGTTTTCACTCAGAAGCGCTGCTGCGAAGCGCTAAGCTGTGAAATTGACTAACCGCAGCGGGTTACACACGATTCAGTTTTTCTGTGACTGCTCAAAAATGCCAGGATCAACTGGTTTCAAGAAATGTTCGGTCTGCCGAGAAGCCATGCCAACGGCTGACGGCCATGACACTTGTATTAGGTGCCTGAGGGAGACTCATGTCCCTGACAAGTGCACCCATTGCCGCAAATTAACTTCGAGAGCCTGGAGGGAGCAGGAGATGAAACTACGGATGTTCATGTTTGGTAAGGCACTGCAGCCTGACCCTACCCCTTCAGCAGCCACAAAAATCTCCCAACACAAGCGGAGAGTGGCTTCTCCGGGACCGGCGGGCTCCAAAACATCAAAGCCGTCCCCGGCGCGCTCCCTCCCTGCGGCAGTTTCAACCCCGGCAGCGGCTTCTAAAGTGACCTCCGGGAGGTCCAGACAACTCGGGGGGATGGCATAAAAGAGCCCCAACCATCCAGAGCCAGAGTGGCTTCAGCACCAACACCGGGAGCGGCGCCGTAACTGACCAGCAAGCCAACATCGGCTTCAGCTTCATGCGCCTTGAAATTGACAAGCGCGCCGGCACCGCAACTGATCAGCGTCCCGGCACCGGCTTCAGCGGCTTCAACGGCGCCTGGTGGATTGGCGCCTGTTTCCCCTGCTCTGGCGATAACGTCGGCACCGCCTTCCCCGGCACCGAGACCTGAGGCGGAACATGCTAATGCCTCAGACTCGGCATCTTTATCAACTGCAGCACCAGGCGTCCTGCCGGCACCGACGTTAGACCAGCAGCAGCTGGCCTCTCCGGCACCATCTCACCTTCACTCGGTGCCTGGTTCCCCTATGCTTCGTGATAGGGATGAGACTTCAGCATATAGGAAGTCATTGTCAAAGACCCATCATAGGCACAGGTCTTTTTCCCCACCTGCTTCACCAAGAGGGCGAAGTCGCTATCACGACTATTTTTCCCCCTCTCGAATTATGTACAGCTGGCATGGTTATAGGGATGCAGTGAATTTAGATGCACATCGATCCCGTTCACCATCCCGGTCGCCCTCCCATCTCTCAAGATACGGATTGGTGAGGCGCTCCCCCTGCCGCGTCTATTATATCCAGCATGATAGCGCACGCTCTTCTCGATACCCCTCTCTGTCATGCTCTGAACGTTGCTGTGACCGCTATCATAGATCGTATGACGATCGCCTCCACTGTCATCATTCACCATTATCGCATAGGGAATCTTCTCACATCTGTCAATCACTGTTAGCGGAATACTTACATCATAAATCACAACCACTACGCTCACCTTCTCCAGTCAAAAGCTCAACAATCCAGTTAGACCAATCCGAACCAGAGGAGGGCAACTATCGGAAACGGAAGACCCTAAACCGGAAACTTCCCCGGCGGACTGTCCATTGTCTTCCCCGGATGAAGCAATTTGCCCAGTTGAAATCTCTCCACCGGATGATCTGAAACATTTTCAGGATCTTTTCAAAAGAGTGGCAGACACACAGGACATACAGCTAGCAGATGTGCCTGTTAAGAGACAGCGCCTTCTGAAGAATATCCGCCCACAACAACGTGCGAAAGTCGCGCTGCCAATCGATGAGGCGATTATGGAAGTGGTGGACGAGATATGGCAAACCCCAACATCAATTGCACCTACAAGTAAAAGAGCTGATAGAAAATATTTTGTTCCAGCAAAGGGGTTGGACTTTTTATTTAATCACCCCCAACCCAATTCACTGGTAGTAGACGCAGCGCAACGTAGGAGTAAGGTGCCACAGTACAGAAATCCCTTTTTGGACAAGGACAATAAAAAATTGGATATTTTTGGGAGGAAAGTGTATTCCTCAGCTACACTCTTACTTCGCATTGCGAATTACTCAGCCCACCTGTCAAACCATAATTTTGATAATTACTCCAAACTAGCGGATTTGTTGCACCATCTCCCAGACACCAAGAAACCACTCCTGAAAGCGATAGTACAGGAGGGGTACACATCATGTAGCGCTGCGCTCCAGATCGCTATGGATGTGGCCGACACAGCAGCTCGGGCCGCTGCTACTGGTATAGCCATGAGGAGATCATCTTGGCTTTCGTCCGCAGGGGCGCTGAAGGAGTTGCACAGCAAGGTTGAGGATCTGCACTTTGACAAACTTAAACTTTTTGCGGCAAACACCGATGAGATCCTCCACTCGGGAAAAGACTCACACACCACTTTACGTACACTGGGGATGTACACACCTTCCTTCAAGCATAGGCGTTATTTCCCCTACCAACGGAGATATGACTTCAATTTCCCTAGACAACAATCACGTCCCTTCGACAACCAGCGTCCTAGACAGCGCCCCCAGCGCAAGCGACCACAGCAGAACCTTTCGGGTAATCAACAGTCGACTAAGCAGCAGATTTGACTTGCTTGTCGAGGATACAAACCAGTTGTCCATAGTCAATACGGAAACCCATCATCTTTTTCACCATCATTTACGCTCTTTTTACCACCACTGGTCTACGATCACCACAGACAGATGGGTGCTAGAGGTAGTTCAATCCAGCCTCTCCATACCCTTTCTCTCTATTCCCCCTACCACTCCCCCCTCCCCGTCCCTCTTCAGGGACCCCTCTCACGAGAATCTATTGGAGCAAGAAGTTCAAGGTTTGCTCACCATCGGGGCGATAGAGAGAGTTCCCAAGCAATTTTGGGGGAAAGGCTTTTACTCCCGATATTTCCTCACACCAAAGAAGTCGGGAGGATGGAGACCCATCCTGGACCTTCGAAGACTGAACCGGCACCTTCAAAAGCAGCGTTTCATGATGGTAACCTTATCGACCCATTCTTCCGTCATTGAACGAAAAGGATTGGTTTGCAGTCCTCGACTTGCAGGACGCTTATTTCCACGTAGAGATTCACGTGGCACACAGACGTTTCCTTCGTTTCCAACTGGGGAGCGAACATTACCACTACTGGGTTCTTCCATTCGGCCTGGCATGTGCCCCCAGAGTCTTCACCAAGATGCTAGCAGTGGTCGCGGCCCACCTACGCAGACTAGGAGTAACAATATTCCCCTACTTGGACGATTGCCTTCTCAGGGGTACGACCTGCATGGAAACATGTCATATAGTTCGGACAGTATCCGACGAGTTTGCTACCCTGGGCCTTCTCATAAACTTGAAGAAGTCCACACTAGTTCCATCCCAAAATCTCATGTTCATAGGTGCGCGCCTCGATTCAACCAAGGCGCGTATTTACCGATGGAACGTTTTATAATAATCAAGGAATTGGTACACACGGTGGTCCACGCTCCAACAGTCCCCACACGTGTCTGTCTACAACTGTTGGGGCATATGGCTGCTGCCACCATCGTAGTGTCCAACGCAAGGTTACGTTTTCGTTGCCTCCAACACTGGTTAGCCACGGTTTACATCCTGTCGAAGCACGGTGTCCACAGGCCGCTAGTGGTGCCGCAGTATGTCCGGCAATCCCTACAGAGGTGGATCAACCCGACCAATCTCCTCACAGGCATTCCGTTTCATCGCCCTCAACCTACTACACAAATAACGACAGATGCCTCCCTCATAAGCTGGGGAGCTCACATGGGCAATCTCACGGTCCAGGGACGGTGGTCGACAAGAGAAATGCTTTTGCACATCAATGTGCTCGAGTTGAGAGCGGTGCGGCACGTGTGCAGGCATTTTCAGTCACGCATTCAAAGTACAACGGCAAGGATTTTAACAGACAACATGGCGACTATGTTTTATATAAACAAGCAAGGAGGTGCGCGATCCCGTTCTCTTTGTGCAGAGAGCATCCGTTTATGGAATTGGTGTATTACCAACAACACTGTTCTAACAGCTTTCTACCTGCTGGGTGCCGACAATCTAGTAGCGGATTCTCTCAGCAGGCGTTTTCCACACGACCACGAGTGGGAGATTCGCTCGGACGTATTGAATCGTATCTTCGGTCGATGGGGATTTCCAACGATAGACCTGTTTGTGACAGAACTCAATTCGAAATGTCCCAATTATTGTTCAAGAGCCGGGATAGGACGCCATTTGCTGGGGGACGCCTTCCTTCTCCATTGGGGGACGTCATTACTGTATGCTTTCCCACCAGTAGTGTTAATTCCCAGAGTTCTCGAAAAGATCAATGTAGACAAAGCTCGAGTAATCCTTCTCGCTCCAGCATGGGCTCACCAGCCTTGGTTTTCAATGCTTCACCAGATGTCAGTGAAAGTGCCATATCCCCTACCTTCCCTTCCGAATCTGTTGACTCAGGACAATGGATCCCTCAGTCATCCGCGACCGGAGGTCCTACACCTCACTGCGTGGATGCTGACTGGTTTACCGACTCCGAGCAATCCTGCTCCCAGCGAGTCAAACAAGTGTTGATGCATAGTCGGAAACAATCTACTCGAACTGCTTACACAGCTAAGTGGGCAAAGTTCTAAGCATGGTGTGCGGACAATAACGTGGATTCGCGTTCTGCACCCTTACCTTGTGTACTGGATTATCTCTTGCAACTACATGACAATGGTTTGGCAATTGCATCGCTACGGGTGCATTTGGCAGCAATTAATGCATTCCATCATAGAGTTGGCGGTATTTCTTTGTTTGCTCACCCCACTACAAAAAGATTTCTGAAGGGGCTTTTGAATCTCCACCCCCCGCGGAGACCCCCCCCCCCCGCATGGAATTTGGACCTGGTCCTACAAACTTTGACTCGTCCCCCTTTCGAGCCCTTAGCGACAGTAACACTACACTTACTTACGCTCAAACTGGTTTTTCTCCTAGCCCTCACCTCAGCTCGCAGAGTGAGTGAGATAGCAGCTTTCATGGCTTCTCCGCCCTACACAGTCTTTTCGAAAGAATCAGTAACGTTGAGGACCCATTCAGCGTTTATTCCGAAGGTGTCTTCTGAATTCCACATAAATGAACCGGTGGTCTTACCGTGCTTCTTTCCGAAACCTCATACCTCAACTCAAGCAGCGCACTTACATACTCTGGACGTGAGAAGGGCATTGGCGTTCTACATCGACAGAACACGGGGTTTTAGGAAAACAGACCGTCTGTTGGTGGCAGTAGCGAGTCACTCAAAAGGACAGCCTATAACTTCTCAGCGTATTTCTAAGCTCATAGTTTTATGTATATCCATGTGTCATTCTCTGCGAGGGAAGCCTCTCCCCTCTCGCCCTAAAGCGCATTCAGCTAGGGCAGTGGCTGCTACTACGGCCTTCCTCAGTGGAGTGTCATTTCGCAACATTTGTAGAGCAGCAACATGGTCTTCATATGCGACTTTTATGAAACATTACGCTATAGTAGAACAGTTTACTCCAGATTTTTCCGTGGCTACAGCAGTACTAAATCGTGCTGATAGTCTTGGTTCCGGAGCGCCTTAATTCTGTTCTGTGTACTGCTCCGGAGTCACCTAGAGTGGAGCACCCATGGGGCCACTCGAAGAGAAAGAGAAGTTACTCACCCTGTGAAGTATCGATTGTTCTTCGAGATGTGCCCCGTGGGTGCTCCACGACCCGCCCTTCCTCCCCGCTCCGGAAATTTTTTCTTCTTAATGTCTCTTTCAGATGAGCGGATGAGAGGAACGGACGGTTGCTGGCTCGCGCGCGGCTGATCAAAGGCGTGAACGCTATCCTGGTGAACCACGCATGCGCGAGCCGGCGGAGCATGGCTATGAAAAGTCTCCGAGCCGTGGCGCCGGGACGGGACCCGACACCTAGAGTGGAGCACCCACGGGGCACATCTCGAAGAACAATCGTTACTTCACAGGGTGAGTAACTTCTCTTTTCCCCCAGCACCATCTCCACGGAGGCTGGGGAGGTAGAGGTACAGCGGGAAACGGCATGAGTGGGGACTGAACCCTGGTGGGGCTCTTGTACATTTCAAAAGCAGAAGCCTCGCAGGGGAGTGAGAGGCCAGCAGGACTCCCCCGCCAGCCCTGTGCTGTTATGCTTAAAACACGGGATCTTTTTCAGGGGGATAAGGCAATGTGCCGCATTTATTGATAATATAACAAAGTCACGCATGCACGCACGCACGCACGTCCTGCTGATGGGATAATTAGCAGTCTGTTGCTCGGCCCAACCTATTGACCAGATAGGTTGGGTATGAGGAAGGAGCCGGGTTCTTGTCAGTCTGGACTGATGTTCCACTTAGCTGCAGGACGAGAACCTGAAGAACCATACAAGACCCCTCACTCTTTCTAGCAGCGTTTCCCAAACTATGGGTCGCGGCCCGGTACCGGGCCCCAGGAAAAAAAAATACTGGGCCCCGGAAAAAAAAATACCGGGCCTCAGTGTGGCTGCCAGGGTGTTCTGAGCAGATGCTGCCATATGTTTCAGGCTCCCGGCAGAGGCATAGTGCGGGTTACCAGGTGAGCTCTTATTGCTGGCTGGGGGGAGGGGGGGTTGGATATGGGCCACAGGGAAGCAGGGTCGGGTCAGTGGAGCTTCCCAGGGGAGATAGAGAGGGGAACTGGTTGGGGGGGGTGGGAGCAGTGGGGCTGGCCAGGAAAGATGGGTGGGGGTGGGGAGAACCGGCCAGCAGAAGCAGGGCTGGCCGGGGCAGCAGGGCTTGCGAGGGGAGATTGGGAGAGAATCGGCTGGCGGGGACAACGGGGCTGGCTGGGGGGAGGGGAAGGGGGGGAGGCAGGGGAGAGAGAATCAGCCAGTGGGGAGCAGGACAGTTCAGGGCACACGCAGATCCTGAATAAAAAATTAAAAGCAGTGCCTTTTAAATATCCCCACTGCTGACAGTGAGGTTTAAAGGCACTACAATGTGTCAGAATGGAGAGAACCTGGTGCATTCACCATCCAGAATGAGAATATGGATAAAAAATTCCAAAGATGGTGTCGGCTTTCTGAAAATAAATGAGCCCCTTTTCAATACACGATGTGGTGGTGCAGGGTTTTATTGGATTACACTGGTTCTGCTGGCTGGGGCGGGCAGTGGGGCTGGCCGGGAAAGATGGGGGCGGGTGGAGAGAACCGACCGGAGGAAGCAGGGCTGGCCGGGGAGATCAGGAGAAGCGGGGGAAAACTTCCAGGCTGGCAGAGGGTTGGGGTGAGTGGGGATGGCTGGGGGAGACGGGAGGAAGCAGGGGGAAGAGAATAGGCCAGTGGGGAGTGGGACTCATCCGGGCGCACGCAGATCCTGGGGCGCTGCCCGTCCCGTGCATGGTCCGGGCGAAGCATGAAGGAGTCTGGCCTCCTAAATTCCATTTTGCCACCCCTGAGTAGTTGCGAACTGCCTGGCTGGTAGACAAACTCATGCAGCACGTGTTGACCAGCCAGGAAGTTGGCAACTACAAACTTATATACATAATAATAATAATAATAATTAATAATTAATAAAACGTACCTAATTAGAAAATACTGGACATTTTCTAAGTCCAGTATTTTCTCAATTTGTTTCCGGACAGAACCCTCAAATACCAGACTGTCTGGTACAAAACTAAACACTTGGCAACCCTACCCCTCCTTGCACCCTCACTCCTAGCTAGATACCCTACCTCCAATCTGCTCCGGCTCCCATCTGGAGTGCCAGTGTGGTGCTGGGTCCCCCAAACCCTGGCCCAGGTTAGGTGGAGGATGTAGTGAGTTAAACAATGAAAATTTGTTCATTTTTCATTTTTTATGTGATTTTATAATTTTGGGCTGCAAAAAAAGTACTGAAAAAAAACCAGGTTCCAACTAAAGTAAAAGTTTGGGAAACCCTGGTGCAATATAGCCAGCTTTCTATCCATCTTACAGTCCATTTATCCAATCCATATTCCCTTAACTTGCTGGTAAGACTATTGTGGGTGGCCGTATCAAAAGCTTTGCTAATGCTGGCCCTGGGGACTTTGGGAGGATGAAAACCAATGTATTTGCATATTCATCATTTGCTTAATGAATATGTAAATATGCAAATGAATGTTTCCGGTCCTCCGAAAACTCGTGAATGGATTTACTGGTCCCCTTGTCAAAAAGTTTGGGAACCCCTGCTTTATAGGATTTTTCCTTCCATGCAAGTCTATGCATTTTAGCTTGTCAGGTCTTAATCAGTCACTCAGCATCACAATCAATCTTCCTACGAGATATGCTTATCGGGAAGAAGTTGTTCTCACAGTCATTTGATATCCATATGCTGACAACCCCTTGGGGGTGTTGTCTTTCTGGCAAAAATTGTTATCGGTTCCCTATCAAGGGGTGCTTGCCACTAACTTCAGGGTTCATCAATCTGGCCCAGTAGTCTGCGTCTTTGGTGTGCTTTCACTTAGTTGATAATTATTTGGTGCTTCTGAGTCTCTGGCCCCTCCTCTGACCATTTGAGCATGCAATTGCCTTTACTCTTATCTCTCCTAAAGCATTCTCTCTCTCATTCACACAAACAGTACATTTACAGAATTGCAGCATGGAACAAAGTGGTACTTCTAGTCACTTTAACCAAGTTACAAAGTCTTTCATCATTAAAGTCTTTTATCTATTACAAGGCCTTGCCTAATATTAACATCCCTATGTATTACAATATTCCGTCTCTTCACTTCAATATACTAATATCAAACAGAGCTGGAGCTAAATTAACAAAGCTGCCTGGTCTGTCTGAGGCCTTCATCTTGTATTTAGATTTAATCCAAACCTTTTGCTATAACATACATTCATTATGATTAACTGACTTATTAGTTACAAAATAACTGACTTATTAGTTACAGTGCTCCCTTCTGGGCTTCCTTGTACATTTCAAATCCTTATCGACTTATCAAATTGTCAGTGGAAATCCCATCGACTATTTGATTAGTTAATTAATCTAAATTTGACATCTCTACTTTGTATACAGTGCAATATAGCCTTGAATCCTATACAAAACTTCAAGGTAGTACCGTGATACAAATCATTTAATTAGCTTAAACTGCTTGCTAACAATAACTAGTTTAGACCACAGTCACCAACTTCTGATGCTAGTCAATACCCAAGTGAAGGGCAAAATATTGTCAGATTGTAAAGCACAGGTAAATTTACTTAACTAATAGGATAACTTTTACAAAAGCTTCTGAAGACCATACTATTGTCTGAAGACCATACTATTGTCTGCCCATGGAACTCCCATTGATAGCAGTGGTAGGTTTACTGAGGATCTAGAGTAGTATAACAGCAATACATGCCTTGCAATGTAGATCTAAGAGGAGAATGTGGCCAGTCACGAGAGAAGATTTCAAACAGAGGGCAAGCTAAATTTTATTTAGCAAGAGAAAGTCTCTTACACTAAACAAAATGCAATTTGACAAAATCCCTTGTCTATGCATTCATTTTGCATTCCTTTCTATGCATTCATTTTGCATTCCTTTCTAGGCACCGTAATCCCAGAAAAATAGAGATAAATATGGGGAAATTCAGAGAAAATCAAGAGGGATTGGGAAGGATTAAAAGAGAGAATGTGAATTGTATGGCAAAGTATTACTAAAAATAGATGTGATAGCCATAATGCAAACTATGGATGCTCAGTGACTAGAAGGCTCAGGTCTTAAAATACAGACATGCATCAGCCAAAACCCATTGGCTTTATCTTAGTTATATCTCACACTCCAAATATGAAGAGTAATAATTCAAGTCAATAAAAGCATATCACTGGGAGTAATATGATTAAATTAAGCTTCTGAAAATTTAGCTATCAGAAAAAGCTCTCAAATAGAGATATCAATTAGACTGTCTCAAAAGAAGTGGGTGGAAAACTGATCAGTAGGTCCATCTTAAAAAAATTGATGAATCACTAGAAAAATATATTTCAGGAGATAATCCTGTATCAGCAGAGAGATGGACTAAATTATCTCAGGCCAAGTTGTGGGAAACAATACTTATATGGAGCAATAGTCTCACTAATGTCATTGAGTAAGGACACTCACACAATGAAGGGAATAAAGGGCTGGGCCTATAACCAATGAAATCTCAATCTCATCTTTAATTTCTATGATTCAATTAAATCAGTTGCCAGCCTGTTAGATTTCTGTTGCTACTTAATATTAGATCATGATTAACAAATTCAACACAATCTGTTTTGAAACTTATTACCCCTCTCAAAGAGTTGTCTTAAAAAGGAAGAAACGCCTGCTCCTTTACATGACAATATTACTTAGCTTTCAAGATTTTTCACTCACATAACTGCACCATAAAAAGTAAGAGCTTAACTTCCTGTAGTTCTCACTAGTGGTAATTACAGTATTCATACAATATGGTTCACAAATTAATACTCCAGCCTGAGGAGTGTATGGTATAGTCAAATAGCCTATTATATTTGTCTAATTCTATTCTATTCAAGTTCTTGTACTGCGCTCATCACCTTAACATCTGAAAGATTTCCAGAGTTAGAAAATAAAACAAGGAAACATTAATGTCTATCAAGCAGGGTTTTCTCTTCATTCCTAACTTTTGTCAGAAAAATAGCATTTCTCTCACACTCTCTTCCTCCTTCCCTCAAATAAGTTAGTATTATGTGTTATTTATGAGGGCAAGATCAAAGAAATGAGTGTTGTATCTGGACCACAGTGTTGCATATTTGTGGTTTTTTCTGAGCTTCAGCTGTAATGAATATGATGCCGTATGTCTGAAAATGACCATTTGATCATTATTGTTATCATGGTTACGCAATTACACAGAAGTTCTCACTTTTTAATTTCTTAGGGCTTGCTTGACCCCCCCTACTCCACCGGAGACCTGTTGTGTAAAACCTCCGCCCAGTCCAGTATAATGTGAATGAAAGGCATCTAACTTTTTGTATTACAGGCAGTCCCTGGGTTACGTACAAGATAGGGACTATAGGTTTGTTCTTAAGTTGAATTTGTATGTAAGTCGGAACTGGCTCCAGATTCAGCCGCTGCTGCTGAAACTGACCAGGGGCTGACTACAGGAAGCTGGAGGCAGAATTGCTCTGCCCCCAGCTTCCTGGAATCAGCCACTGAGCAGTTTCAACAGCGGTTGAATCTCAAGCCTGGGACAGAACAGCTGGGCTGCCAGGTAGGTCCCTGCAGGACCAACCCGGCAGCACCCCAGCTGCTCTACCCAAGGGTCCACAACAAAAGCCTCATCTGCTCGGGGGGTGCACTAGCTGCGCCCCCCCCCCCCAGCAGACCAGGGACACGGGGAGCAAAGCCGCAGCGGCGGCGGGGTGCCGCGCCTCTGAGGCTTTGCTGTGCCTTTGCTCCCGGTGCCTCTGGTCTGCTGGGGATCGTCTCCAGCAGACCAGGGACACCGGGAGAAAAGCTGCAGTGGCGGCGGCGTCCCGTGCCTCCCTGGCTTTGCCAGAGCAAAGCCTCAGAGGCGCGGGACCCCTCCGCCTCCCCAGCTTTGCTCCAGGTGTCCCTGGTCTGCTGGGGACCATCTCTAGTCTGGGGTGAGTAGGAGAAGCAGATCGGTGAGTTCCTCCAGTGGGTGCTGAGCATCTTTTTTCACCCTTTTTTTTCCTTGTGAGTATTCCATTGGAGCACCCATGGGGTCAGCACCTATGCATTTGCAACAAATTTTCTATAAAGTATCGTGCAAGATGTGAATAGAAAGGTTACAGTTGATCATGTATGATTATCCTGGTTACATTCATGTATCATCTGAAGTTATGAATTTTGCCTATGTATCTTCATGTGTTGCCTTGGGTAACACTGCCACCCCATTCCCCACCCCCATAGATTTACATCAGGGCAAGACAGCTACGTGTTGATGGCCCATTAAGGACACTCAGCTCACAATGGGTCATTGAAGAAAACCATCCCACCAAGTAATCTTTTCTTGTGGACCTCTCAGAGAAAATATGGACCATAGCTGTTCCTGCGAGTCAACAAAGCATATAGGGTGTGTCTAGACTACATGCCTCCTTCGACAGAGGCATGTAGATTAGCCAGATCGGAAGAGGGAAATGAAGCCGCGATTAAAATAATCGCGGCTTCATTTAAATTTAAATGGCTGCCCCGATCTGCCGATCAGCTGTTTGTCGGCAGATCGGGGCAGTCTGGACGCGACGCGCCGACAAAGAAGCCTTTCTTCATCGGCACAGGTAAGCCTCGTGAAACCAGGTTTACCTGTGCCGATGAAGAAAGGCTTCTTTGTCGGCGCATCGCGTTCAGACTGCCCCGATCTGCCGACAAACAGCTGATCGGCAGATCGGGGCAGCCATTTAAATTTAAATGAAGCCGCGATTATTTTAATCGCGGCTTCATTTCCCTCTTCCGATCTGGCTAATCTACATGCCTCCGTCAAAGGAGGCATGTAGTCTAGACACACCCATAAGGACATATGGTAAGGAGATATGACCCTAGTCTCCATCTTCCGTAACTTTCCATAAGTACAGGCTGGGGACTTTATTTGAGATGATTAACTTCCATGCACATGACAAAGGTTATAAAAGATAGCTGAGGTGTCTTCATTTTGTCTCTTGCTTGATGCAATTCTCTGCACTGTGGATTTACAATTAAAATGAGTGTCTTGAATTATGGATTGAGGACCTTTCAATTCTTTGGAAGTTATCAGAGACTTTTATAAGACTTTTGTTCCATCACTGCTACAGCAGGGGCTCTTGTACATTTGAAAGGAGGAATGTGGAAATGCCTATCGACAAGAAATTCCATCGACTACTCGACTAATCCATTAACCACATTTTAACATCCCTAGTTAGAAATAGGATAAATGAATCATAAGGCTGATGTTCAAAAACAATCCCATTCTCTCTATTCAAGGAAGAATATCTGTTGATTTCTAGCTTGTGTAAGGTCATCCTCCCTCTTCCCCCACTGCGCTCCTGCTTTTTAAATGTATTAAGAGCTAACAGGCTCTTAATGTATTTAAAAAGCAGAGGCATAGTGTCTGGGACTGGCCACAAGCTGGAAATCAGCTGCTTCCCGGCTCATGCCTAGTCCCCGCTACTCCCTGCCTCCCGAGGAGACAGTGCTGGGGGGAGAGGGGAGGAGACTGGCTTTTAAGTCGGCTCCCCCCAGCTTCTGCTCCACCCCTCTCGCTGCCTCTCTCTGATAGAGGCAGAAAGAGGGAGGGAAGGGACTAGCTGAGGGACTAGTCGAATATCCGATAAGTTTATGCTTATCACATAGTTGACTAGTCACTTACTTCCCTTGTATTGGTTATATCATTCCCCCCCCCCCCCCATATTTAGACACATTATTATTACTTTTGAGTTACGAGAGTGGATAGAAAATAAAGAAGTAAATTATTTACATGAGCCAGTACTTTGGGTACATCTAGACTACTGTCTTTTGTCAACAGAGGCTCTGTCAACAGTGTGTCTAGACTACAGCCAGTTCTGTTGACAAAGCAAGCTGCTTTTTCAACAGAGAGTCTAGACGCTCTCTTTTGAAAAAGCAGTGTGGATGCAATAGCGCCTTTTGTCGACAGAACTCTGTCGACAAAAGGTGCTATTCCATGTAGAATTAGTTTTACCGCCGTTGACAAAACTGCCGTGTTCTATTGACTTACTGTCAACAGTACTCAGCGGTAGTGTAGATGCAGGTATAGTTTTGTCAACAAAAGTCCATTTTTGTCGACAAAACCCTGTAGTCTAGACACACCCACAGTGTGAAAAGAAATAAGGGCAGAAATAATCAGGAAATTTAATGCATTATCGTGCTGTATAATACCTTTTATAGAAAACATTTGTAGTGCTGTTAGTGAAATATCATCTCAAGGAACATTTAACTTTACAATAAGCACAAATACTAAGTGAAAAAAACATGCTCACTCAATCAGAATGAACTTTTGCAATAATATAACCTTGGATATGACTGAGTCTATTGATTTAGTTTTCTGAACTCTAGCAAAGAATGTGTTCCAGGTTTGGGATGTATTACAATAAAAAGAGCATGCTTGATAAAATATACAATCTATTGACTATTTCAAAAATATTAACAAAGTTTCAAAAATAGTTAATCTTGTACAGAAACAACTAGTTAGACAATGTACATGGCACAAACTGAGCTCTGGTGAGTATCGTTAATGGAATTATTGTTTTTAAAGCACTTAACATGTAGTCTGCTGCATGTCTCTAGAATCATTGACTTTAAACTGGCTTAGTACAGATCAGTGCTATGAAGTTTACCCCACCTCTTTAAAGCATTTCATTCATGAACTTCTGCACTTCCTATTATTTTAGCTCTGAATTTCTGAATTATTATATTAGTCATTTTTTAGTCATTTATGAAGTGTTCAAAAAGTGCTTGATCACAAGGAAAATGTTGTTACACTAATTCACTGTGCAATTTGATATTTCTGTCTTCCATTTTAATATCTTCAGTAGCCACATTATCTAATCCAGTTGCTTTCAAATTCAGGCTGTGACCTAGTACTGGGTCATGGAATGTCAGGCACTGTGCCCTTGTTGCTCCAGAGGGATCAGTGGGGTGCTAAGATAGGTTTCCTGCTTGTCCTGGCACTGCAGACTGCACTGTGCCCCAGAAGCAGCCAGCAGCAGGCCTGGCTCCTAGGTGAGGGCGGGGTGGGGCAGAAGAGTGCACAAGGCTCCTGCACTGCTCCTGCCCTGAACAGGTCGCAGGCAGGCCAGAGAGTGCTGTGGGGAGAGAACATGCCTTTGACCCCAGACTCCTGCATGCCCCCGCCCCATCCCCAAGGAGGACCCAGGGAATGCCGAGTAAGTCTGCTAGTTAAACAATATTCTACCAGTGAACAGGAAATATTACTTTACAGATTTTAGGATTTTTAGGATTTTTCTATAGCACCATGTGTACCATTTTATTACACAGTCAGGGTATGTCTACACTGCATCCCTAGTTTGAACTAGGGATGCAAATGGAGACAATCGAACTAGTTAATGAAGTGGGGATTTAAATATCCCGCGCTCCATTAACATGATCTCGCCAGCGCGCTAGTTCAAATCACAGCTGATTCGAACCAGGAAGTGCGCGCCGGGACGCGTTAGTTCGGACTAAAGCCCTTAGTCCGAACTAATGTTACTCCTCATTTTTTGAGTGCATGTAGTTGGAGGTTCTGATCTTAAGAGTGAGTGGAGCCCCATTTATATGGCATCCATAAAGGGTCCTCCCACATGGAGCCTTTTGCAGGAGCAAGGCCTAAATTACTGTAAATTACTGTAGTGGAAGCGTCATCAATTACTTTAATATTGGGTGCTCCAACATGTTTGTAGTGAGCTGTGATGGGGTGAACCCTGCAAGAGCTGTACTGGGACAGGTGGGTCCTATCAGTTACTTACGTGGCAAATAGGAGAGCTTTAGGCCAGAGGCTGCTGGCTGGAGAGAGGCTCACCCATGCAGGTGGTTGACTGCCCTTCTCAGACTCCCTGGGAAGATTGAGGAGTGTTTGAGGGCTGCTGGAAAGGCGGTAGGAAGTCAGGCAACAGCCACTCCCTGGGATCAGGTAGATGGATTCCTGGAACTGACACAGCCAGGGAGAAAAAGGGAACCAGAGTGTAGGAAGCAGTCCCGGGAAGGAGTAGTGTGGGCAGTGAGAGAGGAAACACAGAACTGCTGAGCTAAGGGTTCCTGGAGTAGAGAATGGACCTGAGTTCCCCTACCAGCCACTGGTGGTTTGGCATAGAAGTGAAGCTGTGATGGGAAGACTACCTAGGACTGTTGATCAACTGTGTCTTGGAAGTGGGATTGCTGAATGACATCGCTGGTGGGCTAAGTCACAAAGGAGATGCTGGGGGCCTTGAGTGAGAGAGGAGCTGCAGAACAGAGAGTAATGGTGCGCAACCTGCAGAAGGAAGCATCTACCTCAACAACTGACAAAGAGGAGGTATCAGTGCAGTGGTAAGTGGAGCACTTTATGATATGGGCACAGACGATCAGTGCCAGGCTTCTCTGTGTCAGGTGGTCCCTCCTTGGGGATAGCTACAGGTAATGTCATATCTTGACAGTGGCTGCTTTGGTGTTAAGTGCATAGGTGATGGAGCACATCTCTGAATGCCACTGTCTTGTTGTTGGGTATGTTTCTTAGCTCTCTCTGGCCTGTGGCTCTACTCTCCAGCTTAGAGTGAGCAATCTACTCTCTGCTGCTATCACCACCATTGCCTTCAGCCCTGGCTTTCTGGCACAGGGATGCCAGCCAGCAAACCCCTTTTTCTGCTTCTTTCATCAGTGATGTGGAAGGATTTCCTTTTCCCAGGAAGTAGCCTTCTGTCTTTACCCTTTTTTGTCTCCTGCCCATCTCTTACCTAATTTCTGACAGACTCATACTGCCCTAATTCTTGATCGATCTTTATAGCTGACTCACTGGAACAGGAGAACTGAATCCAGTTTCATTTAATAGCTACATACCATTACACAAACTGTTGCATAAAAGCCTTCACCTGAGCTATTCCTTGATTTTACACATGGGCTGCATCTAGACTGGCAAGTTTTTCTGCAAAAGCGGCTGCTTTTGCGGAAAAACTTGCCAGCTGTCTACACTGGCCGCTTTGAATTTGCGCAAGAACACTGATGATCTAATGTAAGATTGTCAGTGTTCTTCCGCAAATACAATGACTCTCCTGTTCGGGAAAAAGCCCTTTTGCGCAAATGCTTTTGCACAAGATGGCCAGTGTAGACAGCTGAGAACCGTTTTGCGCAAAAAAGCCCTGATGGTGAAAATGGCGATCGGGGCTTCTTGCGCAAAATCACGTCTAGATTGGCACGGATGCTTTTCCACAAAAAGTGCTGTTGCGCAAAAGTGTCCGTGCCAATCTAGACGCTCTTTTCCACAAATACTTTTAATGGAAAAACTTTTCCGTTAAAAGCATTTGTGGAAAATCATGCCAGTCTAGATGTAGCCATGGATTTTCTGGAAATACACTAATCTGTAAGATCTTGCCAACACATGACTTAGAGACTGACAAAAACCTCCTGCTGACTGCATTGCTGTGGGGGAGGGAGGCAGATGTCTTCTAAATCACTTCATTACTGATGATTTGTAAATGATTCTCTGAAGCTTTGTAACTGTTTCAGCTGCATTGCCTTTTAAACTCTGCAACTAGTTGTAATCTTTGTAAAACCTTTCCACTTTGTAACTTTTTGTAATTTTCATCCACTCTGCTTGTAACTTGCTCTAAACTACATTCTCCCCTGAGACTTGAATGTGGGTATGTGAGTGGACTATTTCAGTGTTTCTCAATCAGTGGTATGAGTACCCTTAAGAGTACTCGAGAGAAGTCTGGGGGGGAGGGGTACATCAACACAACTGAAATTTTGAGACAACTGAATATTTGTTTTAAGTTTCACAACGTTTTATTATTTTTGTACTTTTTACACCCAAAAATGTCATCGCCTGCCCAGCTGTGATTAAGTTGTTTTAACAAATGTGTTGCAATGGTAGAAAAAAAATGTGTGTGTCTGAAAACTGTAGGTACTGGGGGTACTTATAATTTTTTTAAAGGGGTACTTTATAAAAAAACGGTTGAGAAACACTAGACTGTTGTGTGTTTAGGATTAGAAATGGCAAGGCTGAGCTCATGGAGCCAGGTGATGAGTCATCAGACCAATTAAGGAGATGCTTCTGCTCTGCTGGATTAAGGTAAGTCTGGGCATGCTGCCTGGTGATGAATGTGGATGAGTTACAGGAGTTGTACAGAGGCAATAAAAGGAGAGAGCATGTGGCACTAGCCATCTTTCTGAGAAGCTCCTTTTTCTGCAGCCAGAAATTCTCTTTCTTTTCTGACCAGCTCCCCAGCCATGATCAGCAGACAGACCCTCCAGGTTGTGTTACACCCGAGTCTTCAACTGCTGGGACACAAGGTCCCATCGCAGCGGGCAGCCTAGGGAAGGGCGCCCCAAAAAGTTTAACGTCCGTGTCTTTGACCGCTAGGACCGGGGTCCCTTCGAGGTGGGTGGCCAACAGGCTGACAGACGCCCCAGAGTTTGCAGGGAGATCTTATTACACCTCAGACTTTGACTGCTAGGATACATGATCCCTTTGCAGCGGGCAGCCTAGGGAAGGCTGAGAGATGCCCCAACGGATCTGTCCTCTAGACGCGACACGATCCAAATGCCTGTATCTGTCCCTTATGACCAGCTGGAGTTCTTTTAAATTGTGCTTGGTTCTGTTACAGCAACTGAAGGGGTCATGTTAAAGCTTAAACAGTTACAGGTTTATTAAAGAAGCTTATAAATCATATGGTTACAATGGCTATTGCTCTATTTCTTAACTGCTAGCAAATATAGATCTTAAAAATGGTTACAAAGAAAATAAAAATAGAAAATAGAAATAATGATACCAAGTGACAGCTTAACCTTTAGAGAGCTCTAAGTCTATGTGTACACTTAAGACAAAGGACACATACAGGTACAATTTTTACTCCCTTCTGTGCCTCTCAACTCCAGCGTATCACGCCAGGGCCGGTCCCTCAATTCCTAGGAAGGACGAATACAAGGTGGGCATCCTCGTGGCACCTCGAGAGGCCAATCACCTAACCCGACCAGCAGATAGATGGTAGATTGACTCTTAGAGTGTGTGCGCTGCTAGACCCATCTTTATACCCATAAGGGCCCGTATCCTCTTTCTTATCTAAGATGCCAAATTGTATCGGTCCGTCTTTGTGAGGCCAGTTCTTACAAGGGATTTTCAACTTAATTTACACTTGCAAGAGAGGTAACTAAATTGTGAGTACTGGGCTTTTTTTACTGGGTGGGAGATTCCTCCCCCCATGGACGGCTGTGTGTTCGTATCAATATAGGTGCCAGCCAAGGCAGTTCTCGCAGCCTCGAGGTCAACAATTGGTGTATCTCTGTTTACAGCCATCCAGGGTCACTGTGAGCTAGCATATCCGGGCCTCCTGTCAAGGCTTCAAAGACTATGATGATTTTACTGCTCTGTGTGCCCTGTATGCTTCCAGCCTCCATCTACTTCATGGAATGTGGATGAGTTTAAATCACACTTTGCTACCTCATGTTATCTATGCCCAACTAACCAAACCATGTCTACTAATTAAGAAAAGGACTAAGTAAATTCCTTTCCTCGCCCATCCCATGTGATTGTCAGCCACCTGTAAGGTACTGTTCCTCACAACACAGATCCCATGGTACAGTGGGGAATCACATTTGGGAAAGGGTAGTCCATGAGCAGGAGGCAGTTGACTGAAGGCACGACTAGGGAGAATGGACAACGCTCCTAGAGAAGTTAGTGAAAAAGAAAGAAGGGGAAAGAATAGTGAAATGGAAGAGGATAAGAGAAGAGAAATCATGCCTTGCCCTTCACTTGACTCTAGTTCCACCTTCAAATTAGTTAAGGGTGACAAAATTCAAGTATAATTCATTGTGGATGAAAAATTGCAGTTGCAAAGTCAGATATCAGAATGAGGTGCTTCTCAACAATAGAGCTTTCGTTTCTCTCTGCCTTAGTTTTGTCATTGTAAAATGGAAATAATATAGGTTGGACCACTCTGGTCTGGAACCCTTAGGACCTGACCACTTCCAGATGAGGGATTTTGCTAGACCAGGGGAGGTCATTTCTGGCCTAGCCTGCCAATCTCCTGGCTGGATCCTCACTTGCTGCCAGCCACACTGTCTTGCCCACCCTGCTGAACAGCTACCACTGCTGCAGATTTTGGCCCCACGAGGCAGTCACATACCACTGCTGTGGCTGAGGCTCTCAGACCCCCAGACAGCCACATACTGGGTCTCCTAGTCCTGCTGGGCAGCCCCACTGCTGCACGCTGGGTGGCCCCACCATCAGCTCGCTGTGGGCAGCCCACTGTCCTGCCAGCCTGCAGGGCTCCCTGCTGCTGGCACTCCACTGAGACTCTCCAGCCGTGCACCATCCATGCCAGACTACGGATGTCCCAGAGTCCCAGTTTTGAGAGTTTCAACCTATAGTACTTTGCTGCCTGACAGGATGCTGTGAGACTCCATGCATTGCAAAGAAACTTGAGATCCATGTGCTATAGAAGGTGCTATAGAAGTTCAACATTATTAAAAAAGATATGCCAGGCTCAAAAGGCTCAGAGCTGGTTTAGATAATTGACCTAAGATATGATAACTCCTGTATCTGATCATCTTAAGTCCTCATTCTCATGAGATTGCTCGTATTCCTTCCTTCCTGTCAGATTGTAAATAACACAAGAACAGCCTCTGTATTTCAGGTATTGCTCCTATCTGGGAAGTACAGAGACTGACAAAAAGGGGAGAGGGATACTTCATTGAAACTTTTTCAAACAGCTGCATGAAGTTAGGGTCAGTCCTTTCTTTTTTCCCCAAAAATCATAACTAATTCACCCAGTTCACCTGTGAGCATAGGTAATCTTCTTCACAAGAAGTGGTAGCTAGGCTGATGGAAAAATTCTTTCACTGTTTACACTGAAGATTAGTTAACCAGTGGTGTGGATTTTCTACAGCCCTGAGCTGTGTTACTGGGTTAACTTAAGTTTCTAGGGTAGACCAGCCCTACATGTCTAAGACAGTACGGATTTTAGGCTCTCCAGAAGATGGCAGTAAACACCTACTGTATCTGGAACAAATCTCAGCGAGTTCAAAAGAACAATTCAGCTCTGCTCTAATATTTAGTTTCCTTCCCTTATTTTACTAACATAAGCACTGCAGTAATAATTGCAAGAATGAAAAGTGAGCACACCTGACATTTTGTACATACAGTACTTTAAAAATACTAGTCAGTTCTTTCTGGGATTTTCTTTTCTGTCACCATAAAGCCAACTGGTTTTTTTCCTCCACTCTGAGTAGTAATACATCACAGAAGTGAGTAAACTAAGGAATTGCAATACGAATGGACTATCTACCTCTGAGAAAATGCTTTGTATAAAGACACTGGGAAGATTAGATATCTTTTTATTTTAACTTTGGTTTTCATTAACTATAATAATACTTAGTACTCGTAGAGCACTTTTTATCAGCAGATCTCAAAGGCTATGTCTAGACAGCAGGGCTCAGGTTACTAAAAAGTATCCTGAAATAGCAATTCCACATCTTTACATGCATGCACTGGTTATTTCGAAATATATTTCTGGCATTCCTGTAACCTTCGTTCCACAAGGGCCACTTGTCAGAATAGCACTTTCTTTTGAAATTTGGTGTGTAGACCTCACCAAATTTCAAAATAAGCTATTTCAAAATACGTTTTGAAATTTAGCACAAATTGCGTAGCTTATTTCGAGGCAAGGGTGCTGTGTAGATGTACCCTTTAAAGTCTTTTACAAAGTGATTCTCATTATATTTCTGTTAGATATAGGGGAAATTGAAGGTGAAGGAACTTGCCCAAGATCACCCAGCAGGCTAGTAGCGGAACTGGAAATAGAACCCAGGTCTTGAGTCTCAGTCTGTCATTAGACATCACTGCCTCTCCTTTAGCACTGTCTAAATTGTGTACACACAAGCACACCAAAGATGGGGTAATCCAGTTTCTTAACATTCATTCAACAGGGCTGGCCCTCAGCAGCTGCAAACCCTGTGACCACAGGGAGTTCTGTTAGGCCCCGAGGAACCAACTGGACCAACCCCGCAGTACCCCAGCTGCTCTGCCCCAGGCATCCCCAAGTCAGCTGCTGCTGAAACTGATCAGGGGCTGATTCCAGGAAGCCTGGGGCAGAGCAGCTCTGCCTCGGGCTTCCTGGAGTCAGCCACTGGTCAGTTTCAACAGCGGCTGAATCCAGATGCCTGGGACAGAGCAGCTGGGGCGCTGCCGGGTTGGTCTGGTAGTGCCAACCCTTGGCACTGCGGGACCAACCCGGCAGCACCCCAGCTGCTCTGTCCCAAGTGTCCCCAAGTCAGCTGTTGCTGAAACTGATCAGGGGCTGATTCCAGGAAGCCCAGGGCAGAGCAGCTCTGCCTCGGGCTTCCTGGAGTCAGCTGCTGATAAGTTTCAGCAGCGGCTGAATCGGGGACAGCTGGGGTGCTGCTGGGTTAGTCCCGCAGCCCCGAGGGGCAGCGCTACAGGACCAACCCAGCAGCACCACAGCTGCTTTGCCCCGGCTTCCCCGATTCAGCCGCTGGTCAGTTTTAGCAGCGGCTGAATCGGGGAAGCTGGGGGCAGAGCAGCTCCAGTGGTCCGGCTGCCCAGAGCACTTCCGGGTTCCTGATGGTGCCGGACCATCAGGAGTGCCGGATCATCGGAATTTTACTGTATTTTTAAATTAGTAAATTTGACCTAAATCCTGATTTAACAAATTTGAACTAAGGTGTCCACACTATGAGGAAGCCTGGAAATTAGTCTGAGGCAGGCTCTGTTAATGTGGACACTCTACCTCGGACTTAGAGCTCCTGGGTAGGGGAGTACATAAGAACAGCCAGAATCGGTAAGGCCAACTAGACCAGTATCCAGTACCCAGTTTTCCAACAGTGGCCAATGCCAGATGCCTCAGAAGGAGTGATCAGAACAGGTAATCGTCACGTAGTCCCTCTCCTTTCTTCCATTTCCAGCCTCTGACAAGCTAGGGACACCATTCCTACCCATCCTGGCTAATAGTCATTGATGGACTTAACCTCTATGAATTTATCTAGTTCTTTTTTGAACCCTGTTAAAATCCTGGTTTTCGCAATATCTTCTAGTTCAAATTACTCTAGGGAGTAATTATTTTGAAATAGTGGCACCGGAGCATCCACACAGCTGTTACTTTGAAATAACTATTTTGGAATTAGTGTTACTCCCTGATGAAAAGCAGGAGTTCAGATTTCGCATTCTGCGGCCCATTATTTCGAAATACAGGCAGTCCCCGAGTTACGCGGATCCGACTTATGTCGGATCCGTACTTACGAACGGGGCTTTCCTCGCCCCGGAGGACGCGGGCGGTGGGACTGCCCAGACGCGCCGAGGTCCTGCCGCCTGCGTCCTCCGGGGTGAGAAAAGCTGCTCCACGTCTCCCTGGTCTGCTGGGCCCCCCAGCAGACCAGGGAGACGTGGAGCAAAGCAGTGGAGGACCCGGGCGGCGGCACTGCGGCGCATCTCGGTCCCGCCGCCCGTGTCTCCATGGTCTGCTGGGGACGGGTGGAGGGGGGCCCAGCTAGTGCACTTCCCCCCAGCAGACCAGGCTTTTCTCGCAGACGCCTGTGGTAGAGCAGCTGGGGTGCTGCCCGTTGGTCCCGCAGTGCCGCTCCTCGGCGCTACTGGACCAACCCAGCAGCACCCCAGCTGCTTTGCCCCAGGCATCCCTAAGTCAGCCGCTGCTGAAACTGACGAGCGGCTGACTACAGGAAGCCCGAGGCAGAGTTGCTCTGCCCAGGGCTTCCTGGAATCAGCCGCTGATCAGTTTCAGCAGCAGCTGACTTGGGGACACCTGGGACAGAGCAGCTGGGGTGCTGCTGGGTTGGTCCCCGCAGCGCCGAGATGCGGCGCTGCGGGGGACCTACCTGGCAGCGCCCCAGCTGCTCTGTCCCAGGCGTCCAGATTCAGCCGCTGTTGAAACTGATCAGCGGCTGATTCCAGGAAGCCCGGGGCAGAGAAACTCTGCCTCGGGCTTCCTGTAATCAGCCGCTGGTCAGTTTCAGCAGTGGCTGAATCTGGACGCCAGTTCCGACTTAAGTACAAATTCGACTTAAGTACAAACCTACAGTCCCTATCTTGTATGTAACCCGGGGACTGCCTGTAATAGGGTCAGTAGTGTGGACGCTCCACTTATAAATTTGACTGGGGGAAGGGGTTAGTGCAAAATAAAGCCTTAATGTAGACCAGAGCTATATGATCTGAGGTCAGCCTTATCATTGAAATATAAAATGATACCAATTCTGATCTGATACTGTTACATAGGAGTATCTGAACTGAAGCCAGTGGAGCTGCACTGGTGTAAATGGGATTTGAATTAAGGCCAGTAATATTCTTAGAGCTTCAGCATTTTCTTAATTTAACACTTAAAGGAAGGAATTGCTACATTTGAAAGAATATAAAAGAGTAGAGAATAACTTCTTTTTTATACTTAAAAAGATAAATAACATGATAAAACTGCTTACTTGGTCTTAACAATGTGCAAGCAACTTTGCAAAGAGCTGTAAAAGCCATAACAGCATTCCCAATCGAAATATATCAACATACTTTCATATCAATACTTTGTGGTCCCTTTTAGGATTTCAGTTAGTATGTGATTGGATATGTTGTAACTAATAAAAGAAGTAGGCTTGTGAATATATTTTACTAGAATATACTTTTGAACTATGTTACTGAACATTATTGCTGACAGGGTATTATAACTCCCCAGTAATACCAAAACAAAGCATGTCTCGTTTCACTCTCCATAAGCATTCGGCAGGTTCACACTGTAATTCCATTTCATGCACGTACAAACACTGACTTGTGCTTCAGAATTAAAAGGAAATATATATCCTTTCCTTGGCGCATTTATGTAACTCCTGTTAATGCTAATGTGAATTACTCACATGCATCTTAGTGGGAGAATAAACTGCCAAGCTCTTAATTAAAACGTGCTTTTCTGAGTCACTTGCTGGTTGCCAATTCCTTGCTGAAAGGTTATAAAGCAGAATGGGAGCCCAATAATCAGATGTCATAAGCCAATTACTGGCCTTGTATAAAAGTTTAACATCCTGTTATACCCAGCATTCAGGAGTTTTGGAGTAGGCAGAAGAAAAATGAGTATAAACAGAGCATGAGTTACCTTAGCTGTGAAGATGTTGCCTTCCCAAAATCATGGAGACATTGACCATTCCCAAAATCATGGAGACATTCTTGCTAAAAGCTGGGTTGTTAGAGGAGAGGGAGAAACTATAGAGAGCTTCTGTAAAAGCAACACACTTATATATACCTGCTTTTGAGTCAGAATGACCTGTAGTTTAGAGGACAAGAAAAAATAACAAGTGACGTCAGCATGAGAACGTGTGGTAGGTACATTCACTATTAGGCCATGTCACTACACTACAGAGAAGATTGAAGCTGCCAAAGTCAATCTTCCAGAGTTTGAATTAGCAAGTCTAGTGAAGAAAGGCTAATTCAAACAGAGAGGGTACTCCCATTGATGCTGGTAGTCCTGCTCCTATGAGGACTAAGGCAGTGTGGAGGCGCCAAAATTCAATTTAAGATACTTTGACTTCAACTACACAATTAATGTAGCTGGAGTTGGGCATCTTAATTTAAACTTATCTTCTAGTGTAGACCTAGCCCAACTGATTGTGCTTAACTGAACACAAAAAAACATCCTAGGTGAAAATCTCACCCCATTGAAATCAATGGAAAAACTCAGGCTGCGTCTAGATTGGCACGATTTTCCGGAAATGCTTTTAACGGAAAAGTTTTCTGTTAAAAGCATTTTCGGAACAGAGCATCTAGATTGGCACAGACACTTTTCCTCAAAAGCAATTTTTGCGGAAAAGCGTCTGTGCCAATCTAGACGCACTTTTCCACAAAAAAGCCCCCATCACCATTTTTGTGATCGGGGCTTTTTTGTGGAAAACAAATCTGAGCTGTCTTCGCTGGCCCTTTTGCACAAAAGCTTTGTGCAAAAGGGACTTTTGCCTTAACGGGAGCAGCATAGTATTTCCGCAATAAGCACTGATTTCTTACAGTAGGAAGTCAGTGCTTTTGCAGAAATTCAAGCGGTCCGTGTAGACAGCTGGCATGTTTTTCCGTAAAAGCGGCTGATTTTCCGGAAAAAACCGGCCAGTCTAGACACAGCCACATTGACTTCAGTAGCTCCAGAATTTTTCACCCCACATCTGCAGATAGCAGAGTCCCCAGAAAGCAAAAGGTACAATACACAGTAAACAAAGAAATAAGTTACAGTACACAGCTAATTACACGGTGCTTGGTTGAACAGTAAGTGAGCCAGAAAGGAATGGAAAAATAGGACTTCCTGTTTTGCGGTGAGTCACCAACTCCTTTTTAAGAGCCTCTGTTAGAATCAAGTAAAAAAGATGACAGCAGAGGCACAAGCATTCATAAAAATTACTATCCACCCTTTCGCACACCTGCCAGTTGCATAATTGAGCCATTTCTGAATCTTGATGTGGTCAAATTTTGCACTACTTCGTAGCAAAAATTCTGTTGATTTCTCTCTGAAATGTGCACATGGAATACATATAGGAAAGCTTTCCCTGAATTTTTTTAAACCAGCAGCAAAGCAACTTGTTTGGGCAGTTTGTTTTTTGCTAATGTATATACTGTGGCTAACATCAAAGCTAAGAACATAAGAATGGCCATACTGGGTTAGATCAAAAGTCCATTTAGCCCAGTATCCTGTCTGCCGATGGTGGCCAATGCCAGGTGCCTCCAAAGCAATAAATAGAGCAGGTAATCATCAAGTGATCTGTCCCCTGCCACCCATTTCCAGCTTCTAGCAAACAGAGGCTGGGGACACCATCCCTACTCATCCTGGCTAATAGCCATTGATGGACCTAATTTCCATTAAATTATCTAGTTGTTTTTTGAATCCTGTTAAGTCTTGGCCTTTATACCAAGGAGTTCCACAGGTTGCCTGAAAGACTACTTTGTGTGAAAGAATACTTCTTGTGTGCACAGGTGCATGAGCAGAATAGTGTTTGCATCAAGGATTATGGCTGCAGGGGGGCTGCCTATCAGGATCGAGGCAAATTGGCAGGGCTGGTGGGTCCCCAAGAATACAGCAGGAAGAGCTGATGTGGGTCAGGACTGCTCTGCATTGATTGGGTTGTGTGAAGCAATCCTAACAATGGGATTTCAAGGAGTTGCAGTCAGAATGGAGGGGCATTGGTAGAAGTGGGTGTGAGGGATCCAGCAACAGAATAACAGGACAGGCTATTAATTCTAAAGAATTTCAATATGTCGTGAGTGTGTAATATGCTGGGGAGAGCTAGGAGGCAAATATATATTATATAATTTTACACATATTGGTAAATATATCTTTTTATACTCTTTAAAATGTTTGTTGTTAACTCTACACCATAGAGTGGTAACTTCAGAATTCAGTCTATTATGAACATATTTTCATATATACATATTTATAGTTTAAAACATATATTTCTGCATGTGTTCAATACTGTTAAATGTATTATTTTCCACTGGGTATTTATGTAATTAAGTTTGTTTTGGATAGAGTATTTCATAGTGTGGAAATTGGAAATTTGCCTTTTGGGTTAGTTCCGGGTGACTGAATAAATAGGTGAAGCAAAATGCAGGACAATGTAGCACTTTAAAGACTAACAAGATGGTTTATTAGATGATGAGCTTTCGTGGGCCAGACCCACTTCCTCAGATCAAATAGTGGAAGAAAATAGTCACAACCATATATACCAAAGGATACAATTTAAAAAAATGAACGCATATGCAGAGGACAAATCACATTTCAGAACAGGAGGGGGATGCGGGGGGGGGGGGGAGGACCTCTAATACCATTAACTCACAAACATCCCACTCTCCCCACCTCTAATATCATCAATTCACAGACACTTACCTTCCTTCCTCCCCCCCCCTGCATCCCCCTCCTGTTCTGAAATGTGATTTGTCCTTTGCATATGCGTTCATTTTTTTTAATTGTATCCTTTGGTATATATGGTTGTGACTATTTTCTTCCACTATTTGATCTGAGGAAGTGGGTCTGGCCCACGAAAGCTCATCATCTAATAAACCATCTTGTTAGTCTTTAAAGTGCTACATTGTCCTGCATTTTGCTTCAGCTACCCCAGACTAACACGGCTACATTTCTATGAATAAATAGGGTGTGTCTACACAGCAGCATTATTTCAGATTAATGGCTGTTATTCCAAAATAACAATGAGAGCATCTATACAGCAGTTCTGTTATTTTGAAATAAATTCAAAATAATGGATGGCTTATTCCAACTTCTGTAAACCTCATTCCACAAGGAATAACACCTCTTCTGAAATAGCTATTTCAGAATAGCAGTAGTACGGATGTTCCACTGCTGCTATTTTGAAATAGTTTGAATGGCCCTGGTGAGGAGCTAATTACTTCCCTGTACCTCCTGGGACTCTAAATCGAAGTAGCACATCCACATTAGAGAAGCCTGTCTCAGACTAATTTTGAGGCTTCCCTGTAGTGTAAACATGCTATTTCGAAATAAGCTATTTCAGATTATTTCTTTTGGAATAGCTTATTTCGAAATAAGCGTGCAGTCTAGATGTACCCATAGTGTATGTTTAATGTAATAGGTGGGGAAGAAGGGAGTGTGTTAAACTGTCAAGCACCAAGTAATTTTATACCAAAATTACTAAAAATTGTAATCTAGAGACACAAAAAATGGAAGGTGAAATTTTAATGGTCTCTCTATGACAGGGGTGCCCAAACTTTTTTCAAAGAGGGCCAGATTTGATGAAGTGAACAAGCGTGAGGGCCGACCATTTTGCCTGACATTCTTTGAACCATTAAAATTAAATGCAAATTAACTATTTTATGCAAAGTTTATTGCAAACGGCATACTTTTCATTTCGTCACATGGATGACAAATCTAAACAGGTGTTAAATCACTCTGCCTTTCATATCTGAAGGCCAGATGAAAAAAAAATCCAGGAAGCTGAAATATATGTCAGGAACATTGTAAAGTACATTACATATTATTGGTAATAAAGGTTGTCTGTCAACTTTTAAGTTCAAAAAATATGAACAGGAACATAACACCAAGTATACATGTTGTGTCCAAATATATTTATAACCGATTTAGACCAACTGACATTAACTGAGATTTTACAATGTATTCATCTCAATACATATGGATTCGTTGGGGGCCATAAAAGATAGATATTGCCAAATTACATGTGGGGCCGTATTAAACCGGAACACGGGCCGCAATTGGCCCGCGGGCCGGTTTTTGGACATGCCTGCTCTATGACAAAACAGAGATGTGATTCCCACTATTTTAGTCATCTATGGGTCTTTCATTCTGTAGGGGACACTATGATTAAAGTTAAGTCAAATAACTACATTTATTGGCAATGATTTTATTTTTAAAAAGAGAAAAAATGTAAGGAATACAATGAATGGGTTATTTGTTACAATCTCTTCTGTATTCCTCTGTGTGGAGAGCTTTCAACAGAAATTACACTTTAATCACCCACAGTATCCAAGAGTGGGGATACTTTTCTTTAAGTAAGTTAAGACCACAGTATATCATTCCTGGCATTTGCAGAGAGTCTTTATTGGTGTATCATAGGTAACTTAAGGGCAGTGCCCTGCATGGATACGAATTCATATCTGCAAAAATGATCTGCATCCACATCCAGAAGCTATAAAGTGGATATTGGCAAATTTACAGGAATCTGGATACAGAATTGGTATCCATATCTTTATCCACAAAAATGAGCCATGAATAGCAACATCCTTATCAGTGGATGTGGAAACCTGTGACTATAAAGCAGATATCCACGGATTTGCAGGGCTCTATTTAAATGGTTTATTAATGCAAAGGTGAGCATAACTAATTCCTATCGAACTGATTTCTTTTACATTAGTTACTTAAAAGAAGACATTCAAGGAGTGGGTTTGAGACAGGAAAATTAACTAATATTAAGAATCTAAAATCCAAATAAAATCTCCCTATTTTTCTCTTTTGCTGATGTATCCTGCGCAAAATTAAATAGCTTAAGCTATCTGGCATTTACAAGGAGAATACCTTAAATTACTTTAGTGTATGAGTATTTGATTAAACTTATTACAAGAAAAATTTAAATCTAACCCTTTGGCAGCACTTTTGCAAACTCTATCTCATCAATGATGCTATCATCTTAGTGATTTCTTTTTGTACCAGAAGCAGTGGCTGGGAAGTGGCTTTTTCCTGATGCTGTGTGTGTGGTGGCTTTTGTTCCTAGCTGTTTTGTTGCTGCTGGTGACTGCTTGCAGAGATGGAATGAGCAGGCTGTGCTAAGTGTGCTGAGCTATGTGTACAGTGTTAGTCTTTCAGTTCGATGAGATTTATACTCCTCTTTTTGCAGTGTCATCGATGATGTAAGACACCTTAGTATTAGGAGTTTGGCTGGATTCATGCCATCTTTTATTTGCTCTGCTTCTTTGTGCAATTCTTTAGCTTAGGAATATATGAATGGCTAATATATATGCAGCAGGGCTGTAATTGCTTTTTGTCTTTGTGGTAGGCAAGTCTAAGAATATCTTAAACCTAGTACATTTTCCATTGTATCCTTTTTGTTTCATTAGGCTGTAATAGCAGTTGAAATTCTATTTCAAATAAGTTCAGACAATCCTGTTTTCTATATAAAAATATTTCAGCTCTCATAATAGCTTCTTTAAAACATAATTGGTTTTTAAAGAGACTCTTTAAACTTAAATGGTCATCAAAGTAGATAGTCTTTTTTTTTTGCTTATCTTATTGAGTTTGGTGAGACTTGCATAAGTATTGCTAGATAACTAATAGATATCCCTACTAATATAATCTTGTATATTCAGATTGCTTTTTACATTAGTTACCAATTGGCAGCTGTTGTTAAATAGAAAATATGCCAAATATGACTCTATAAAGAAACCTGTACCATCTCAAGCATTTGAAGGAAAGCAAAAATGTTCACCTTTAAGTAGAAACTTAAATCCATAGTAATGAATATTTTCTGTAAAACATTTCCCAACCATAAATGTTTTTCTTTGCATTTGAAGAATGAAGACTTTAGAGTTCTCACATAAGAAATAATTTTCAATAGAGATATTTCTAGAATTCTTTGTGGAGGTTTGCTAAAGTGGAAGGGTAAAAAAGCACACCTTCATGTCTGTCTTAATAGCTCTGTAAACTAGCACCCTCTTTGCTATAGGCTGCATAAAAATGAGCCTCACATTCTTATACACAAACACATTTCTAAATCATAAATATCTTACAAAATTTGTTTATCTGATCATATCTGTATGTAGTGAGGCAATGTGGCTTCCCTCAGAATCAGAGGGAGAAACACTCTCTCTGCCTAGCTGAGGATGGGTGGAGACTAACTGGGCCCAGCCCTCCCACAGGAAGTTGAGGGGTAGGACAGGAAGTACAAAAGCTGGAACCCCTATCTCAGTTGGGGCTGAGCCAGGGGAAAAGATACACTACCCTGCTCACTGCTGCTTGCCAAACCTGTTGCCAAACTATTTGGTGCCCTTGACCTGGAAGGGCCCACAGTTGAGGGGAACCTGTAGCTGGTGGGACATCTGGTGGCTGAGAATACCCAAATGAACCTGATGAGCTGGTGAGGCTGCCAGCAGCCAAATACCCGGACGAACCTGAGGGTCCTGATCTGGAACTCGGGTAGGAAGTAGGTCAGGGGTTTTTCTTGATGGTATTGTGGCTTAACAGTCTATGTGTTGTGGAAGGATCCCCGCTGACCAGGTGGTGGGACAACTCTGGGCTGGAACTCAGTGGAGTTGAGCAGGCCTGCGTTCCGCTACCCCTGCCATACTATTTCTGGAGTGGTCATCCCCCCATCACAGGCCATGGAGCCAGTGTTTGTCAGCGCTCCCTGCTTCCTGAGGGGTAGCACAATAGACTTCCAGCCAGCGTTCTCCTGCACAGGGTGCCACAACCTCCTACCCTTTAGAGTTATCCCTGTTACAAAAGCTGGGACACTGTGCCTACTCTGCTAATTTCCCCAATCATAGGCCATGATCCTGGTGACCTACTGTGGCAGTGGGGCCTCACTGTAAGCCGGAATAGGGATGTCTTTACAGACCTATTACATTATACCAACTGTTATCTGAGTCAAGAGGAATATGTCCTTTTTGGTCATATTCCAAACCATATTTGGTCATATTCTTACTGTTGGTAAGACAGTGGAGGTATTTATTTTTGGCTACGTTATTTCTAAGTTTGCAACCTACAATTTGCAATTGCTTCCAGTTTACAAACCAGATCCCTATCAAATAGTCTTTACAAAGCATGAATCACAATAACTAACACATAACTACATCTTTCAAAACATAGTGAACGTATAGACTGTTGAAGCAAAATAGAAGTTATAAAGCTGCATTCCATAATCCGTGTAAAATCAATTGGAGGCAATAAGCATGGTTATATGGTTAATGAATGCATTATCTTCAGTGACGCCGGGTGTCTGTTACTAGTTGACGAAAAGACAATTTTCTTGGAGTTTGCTTAATTAGCTTTAACACTGTATTTCATTATATATGTAACCAAAACATAATTGTGTGAGCTGTCCTAGTCTCTGAGGGTATGTCTACACTACAACGCTAATTCGAACTAACTTAATTTGAATTAGTTAATTCGAACTAAGCTAATTTGAATTAGCGCAGCTAAACTTAAAAACTAGTTCGAATTAGCGTTTTGCTAATTCGAACTAGCATATCCACACAGAGTGGACCCTGAACAGAGGTTAAGGATGGCCGGAAGCAGTGCCGGCAGGGCATCAGATGAGGACTTAGAGCATGGAGATGCTGTCTCAGGCTAGCCGAGGGCTGTGCTTAAAGGGACCTGACCCCCACCCTGGACAGACAGTTCTCAGGGTTCCCCGCTTGCAAAGCAGTCCTGGCTTGGAGTGCCCTGAGTGCCCACATGCGGAACATCACAGCACTCGGCCATCAGCCCGGCTGCACTTGCCACAGGCTGCCATCCGGGGGGAGTGGGCAATTGGGGGGCTGCAGGAGAACTTCCACCCCACGAAGCCCGCAGAGCTGGCCCAGTCCTCCCCATCGGGGGCACGTACCTCATTCCTCCCTCACCTCCTTCCACTTACCCTTCCCTAGCCCCCCTTCCTGATGTACAAAATAAAGAAAATGTGTGTTCAAAAATAGAATCTCTCTTTATTGAACAAAACTGGGGGAGACTGGGAAAAAGAGGTGCGAGAGGGGAAGAGAGAGGGTGGGAGAGGGGAGGGCAACTAAAATGATCAGGGGTTTGGAACAGGTCCCATATGAAGAGAAGCTAAAGAGACTGGGACTTTTCAGCTTAGAGAAAAGGAGACGGAGGGGGGATATGATAGAGGTCTATAAAAGCAAGAGTGGTGTGGAGAGGGTGCATAAAGAAAAGTTCTCCATTAGTTCCCATAATAGAAGGACTAGAGGACACCAAAGGAAAGGAATGGGTAGCAGGCTTCAAACTAGTAACAGAAAGTTGTTCTTCACAAAGCAAAGAGTCAACCTGTGAAACTCCTTGCTGCAGGATGCTGTGAATGCTAGAACTAGAACAGAGTTTAAAGAGAAGTTAGATCAAGTCATGGAGGTTGGGTCCATGGAGTGGTATTAGCTAGGGGGTAGAAATGGTGTCCCTGCCCAAAGTTTGTGGAAGGCTGGAGATGGATGGCATGAGACAAATGGCTTGGTCACTGTCTTTGGTCCATCCCCTCCAGGGTCCCTAGGGTTGGCTGCTGTTGGCAGACAGGCTACTGGACTAGATGGACCTTTGGTCTGACCCAGTACGGCCATTCTAAGCTCAGGGCTCAGGGTCGGGGGTCTCAGTGGACCATCTTGATTTTCATGCCAACCTGCTCCTGGGTGGCCAGGCTGGCAGCTCTCCTGCCCTAGACGGCCACTTTCCTGTGCCTAGTGTGGAGTTCGTGGACAAGGTCCACAATGTCTGCACTAGACCAGGGGGGTGCTCGCCTCTTGCAGTCCTGGCCAGGCTCCCGAGAGCCGCCAGCCTGGTCCCGGGAAGAGGCGGAGGGCTGGGTGGCAGCGGGTGGCTGGCTCGTGCTGTGCCAGGTGCAGGGTCTGCTGGCTGGTTGCTGGCAGGCTTGCACCTGGCACGGGCACCGTAGCCAGCCCGTGCCCCTTTAAGGGCTCCGGGGCCGGGAGGGGGGCAGAAGAGTTTCCCTGGTGGTGCCCAGAGTGGCCACCAGGGAAAGCTGGGGAGGGCTAGACTCCCACTAGTTCGAATTAAGGGGCAACACACCCCTTAATTCGAACTAGTAAGTTCGAACTAGGCTTAGTCCTCGTAAAATGAGGTTTACCTAGTTCGAACTAAGCGCTCCACTAGTTCGAATTAAGTTCGAATTAGCGGAGCGCTAGTGTAGCGCCTATGAAAGTTAATTCGAACTAACGTCCATTAGTTCGAATTAACTTTGTAGTGTAGACATACCCTGACATTATGCATACGAAAATAGTGCAAGTATTTCCTAAAATTCAGTAAAGGCCAAGTGAAGAATGTAATACACTCAAGATCTAAGTCTAAATATAATACTTTTATTAATGACCATTTATCAGTAGTATGGTCTTCTACAATTTATAATTTTTTCAAAAGGTGTACTTGGGCCTGTACCTAATAGACCAAATCATGTCATATTGTAATGGGCAAATATTTACAGGCAGCTTTTCAGAACTTATTCTATCTGGTGACTTATCTGTGTACAGGCAGTCCCTGGGTTATGTACAAGATAGGGACTGTAGGTTTGTTCTTAAGTTGAATCTGTACGCAAGTCGGAACTGGCGTCAGCCACTGCTGAAACTGATCAGTTTCAACCACGGCTGAATCTGGATGCCAGTTCTGACTTACATACAGATTCAACTTAAGAAACCCAGGTGTCCCCAAGTCAGCTGCTGCTGAAACTGATCGGCTGCTGATTCCAGGAAGCCTGGGGCAGAGCAACTCTGCCTCGGGCTTCCTGTAGTCAGCCGCTGGTCAGTTTCAGCAGCGGCTGACTTGGGGACGCCTGGGGCAGAGCAGCTGGGGTGCTGCTGGATTGCTCCAGTAGCGCGGCTCCTCGGCGCTACTGGAGCAACCCAGCAGCACCCCAGCTGCTCTGCCCCAGGCGTCCTGATTCAGCCACTGCTGAAACTGACCAGCAGCGGTTGAATCAGGACGCCTGGGGCAGAGCAGCTGGGGTGCTGCCGGGTTGGTCTGGAGCGGCGCTGCGGGACCAACCCGGCAGCCCCCAGCGGCTCTACCCCAGGGGTAGACAAGAAAAGCCTGATCTGCTGGGGGGGGGGGCACTAGCTGCACCCCCCCCCCAGCAGACCGGGGGACAGGAGCAAAGCCGTGGAGCACGCCTGCAGCAGGAGAACCCAAGCGCGCCCAGGCTGTCCTGCTGTGGGCATGCTCCAAGGCTTTGCTCCCCATCTCCCTGCAGACCAGGGAGAAGGAGAGCAAAGCCGCTGAGCATGCCCACAGGGGGACAGCGCAAGCGCGCCTGGGCTTTCCCGCTGCAGGCATGCTCCAAGGCTTTGCTCCCCGTCTCCCTGCAGACCAGGGAGACTGGGAGCAAAGTCGCTGAGCACGCCCGCAGCGGGACAGCCCAGGCGTGCTTGGGCTGTCCCGCTGCGGGCGTGCTCCACGGCTTTGCTTCTGTCCCCCTGGTCTGCTGGGGGGGTCCAGCAAAGCCGCTGGACCCCCCCAGCAGACCAGGGAGACAGGAGCAAAGCCGCCCAGGCGGCGGGAGTCCCGCTGTCTGGGCGGCTTTGCTCGGGTGTTCCTGGTCTGCGGGGGGGGGGGGGGGGCGGGGGGACGTCCAGCGGCTTTGCTGGACCCCCCCCAGCAGACCAGGGGGACAGGAGCAAAACCGCCCAGGCGGCTTTGCTCGGGTGTCCCTGGTCTGCTGGGGGGGTCCAGCGGCTTTGCTGGACCCCCCCAGCAGACCAGGGAGACCGGGAGAAGCTTTTCTCACCCCGGAGGACACAGGTGGCGACCCGCCGCCCATGAGCTCCGGGGCGAGAAAAGCCCCGTTCGTAAGTGCGGATCCGACATGAGTCGGATCCGTGTAAGTCGGGGACTGCCTGTATATTGGAAAAAAGGAATAGATCCCACCTAACTAAAAGTAGGGGGAACCTTTACATTCCAGTTTTGCTTACATTATCCTATTATTATTTCTGTGACTGCTGTTCTGCCCATACCTATGTCATAGAGCTGGAAGGAACCCTTGAGAGGTCATCGAGTCCAGTCCCCTGCCCTTAGAGCAGGACCAAGTACCATCCCTGACAGATTTGTCCCAGATCTCTAAATGGCCTTCTCAAGGATTGAGCTCACAACCGTGGGTTTAGCAGGCCAATGTTCAAACCACTGAGCTATTCCTCGCCTCTCTGAAGAGATCTGAGTACATGATTTTTTTTTTTGTAAACTAAGCAATATATATTGCATTATTGATATTGGTTTAAAGGTTATACTTAGAAGTAATGAAAAATACCTATATAAACAAGTTAAAATACATGAAAGGGTTGCCTTGAAAAATTCTATAAGTCTATTCAGTAGACTAGTAACATATCATATTTCATTATCATCACTAAGTATGTTTTGTTCCTAGGCTGGTACATTGTGCTTGTTGAAATTGATAGGAATTCAGCTGGTCCATGATTTCATCCCAAGAGCTCAGACACTATGGGGAGGAATGTAGCATAAGCATCGGAATAAAAGAGAAACGTTGCTGTGCCCTGACTCACTGTGACCTGGGACAAAGCATTTGATCTTGCTGTGCCTCAGTTTTCTCATCTATGAAATGAAAATAATGATGCATGATCTCAAAGCAGTTTTAGATCTTCCGATGAAGAGTTCTATTATTTTATAAGTGCTACTTTAACCCCAAAGCTAAAGTTAACTTTGCATTGCCCACTCAGCAATGTTTTCTATGCATATATAAATAATTAATCAAACATTTAAAACAAAAGGTGCTGTACTCTTTTTGACCATATTCTGCCCCCATTGAAGTGACCGACTATTCTTCCATCACTTTTGAGAGCAGGTTTGTGTTCATACACAACATTTTACCTGCATCAGACTCCCACCCTCAACTTTCCATCAGCATAGTAATGAAATGGCACATCAAACATAAAGAAAAGGTGGGGGTAACAGCAGTTAGTCATAAATTCCTTCAGGACATAATGCATGTGACATAAGTCACATCCCTGAGCTGGATTTAAATGGGGCAAATTATGAGCTCTATTACAGCAAACGTGAATAATGGGTTGTGTAGATCTAAGAAAAATGATTTGGTACAACTTTTAAAGGTTAGCTGACAAAAACCAGATGGTCAGGAAAGAAGTTTTTATTTTGTTTTCCCTCTTTATGATTTCATTTTAAACCTTCTGCTCCCTGCAATAAAGTCCTGAATTTTCAAACACTTTGCCTGCTACACTGAAAATCATCATCGTTATATTAACCAATGAATTTCTTACAATGATATTTCAGCTACATGTGCTTCTATAATACTGTAAATACAGGCTCATTCTGGTAAGGTGCTGAGCACTGCAGAATGGTGCTCAACTCCCTTAATTTCTACTGGAGTCAGGAGTAAGCCACAGGGCCCATTGTAGCAAAGGATTTAGGCAAGTGCTTAAGTCTCATTTAATTCAATAGGAATAAAGAATGTGGAAACTGCTTTTCTGTATAAGGATGGACTTCAGCACTTGCTTAAAGGCTTTGGATCAATTCAGTAAGGGTACGTCTACACTGCATGCTCATTTCGAAATAAGCTATTCCAGAAGAAATACTCCAAAATCGCTTCTTTCGAAATAGCACGTCTGCACTAGAGGGAAGCCTCAAAATTAGTCTGAGACAGGCTTCTCTAATGTGGACATGCAACCTCAGTTTAGAGCCCCAGGAGGCACTGGGGAGGAATTAATTTGAATAGCCCTGTGGAGGAGCTATTTCCAAATAGCAGCAATGGAGCATCCACGCTACTGCTATTCTGAAATACCCCAAATGGGAGCCAAGCTGCCCCCCACCACCCGCAACACAGGGAGGCAGCGCATCATACCACATGCATCCTCTACTACCATGAGCAGGGGAGGAGGGCAAGTGGGCGTGCCCCAGCTTCCCAGCCCCAGAGCATAGGGAGGGAGGAGCGTGCGTGTCCCCAGTCTTCTTGGCCCCAGGTGTTCTAGGGGCAGAGTGTGGGCGGGGCCAAGCTGGCGGTTTGCCTATTATAATGGATGCCCATGAAGGAGAGATGCAAATGAGACATTGGATGTGGAAATGCATGCAACTGACAATCAACATTACAGACAACAGAATAGAAACAGAATTTGTTGTGGTGTGTTTACACTTTTATAGTTTATTGTTTAAGATTTATAAGGAAATAATTTTATTTCTAAATTAACTGGCAGGCATACTGAATAATGTAATTTAAAATTGATTTCATTTATCAGCCTAAGAAAAAGTATTAAGAATGTCAGACTGATGTATAGCATCTAATCAAAAGAAGAACACCGTATTGCAGATTGGTATCATTAACATTTGAATATTTCATATGACAGTAAATTCTCAATGCATACTGCATTCTTTGATATTCCAAAGCAACATAATCCTCCAGTGGCTTTATTATGATTGTTTTAATGGGTTTTTCAAGGCTTGTTTGAAAAGCAAATTATAACTATTATGAATGCTGGCATTATAAGAACAAAATTCTAAGGTATCACCCCATTTGATGTTATAAATAATTCCATATGTAAAATCAAAGAAAACTAAAAAATGTCAAGGGATAGGGATTTGTTATTTTGTTGAATAATTTCTAACCTCTGGGTTATAGACACTTTTTCTTGGTTGTTCAATATGGATTAACTTTTCTGTTAGAAAGATCTTTGTATTCAGAAGCCCTTTATGGACATGTGATACAGTAATTTTTGATATTTTTCTGATCCTCTTGAGGACTCTGCCTTGAGTTCATTTTTAGCACCTTGGTGCTTGTGCCAATTAAGATGGCTCACGTCCCTTGAGAGTTGAAGTAGTAAGGAGAGCGGAGATCTTTGCTGATTTTTCCTTTAAAAAGCAGCTTACTATATGGATTATTAGCAAGTAGTGCTCCCTTCAGAACTAGCCTAGAATCTTGAGACACAGAGGTGAAGCCTCTTTTCCTTCAACATAGGTAACACAAGACATGTAGAAACTTACTGTGCTGTTTATACCAAACTCAGATAGCAAAATATTGTCCCCTGGAATGCAAATAATACAGAGGAGTGAGTGTAACATGGTCCAGTGGAGAAGATTGGGGCTGGTATTAGAGTTTGGCCTTATATCTGGATCTGTCTTGACTTGCTGTGAGATTGTAACAATCTCTATTTTCTCACTTGGGAGCTGTTACCAGTGACAACAGAAGCTGTACACAAATTTTAGCTGGAATTGTGACTTTGCAAGTTATTTTACCTTTAACCAGGTTTATTTCCAAGGTATCCCTATTGTCATACTCTGATCCGTTATTCAATTTTCCATAGAATCGTTCAAGAAAACAGGATAAATAAGTCTTAAATTTATTTCGTATTAAAAACAAACCACAACCCCCCTCCTCCACACACACACAGAAAGAAGGCACTTAAAAACAGTGTTTGTACATCAAAGAATAACAGTAATTAAAAAACCCACAAATACACCTTTTCTGTGCAGGACATCTTGAACGCCAAACTAAAATAGTATGCAGATTACAAAAACATAATGTATGTCTTCAATTCAAAGTAATAAATACAGAGATAAAAAGAGAAATACTTGAGTTTATGTACTGATTTGAGTAGATGTATAATCTCTTCTTTTTTTGAAATAAGAGATGGGGAAGGAGATTAAAACTATCTCAGTTCATTTTCACATATTTGCTAGCTGTAAAACAAAATTTCACAAAAATATGTTTATTCTTCACTTTGGTTTAGTCAGCATGACTTTGGATGTGCTGAAGAGAGAAACATGAAAGTTGGGCTGCTCATGCCCAGGAAAGTGTATCTGAGTAGTACACTCATCATGAGATTGATGTAATGACCTAGTATAGATCTAATGTTCCCTAGCTAGATATTGTCCATTCTTGATGTTGTACCAGTATATCAATCTGCTGATGATCAAGTGAGGGTATGTCTACACTACAAAGTTAGTTCGAACTAACGTCTGTTAGTTCGAACTAACTTTCATAGGTGCTACACTAGCGCTCCGTTAGTTCAAATTTAAATCGACCTAACGGAGCGCTTAGTTCGAACTAGGTAAACCTCATTCCACAAGGATTAAGCCTAGTTTGAACTTACTAGTTCGAATTAAGGGCTGTGTAGACCCTTAATTCGAACTAGTGGGAGGCTAGCCCTTCCCAGCTTGCCCTGGTGGCCACTCTGGCCAACACCAGGCAAACTCTACTGCCCCCCTTCCGGCCCCGGAGCCCTTAAAGGGCCACGGGCTGGCTACACAGTTTGTGCCAGTTGCAAGGCTGCCATCACCCATGCCAGAACACCCAGCAGCTGACACCGATAAGCCAGCCACCCGATGACACCCAGCCCTCCCCCTCTTCCCGGGACCAGTCTGGCGGCTCCCAGGACCCTGCCCGGGGCCGCAAGAGGTGGGCGCCCGCGTGGTCTAGTGCGGAGATCGTGGACCTCATCGAGGTTTGGGGGGAAGCCTCCAATGTCCACGATCTCCGCACTAGCCACAGGAACGCGGCAGTCTACAGCCGCATGGCTGCCAGTCTGGCCGCCAGGGGGCACCAGCGCAGCCGGGAGCAGGTGCGCTGCAAAATCAAGGACCTGCGGCAGTCCTACTCCCGGGCATGCCTGCCAGAGGCCGACCCGGAGGCCTGCCCCCACTTCCAGGCTCTGGACCGCCTCCTGGGGGCTCATGCCGTCCCTGCCCCCCAGGACGTGATAGACCCCGGGGCAGAGGGACCGCTCCAGGAGACGGAGGAGGAGGAGGAGGGCTCCGAGAGCCAGGAGCCTGCCGGCAGCCTGCCCAGGACCTGGGACCCCCGAGGCACCCCACAGAGCCGCTCGCCTGTGTCGTCCGAGGCCGGGGAGGCGTCCACCTGTAAGTACCATCGTGCTCCCCTTATGTGTACGGGGGGCTGGGGCGAGAGGGAGCCCCAGGACCGTGCATCTGGGCCTTGCCCACCACGGAGCAGCAGCTGGGGATCCTGCAGGGGCCCTGGCCTTGCAGAGGGGAGCTGGGTTTCACACACCTGGGCCCCTGGGGTAATTGACCGCTGGTTTTGTTGCACCACAGCTGCAGCACCTGGGCCTGCAGGGCGCACCACCCCGCCTGCAGCAGCCGCCCACGCCTGGGCCAGCAGGAGAGCCAGGAACCAAGAGGAGTACCAGAGGCGGCACCTCCGGTTCCTGGAGCAACAGATCCGTATCCAGGACCACTGGGTCCAGGAGGACCTGAGGCTGCACCGGAGGAGTTTGGAGGCCCTGGAGGCCCTCGACTGCTTCCCAATTCCTCCCCCTCCTACTCCCCCTCCTGCTCCCCCAGCTCCCCCTCCTGCTCCCCCTGTTCCCCCTCCTGCTCCTGCTTCCTCCACACCCCCGTCCCTCCTGCCCCACCCTCCACAACCATTCCCCACCAACGCCCTCGGACCCGCAGTGTTGGGAGATGGGAGAGGCAGCCGGACCCCCACCCCTGAGCTTTCCTTTCCCTTCCTCCCTTACCTCCCCTTCCTGCTCCCTCGTCCCAGGTTTCCCCCTCCCCTCTTCCACCCTTCTTCCTCCCTCCCCCCACCCCAGTTATGTGAAATAAACAGACATTTTTGTTTGAAAAACAGGTGTCTTTATTTGACAGTAAGTAGGGAGGGGAAAGCGGAAGCGGGGTAGGGTGGAAGAAGGCCCCAGTGGGGCATGCAAGGGAGAGGTCAGTCCTCCTCCTCCACCAGGAAGCTCTCCCGCAGGGCTTCCTGGATCCGGACGGCCCTCTGCTGGGCTTCCCAGACGGCGGCAGTGCGGGGCTGACCGTAGTGGCCAGCCATGCGCTCAGCCTCAGCCATCCAGGATGGCAGGAAAGCCTCCCCTTTCTCTCACATAAATTGTGGAGCACACAACATGCTGCCACCACGGGAGGGATGTTGTGCTCGGCCAGGTCCAGACGGGTGAGGAGGCATCGAAAGCGGGCTTTCAGTCACCCGAAGGCCCCCTCCACCACGATACGGGCCCTGGTCAGCCTGGCATTGAAGGCCTGGCGGGAGGGATTGAGGTGCCCCGTGTAGGGCTTCATCAGCCACGGCTGCAGTGGGTAGGCAGCATCCCCCACCAGGCACATGGGCATGTCCACGTCCCCGACCCTGATGTGGCGGTCAGGGAAGAAAGTCCCGTCCTGCAGCCGCTGGCACACGGAGGATTTGCGGTACACCCGGGCGTCGTGTGCATTGCCGGACCAGCCCACATTAATGTCCGTGAACTGTCCCCGGCGGTCACAAATGGCCTGCAGGAGGATGGAGAAGTACCCCTTGCGGTTCACATAACGGGACGCCTGGTGTTCCGGGGCACGGATGGGGATGTGCGTCCCTTCGATGGCCCCCCCCCACAGTTGGGGAAGCCGAGGGCGCGGAATCCCCGGATGACAGCGTCCGGGTCGGCGAGGCGGACCACCCTGCGGAGCAGCACCCGGTTGATGGTCTTGACCACCTGTGGAGAGAGACACAGCAAAGCGCCAATCAGTGGGGCGCCCGGGTGGCTGGGAGCATTCGTGCCCTGGCAGTGCCTGGCGCCCCACTCCTGGAAGCAACCCCCCTGGCGGCGTGTAGTACGGCCGGGACAGACCGACCCCTCTGGTGTGGGGTGCTTTCGCCTCCTCCCTCCCCCCCTTTGTCCCTGGGGCGGCCCATCCCCTCCTTACAGCCCCCCTTCCGCCCCGGCGCAGTGGCCGACGAGTGCCATACCTGCATGAGCACCGCTCTGACGGTGGATCTCCCCACGCCGAACTGGTTCCCGACGGATCGGTCGCTGTCTGGCGTGGAGAGCTTCCAGAGGGCGATGGCCACCCGCTTCTGGAGGGGGATGGCGGGCCTCATGCGAGTGTCCCTTCTGCGCAGAGCAGGGGCGAGCCACTCGCAGAGCTCCAGGAAGGTGTCCCTCCTCATCCTGAAGTTCTGGGTCCACTGTCGGTCTTCCCAGCGCTCCAGGACGATGCGGTCCCACCAGTCGCTGCTGGTGTCCAGACGCCAGATGCGGCGGGGCACGCTGGTGCCGGGGCGCCGCCGCGGCTCCTCTACAGCCCCCAGGGCAGCCAGGTGCAGAGGCAGGGGGCTGACGTGCACCAGGTGGTGCCAGGCAGCCTCGAGCCATTGCTGGCAGGCTTGCAGCAGCAAGTCCAGAAAGTGCACCAGAAGGTGCAGGGCGAGCTGTGGCTCCATGTTGCCACCTGCGGCGGCGTCCCCGAAGGGAAGCACCGACACAGACGGGCGCAGAGACCAACGCTTTGCTGTCCCTCGGCGAGGTTGGCAAGCAAGCAGGAAAAGCTGAGAACCGACTGTCCGGGGGGAGGGTCCCTTTAAGCACGAGCCTCAGACAGCAGCCACATAAAGCAACTACTGACCTGATGCCCTGCCAGAACCTGTTTCAGCCGCCCTCAAATGCGCTCCTGCGTCCAATCAGTGTGGATGTGCTAGTTCGAATTAGCAAAACGCTAATTCGAACTAGTTTTTAGTTCTAGATGCGTTAGTTCGAATTAGCTTAGTTCGAATTAACTAATTCGAACTAAGTTAGTTCGAATTAGCGCTGTAGTGTAGACGTACCCTGAGAGAACAGGTTATAATAGAGAATAGTTGAAAGTAGGGCTTTGCCAGTCTGAGTTTGATTTCTGTCCAAAGAATTTAACATAGTACATTAATATATCCCTCGACCAATATATTCTCTTTCAATTGTGGCCCTCTTTTTTTTTTTTTTCATCCTTCTAATGAAATTATAGAATACCAGTATTAGTAGTATTGAAGGCTCTTTGTCTTGAGGCAGTCACATATTCCCTTCTCTGCAAACAGATGGTAGCATGGGGCCTTATCCATGAAGTTCAAATCCAGACCCCATATTTGAAAGTGCTTGGATTAATTGTTTTGGTTTAGATCCAGCTCTCTTGTGAGAGAATATGTGCGAGTCAAACTGAAGTTGCAAAACAGAGATAAAAAGGGAGAAATAAAACAAAAGCAATGAGAGCTAATAAAAACAGTGAATGGGAAGGACCAGGAGCGCAGACTAATTAACAATTAACAAAAATTGGAAAGAAAATTTTATCATCCAGTCAAGCAATGCAAATGTTCCCTCCTCTGGGGTAGCCTTAAAGGTGGGGAGGTCTTTGTTTGGGCAAGCAGGGGAAAAAAATGTTTGGAATACTGCCTGCTCTACTTTTTTTCCATGGGCACTCATTCAGCAAACTCCATTGTCTGGGATCAGTCAGGTCCCAAGGGAGCTAGACCAGGGAAGCCCAACCTAAGCACATTTTGGGCCTGACTGAGAGTATTGAGTATTACCATTGACACCAAGGAGAGGAATGTAGCTTTCTGCTTCATGTCCTACATAAAGAGTTCTTCGATGCAATGTGCCTCAGATAGCATGTGACCAGGATTCATCACTAAATTTGGTCTGGATTTAATCAAGATGTAAACCAATTTAGGTTCAGAGAGAAGCAGGGGAAAGACGAAAATGTGTTTGGTTTAACACATAAGAGGCAGCAGGCTGTGGTTTAGCGTGTTCTCTGGCTAAATGTTGTTGTCAACACATCCATTCTGTAGGCGTAAAGTAATAAATCACAATTCATGCATACCAGACTTTCTTATCACTGTAAAACAGGGTTTTGTTTAAGACACTGTATTACTAATTTTTTTGTATTTTAATCTTAAATTGATTTCTTTTTTCTTCCAAGAATGTGGTTTTAAGTGTGCCCAGTGAATTTAAAACAGAGAAAGCAAAATAATGTTCCTTGGCTCTAGTTATGGGATGAAGGGGCATAAGATGATATCACCTGAAAGAAAATGGGAGTAAGGAACACAGCTTAATCCACACTTTATTAAATTGAAAGGTGGAAATCTTATAACTGGCTAACAGTATGTAATACTTAAAGGCCAAATCCTGTAAACTGAGTGACAGTGAGATTTTAAAGTGTTGAGTGAAGGCATTCAGCAGCTTTCAAGTCTGGTCTCAAAGTAAGTAGAAGGGTATAAATATATTTCCATTGATACATAGTGTTGGCTCATGTTAAAATGTAGTGCGTGTTTTGTGTGAGAACTAAGAAAATATGGCATGTGCTTACATTAGATCAACATATTAATTAAATACTTGGGCATTTGATTGTTTAAGGAATTAGAATAAAACATAAGCATGTGGCCTACACCGGCCTCATGGTGTGTGTGAAGTTACATGGGTCCTGATTTATGATTGCCCATTGAAGCCTGTTTTTTGGAGTCATTTACAGAATAATTCAGAGTCTTTAGAGTAAACTTAGAGTTCATTTACCTAATGATAACTAATGAGCTACTTGAACAAAACCTTAAAGTAATAGTATCTGTGGTTATTTAGGTTATTAAGGTTATTTTGGACTTTTGAAATTATGGATTCCTTCAAAAACAAAACTCTAATGGAATATTTACAATGAATCTACAATATTATCTTGTCTGATCAAGAAGTTGAATACAGTCCATGCTTTAGAAAAAAGTGGAGTATATCCAACTTGTGACCCCATTCTTTTTTCCCTTTATTTTTCTATTATGAATAATGCAGTACTTCGTGTGCCAAAACCTGGCTTTCTGCACTAAAATATTTGTATGCACAGGAGGCACATTAACAGGGTTTTCCGTTAACTTTATGATCAGTCAAAAGGGAGGAGGGATATGAGGAGAAGTGTACAAACTGAGGAGTGGTTAGGGAGAATGGTGTCATCTCCCCTCCAATCCAGATTGCCTAGGTGAGTGAGTGTTGGTCTTGGACCACAGTGGGTTGCCATTTTGGAACTCTTATTGGATCTCTATCTAACTGGTAGCCTGCGTAGGACCATTCCGAAGGGGAAGCCTTATCCTACCACTTAAGTAGAGGTTTTGCCTCCTCTCATAGCACTCTCCAGCACTTCATTACATATACAGGGTGATTAGGATTAGGGTAGCCATGTAAGAAATCTATGGCTGCTACTAACACAGGGGCCCACCTCAGCATTTCTTTTCTCTTCCAGTGCAGTGCAGGTCAGAGGGCACTGTTGGGTGGGTGTAGGGTGGAATCTCTCTGTGAATGTAGGGTAAAAGGAAGTGGGAAAGAGTCAGGGCTGCCATTTTAAGGTTGGGAAGAGGTGTGCCAGTATGACTGTTCCTAAGGCAGTTCTTGGAGACTAGTGTCCAGTGCTTCCCCCTCAACATCCTTTATATTTAGTGTCCTGTATGTCAATCCTCTCCAACACCCACACAGCCAAAATGGAGGACTGATCCTGCCATTGTTGACTTCAGTGGCAGCAGGTTTGGGCATTTAATAAAGGAAGCCCTAAGGCCCTGATGCAGCACCCACTGAAGCCAACCAAAAAATACTCACTGATTTCATTGTGTGCTGGATCAGATTCTAAGCTAGTACTATCCCGAGCTTGAATCCCTTTTGGTAATAATAGCCTGCACATGCTAAGAAGCATGAGGTTTTTGAAAGTTCTCTTTTAGAGAACTTTCCTTGGATACACAAAACTCCCACTGAAGACAATAAGAACTTTCATTGTGCAAAGAATTCAGAGCAGAGTCTGTAAAAGTTATTGGCCATTATTAATTGCATTGTAATACATCTGCCCGCCACACAACAAGTAACCTCCCTCTGTTTTGATTGATTTACAAGTGATCACAGCCTGTGGCTTGAGCCCTGAATCCTATGGGTAATACAAATGGGTAATACAAATGTCTAACTCAACAACCAGTTTAAGGAATATAATTACAAGAGGCAAATCCTTCCGCTACCACCAAATTAGTTAGGAAGCCTTTTTCCAGGACATCACATGGAGAACAAGTTTATCTTTGAAAATGATAAAACCTTTTTCAGTTCATTTAAAATAAGCAAGTCTGGTTAGAAATATATTACGAGTGGCTAAGTAGATTGCACAACACTTTAAAGTTAGCATACCACCTAATGAAGAAGGAGGATAAACAGATAGCTCATGAAAAAATTGTTTGAAGGCTGAAAGTTGAGGAAAAGTATATTTTACGTGATTAAATTTGGCAAACAGATTTTTTTCCTAGATTCTGTTTAACATTCATCGGTATCAGTCAGGTAGATGCTCCATATTTTAAAGTACTCTTCTCTCTATGATTGGTATACAGTAATTCATTCTTCTCTCTCCTACAGATTGCATTCTCAGTATTTATCCTCTTAAACAAACCCCTAAAACAATCACAAGCAAATGACAAAGTATCTTAAATTCAATGTTTCTATTAAGAAATCCTGTCTTTATATTAAACGAAATATTAAAAAAAAACAGAGAAGATCTGCACCACTTGAATACTGAAGACAGAGGAAAATGACTTGATCCCCAGAAAGCTAATATAGAATAGAGCTAAGTCTTTACAAGAATTCAGAAAGTTGCACGAGGTGTCCCCATCAGTGAATATGTAATATTAAAAATGCCATATGAGATGTACAGAAATGGCAAACAAAATGATAGCTGGATAAGAAACACAGATAAAGCCAATTGTACAGGTGCTGAAAGTAAGCTAATTTGAAATTCTAAGAAAATGACAAATGATTCAAAACATAGCTGCATATAAATTGAATGACCCAGGTCCAGAAGAGATGCCACAAACTACCAATCAGATAGCGATCATAAATTCTATTTCAAATAGTCAGCTCTCTGGAATTAATTCAACTTTGACTCCTCTTTGCTGGAAGAATTATAGTATGTACAGGTCATTGGCTCACATGCAACAGTTGTGTCCCACTTGTTTAAATATCTACCTGAATATTTCATTACATAACATGCCTTAAATTCTGACCTTGGAGTTTTGACAGTCAGCAAACTTTCCCATCCACTCCTGGACAAGATCTTTCCTAGCTAACAAAGCACCTTTTTATTTAGGGTCTGAGACCAGCTATTTCTTTCCCAGTCAAACTGAACTGCGCAACACATGCCAACCAAATATAGGTAAACTTCTTCACACAACTATTTGGGACAGAATCTTTCCTGTTGGTTTTGTCTTTCCACATTCTTACCCAGGAATGGTCAAAAGATTGTCTAACTTCTGTTGGATTAATTGGAAGGCCAACAAGGAGAATCTATCAAGGTCACCCAACTCTTAAGACTACTGGTCATGTACACAATTGTGTAGTAATCACAGGACAAAAGTGTGTTAAATGATGGATTCTCCATCACTTGAAGTTGTTAATTCTCCATCACTTGAAGACTGTATGTATTTCTAAAAAAGCCTGTGATAGTTTAATGAGAAATGATGGGCTTGATACAGGGATTACTAGGTGATGTATTATTTAGGGTATCATATTAGAGGACAATGGTCCAATCTGGAATTTAAAATCAATTCATTTATCAATCTATTTTCAAGGAATGGTGTAGTTTTCTTTTGGCTTGTTTTCTTGTTCTGAACCCCGAAGTGCCTCTATATCCTATTCCAATTACCAAAGGTATTTTCCTAATTCAATTCAGCAAACATTCACAGTCTTTGATATGTCCTTGATAAATCAAAATACATCAATAAAACAAAACAGCCAATAAAAGAAAACTATCTTGTAAAAAGTTATCTTCTAATAAAACAACTCTGAGAAACTTTTAAAGCCCATATTAATTTTTATTTTCAAATTAAAACTTTTAGAAAGCACAAAGAATTAATCACCTGAGCAAACTTCTTTTTCCATTACTTGTGGCATATTTGCATACATTGAAGCATCTAAAATTAACAAATGAAAACCTTATATTCTCTGGCTTTTAAAGGGAGTTAACATTTAGAACTGATCAGGATTTCTTTTGCCATGGTGGTCTTTTTTTTATCAGAAAATGTCTGTTCATTGGAACTTTATATGGGATAGCGTTGGTTTCAATTATATTTTTTCAGGTAAAAAAAAGAATTTCTGGTCAGTGAAAGAGAAAACCCCATCCAAGAATGGCTCAATGGTTAGGGCATTCATGTGGGATTGAAGTTCAGCCCTGTGTGCCGTTTGATTCAGAGTAGAAACTTAACCTGGGATTGCCCACACCTGAGAATTTCCTATACACTGGGCTATATAATTAGTCTCTAACGCAATGAATATTTAATTATTTATACATAATGAACATCAGCAAAAAGAAAGACTGATTTTATAGCTCAGCAGGCACTAATGCGGGATGTGGGAAACCTTACACTCCTGGGGTATGTCTACACTACCCCGCTAGTTCGAACTAGCGGGGTAATGTAGGCATACCGCACTTGCAAATGAAGCCCGGGATTTGAATTTCCCGGGCTTCATTTGCATAAGCGGGGAGCCGCCATTTTTAAAACCCCGCTGGTTCGAACCCCGTGCAGCACGGCTACACGGGGCACAAACTAGGTAGTTCGAACTAGGCTCCCCGCTTATGCAAATGAAGCCCGGGAAATTCAAATCCCGGGCTTCATTTGCAAGTGCGGTATGCCTACATTACCCTCCTAGTTTGAACTAGGAGGGTAGTGTAGACATACCCTTAGTTCTAAATCAGGCAGACTAACCTTAAATCTAGATCTCCTATATCCTACTTGAGTTTCTTAAGACTGGGCTATTGGCTATTCTGGGGTAAGTGGACATCTCTTGTGCTTTTTCTCAAAACATTTCAAATGAGGTATCATTTTCACTCTGCACAAAAACAAATGTGGAAATAGGATTTGTTTAACAAAATGGAATTCTTGATTTCCCACAAAACCTACTAAAATTTACATTCAGAGGAAAATATTCTCTGTATTGGTTTGCCATAGGCATTATTTGTGAGATTTTCTTCAGTTTTATGTTACTGAGGTCATGCTGATGACACACTTGAGATACAGCTCTGGGCCAAACTCCAACCTGATGCAAATGGGTGCAGTGCTATTAAATTCAATAGACTTACATCCATTTACTCCATAGCTCAGTCTTACTCCAGATCTATTCGTAAGCAACTCTGAATGAGAAGCAGATTAAGGTTTCATAGACCCCAGGGCAAGAACAAGTGGGGGCCCATCCCACCTGTGATCCTGCCCCTGGTCACATTCCTCCACATGTGATCCTTTCTACTCCTCCCTCAGGGCTTGCCCTGTTCATCTCAGGGTCCCTCCCATTCATACCCCCACTGTGGCCCCAAGACCGGAGAAGCTCTGACCCCACACAGCACCACACTGCAGATAGCAAGAGTTCCTCCAGTTCCAGGGATACAGCTGGGGTCCTCGAGCCAGGGGGCTTCCACTGCCACCAGATGGCTTCTGCCAGGGATGGCATCAGGGATTGCTGGGGGCTTCCCCTGTGGTGCCCTGTCTTCTTCTGGGATTTGGGGTCTTTCCCTGCTGCTGCTGAGGATGTTTGGGGTTTCCCTGGTTGCCGTGCTGCCTCACTCACCTGGTGTTGCTATACAGGAGGGGGAATCACAGTGTAGGAGCTTTCCCTGCCCACCTGGGGCTTTGGGGTTCCCCAGTTGGGTGGGACCCCTGAACACAGGCCCTGTAGTCCCAGTGGCTAATCCGCCACTGCTTTGGATAAAGAAATGCATATATAAAGCATTAGATTTGTATGCTTCCCTTGCTGATTATATTCAATGTCAGTTTTACATCTGCATGTCTACAGTTTTACACTGTATGCCCCAAGGTGAACATATTGTCAAAACCAGTGTTGGACACAAGGGTTGCAGCTTGATGAACAGACACAAAACCACATTAACAAGAACACACTTAGATTTAACTCTTCAGAGGGGTAGCCAAGTTAGTCTGTAAGGGTATGTCTAGACTACATCCCTCTGTCGGCAGAGGGATGCAGATTAGGCAGGTCAACATTGCAAATGAAGCGGGGATTTAAATAGCTGGCACTTAATTTGCATAAAAATGGCCACCGTTTTTGCCAACTCAGCACTTTGTTGGCAAAAAGAGGCAGTCTAGAGGGGGATCTGTCGAGAAAGAAAGCCTTTGTAAACCTCCTTGCAGTGTTGCAATGTTGACCTGCCTAATCTGCATCCCTCTGCCAATAGAGGGATGCAGTCTAGACATACCCTAACTGGAAAAACCTAAAAAACAACAAATAGTCTAGCAGCATCTTGAAGACTAACAAACCATCTATATGTTTTTTTAGTCTTTAAAGTGGTGCTAGACTATTTGTTACTGGATAACAGTTATGTGACAAGCCCAAATATGCACCTAGTTTTTGCTCACTGGCCTAAGGCTGATACATAATTTTGTGGGCCTATTATTGTGTTTTATGTATTGGATAATGTCAATGAGCAATACTAGTTTGCAACTCTTTAAAAATGACTATTTCCCCAGTCTTTTGCTGTGAAATTTTAACCTAATTTATACCCATTCCTGATTTAGATGTCTTGCCATTGACTTCAATGGCTGTTGAGTCTGGTCCCTTTGCAATTTACTTGCAAATTAGACAGTTTTTCATTGAGGAATAACAAGGATTAGCTGTTCAATTAAGCATCACAGAATCTCTTGACCACTAAAAGAAATTTGTTGAATACATTTGGTATATTTATGGCCTGATATTGCCTGGTCCGACAAAATCCCTCATCTGGGATTGGTCAGGTCCCCAAGGTGTTGGACCACGGAGGTCCAAACTGTACCTCCATCAGGAATTTGCCTGCAATTGCTTACATTACATTTTAAGAGAGGAAGCATGAAACAATGTTTCTATTTCCAATTATACAGTATCTTCTCTACAGCTATGATATTTCCTTTTTGTCTTGTACACTGAAAACCAAGCAACTGGAAAGGGGAGAGCTCATGCAAATTGCAGCTACCTCCTGTGAGTTGATTCTGTTGAATGAAGATGCCATTTTCCAATAAAGAAATTGTTGGGATGGAAGCATGGACTGCTTCTTTTCTCTTGCAAATGATAGTTAAAAGGAATTATGTGGTTGTTTTGCTCATAGCATCAAGAACAGACCTTAAACCTGATACATTCTAGAGTTAATTGGGGCTGCTGTTAAATTATTTTATTGGAATTATTATAGAAGAGGGTTATCAGAAGATGGCATACTTCTCTGGTGAGCCATAATCCTTGTGGGCTATGAGACTCTAAATGAAATTTCATAAATGAGGGAGTTATTTTACTGACTAGGAGCATACTGTTCACCACAAGGGAGAGAACTCATTTACAACACATGAACTATTGGTTTGATGTGCCAAATGGCCAATCCAAAACTGCCACATAAACAGCTATACCTTTGTGAAATTTGCACTTAGGTTATACATTTCCCCTGGATTTCTTCTAATCAGAAACCTGTTCTATTTTCTTAGGCTGTATTTAAAGAGATTTTCCATATATGCAAACAATCCACATATTTAGCGTGTAAAATTAGATTGCTGAGGACTTTCTTTGGGTGCAAACTTAGAAGTAATCTTTTCTGCATATAGAACTCTGTCTTAAAGGCTCCTGTATTGCATGTGATAAGATTCCATGATGGTTTCTATCATCAAAAGTTTTTCAAACCTCACTATATGCATAATAATTAAAAAAAAAAAAAAAGATTACTGCATCCTGAGACTGACAAATGCTGTTCAGGACAAAGATATTTTAAATATAGAAAGATGCCTATTGGGAGCTAGACATCTAACTACCTTTTTGAATTTCCACCTCAATATTCTAATAATTTTCAGATTTCTTAATTAAATTGCTGTAATCTGCATTTGTTGATTAACCTACATGACCACAATTAGACAATTATAATAAGCTACAAACTTGATCTTGCATGGCCAGGGTCAAAGACTGAAAAGTTCAGTTACAATGGGATTGTTAAATAGATGTGTATAATTTAGCTTTTAGTTAATTTGATTCTCATTTCATCTTCTTGTTGCATTGATAACTCATACCATAAAGTCCCCCACTCCGTCTCTGAAAATTGACTGGGTGCTGCATGAGGCATAAATTAGATTGCTAGATTTGCATCGCTATTGAAATTGGAAACTGTAAAAATTCCATAGTTTAGATTTTTTTTATCCTGGTGACTAGCATGCACACTATATAAAGGACTCCTTATTTGGTAGGAAAGGGGGAAAAATCCTCTATCTCTTTCTCTGGTTTAGGTTTGCCTAACTAAGCCCAATCTACCCAATCTATATCTGTGATAAATTTAAATGAGCTATTCTCAGGGAAAAGGCATTTATTCTAATTTCTTTTATAATTATATGACTCCAAATTGGGTTCTGATCTTGTCAGATCTCAAATTTAAGTTGGGTCAAGTCTGATCTGACAATGGGAGACTGTGACGGGCTGTCACTGGTCTGGGGGTGGGGCGGCCAGAGCCCCCGCCGGCAGGGGGCTGATGGCCAGGCTCGGGTCCCCCAGCATTCCCCCAACGCAAGCCGGAGGAGGCGGCGGACGGGGGCACTACCCCCGCGCCTACGCCGGCTGTGTAAACACGGCCCGTTCCCCGCAGCCCCGCACGGCGGGGGTGGGGCGGAGTGACGCAGCTGCTCGGCCGGGCCGCATGCCGGGATGTGCCCGGAAGGGGTGGGGCCCCGGGTGGCAGCTGGCGCGGCGGGCCAATTCAAAAGGGCCCGCCGCCGATGGGGCAGGGCGCAGGCTCCTCGCGGTGGAGCCCGAGCGCCACACCGCGCGGCTGTCGGCCCGGCGCTGGTCCCGAGGCCTCCGGGACAGCCACTGCCCCTGGCGATCCCTCAGCCCCTCGGCAGACGGTGGACGAACCCCACCGCGCCGGACCAGGAGGGAGTGGGACAGCCAGAGGTGAACCAGGATTGGAGAACTCTCCCCGGAGGCCACACCCGGGCACGGGACACCACAGGACGCCGAACCAGGGTAGGTTCAGGGACGCTGGGCGTGATCGGCAGGAGCCACCCAGAGGGAGGAAGGAGCCCGGGGCAGGGCACTTTTGGCGGCCATGGGTGGATGAGTTTCGGAGGGAATGACCCCCTCATCCACCGCACCGGGGCATTAGCACGCTCCGCCGCTCAGGGCCCCGGGCTGGGACCCGGAGAGAGGGTGGGACCGGGTCCCCCTCCCTCCCCTAAGGGAGCATCCCGCTCCCCAAGACCTTAACGAAGGGAAGGTACAAGGTGCAACCTCGCGAGGGGAAAACCCAAACCGGGGGCCTTTCGCCCCACCCCGCAGAGACGGGTAGCTATTGCAGGGTTCACTGATCCCCCCTTCCTCCCGGGAGGGGGTGATCGCACCCATTATCGAGGGCCCCATAGCGGGGACCCGAGAGTCGATGTGGAACCAAGAGGGGACAAGAGGGTTTGCAGGCCCCCCCTCTCGGGCAGAGAGGGGGTGATCGCACCCCGAACCCTCACACGGACCATTAAATAACAAACAGCGTGTTGGTCTCAGTGACTCAGTAGATGGCATTTTTCCTTATTAATCTGTTTGAACTTTTACCCCAGCAGAGTGCTTAGAGGTTCCTGATTGTACAGCTGATTAACTGAGTTTAGCCAAGATTAGTTACATTTTGTGACCTAATTGTTCCTGATACTAGTTTCAGATAAATATATTTATCTCTCTCTCACACACAGAGTCTGGGTAGAGCACTTTCTAGTTTGACATTCATTAGGCTGTTGTGCTTGGAGCCTCCTTCAACAGGCTGGGTGAGCCTGAATAAAGTCCAGGCATTGCCCGCTGGCTGCAGTCTACGGTAGGGTGCAGATTGTTGGTGTCTCACTCCGTCCTGAGAGCTCAGCTATCCCATTTCAACTGCTGAGGCTCTGGGACCAGTACTGATCGCTCAGGGTATGTCTACACTACAGCGCTAATTCGAACTAATGCGTCTAGAACTAAAAACTAGTTCGAATTAGCGTTTTGCTAATTCGAACTAGCAAGTCCACATTAAGTGGACCCTGAACAGGGCTTAAGGATGGTCGGAAGCAGTGCCGGCAGGGCATCAGAGGAGGACTTAGAGCGTGGAGATGCTGTCTCAGGCTAGCCGAGGGCTGCGCTTAAAGGGTCCCGACCCCCACCCCGGACAGACAGTTCTAAGGGGTGCCCCGCTTGAAAACCAGTCCTGGCTTGGAGTGCCCGGAGTGCCCACGTTGGGCCCATCACAGCACTCAGCCATCAGCCCGGCTGCACTTGCCGCAGGCTGCCATCTGGGGAGAGGGGACAATTGGGGGGCTGCAGGAGAGCTTCCACCCCCAGAAGCCCACAGAGCCAGCCCAGTCCTCCCCATCGGGGGCTCGTACCCCATTCCTCCCTCACCTCCTTCCACTTACCCTTCCCTAGCCCCCCTTCTTATTGATGTACAAAATAAAGGACAATTGTGTTCAAAAATGGAATCTGTCTTTATTGAACAAAACGGGGGGAGACTGGGAAAAGGAGGTGGGAGAGGGAAAGAGAGAGGCTGGGAGAGGGGAGGGCAACTAAAATGATCAGGGGTTGGGAACAGGTCCCATATGAAGAGAGGCTAAAGAGACTGGGACTTCTCAGCTTAGAAAAGAGGAGACGGAGGGGGGACAGGATAGAGGTCTCTAAAAGCAGGAGTTGGGTGGAGAGGGTGCATCAAGAAAAGTTCTTCATTAGTTCCCATAAAGAAGGACTAGAGGACACCAAAGGAAAGGAATGGGTAGCAGGCTTCAAACTAGTAACAGAAAGTTGTTCTTCACAAAGCAAAGAGTCAATCTGTGGAACTCCTTGCTGCAGGAGGCTGTGAAGGCTAGAACTAGAACAGAGTTTAAAGGGAAGTGAGATCAAGTCATGGAGGTTGGGTCCATGGAGTGGTATTAGCCAGGGGGTAGGAGTGGTGTCCCTGCCCAAAGTTTGTGGAAGGCTGGAGAGGGATGGCACGAGACAAATGGCTTGGTCACTGTCTTCGGTCCATCCCCTCCAGGGTCCCTAGGGTTGGCCGCTGTTGGCAGACAGGCTACTGGGCTAGATGGACCTTTGGTCTGACCCAGGACGGCCATTGTAAGCTCAGGGCTCAGGGTCGGGGGGTCTCAGTGGACCCCCTTGATTTTCATGCACACCTGCTCCTGGGTGGCCAGGCTGGTAGCTCTCATGCCCAAGCCAGCCACTTTCCTGTGCCTAGTGCGGAGATCATGGGCAAGGTCCACGATGTCCGCACTAGCCCAGGCGGGTGCCCACCTCTTACAGTCCCGGGCAAGCTCCCGGGAGCCGCCAGCCTGGTCCCGGGAAGAGGGGGAGGGCTGGGGGGCATCGGGTGGCTGGCTCGATCCGTGCCAGGTGCAGGGTCTGCTGGCTGGGTGCTGGCAGGCTTGCACCTGGCACGGGCACCGTAGCCAGCCTGTGCCCCTTTAAGGGGTCCGGGGTCGGAAGGGGGGCATAGAGTTTCCCTGGTGTTGGCCAGAGTGGCCACCAGGGAAACCTGGGAAGCCTTAGCCTCCCACTAGTTCGAATTAAGGGTCTACACAGCCCTTAATTCGAACTAGCTAGTTCGAACTAGGCTTAATCCTCGTAAAATGAGGTTTACCTAGTTCAAACTAAGCGCTCCGCTAGTTCGAATTAAATTCGAACTAACGGAGCGCTAGTGTAGCGCCTATGAAAGTTAGTTTGAACTAACGTCCGTTAGTTCGAACTAACTCTGTAGTGTAGACATAGCCTCAGACTGTCCAGTTGCTTTAAGATCACCTTTTCCCAAACTTGAGCCAGGTGGGCATTCTAGTTCAGTGTTTCTCAACCTTTTTTTTTTTTTATAAAGTGTCCCTTTAAAAAAAAAAAAAAAGTACCCCAGTACCTACAGTTTTCAGACACACATTTTTTTCTGCCATTGCAACACATTTGTTTAAACAATTTAATTGTAGCCATGTGGGCGATGATATTTTTGGGTGTTAAAAGTACAAAAATAATAAAGCATAGTAAAACTTAGAACAAAAATTCCGTTTTTTTCAAATTTCAGTTGTGTCGACATACTTCCTCCCCCTCCCCCGACTTCTCTCGAGTACCCCTAAGGGTACTCATACCACTGATTGAAAAACACTGTTCTAGTTCACCTCTACAGATTCACATGCTAGTGAAGCAAACACACAGATTTTGTTCAGGGTTCTAAAACAACGTACTCTTAAGATATCATGACAAATGTACAGATCTAGAAAAAATAATAAAGACACCTGTACAGATTTCTCAGCCTCTGTTTCCTCAACACTGAGGACTTCTTTGGGTCTAGGGCAGGCCTGGGCTGTCCAGAGTCCCTCTCTTGAACATGGCTTCTCTAAATTGTGGAGACTCTCACTCTCTGTAGGTCACCTAGCTTCCTTCTTACTCAGTTGTTAGTCCTGCAGAATCCTTTGCTACAAAAGTATGGACATCTCTTTCTCTTGTCGGTGGTCTGTGGGTGTATCATGACCAGTGGTGCTGGAGTTAGAGGCCCATGTTCCTGGGAAGGGCAGCTACTTTCTGGGCTGGAATCAGGCAGCCAAATGGGCAGCCCAGTGCATAGGGTTTAATAAAGTTCCACTTGTTCAGCTTAGCCTCCATTTATCTTCACGCTTTACTAATGAAACATGGTGGCATTGTCTGAGCTGTGAGCTCTCAGCAGCAGGCAGTGTGAACCATGAAACTTGGTGTGAAGCCAGCAGGAGCCCTTTATTATACAACTGTAACTAGGGTTGCCAGATGGTTTTAACAAAAATACCAGACACACTTGACATTACATCACAATCTACATTACATCTTATTTAGAAAATACCGGACATTTATATTTTCTCATTTATATTTTCTCAATTTGTTTCCCGAACAGAAAGCTAAAATACTGGACTGTCTGGTTCAAAACCAGACACATACACATGGCAACTCTGGATGTAACCCAGAGGCACTGAAAAAGGAGAGTGAAGTCTGTTTTAGAGCCTTAGCTAAGAGCCCATTGGCTTTCAGGCTGTGAGGCAGAGGCTCGTAACTTTAGCTCCTAAGGCCCCAGGTTCACTCTGACCTGCTGATCCTTCAGCTTTTACACAGACACAAACCTAGGACAGTGATAGATCTGGTGAAAGGAGAAGTTCAAGCAGCACACAGACATAGCTGTTCAGGAGGATGACAACAGCTGGAAACTAAAGCCTTGTTCTTTCTTACTGGGGAACAAGCCAGACAGATCCGAAGCTCTCCATTGCCTCGAATCTTTTAGGAGTCATAGGGATCTTATTGCTCTGCAAAGCAGAATGAAGTTCTGGAGTGACACCGCATTTTCATTAGAGACTATTCTAAAGAGGAAGGGATATATTCCTGTGTTACAAGCTCACACACTGGCTACTAATTACAGACTTCCTTATTGGGACCGGATAGTCTGTGGCACTTGGGATCACCTGCTCTGGGAAGGTGATCTGACTTTAGACAGAGGCATAGACATGGGCATGCAGCTGAAGCATCCAGAAATAGGGTGAAACCCCAAGGAGATAGAGCACTCTCAGAAGTTCATGCAGTGATACGATAGCAAAGGAGAGCAGCTGGCCAGGATTTCCATATCCACTGAGAGATGCATTCACTGTAGGAGACAACATGAGTGGATAAAGGAAAAGGGCCCTTCATTAGGAGCATTTCAAGAACTAAGGTAAATTGAACCATTTTAGCAGTGTGCGCAGAAGCACCTCAGAAAGATTCAGTGAGACTCGTATGAGAGGGGATGGTGCACCAGCCAGTGACAATGACATTATGACTGAAGTCCAAGAGCATATGAGATTCAGGCTGTTAGGACAGGAAAGCAACAAGGGGCAATACTAAACTGTGCATGCAATAATGGTAAGGGAGAAATGCTCGTCCATTAGCTGGGCCTCCTGTAATGTGATTCCCCGGGGTGAATAGAATTCAAACATACACACAAAGCACTCACAAGTTAATAACATATGGTGAGAGCTGCCCAGGAAATGTTACATCCCAGATGAATATAAGAACGGCCGTACTGGGTCAGACCAAAGGTCCATCTAGCCCAGTAGCCAGTCTGCTGACAGTGGCCAGCACCAGGTGCCCCAGAGAGGGTGGACCGAAGACAATGATCAAGCGATTTGTCTCCTGTCATCTTTATCCAGCCTCTGACAAACAGAGGCCAGGGACACCATTTCTATCCCCTGGCTAATAGCCTTTTGTGGTGGTGGATGGATGGATGGATCTTACTGGTGTTAGATGACACTCTGAGCTGGGCATATGGACCTAGCATCAGCAAATTCGGGGAGGGGATGAGTATGTTGGATCAACGAACATGCTGCATTATTGTCTGGTTTCAACTGTGCAGCTACTAGAAATGAAAGAGATGGAAAAGGATTTCCAACTGCAGGCAGTTAAGAGAGTAGTACTAGCAGGGTGGCCAGAAGACAAGCTAAGTACCTGTAGCAGCACAACTGTATTTTCAAAGTAAATGTAAGCTAAGTGTGCAGATGGAATCATGTATCAAGGACAGTGAGTTGTTCTTCCTGCTTCATTACATAGGGATGTAATGTAAAAAATACATGCCTCACACCTAGGCAAGGACAGCTGTTATAGACAGGCTCAAAAATTGTTTTTTACTGTCTGTGAATAAATACATAACTCTCATCCTCGATAGAAGGGTGTTAGACCTGCCAGTCATGTGATTTAACCACCAGCTGAAAGAGACTGTTACCACATGAGCTGCTCACCCAACCATAGGAAAAAGGTGGGAAAAGACTTATTTACAATCAGTGAAAAGTAATGCTTGGCTATAATGGATTTTATTCAATTTTTAAGAGGTCAGTGCCCTGCCTAATACAAGAAGCAAGTCCGTGATTGGCAAACCTTACACCTACGCATCTAGTTTCTGATACATGGCATTCCAGACACAATGTTCACTGACAACAGACCCTAATTTGCCTCAGGAAAATTCAACTGGAATTTGCATACAAATGGGAATTTGATCACTGCATCTTGTCCCCTGCCTATCCCCAGAGTAAAGCTAAAGTGGAACCAGCTGTGAAAACAGCTAAAACTGCTACTCAAGAGGCTGTTTTTTTTTTTTTTGGTGGTTCAGACCTCTTGTTTGCATTTGTTGGCAGACAGAAATACCCCCCTTCACAGGGGTGCCAAAACAGTCCACTACAGGCATTGATGGGATGAGGGCTTAATTGGGCTTGAAGGGGTTAATGGAGCTTGAGGAAGGCTATTGCAAAAGGCAGCAAATCACAGAAGGGCTTATAGGAACAGCCAGTCAGGGCTGAGCAGGCCCATATAAGAAGAGCTACAGCACAAAGCAGCTGCAGTCATCCCCTGGAATTTGAGGAGGAAGGCAGACTGTCAGCCTTTCATGCTGAAGGCAGCAAACACCCTCTTCAGAGTAATACTGCAGACAGAGACCTGGAGAGCTAAAGGCAGCTCCTTGTGGATTGCAGGGATTTGCAGGCTGAGGACCGCAGCCAAGGGCAAAGAGGGTGCTGGGGTTACAGCCCAGGAAAATCTACTGAGAAGTTGGTGAGGATGGTGTAAGCAGTGGCTGCCTTCAGGATCCTTGGGCTAGGACCTGGAGTAGTGTGTGGGCCCAGCCTCCCCCCTCCCGCACCTCCACTTGCCCCTGAGGGAAGTGGCTGCATAGTGGACTGTGATTCTGTCCCTGGAAGAGGAGCACAGAGTGTGGCACAGATGGAAGACCAAGTCACAAAGAGGATGTCATGGTGCTGGGAGTGACATGGGTCCCTGAAGCAGAAGGGAGGGTGGTGCAACCAATGGTGGATTCAGAATTAGTATCTCTGCCTGGCCCCTTCACTTTCTGCATGAGGAAAAGTCTATTAATGCAGACAGATCTAAGTGTTCCTTAATGAGACAGACATTCAACTTCACTATTGACTTGTCCCTTGCCTTCATGTGCTGGCTAAACCTCTTGTGAGCATTACCAGAAGAGCAAACATAAACCTATAGTACAAAGCTGGAAAACGAGGTGTTTATTTGCTTTGCTGATCCAATGTGGGGCCCCTCTGTCATCAGGGCCTCTGGGTCACAGCACCATTTGTCTCGTCGGAAATCTGCCCTGGGCGTGATGCCACCTGATGAGGATGCGCTGGGGAAAAGAGCTAATTTCTAGGACAGCCAGCAGGAGTCACCCCGGTGGTGAACACACCCTTTCACAGAGACCAAATCTCTGCTATCAATGAGGAAACGTTGTTGCTGTCTCCTCTAGGTGATGTTTCCATCCTTCTGACTGCAACAATAAACAGAGTGGAGAAGCCATTCCTGCTTGGGGTAGAGACCAGTCTCTGAAATCCCACATGGGGGAGTGTCTCAGAGACTGGGCAGCCATGTCTACACTGCTCTTTTTAGCCTCATAGCCTAAGTCCTGCAAAACCAACTCAGGTGACCTGGGCTTTGAGACTTGCAGCCATTTTTTTGGGAAGGGTGGGGAAGGGGAAGGGAAGTGTAGTTCCTTAAATGGCTTGTCCAAGGTCACACGTTATAGATATGTGGGGAACTGAATCTAGCTCTCCCATTGCCTGTCACATTACCCAGACTGTTAGCTGCGTCCCCTTAGTTCTCCAGCCTGAGATGCCTTTTATACTGCTTTGTTGTGAGAGCAACATTGCTAGTGTGCTTACGTATAACCTTGAGCATGTGTACTATGCACAGGTGAGTTACATGAGTGCTCTTAGCTAGCCACTTCTGAGTTATATTCCAGAGTGACACCAACAAATTCCCAGTCCCAGACTTGTTTCCGGAAATGTGCATCTTGTACTGCTCAGTATCCTCCTGAATGACACAAGCTCATTGTAAGTCCAGCATTTTATTAATAGAAAATGTTCTGCGCAAACCTTGTTTTCTAAAATGAAGATTCCCAAACACTTCAAATCAAACACAAAACAAAACAAGCTTTTTAACAGACAGATTTTAAGTGATTTCAAGTAATGAGACATAAAAGTCAGAGTTGGTTGCAAAGAAATAAAATGTAAAACATAAGCTAATAGCTAGTGTAACAAGCTAAATGCATTTGAAGCTCTCTCTCTCTTATAAGAGCCTGGCTAGATGTCTTTGACCACAATCCCCTCCTAGTTCAATGATGCTTTCTTTGTCTTTCAAACAGAGATGGGGAGAGAGGTGATTTAGGAGGTCTTTTCCTCATTTTTATATCTTTTCTTCTGCTCTTTGGTGATCTGTTTACATTGGAACCCCAAGTGTACCATTGCCAAAATGTAAATTTCTCACTTACATCCTTCTTCCTGCCAATGAAGGGCTACTTAATCATGTAATAATCTACTTCACTGACAACTGGCTGAGGTACTGGCTACCCTTTTATCTCTGGCAAACTGGTTTCAAGCTCTTTCCCTAGATTTACAACATTTAGATTTAGAACAAAGTAATATAGTAGAATCTTATTACATACAAGGTTGCCACATACAGTTTACCAAGACACTAATGTTCAGCAGATTATGAGCTTTCAAATGATACCTCACACTTTGTACAAGATTTATCATAATTTTGTAAAAAGAGGTGGATATAAGAGTATAGACTGTTCCAGTGTCCTAATCATTGGATGATCCTGCCTTTCATCTTCAGCTGGAAATGTGCTAAGAGGGAGACTCTAGACATAGTAAAATGTCTAAAGAATTGCAGTGTTGGGCTAATGCCTGACATCTTTTCTTAGGGAAACTTCACACCATTTTCATTTATTACTCTTGAAATCTAAATAATGAAAAATGTTCATTATAATAGCTTTAGAAAAGATTCCAGCAGTTAATTGTTTAAATATACACAGTGCCACAAATATTTATATTATGCTACAGATGACTGAATATCTCTGAATCCCATGTCTTGAATCCCATGTCTTGTTATACCCAGCTCTCTCTCTCTCTCTCTCTCTCTCTCACTCAAACAAAAAAAATTTTTTTTTACCCATTTCCATTACCCAGCTGAGTTTGCAAATCTGTTCTAGTACTGATCTAGCTTTGGGATACACTGGCCCTTACCCTGACAATGTCTGTACCATCATATCCCAGTGCAGAATCAGGGATCCTGTGTGGAGCTCAATAAGGGTGTGTCTAGACTACATGCCTCCTTCGACGGAGGCATGTAGATTAGCCAGATCGGAAGAGGGAAATGAAGCCGCGATTAAAATAATCGCGGCTTCATTTAAATTTAAATGGCTGCCCCGATCTGCCGATCAGCTGTTTGTCGGCAGATCGGGAGAGTCTGGACGCGATGCCCCGACAAAGAAGCCTTTCTTCATCGACACAGGTAAACCTGGTTTCACGAGGCTTACCTGTGTCGATGAAGAAAGGCTTCTTTGTCGGGGCATCGCGTCCAGACTCTCCCGATCTGCCGACAAACAGCTGATCGGCAGATCGGGGCAGCCATTTAAATTTAAATGAAGCCGCGATTATTTTAATCGCGGCTTCATTTCCCTCTTCCGATCTGGCTAATCTACATGCCTCCGTCGAAGGAGGCATGTAGTCTAGACACACCCTAATAGTCTACCTTTCATCCTTTTGCCTCCCAGTTTCCAGGTCAGGAATTGTTTAGGTGGAATTTTCCAAAGAGCCTAAGAAGCTGAGTCTAAATCCCAAGGGAAAAATATCAGTGATATTTAGGCACTTAACTTCCATTTGTGTCTTTGAAAAACCTTCTTCCTTTCTCACATGAAATAAACAATAACTCAAAGAAGAAAAAAATAAAATAATCAAGCAGCACACAGAAGAGGGTCAGTATTATTCACGTTCATTTTCATAATATCATATGGACGCGCTTGATTTACAGTAACCAAAATAAATAAGCTATCATTTGCATGGACAAGGGAGCCAACCATGCCACCTCCCTGGGCAAAGTGTGTGTGTGTATGTGTGTTGGGTTTTCTGTTTTTTTTTTTTTTTTTAAAGATGTCTCAGCTGTAGTGAGTGCTAACACCTATTTTTTGCCTCAGGAAGTCCCCTTTTAAATCCCTAGAATATTGAATGTAATTTCTGGTTTTAATTAAATGTCAGTTAATACCAGTAATTATGCTGTTTACAGTTCCTGGTTCATATTCTCTCCTGTCCAGTTTTTAGATAGAATAAATGAGGTTTACTAACTGGAGATCAAAATGATGAGGCCACATAAGCTATTGTCAATATAAACTAAGTGTGAATGGAACATTCTTTTCTTCATTAAAAAAAAATCAATACAAGCTATATCACAGTAGTAGGCAGGGTGGAGGAATTTTGTACAATACCAGGGCAGACACGTACTTATTAGGAGTGCATCCTGGGCTCTTCTGCCACTTTATTGGATTGAAATATCCCCTAAAAAGATATGTGAATCAAGTGTTCCCATTCCATGTTACAATTTTTCTATATAATTCAAAAATAGTAAAAGGGATTTTGCTCTAATTCTCCCCAAACATTCAGCTGCATACAGAGACCTGGTTGATAAACCTTTATTCCCAAAGGTGAATGGTTTGGAAAGATCCAGGTATGGAAAATAATTCTCAACCATAGCTAATACTAGTTCCTTGCCATTGGTGCAAGTTTTTAGACTACATATGTTTGCCTATTACAAATGCATGGAGGATACAGATATATACTGTTTCAGCAATTCTAGGTGTTAAGGTGTGTGTGTTTTTTTTAAATTGCAGAATCACCCAGAATCACCTCTGGGTCAAGTACAGGTTGAACCTCTCTTAAATGGGATTCTGTGGTCCGGAAACCGTGGATGTTGCTAGACCAGAGAGTCCCGGAGAAGGGTCAGAAGCAGGAGTCATGCAGAGGGGGGGAATCCAGCCAAGCTGGCTTCAGGGATCCCAATTGCCAGGAGCATTACTGAGGGAGTCTGGCTGAGCTAGTGGCAGGGTGGCTGGAATGCCAGCAGGCTGGGTCTGCTGTGGCAGGGCTAGGAGCTGAGCTAGTGGTAGGGGGAGCTGAAATGACCTCACCAGGTCCAACAAAATCCCTCGATCCGTAGCACTCAGGTCCAAGGAGGCTCAATCTGTATTACATTTTAATATTTCTGTACCTGTGTTTAGAACTGTATCTCTTGTGGGCCTTTGAAGCCCAGGGAAGATAAATGAAGAGTTGTTTTTCTTTTTCCAGTTCTCCATGGAGCTGTTTTTTCTAAAAGAGGGACTGCTTAACCCTTTACAAACTTAAGAGCAAACATCAACTGACATAAATAAAGGTCTATCAAGATATTGATATAGATTTTGTAATGTAGAATGAGCAGCTGAGCTTTAGCTAACAGCTTGAAAGGCAATGAAAGTGATTAGCTTTTAGAGCTTCAATTGATGAACATCAGATAACTCTAAACCTAGCATCCCTTGTAGGTCTTTGAGATGAGAACAATGGAAGTTGGATGATAAAAAAGGGACCGAAGGAAAAACTATTGAAATGCTGACCTCTTACATTTCTAGGTGCCTGGCAAAGGAAGAAAGAAAAGGAGTCAGCAATAAACCAACAATAAACTTGTTCATTATTCTATTCTTGGCTTGTTAGCATATTGACTTTCCTAGCTCAAGTAGACTAACAAGCAAACAATATACGGAATGGTAATATTTTATTGGTACATTTAAAAAGTTTTAGCTATTTGCACAGGATCTTAAACACAAATGGATAAAAATGAACACAGTCTCTTAGAATCAAGGGTAAGTCAAAGGGAAGCTATATTCATGACAAAGTAACCTTGGTTGTTTATCGGCAGCCTTCAAGTATGTCACAGTCTGGAATAGGGGGAGGAAAGTGGCAGAAGCCTCAATGTTAATGCCTCAGGAATCTGTCAAGGGGCAGGATCTCCTTGCAGGAGAAAAATCATTAATAACTTGACATCTTTTCTCCTTGTAGAAAATAACAAGGTAAAAGGAATAATGCAAAGTGAGGAAGTAAATCACATTTGAATCTCATTATTCCCACCTCTACAAACTAGATTTTTTTAAAGGGAAAATAGATTTTGGGAAATACTTGACTGCTGCACTATGCACATTCATGTGCTTTTAATGGATCAAGGTGGATACAGCACTAGATAAAGTGATTTTTGGCCTAAACACCCTGAAAGCATTGTGCGCAATTCTGTGTATACTCTTGTATTTGGGTGCTAAATAAAGTCCCTATTGTATTGCTGATTGTTTTTCTTAAGTTTTTGGGTGATATACCCAACTGATTTTGACTTATGTGACACAGGTGTTACTCACCAGTGAAATATGATACTCAGCAGTAAGTGCAAGAGAAATTGTTTCCTTTAGTTGTTTTGTTTTTAATGAAAATATCCCCTTGCACTGTTTACAAACCACACATCATTATTTTTTGTATTGTTGCAGTAAGAGCCTGTTATATGGTCACCACACTTACCACTGTGTGCTCCCTCCAAATCATTGAGCTGCTCCTTCCCAATCAAGATATAATTCAGGACCCTCTCTTCCCAACTTTGCCTTTTTTATTTTCTATGTCAGGGTTATTAGATACAGAATGTTCTGTGCCTGATTTGGGTTTTGCGCAGCTTTATACTTCAAAACAAAAATCCTTTTACTATACCTGGGCATCTCTTAGCCATACGATCATCCTGCCTCCCATATTGGGCCCCAAACTATTCAGAACAAAATTATTAACATTAACTTTGCTTAACCAGACTGTAATTTTTTGAGGAAAGCCAGTGCATGAGATTTCAAGGAAATTTAACACATTGAAAAGCTTGAGGAACCTCTGATTTTGATCTGTGGTGTTTTAATTACAGAGGCATAATGATATGTGTCCAAAGTCAGAATTTCAAATTCAGGTAATATTTTTAAGTGACCACCTGTAACTCAAGAAAAGTTTAATTAATTTTCTTCAGGTATTCAGAAACATTAATATCTTCTATCTTCATGAGAAAACATGGCAATTTTCAGGTGAACCTAGATTTTCCAGAGTAAGTGGGTACTACATAGAGTTGTATAATACCAGCTAATTCCAGTTTTCACTACTTCCTCTCCATAATGACTTTTGGCTTTGTGGCTATTGTGGTGGGGTGTGATCACAGAAGTCCCCTTGAGATTGTTCTCCAATGTGCTGATCATGTCTCTGAAGCACACCTGCCTGCTCTCTGGGGCTCCCTACTACCTTGTACTCTTGGGCCAGACCTTCTGGTCTCCCCCAGACCAGGCACAGAGTTGGGTTTACCAACCCTCTGCAGGTCAACATAGTCACTGAGCCAGTTCGCATCCAAGAGGGCTCAGCACCCAGGAAATCAACCCCCGAAAGGGATTAAAGCCCCAAATAAAACAGCCTTTCTCTGTGTCAAAGTTTTGTACAGAGAAAAAGCTCATAAGATCAGTCCTTTTTATCAATGAAAGAGAGATCTGCACAGTGGTTGCTCCACCCAGGTAACAATTATTTACACCGAGCTTGATAATAAACAAAAGAGTTGGTATTAAGTGTAAAAAGTAGGATTTAAGTAGTTACAAAGTAAAAACAGATCCAAGTAAGTTACTAAAGTAAAATGAATAGAAAATGCATAGCTAGTTCTAATCCCCTAAAAAAGTTGTTGCATGCCAATTCTTACTCTAAACAGCTGTTCTTATTTCAGAGCTGGTCTTTTACTCTGACACGGATCTACAGCCTTCTTCAAAATTCTTTTGTATCCTCTTAGGGTGTGCCAGGCTGTTTCAAATACTAGCTGAAAACAAATGCTGATTGCTTCCTACTGCTTAAATCGACTTTCCCCCAGGGTGGGAATCTTTTGTTTTGCATCTCCCATCTCTAGGGAAAATTACTAGAATCAAGATGGATTTCAGTACTAGGTGGTATGGTTACATGTTTTCCTAGGACCAACCGTCCTTTAGGCTCACAAGGTAAACAAAAGCGGCGAGGAGTCCTGTGGCACCTTATAGACTACTTCAGTTAATCTATAAGGTGCCACAGGACTCCTCGCCACTTTTGCAGATTCAGACTAACACGGCTACCCTTCTGAAGGTAAACAAAGCAGTTTGCAGGTGATTAGTTGATCACTGAGTACTTAAGCTTCTGGGGCACCATCTAGAACTATTAAAAGATCAAAACTTCATATTTCTAACTTCACATACAAGAATGATACGTGCACAAAAATAGGATATACAGATTCAAGAGATTGTAACTGTAAAATCAATGTTACATAACCTGTTTTGCATAAAGCATCTTTGAGTTATGCATATTCATATTCATATTCACAAGCCAATTCTCATAAGGCATTGGGGGCATCACAATTACAACTCTCTGAACTAATAGTGGGCAGTAGGCTGGTTGAATGTTGGGTTGAAGGTCAGTCAGGAAAATGTTATTCATTTTTGGAAAAGAACTGCCTCCCCTCCCCCACTGTCACATGATTCTTAACCATAAAACCATGCTAGTCCACATAACTGTTATTAACACTTGCCCCCCTTCCTCTACTTTCATATTGCCCTGTTATAGTCACTAGTGTTAGTAAGCTCTTTGAACCATGGACAATATTTTGTATACAGTAACTAACAGAACAATCGGATTAAACTGTGCGAAGTCATATTAATGTAATAATGTACTGTGATGCATTGAAGGGAAAAGGAAGTAAAGCTATACCAGCCCCCAAGTCCAGACTCTCCTGTCCCCAAACACATGCATGAACATTCCCAACAGTAAGGTTTATGTTCTGCTAACGCTTATATGCATTATTAATTTTAAGTACATCAGCAGTCCCATTGAACTCATGACCATAAAGGGACACGTGTATCTCCAGGATTAGGGATTTAGTTGGTAAAGGACTTCAAAAAGGCTGAGAGTGGGAAAAAGTTTAATACCTTAGTAGGGCCTGCTCGTGAATCAGAAAAAGTTTTGCTGTTGTCCTTGGATCTAGCCAAAATAATAGGAATAATTTTTTAAAAGATAACATGGTGAGAGAATGAAATTGAAGAGAAATACACAAAAGAATTAATGAAGAAAAAGAGGATAATCAGAACTGGAAGATGTAAGAATGTACAGGACAACCTGAAATTGCAACCCAAGATTATTTTTTTCTACCTTTAATCTTTTGAAAGAGATTACTTTTTTCTGTGTTCCCCAGCTTCTAATATATTAGGTCTGTGGGGTCCTCTCATATCTGAAAATCTGGGATTCAGACCAAGAAGCGATTCATTGAGTACTTTTTGCTGACCAGTGTAGTCATGATTTGCTGACTGCCAGATGTTAATCAATATATGACATTGGGCACCTCATTTTTTTTTAAGGAAAAAAATTGGGAAGGAGCCTGGAAAGAAATGAAAATGTGAAAGAAGAAAAATGGGAAGAAAACACCATAGAAATATTGTAGCCCATATGCTGTGCAGTGTTACACACCAATCTGTGGTGTCTGCAAGACACAAATGGGTAAATCAAGGACAAGGAATTCTAATCACAACTCTGAATTCTCTTGTTACACTGTTGGATAAGAAGAGGCTTTAGTTTTATTTCACAGTACTATTTGACTTTCTTCTTTTTAGCTAGTTTATGGTTTTAGCAATCTTGAGCCTGGTCCTGCAGCTTATTCTGCTCAAATGCCCCTTGATTCGGAAAAGCATCATGGAGTCCTGTAGCACCATAAGGTGCGTCTACACAGCAGGGCTTAACTCGAAATAAGCTACGCGATTTGAGCTATGTCAGTTGTGTAGCTTATTTCAAAATTGGGAGCTTCTGCGCAGCACTTATTTTGAAATAGAGCACTCTTCCTCTGACTTCCCGTACTCCTCGTACAATAAGGGTTACAGAAGTCTGAGTAAGAAGACCTCCAGCTTGACAGTATTTCAATGTTATTTCAAAATAAATGCTTATTTTGAAATAATGTTGCTGGGTAGATGTATCCTTAGAGACTAATAGATGTATTAGGGTGTGATGGGGTGTATCAACCCTGCTTTGGGGCTGAGAAGGTTAACCTGGCTCACCTGGCTGAAGAGCCCCTCCTCCACAGCCCTGCTGGGCATGCTCCAGGTGGAGATGCCAGCTATAAAAGCCTGTGGAGCTGCTCAGTCTGGGCTGACTGCTGCTGGGGAAAGAGGTGCTGCTGGAGTGCCCGAGGGGGAACCACTGGGAGGGGAGAGATAGAGAGGATTACCCAGAAGAGACTGCTAGGAGGTAGCCCAGGGTGGGGAATTGATCCTGGGAGCTTGGTGTGTATTGGTGAGATTTCTAGTGCTGAGCTCGTGGTAGTCCACTCTGTCACTGACTGGGACCTGGTGTGGAGAGGTTGGGTTCCTCTACTTCCTCTACCCTGTATTCACCTTCCCCATGAGGGGACACCCCTCCCCCCCGCCATTGTGACAGACTCTGGCTGCTAGGCTGCACTGCCCTGAGAGAGAGGGATGTTGAGACTCTGGCTGCTAGGCCATGCTACCCAGAATGGACATATGTGGGGTGTGTTGCTATTTGAGCAGTCTCTGAGGGCCTGATGCTACCCTCCCCAGGGGTTGGGCAAAATGCCTTGTGATATAAGGGCATAAGCTTTCATGAAGTGGGTGTGTGGCTAGGAAATGGATTGCAGGGCTGGAAGCTTAATTTTTCATACACTCAGCTGTTGAACTTGTTTCTTGCAAAGAAGGTTGGTGAGAACTGTTTGAAATACTACGAAACAAGATTTCTAACTTGGTAGGTATGGACACAGAAGACCCCTTGGGACCGTTCCCTGGTGTGAAAATTATGCCATTAACACTTTTCAGTTTGCTCTTTGAGGTTCCCCACCACACTGTCCTGCTGGGCCAGATTCTCTGGCCTCCCCCAGATAAGGCACAGAGTGGGGGTAACTACCCCCCCCCCCACTTCCAGAAAGATCAATTCAGACGCTAAAATAGCACACCAGTATCCAGGAAACCAACCACCAAATGGGATCAAATTCCCAAATAAATCTGTCTTTCTCTATGTAAGTTTTACATAATGAAAGCTCATTCGGGCAAGCCCTCTTTATCAATGAAAGGAGAGTGTGCATTGTCCCTCCCTCCCCGCAGGTAACAACTATTGACACTGGGCTTGATAGTAATACAGAAGAGTCTTGATTTTCCAATCTTCCTTATCCAACATTCCATTTTATCCAACGTGCCGCTCACTGTCACGTGCCGCTCACCGATGTGACAACTTGACGAATAAGAACGCAGCATGTACAACAGCCAATCACAAACCACGCCATGCACCCACACCATGCACATGAGTGCAGTAGTGCTTTTGTTTGTTTATTTTTTCCTTAGAATTAGTAATAAATTGAGTTTGTACATATTTATACCCATGTTTTTTATTAGTATTCCGTATTATTCAACATTTCCGCTATCCGACCATCCTCCGGTACTGTTTAGGTCGGATAATCGAGACTCTACTGTAAAAATATTTTTTAAGTACAAACAGTAGCATTTAAGTGGTTGTAAGTAAAAACAGACAGATTGAAGTAAGTTACAGAACTAAAATGAAAAGAGAATGCATAGCTAGTTCTAATGTACTAAAACTTACTGCAAACATACCCTAAAAACTATTCTTATTTCAGGCAAGTCTTCAAGTCAAAGATAATCTTTTACTGTGACTTGGATCTCCAGCTCTCCTTTTGGATGTGTCATGCCAACCAAAGACAAAGAGGCTGACAACTTTCCATTATTTAGACTTTTCTTTGAGCAGGAATCTTTTGTTTTATATTTTATTAGACACTGTACAAACCTAGTAAGCAAGAGTTCCCAAAGAAGTGACATTCCAAACAGGCAAAAGATAAGAGAAATACAGAAAATAACTTAAGGTAAATTGCTTAACCTAGGTCATGTAGGTCTGTAGTTGAGCTGGAAATCAAATCCAGCTATCTTGAGTTGGAAGCCAGCCTGTTAATCACATGACCACCATTCTCCACAAAGTGCTAGAGCTTTTCTGAACATGAAATATGTCATTGTGAAATTTCTGGATTTTAAATATACTAGCAGGGTTACTATTAAAAGAAAATATGGAGAAAACTCCCTCTAAGAATAAAAGGTTTACACGGCAATTCTTCTGTTAAGAAAAACCCAGTCAGGTGGAGGAAAAACTGCCATTTTATATTCCACTGGGTTATTTCCTGAAGGAGCAGCAACATGCTGAACAACTCTTGTAAAGTACTTATGCCACAATTCACATTTTTCAGTGCTGTAATTCATTTATCTAATTGATGATGAACCCTTCAGAGACCTGTCCACTTAAGATCTAATCTTAACAGGATAGTTACTCCTCAGGTGACTGAGTGTGTGTGTGTAGCCGAGGGGAGAGAAAGTGATAATCATGGGTAAGAAGGGGTATGCATGAGAATAGTCCTGCTGTATGACTGAAGAGTATTTTAATGTGGAGGTCATAAGCTGCAGAGATGACTTTGAATTAAGTTCTGTCACTAGTTGACAGTATTAACACTTTGAGCATCAGACCTAAGACCAAATTCTTCCCTCACTTATGTTCCATGCAAGCTCATTCACTTAAATGAAGTTGTGTAGTGTAAGCTTCTTAGCTCTCAGGGCCAGGGCATCCCCTCTGGTGGTATCAGGGAAGCAGAACACCTGCCAGACACTTTGTTAGGCGCTCTGGCAGGCAACTGTGCAAATAGCAGTTAAAACCTCTGGAGCAGGCATAAACAAACAGCTAGTAGCCCAGGCTTCCTGGCTGAGATGATCATCTTCAGTCTATGGTTCAGGCCTCCCGCACAAGGGCTGAGCAAATAAACAGTCCATATTGCTGGCCTTCTAGCCTAAAGGCCAGCACACACCCAGCACAAAGCATGAGGCTGAGAAACCCAGACCCATCCTGCTCCACCAGGTCCCAGCCTAGGGCCCTAGAGGTGATGGGAAATCACCCCACAGGGTCAGCAGAGAAATATGCAGTTGCTTCATAACATCTCAGAAGCACAATAGGACCAAAGTCTAATTTCTCTGGGCTACTTCCTAGGCTAATGGCTGCTGTTCTTCAGTCTGGCTGCAGAGGAAGGCTTTAGGCCTTCCATTATGGCTACAGGCCTTCCAATATGACTATAGAAAAACCATATTGTTACAAGTGGGGCAGGAAGAGTTAACCCCCTCAGTGCTGGAGGGAGGCCATTCTATTCCATTACATGCAAGATATACATGAGGGCAAAAATTGGTCCCTCGTCTGCACTCAGAGACTGTATGCCAGTGTTTCTTAAACTGTGTTCCACGGCACACCGGTATTCCATGAGCCAGTTGGAGGTGTACTGCAACCTCTTCTTCCTTTTTTTCTTTTCATGACGGCTGATGGATGCTCAATCAGGACACGCAGCAATTAAAGGGGCCATGACCGCATTTCCCTTAGCTTTTTTTTTTTTAAACTCAGCAAAATAACCTGGTGTGTTCTGCACTTTTAAAAAAAATGTTGTTTGGTGTTCTGCAGTCTTAAAAAGTTTAAGGAACACTGCTGTATGCCCTTAGCTATGCTTTGTGAAAGACCTATAGGTATGAAATATTAGCTAAAAAAAGCTTTTCAGGACAGGGACTGTGTCCTCATATGTTCAAAAAGCATCTAGCATGGTCATACTCAACACACTTATTCTGATCATTGCTTTTTTTAACTATCTTATTTTTTAAAAAGCAATCTATATAATTTATTACTAAGTCTGTGGCCACAAATATTGTGTAGTCGGAATTGTACTGACACAATTTATTGTCTAATACTCATGCTTTTGCTGAGCACATGTGGAAATAGGCGTCTTAATAGAAAATTATTACTAGGAAATTAATCAGCAACTCCCGGTTTAGACAACTGCCTCCTGAAACTTATCATAATTCATCTCCATCAGCCAATACTTGGAGACTTTAATTTTCTCATAATATCGTCTAGAACACATCAGCTAACATTGAGCGAGTCAGACTGCATCTCTTTGAGCTAAAGAACATATATTAGAAAGCTCTGCCCTTATTTTTATTCTGCACATTTCTCTTACCAATGTCATGATCTGGAGTGAGGACACATCATCACAGTGCAGTCGGGAGCCAGCCTGTCAAAAATGAGTAGCAATTTCAGACTTATGTTGAGGGGAGTTATTCTTTTCACCAAGGCAAATTACATAAACCAGTGGACACTGACAGCAGAGTGCTTGGAAATTCTCCCTTACAACAGATTAATTTGTAAATATCAAGATTAAAATAGAATTTTAAAGCATGACATGCTTAAAATAAAGAAAAAAGTAAATATCAGCACTCATTCCTCTTACCCAAACAAACTCTATCTGCTGTTGCTGCTTTTCTGTTGATGTAATTCCTAATTCAAATATGCAAGAAAAACAAAAAGTCAGTATTTTGAGGGAACATTGTTTACATGTTTATCTAATCTAGATGTTCCTTTATAATCCCCAAACACCGCAGTGCTGAATCAATTACATGTTTTAATTAGCTTCTTCAAATTAGACTTTTTAAAATACAAAAATATGCCTTTAGGAATAGCAGATTAGCAATATTCTTGACATAGAACTCCATGGTAGTATATATGCATACACATTCGTGTATCCATACACGCATTTTGAGGACATGCTGAAACAGGGTTCTCTTATAAAAGGACCTGAGGCAACATCCCTTAAAGTCAACAGGAGCCTTTCCTTGACTTCAGAACACACTGGATCAGGCCCAAACTCCGTTACCCGCACCATTTAATAAATATAAAGAAAATAAATTAGAAGCTTTGATTTCACCAGAGTTTAAATTGGACCCTTAGCGAGAGAAAATCTCATCACTGAGCTCCGAGGCAGATCCATGCAACTACTACTTCATTAATTACCTAAGGTAAGTCTACATAGCAAATAATGAAATAACAACGGAGCACTTATTTTGAATTTGGTAAACCTCATTCCATGAGGAATAATGCCAAATTCAAAATAACTATTTTGAAATAAGTGCTGTGTAGACACTTATATCGAAATAGGGGGCCTATAGCCTTCCCAGGGTGCCCTGGTGGCCACTCCAGCCTCAGCCAAGAACACTCCTCTCCCTCCCACCTCCCCGGAGCCCTTAAAGGGGTCGACTCTGGCCACAGTGCCTGTGCCAGCTCTAAGCCTGCCAGCCCAGAGCCAGCAGTCACTGCTCCTGACCCAGTGGCCCCAAAACATAAGCCAGCAAGCCACTGGCAGACAGCCCTCCACCTCTCCTCAGGAGCAGTCTGCCACATTCCAGGAGCCTGCCAGGGCCCGGAGAAGGTGGGCGCCTTCCTGGTCCAGGGTGGAGATCATGGACCTTATTCTGGTTTGGGGGGGATGCCCCCAATGTTCATGATCTCCGTGGATAGCTGCCAGCCTGGCCACCAAAGGCCACATACAAACCCAGGAGCAGGTTTGCATGAAAATCAAGTTGGTCCGGCGAGACCCCCAACCCAGAGTTTGCCCTCCCCCTTCTTCCCCTTGCTTCCCCCTTCCAGCTCCCTCCTCCCGGGTTTCTCCATCCCCTTTGCCACCCTTTCTTCTCCCCTCTCCCGCCTCCTTTCCCCAGTCTCACCAGAGTTTCATCCCTCCCTCCAGTTTTGTTAAATAAAGAGAGTTTGTGTTCATGAAAATACATGTATTTTATTTCCCATCAGGAAGGGGGGATAGGGAGGGGTAAGTGGAAGGACGTGAGGGAGGAATGAGGCACAATCCCCCAGTGGGGTAGACCAGGGAAGCTCTTAGTGCTCCTGAGGGTGGAAGCTCTCCCGCAGGGCCTCCTGGATATTGACAGCCCCCCGATGGACCTCCCGGATGGCCACCTGAATAAAGTGCAGCCAGGCTCACAGCAACGCGTGCAAGAGAAGCACCAGAGTGCCTGGGGCGGCTCCGGCTCCATGCTGCAGAGTGCTGTGGTGTCCCAAGTGAGGGCAACCAGAGCATGAAGAGAAAAAATGCTTTGCTGTCCCTCATTGATGTAGGCAAGCAAGCAGGGAAACCTGAGAACTGGCTGTCCAGGAGGATCCCTTTAAGCACAGGCCTCAGGCAGCAGCCACACAAAGTAACTCCTGACCTGATGTCCTGCCGGACCTGGTTCTGGCCAGCCTTAAATGCGATTCAGCCTCCACTCAGTGTGGAGATGCTATTTCGAAATAGCAAAACGCTATTTCGAAATGCATTTTGTGTGTAGATGCGTTATTTTGAAATAACTTATTTTGAATTAACGATTTCAAAATAACGCTGTAGTGTAGACATACCCCCTACTCTGAATTGTTTACCTTAACTTGCTATATAAACAATGTTGTTGTTTTTTGAATAGTAAGAAACATTACCATAGTTTAGAGACACAGATTTTTTTTTGTAAGGCCAAAAGGGGCCATTGGGATCATCTTGTCAAAACTAAAACATAACACGGGCCTCAGTTTTACCATCCTTCATCAGGCCCTTGTGGGAAGCATTCCCTCTGGATCCATGTGAGAGTACAGGGTGGATCCCTGTATGACATTGCATGTATGATTGCATGACTGATATGATTATGATGCAATTTGTACAGATGTCATAAGGTATCATTGGAAAAGTTATGATTTGCTAAATATGATGATTTTATTTTTTTATCCAAAGTTATGAATATTAACTATGTATCGTAGTTATACTGGGGTGACATCCACTAGGCAAAATGCTTCTGGCCTAGACAGCTGGTTGGGAAGGGTAACAGGCCATTAGGAATAACAGTAGGCCTTATCCCTCACCTGGTAAATCTCCCTGAGAATGCTAGTAGCAGCCCAAGTAATGGCTGCTATGACTCTACAAGGGCCTGTAACCTGACCACATGACTTAGGACACCTTTTTGGGTACCTATATTTTTTCACAACTTGGATGGGGACTACTGGTTTTGGAACCAAGGGGTTCCACAGTATTGAAAAGCTGTATACAACAGGGAATGACATCATCTGTTCTTCATTCCCCCATCACTCAACACCTAAGAGTAGCTTCTAAGGAAAAGGACTTGGAATAGGAGTAAGGAACCCAACTGGCAAAGCAAGTGCAGCTTGTGCCTTGAGAATCTGCAAGCCTGTTTGTTCCATCAGTCAGGGTGAGAATTCGCTAATTCATATCCAATCGTTCTAGTATTCTAGGCTTAGTTTTTGGTTTTGTTTGTTTACTGGATAATCTGTTTAGATCGGTTTACTGTCACTTATAATGCACACTGTCTTTTTTGTAGTTAATAAACTTGTTTTATGGTTTAATTTAAACCAGTGTGGCTTAGGCTGAAGTTTCTGGGGAAAATCTCAGGGTATGTCTACACTACCCCGCTAGTTCGAACTAGCGGGGTAATGTATGCATACCGCACTTGCTAATGAAGCCCGGGATTTGAATTTCCCGGGCTTCATTAGCATAAGCGGGGAGCCGCCATTTTTAAATCCCCGCTGCTTCGAACCCCGTGTAGCGCGGCTACACGGGGCTCGAACTAGGTAGTTCGGACTAGGGTCCTATTCCGAACTACCGTTACTCCTCGTGAAACGAGGTGTACCGGTAGTTCGGAATAGGCACCCTAGTCCGAACTACCTAGTTCGAGCCCCGTGTAGCCGCGCTACACGGGGTTCGAAGCAGCGGGGATTTAAAAATGGCGGCTCCCCGCTTATGCTAATGAAGCCCGGGAAATTCAAATCCCGGGCTTCATTAGCAAGTGCGGTATGCATACATTACCCCGCTAGTTTGAACTAGCGGGGTAGTGTAGACATACCCTCAGTTTGGTTTAACACAAGCATGTTTTGGACATTCCTCATCATATGGGGGCAGGGGTGGGGGTGGACATACCAATGAGCTTGCTCACTATAAATCTCTGTATAGTACAAAACAGTATAATTTTGGCTTTATACTCTAGAAGGGAGTCTATGCCTGGGGAGCTAGGAAACTGTCTGCTGTCTGCACTCTGGTAGCCCCGTTCGGATGACTCCACCTACTCTTGTGTTGTGTAATATCACAACCTGGTTGAGGCTGCATCTCCAACCCATTTGTGCCTTAGCAGGAGGCGATGGTTCCCACGACTCCCAGACTGTACACCAGGGGTAACGACCCATCATACCTTGACGTGCAGATATTTCCCCGTCAGCTCACACAAAAAGAAGTGGTGAATTGCCCCCTTTACAGCAATATCTCCCTCTCTGGACTCACACGAATCTTTACTGGGTCCAGGAGCATGTTTTGAAGGGTGAGCTTGGGTGGATGTACATCATGGTACATCCCAAGGTTAACACTACTAGTAGCTAGCTCAGCCCAGCTACAACACTATGGAATCCATCTTGACATGGTGCTTCAGAACCAGTTGCTGGTAGGGGAAGCATTGTCAGTCTGACCTCAAAGGCTTTGTATTGCTAGGAAGCAGACGGTCCCAAAAATTGTTGCAGATGCACAGAGCTTTGCCTGGGCAGAGATCCTTAGTTCTCTAACCAGCCCCCTGGAATCACTGGGCTTTGGTGTCAAGCTATTCTCTTTACTGCAAGGAGGAAGGGAAAATGCTGCCTTCCTCCCCATCTGCCAACAAAGACAGTGAATTCATATATATTCTTTCTTTGTAGACTTTCAGAAGGTCTTTTTATGGAGAAGACAGGCTATGATAAAACATCAGTGAGAATTTGTCAAATACAGATCCACAAAAACATGTTTTAGAGGCTACGTCTAGACTACAAGCCTCTTCTGAAAGAGGCTTTTTCAAAAAATATTTCTGAAAAAGCCTCTTTCAAAAAAGAGCATCTAGACTATAACCAGTACTTTCGAAAAAGCAATCGCTTTTTTGAAAGAGAGCACCCAGGCAGACTGGATGCTCTCTTTCGAAAAAGCACAGTTTGCATTACATAACGCCTTTTTTCAAAAGAGCACTTTTGAAAAAAGGCGTTCTTCTTTGTAAAATGGGGTTTTCCGTGGTCAAAAAAACTGCCGCGTTCTTTAGATTTACTGTAGTCTAGACACACCCTTGCAGTGCTCGATAAGCAGTCAATGTTATTTCTATAGATAGCTGTTGAGTGTTTCAGTGCTATGTGGCTTGTGACATAGCCTGTTACAGGGTTTTCAAAATTCAGATAACCAGGTCATTTGACATTGCTCAAGAGCTGTCAATTTTAAATGTATGCAGAAGAGGATATGAGAAAGGAGACTTCATCTAGATGTTTCTTACACTCTTCTTTTGCACACAGGGGGTATGTCTAGACTACAGACTTTTGTCGACAGAGGCTTTGTCGACAGATACTGTCGACAAAGCTTTTGTTGACAAAGAGGGTCTAGACTACATCCAGTTCTGTCGACAAAGCAAGCCACTTTGTCGACATGAGAGTGTAGACACAAAGGACAGTGTAGATGCAATAATGCCTTCTGCTGACAAAAGGTGTTATTCCTTGTAGAATGAGGTTTACTGCCATCCACAAAACTGCCAAGTTCTGTTGACATTATGTCGACAGAACTTGGCGGTAGTGTAGAAGCAGGTATAGTTTTGTTGACAAAAGTCCACTTTTGTCAACAAAACCCTGTAGTCTAGACACACCTAGAAGGTCTGGTCACGTCTATGGAAGCTTTATACAAAGATAAAGGATTGAGTGTAGTTCTTTATTCTTAGTTTTTAATTGTATATGCACAGCAGACCTCTTTGCGTCTTTGTTTAGTCATAAAGCAAGCTAATCAACAGGCTGCGCTAAGCAATTCAAAAATATAGCCTAGACTTAATCTTTTTCTAAAGAGATTAAATAGCTAAATTGGAGTTAAAGATTTTTGTTGTTGAGTTTCCAATAAACAACAGGCAATGTCTTGTACAGAAGAAAAACAGTCTTTTATGGGGAAGTTCCTCAGCTGTTTACTTCAGAAACACAATACAAAGTAAAGTCTGTTCATAAAGACCCTTTGTGTTTGGGGGTATTTATTCAAATAAGGTTTATCTATAAAGTATATACATTATTGTAGGCACATTTGTTGTACCCCATAAAGAAATGGAGAATAAGATATAACCACCTTCTTAAACTGCTGCCCAAATATATATATATGCTGCACCTTCCCACCACCTCTCTTTAGCATGAGAGCCCTGATCTACGCTAGAAAGTTATTTTGAAATAACTCCCCTTATTTCAAAATAACAAGCAGAGTGTCCACTGTACCAAGCCCATTATTTCAAAACAGTGGCTGGCTATTTTGAAATAATAACTCCTGCTTTCATGAGTAATAATGCTTATTTTGAAATTATTTCAAAATAGAGTTAGTGTGGATGCTCAGCTGCTGCTATTTCAAAATAATTGGCCTCCAGAGGCCTCTTACAGTTTCATGTGTGACTGCTCTGGCCACACCTCTGACAACTTCTCTGCTCCCCTTCTCCAGCAGAGCTTAAAGCTGCAGGCAGAAGGGAAAGAGCTTGTGGCACGAGAAGAGCTTTGCCAACTCCGTGCCCCACAGCACCCATCCCACAAGCCATGACCAACCCCAGTGCTCCCTCTGAACCCCCCCGTGGCTGCCAGCACTCTCGCAGCACCCTCGGATGCCCCTCACCAGCGATGAAAAAGGGCAGCAGCCTGGACTGCTGCGGAGATCCTGGACCTCACTGAGGTTTGGGGGGAGATCGACCTACACCAAGAGGAGGAATGCCGATGTCTATGGCCATATGGCTGCCAGCCTGGCTGAGAAGGGACGCATGCGGACCCTAGACCATGTCCACATGAAAATCAAATGCAGCATGTGGGCTGTCTGTATGAACTGTGTCCACCAAGCCCCAAGTCTTCTGGTCCACCCCATGGAGTGCTCAGCCCTTGTTGCACTGAACACTCACAGAACTCTTAGATTGGAACTCAAAGAATACCACCCACTACCTTGTAAGAGTCAATTCAGGCTCACACTTTACTCTGTACTTAGATATTTTTAGAGTGAAAATTGGAACAAGTTATTCTCAAAGAACAGAATTAACTGATAGAGAATTGAACTGGAAATAATTACATATCGTTACATATAAAAACAATCATAGCTTGCTTTCTAGAGCCTAAACTTAACAAGGCATTCCTCTATCTCCTACAAGGTTGCTTAACCTAAATCCTTTTCCAGACTTCTCAGTCAGTTTGGCTAGTAACCCTTCTCACAAGATCAAGTCTGCTGGTGGTTTGGCCTCAGGTTGAAGTAACAGTGGATGGTTCAATTCTGCACCTCCTATAAAGTTTCAAAAGGCCATTGTCTTACTCCTTAAACAGAATAACTCATGTTTTTTCCCCCTCCAATATCCAGCTGTTTGTTCAAACTGTAAATGACCAACAGTTGTGAATCATACAGTACTTAATTGACACATGACCAGCCACCGAGGGATAAAATGCCATCCCCCAACCTGACATGATTAGGTGGTTCACATTTCAGTGATTCCCATTAACTCACAGGCTAGAGAACACAATTTTTAGTAGTTACATATGCACACACTAGCAGATGTACCAGGCATTGCTCGGATTTGTAACTAAAGGAATTTCTTATTTTGGAAAAATAAATGAAAAATATACATTGTTTCACTTATTGTATTTTTCAAAAAGGAAATGAGAGTTTTGGGGTAAGGAGGGGCAGGGAGTGGGTGACTTAGGGCAGAAGATTGGGAGGGGTGAGGGACTCAGAGCAGAGGGAGGGAGTGCTGAAGTCAAGGCAGGTTCAGGTAGTCTGAGGGGGACCAGGCTCTGGAGGTTGCCAATTCCTTAAGAGGTCCCCACCATGGCCTTCCTGGGGGGAGCAGGCTCCAGGGGTTGCCCCTTCCTGCAGTACCCTCCTGCAGACTGGGGTGCAAGGCTTCGTGGGATGCCCCTCAGAAGTCCGCTCCCCGCAAGCTCTCCACAGGGGGTTGGCTCCAGGTTTGGGGGAAGGGGGCTCATTACCAGTGTGCTGGCAGTCAAGATGGTGGCCTGCTAGCCACTCTCTTGGTGCTACAGCTGCCCCCCAGTGGCCACTCTCAGTATCACATCCTTCCCATGTCTGTGCCCCTCCCTTTTGCATTCCTACTCTCTCTGCCCCCTCCCCTCCGATGTTATGGGAAATAGTCCCATTCCCAGCATTTCCCACTTTCCAAACACAACCAAACCCTGATCTTGGTTTGTTAGGATAACAGAAAGCGGCATTCCAAATTTGGTGGTCCTAGCTCTTATGGTTTAGGTGGAGTTCGTGAACAAATGAAGAAACAGATGCACAGAGAGATGCACACTAAAATATAATATACACGGGGGCGGACCGTGGCTATAGGCGGACTCAGCCACTGCCTAGGGTGTCGCCGTCCAGGGTGCCTGATGATGACATCACGGGGTGCCCGGGGCACCTGGTGACATCAGCCCATTGACGGCCCTGTGGGCGGGACAGCCGATCGCGCGTCTCAGGCCGCTCCTGAATATACACATATAAAAGACTTCACATTTCTGTGAATACATCTCACTGATTATGACTAACATGACATTCTTTAAAAGCTTCAGAGGGATAGCCACGTTAGTCTACAGTTGGAAAAACTTAAAAGACAACGAATAGTCATGCAGCACCTTAAAGACTAAAAAACATGCAGATGGTATCATGAGCTTTCTTGGGTATAACCCACTTCTTCAGATGACTGGAGTATTAAAAGTCCACATCCAAGAATAAATAAGGGAAGGCAGGTAGAAGTGGGTTGTACCCATGAAAGCTCATGATACCATCTACATGTTTTGTTAGTCTTTGCTACACTATTGATTGTTTTTTAAGTTTTTCCTGTGACATTCTTTGGTGGATTAGTAGGTAGATGCTAGACCCAGGGATTGTCACTCTTAGTATAACTGTGCCTTCTGGCAGTTAGTATGGAAAGATCCTTGGGCCACAGCATACAAGGGAACTCACATCATAGATTGATGCATGCACAGTAGAAATGTTCCAGGAATGTTTGTTACACTTGTGTGGGCTTCACCTCTGTAGGTCACAAACAAGCTGTGAATTGTTCAGTTTCTATACTTTAACAAAACTTCCACTGCTTCTCTGATCACTTTCAGGAATACATCTATAGGGTCAACATTGGAGGTACTTATCAGTTTGTAAGGTCCATATTCACAAAAGACATTTAGGCACCTCGCTCCAATTGACTTCAGGAGGAGGGAGGTACTTAAATGCCTTTGTGGATTGAGGTCTAAATCCTAACTCAGAAAAACTCAAAACCCACTGAAATCAAAAGTGATCCAGGCAGCTTCTTCCTTCATAATGGTGAAGTACATGCAACTGTAATAAGTAGGGTCACCATCCTACAATGTTTCAGTTAAGCCTCAGTCTCCAAGCATAGCTCTTCTATATACCTATTCCTCACAGTAAAGGTACGTCTAGACTACATGCTTCTGTCGCCAGAGGCATGTAGATTAGGCTACCAGGCATAGGAAAATGAAGCGGTGATTTAAATAATTGCCGCTTCATTTAAATTTACATGGCTGCCACGCTGAGCCGACAAACAGCTGATTAGCTGTTTGTCGGCTCAGCGCGGTAGTCTGGAAGCGCGGGTGTTGACATCAAAGGCATTTGTCCACCACCCAGGTATGCCTCCTGGGATGAGGTATACCTGGGTGGTCGACAAATGCCTTTGATGTCAACACCCGCGCGTCCAGACTACGGCGCTGAGCCGACAAACAACTGATCAGCTGTTTGTCGGCTCAGCGCGGCAGCCATGTAAATTTAAATGAAGTGGCGATTATTTAAATCGCCGCTTCATTTTCCTATGCCTGGTAGCCTAATCTACATGCCTCTGGCGACAGAGGCATGTAGTCTAGACGTACCCTAAGTGAAGTCTATTAACAAGTAACTTCTGGTATCTAAAAGGGTGTCACAAGGAGGAAGGAGAAAAATTGTTCTCTTTAGCCTCTGAGGATAGGACAAGAAGCAATGGGCTTAAACTGCAGCAAGGGAGGTTTAGGTTGGACATTAGGAAAAACTCCCTGTCAGGGTGTTTAAACACCGGAATAAATTGCTTAGGGAGATTGTGGAATCTCCATCTCTGGAGATATTTAAGAGCAGGTTAGATAGACATCTATCAGGGATGATCTAGATGGTACTGGGTCCTGCCATGAGGGCAGGGGACTGGACTCGATGACCTCTTGAGGTCCCTTCCAGTTGAGTGTACTACGATTCTATGATTCTGCTGCCAGGAGTTTCTTTTCTGCAAAAAATCAATAAATTAGCTGATGAGATGGTAGTTTTGTGAGTGAAAGCTGGCAAAGGACTTTGGGATTTTTCATGTAACCAGTCATGTTGCTGCATAGCAGGTGTTCGATTGGGATGTTAGGAACTTTTTCTGGACAATGATATAAAATATTGATAACCATCAACATAACAGATTCACACCACAACACAGAGATTTTGTATCTGTATGTTATAGTTATCATGCCAATGTGATTTATTTTTAGTGTTGCTATGAAAAGAGTGTCCTTTCTTTCCAGGACACATTTGCACCAGAGATCATTCAGCAAATGCAGCGTTTCATGTTACATTTTACAATTGGTTTTTCTTTTGTTGCTTGGGGCCCGTGCCAATAGCAACTAGAGAAGAATCAAGGCCTTTGATTTGTATTGTGCATGTTCATCTAACCTTGCAGCTGCCTTTTCATATTGTTAATATACTTGAAACAAGTCAGAGATTCAGCTAATACAATTGCGTGTCTGCCTCTCAAATGACTTTATTGGTTCCTACAGCTTACCATTTGGCAAATGACTCAACTGAAAAATGTACTGTATGCTTTCTTACAGAATGAGAGCAATAAAACAAGCATAATGAACTATTAAAAGGAAGACATCAGTATTCAGCTTTGTTTAATAATGACACAATTTTGCTCCCGCCTTCCCCTTCAGAATGACTTTTACATCTCTGAACTGTTTCATTTTTATGCTCTGATTGCTAACAGCTCATTTCTGGAGTAGAAAGTTTCCCCATCACATAATATATGGGTGCTTGCTAAAACAATAATAGAAGTCTATACTTTTAAAGAGCATTGCTTTGCTTCCTTACCTAAATTGTATGGTACCAGAACAGCTTTTCCTATTAGCCAAATGCTACTTCCCTATCACTGGGATGTGGAAGGTCCTGTGGGGTTTAGGCTTGGGGTAAGGCACAAAACCAAACAGCTTTGTCCCACCCCTTGCTCAGCGCTTCACCAACACCCCGCCCCTTCTGAGACTCCAGCCCCTCATTCCGTTACTTTCATCAGGTTGGACCAGGGGCTTTGGGTGCAAGGGGGTGAGGGCTCTAGCTAGGAGAGTTGGCTCTGGGATGGGGCAAAGATGAGGTATTTGTGGTGTGGGAAGGGAGCTCAGGGCTGGGGCAAGGGGTTTGGGTGCAGGAGGGTGTGCAGGCTCCAGCTGTGTGTATAGGCTCTGGGGTGGGGCCAGGAGGGTTTGGAGTGCAGGAGGTGGCTCAGGATTGGGGTTTGGAGAGTGAGGGGGGAGGGATGAGGGTTCTGTTTTGGATGTGGGCTCTGCTATGAGGCTGGGGCTGAGGAGTTTAGGGTACAAGAGTGGCATCAGGCTGGACTGTGGGATTCAGGGCTGGGACAGGAGATTTGGGACAGGGATTGGGGTGCAGGCAGGGATGCAGGGTGCAAGGTCCAGGTAGTGCTTACCTAAGGCAGTTTCTGGGAAGTGGCCAGCAGCTCCCTGCAGCCCCTAGGTGCATGGGGCGGGGGGAGGAGGGAGAGATGGGCAGGAAAGCTCCATGCACTGCCTGCGTTTGCAGGCATCGCCCCCAGCTCTCATTGGCTGCAGTTCTTGACAACAGAAGTTGCAGAGCTGATGCTCAGGGGAAGCATCACACAGAGCCTTCTTGGCTCCTGAGCTGCAGGGGCCTGCCGGCCACTTCCTGGGGGCCATGCTGAGGGAGGGAGACTGCCTTACCCTGATGCACCACTGACCAGACTATTAACAGCCCATTCGTTAGCACTGCCTGGCGCTGCCAGGATTCCTTTTCGACCGGGCATTCCATTAGAAAACCGGATGCCTGGCAACCCTAAGCTTGCATCGGGAGATGCCACAAGTGCTGCATGCTGCACGATTCCATTCCACTGCAGTATAGTGAGTAGGGAGAGGTGTAGGAGGTCCAACAGGAAGTTTTAAAAGGATCTGCCACTATGTACGTCCAACAGCCTGAAACATGTCCAACAGTCATGTGTATAGAAATAAGAGGCTACTACAGAGCAGGAGGCTTTGGTAGAATCAATGAAGTGACACTGCAGGTTCCCAAGGCCAATCAAGTCTTTTCACTTGCCTCACTGCAGATATCTTAAGGTCTGCAAGAGGTCACAGGGAGCAGATCCTTGATGAGAGGAGATAGGGGATCCAGGGGACATTGCTTCCATGTTGGTCACCTCACATCATACAGGAGATTCAGGGAGAGAGCAGCCCTATTTCCTAGCCCTCACCTATTCCTCTGCCTGTTGTATGGGACTGTCAATAAGTGACTGTGGTAGGCCAGCTCTGGCCACCTATATCCTGATAACTTTTGAAGTTAGACTTTAAATCAACTAAACTTTGGCCTTCTTCACTAGATCTCAGGTACACAATTCCAGTACATTGGGTGTTATTGTTTGTTACCAGTGATAAAAACTAGACTTTTGCTTCCCACTCAAATCCACAAAAATCAGGCTTATAAGCCAAACGCTGTTGGATGAACCGTGGAGTGGCTGCCCTCATTCCACAGTCATGCTAATACTGCGAAAGAGAAGGAGCACTGACTTTACCTTTATATGACCAATAGAAGCCAAAGTGCACCTGAATCAACAACAGAGCTACTTTTTCCATTCAATGGCTGGTCTGAAAAATAATAAAACAAATATTGGTTCAGGTCAAATTGTATCTGAAAACAGGAAAAAATGGTGAATTGAAAGTCTATTTGAAAGAAGAGATTCATAAAATGGCAGCAGGAGGAGGCACTTATATATTTTAGCCCCCTGGTTAGGTCACTAACCTGGAGAATGGAGGAGACCAAGATCTCTCTACTGGGGCAGGAATTTGAACCCACATCTCGCCGCACCCAGGTCACTGCCTTTACTTGCGGTAACAGACTATTTTTAATCTGTCCTGTTTTACTTGGTACAAATACTTAAATAGCCAATGGAGCAAGATTTGAATTTGGGTCTCTTCCTCCCAGGTGAGTGCCCAACCAAATGATGATCATTTGCTCCTGCTGCCACCTCCTTGGTTTGTGAATGTAACCTGAAATTATTATTTTTTTTGGCTGAAACTTTTTGGCAAATTTGGCAAATTTTCAAATAGTGTAGGTTAACTGAAATGATAGTCTTCTTCAAATATACTATTCTGCAAAATTTCACACAGCTCTAAGAAGTCCACTCATATTGGAAGGACACATTTGCTACTGTTCTGTCATAAGCAATGCACACATCAGCTATTGCATATCTCAAAGGATGTGTAGTATGTACTTACTCTCTTTTGAACAGAAGGGGTAGTAAATGTTATTGGCCTTGGATATAGAAGTAGACACATGTTGGTTAGAAACACTGGCAAAATGCCAATGCACAATTAATCTTCACATGTACTGTTTAAAAAATAGAATATGACTGTACAATATACAGAGTTGAAGTATTGTCAATTATAAAGATTTCATGGGATACTGAAATATCAGACCCCAATCCTGTTTGCCAATCAATAAAACACTTTTTAAGCTGCAATTCAAGCAGTTTTAGGTTCTTCAGGCTCTTGGGAATTCTAGAACAACTGTCATTTTTGATGATCAGTAAATAACAACAAAAATAGTTCTAAAATGTAAAAACTTTGAACTGTTTTAGTCATGTACATGTAAAAAAGTTTCTGTGGTGTATTGCGCCAATATTTCTTTTAATTAAAATATGGCTCTGCAACTTAAAAAGGGTTTTAAACAATTAATCATGCTTGGATTTTCATTAAGTTGTCTGTTGGGAAATACACCAAGCATGCTACCCTGAGAAAACTCAAGATGCAATAACTATTTATAAAACGGGCTTCTCTTTTTCTTGTGATATTTCACTGTAAACAGCTGATCAAAAGTGGAATGGTGCTCTTGTTTTCAACCTTGTTAAAAATGGGTTTGATTAAATTATACCTGCAGCAAAATAATTGCCTTTTAAAAATGCAATTACATAGAAATCTAGGTCACTTAAATGATACTGTAATATTAAAAGGGGAATTGTCAAGATATAAATCACATATTAGAAAAAAACCTCAGATGACTTAGACAGAAAAACTTTTCAAAACCTAATTGATTTGTCTCCATTTTCACTGTTGATTTCCTGACTAGCTTGTTCTTCAGCTTGGATGCTAAAACTAAACAGCTTCACTTTTTGGGCCAGATCTTTATCCGATGTAATGGGTCAATGGAGCTTCCTTACTGTATACCAACTGGGAAGCTGGCTTTCCATTTCCAGTCAGTTTCATTTGCTAGGTCACATCTTGACCGCCTTGCATTTTGGTTTCCAGCATTGCAGGGAAATTTTCAAAGGACAGAGATCATTGTTTTTCAAATAGCAAAAGCCCTTTATTCATTCAACCTTAATCTCTCTCCCCTGTTCCTTTCCCTAGCTCTGATTAAGAATTTATTTGTAGACAGAATGTATTGATATTTCTCTACTTCTTTTTTAAAAAAAGAAGTGCGTGAAGGTGCTCCCTGAAAAGGAGATTCAAAAGAGTAGTGTGTGGGAAGTTTGACTGGTCTTTTGTAACAGGGGCAGATCCACTATTCGAATGGATCTATAGATCTGATGGGACAATTCATAGGATGCAGGCAAGCTAGATTTTGGCACTGATCTTGCATAAAAATGCTAGTAGCCATGAAATGATCCCTCCCTTTTTGAAAATCAGACTCTGTTTTTACTCTGTTTTGACAGGAATTCCAATAGTAAAGGCCATGCAGACTGGATTTGATTCCCGCTCTGAGGCTATGTCTACACTGCTGGGTTTTTCCAGCAGAAGATATGCAAATTGCGCTGATTTGCATTTCTTCTGCCAATCCTTTTTGTGGAAGAGGTTTTTGCCACTAGAAAGACCTGTGTAGATGGGGCCATTTGTTGGAAACCCCCCCCTTTTTCGCAAGATTCCTTACTCCTAAAAAAATGAGGTTTACAGGATCTTGCGAAAAAGGGTTTTTTCCCCCTCAATACATGGCCCCATCCAAATGGGGCTTTTTAGTGACAAAACTTTTTCTGCAAAAAGGATCGGCAGAAGAAGGCTTGGGACAATGTGGCGGTAGAGTGAGAAACAACGTCCCCCTAATTTTTTCCATCATGGGAGGAATAAATTTTATGTACACTGACCCATGTGTGGATGTGCACCATTAGTAGAAACACATGTTTATAAGCCAGGCGGCCTTTGGAGCTCTCTCCTGGGAGAGAAGCGCACAGTTTCAGGGCACACTGGTGAGACATCCTCCCTACACTTGTCTCTGGTGATGGTAACAACAGTGGCAGTGGTCCTATGAAGGGTCCTACTTCAATTGCTGACACACCACTGAACTGAATTCTGTGGTTTCCTTGGTACCCACAACTCACCACGTGATGCTGAAACCACATTGCAGCACAAGGCTTGGGGGGGGGGGGCACTCTACTCCCTCAGTGTGTGGGAGAGTTGGTAGCTGGTGTAGTTAGGTGGATTTACAGCCATGATGTCCTTACAGGTCTCTGGCTCCGTCAATGATGATAACCAAAAGGCTGCTTGTGTGTGTGCTCAATGATGTGGGCCCAATGACCACAGCAGACCCCAAGAAGGCCCCTAAAGACCATAGACCAGATAAGGTTCGAAGGTGCCAGGCCAGGTTTATTGTTAAGTGAAATACAATAATAGTTATCAGTAGATTCTGCTGAACCACTATGCATATGTACTTGCCCCAATGGAATGACTCAATCAGTGGGAAATTTCCACTGCCCCCAAGTCATACAAAACTGTTCCCCCAAGATACCACTTTATATACAGGTACAAACAAATCACACCTCAGTGCTGACATATCAGGTTACCACCCTCTGACACTGTCAGGTTATCACCCTCTCATGCTACTTAGATACCACCCATCACTCTATACCTTGTGGTTTGATTAGATCATCTCCATCCATCATGCTGTTATTTTAGACCTTTTCCTGAACCTGGGTCTGTATCTGTGAGGAGTGGGTATCAAGGTATTTTTTAAAGAGCTGGTAGTACCATGTGATTTCAACTTATGACCAGTACCAATTACTGTTCTACACCTGAGCCTATTACCAGTTAGTTTTGCACTCTCAGCCTTGTTCGTGTCAAGTACTATGAGCAGGGGCCTGCCTCTCACTCACAGCTTAGCTTTGCTTTATGTTGGCCATGTTTTGTCTCTTCATAGAATCATAGAATACTAGGACTGGAAGGCTCCTCAAGAGGTCATTGAGTCCAGTGCCCTACCCCCATAGCAGGACCAAATACTGTCTAGACCATCCTTGATAGACATTTATCAAACCTACTCTTAAATATCTCCACAGATGGAAATTCCAAAACCCTGGGCAATTTATTCTAGTGTTTGACCACCCTGACAATTAGGAACTTTTTCCTAATGTCCAACCTAAACCTCCCTTGCTGCAGTTTAAGCCCATTGCTTCTTGTTCTATCCCCAGAGGCCAAGATGAACAAGTTTTCTCCCTGCTCCTTATGACACCCTTTTAGATATCTGAAAACTGCTATCATGTCCCCCCTCAATCTTCTCTTTTCTAAACTAAACAAACCTAATTCCTTCAGCCTTCCCTCATAGGTCATGTTCTCTAGACCTTTAATCATTCTTGTTGCTCTTCTCTGGACCCTCTCCAATTTCTCCACATCTTTCTTGAAATGCAGTGCCCAGAACTGAACACAATACTCCAAAAGAGGCCTAACCAGCGCAGAGTAGAGCAGAAGAATGACTTCTTGTGTCTTGCTCACAAGACACCTGTTAATGCATCCCAGAATCATGTTTGCTTTCTTTGCAACAGCATCACACTGCTGACTCATATTCAACTTGTGGTCCACTATAACCCCTATATCCCTTTCTGCTGTACTCCTTCCCAGACAGTCGCTTCCTATTCTGTATGTATGAAACTGATTGTTCCTTCCTAAGTGGAGCACTTTGCATTTGTCTTTATTAAACTTTATCCTATTTACCTCAGACCATTTCTCCAATTTGTCCTGGTCATTTTGAATTATGACCCTATCCTCCAGATTAGTCGCAACCCCTCCCAGCTTGGTATCATCTGCTAACTTAATAAGCGTACTTTCTATACCAATATCTAAATCATTGATGAAGATATTGAACAGAGCCGGTCCCAAAACAGATCCCTGCAGAACCCCACTTGTTATGCCTTTCCAGCAGGATTGTGAACCATTAATAACTACTCTCTGAGTATGGTTATCCAGCCAGTTATGCACCCACCTTATAGTAGCCCCATCTAAGTTGTATTTACCTAGTTTATTAATAAGAATATCATGCGAGACCGTATCAAATGCCTTACTAAAGTCTAGGTATACCACATCTACTGCTTCTCCCTTATCCACAAGACTCGTTATCCTATTAAAGAAAGCTATCAGATTGGTTTGACATGATTTGTTCTTTACAAATCCGTGCTGGCTGTCCCCTATCACTTTGCCACTTTCCAGGTGTTTACAGATGATTTCCTTAATTACTTGCTCCATTATCTTCCCTGGCACAGAAGTTAAACTAACTGGTCTGTAGTTTCCTGGGTTGTTCTTATTTCCCTTTTTATAGATGGGCACTATATTTGCCCTTTTCCAGTCCTCTGGAATCTCTCCTGTCTCCCATGATTTTCCAAAGTTGATAGCTAGAGGCTCAGATACCTCCTCTATCAGCTCCTTGAGTATTCTAGGATGCATTTCATCAGGCCCTGGTGACTTGCAGGCACCTAACTTTTCTAGATGATTTTTAAATTGTTCTTTTTTTATTTTACCTTCTAAAACTAACCCTTTCCCACTAGCATTCACTATATTAGGCATTCCTTCAGACTTCTCAGTGAAGACCAAAACAAAGAAGTCATTGAGCATCTCTGCCATTTCCAAGTTTCCTGTTACTGTTTCTCCCTTCTCACTGACCAGTGGGCCTACCCTCTCCTTGGTCTTCCTGTTGCTTCTAATGTATTTTAAAAAGTCTTCTTGTTTCCCTTTATTCTGGTAGCTAGTTTGAGCTCATTCTGTGCTTTTGCCTATCTAATCTTGCCCCTGCATTCCTGTGTTGCCTATATTCATTCTTTGTAATTTGTCCTAGTTTCCATTTTTTATATGACTCCTTTTTTATTTTTAGATCATGCAGGATCTCCTGGTTAAGCCAAGGTGGTCTTTTGCCATATTTTCTATCTTTCCAACACATTGGAATAGCTTGCTTTTGGGCCCTTAACAACGTCCCTTTGAAAAACTGCCAACTCTCCTCAGTTGTTTTTCCCCTCAGTCTCGATTCCCATGGGACCTTACCTATCAGCTCTCTGAGCTTACCAAACTCCGCCTTCCCAAAATCCACTGTCTCTATTTTGCTGTTCTCCCTTCTATCCTTCCTTAGAATTGTGAACTCTATGATTTCATGATCACTTTCACCCAAGCTGCCTTCCACTTTCAAATTCTCAACTAGTTCCTCCCTGTTTGTTAGGATCAAATCTAGAACAGCTTCCCCCAGTAGCTTTTTCAACCTTCTGAAATAAAAAGTTGTCTCCAAGGCAGTCCAAGAACTTATTGGATAGTCTGTGCCCCTCTGTGTTATTTTCCCAACATATATCTGGATAGTTGAAGTCCCCCATCACCACCAAATCTTGGGCTTTGGATGATTTTGTTAGTTGTTTAAAAAAAGCGTCATCCACTTCTTCCACCTGGGTAGGTGGCCTGTAGTAGACTCCTAGCATGATATCATCTTTGTTTTTAATCCCTTTTAGCCTAACCCAGAGATTCTCAACACTTCCGTCTCCTATGTCCATCTCCACCTCACTCCAAGTGTGTTAATTTTTAATGTATAAGGTAACACCTCCTCCTTTTTTCCCTGTCTATCCTTCCTGAGCAAGCTGCACCCTTCTATAGAAACATTCCAATTATATGTATTATCCCACCAAGTTTCTGTGATGCCAACATCATAATTGTACTTATTTATTAGCACTTCCAGTTCTTCCTGCTTGTTTCCCATACTTCTCGCATTTGTATATAGGCATCTAAGATCCTGATTTGACCTTGCCTCCTAGTTTTGCCCTGACCCTCCTTTCTCTCTGCCATTGTAGCCCACACTCCCTCCCATTTCCGACCCATCTCCCAGGTCCCCATGTTCTCCACTTACCTGTGGGCTTTGCTCACCTGTCCCCGTCGAACCTAGTTTAAAGCCCTCCTCACTAGGTTAGCCATTCTGTGTCCAAATAGGGTCTTCCCCCTCCTCAAAAGGTGGACACCATCCCTGCTTAGCAGTCCTTCCTGGAATAGCATCCATGGTCGAGGAAGCCAAAGCCTTACTGGTGACACCATCTTCGCAGCCAGGCATTCACCTCCAGGATGCACCTGTCTCTGCCCTGGCCCCTACCTTCGACAGGAAGGATCGAAGACAATACCACCTGCATTCCAGACTCTCTCACCCGTACACCCAGAGCCCTATAGTCACTCTTGATCCGCTCAGTCTCACACCTCACAGTATCATTAGTGCCCACATAGATGAGTAGCATGGGGTAGTAGTCAGAGGGCCGGATAATCCTCGACAATGCCTCTGTAACATCTCGGATACGGGCTCCTGGCAGACAGCATACCTCCCGAGATGAAATGTCAGGGCGACATATGGGTGCCTCCGTTCCCCTCAGAAGAGAGTCTCCGACCACCACTACCCTACGTTTCCTATTCGCAGCGGTGGCAGCAGACCTCCCAGCCTTAAGGGTACGGGGCTTCTCCTCCTCCGGTGTAGGGGGTGATTGCTTATATCCTGTATAAAGAAGAGCATAACAGTTTCCTAGTACCACGGCAGGAGGGTTCGGAGCAGGGGTGAAGCAGTGCCTGCTGCCAGTGTCCACCCTGAGCCATCTCCTCCTCCACCAGTGGTGTATCCACAGTCCTGTGTACTGGGACAGCTACCTCAGCTGTCTCCTCATGAACACTGTCCAGGAATTCCTCATGGATGCGGGTGCTCCTCAACCTAGCCGCCTCCCCCTGTAACTTGGCCTCAGACCTCAAACCAGGCCTGTGCTATTTGGCTTATGTTTTAGGCCTTCATCTTACTACATCTGGCTGCTCCTTATAATGACCTGTGCAAGTAGTGAGGCATTAATGTGCTCAATTCTGGTTCTGTTCAATATCTTCATCAACAATTTAGATGATGGCATAGAGTATATGATTATTAAGTTTGCAGATGGTACAAAGCTGGGAGGGGTTGCAAATGCTTTGGAAGATGGGGTCAACATTCAAAACTAGCCAATTAGCCCGCCATAAGATGGGATTTTCAGGTCTCTCCTCCACGTCAGTCTTCTCTCCTGAGCCTCCAGTCTCTCACTCCGTCTCTCTCTCTTTCTCTTCTCCCCCCCCGCCTCTCACTCTGTGTATCTCTTCTCCTGCTGTGTCTCTCTCACTCTCAGTCTCACTGTCCTCCACCTCCTCTGTTCTCCTTTCTGTCTCCTCTGCATCCTCTGTGTCTGCTCCACTTTCCTCCTTTTGAATCCAGCGCCCTTTCCTGACGTCAGAGACGCACGCTCATCCAGGCCCCACCTCCTGGCTGTTTCCTCTGGTCGGCACTGTTGCCTCCCGCCGTGCCGCTTGGTTGACTTCTGTGCTGCTCAGCTGGGCCGCCACGTGGGAGCAAGCGCCAGAAGCAGCTGTTTGGGCCCTGCGCTCCCCATGCAGCACTCCTTTGCTGCATGGGGAGTGCGGACCCCAAACGGCCGCTTGCACTACTTGCTCCCATCTGGCTGAGCATCGCAGAAGTTAGCCGAGTGCCACGACGGGAGGCAACAGCGCCGCCCAGAGGGAACAGCCAGCATATCAGCGTTACAAAGTCACAGACATTGAGCTACTATATATATGATGATCTGGACTAACTAGAGAAAAATGGTCTGAGATAAACAGGCGGAAGTTTAATAAGGACACATGCAAAGTACTCCACTTAGGAAGGAACAATCAGTTTCAAACATACAGAATGGGAAGTGACTGTCTAGGAAGGAGTACCGCTGAAAGGGATTGAAGGGTCATAGTGGACCACAAGTTAATCATGAGTCAACAGTGTGACACTGTTGGAAAAAAAGTCCACATGATTCTGGGATGCATAAGCAGGAGTGTTGTGAGCAAGACATGAGAAGTCATTCTTCCTCTCTACTCTGTGCTGATTAGACCTCAGTTGGAGTACTGTGTCTCGTTCTGGGCACCACATTTCAAGAAAGACGTGGAGAAATTATGGAAGGTCTAGATAAGAGCAGCAAAAATGATTAAGGCCTAAAGGTTTCAGCCATGGGTGAAGGGACTCAGGTTACAGGTCCCCAATCCAGGGCTGAATCCTTCCGTCCAGTGCTGATGCCACCAGGCTTTCACTTTGGCCCCCAACTGAAGGGGGCAAGCAAATATGAGCTATGAAGGAAGACTTAAAGAATTGGGCTTGTTTAGTTTAGAAAAGAGAAGACTGAGAGGGGACATGAGAGCAGTTTTCAAGTATCTAAAAGGATTTTACAAGGAAGAGGGAGCAGAATTGTTCTCCTTGACTGCTGATGATAGGACAAGAAACAATTTGCTTAAATTGCAGCAAGGGAGGTTTAGGTTGGACATTAGGAAAAACTTCCTAACTGTCAGGGTGGTTAAGCACTGGAATAAATTGCCTAGGAGGATTGTGGAATCTCCATCTCTGGAGATATTTAAGAGCAGGTTGAATAGACATCTATCAGGAATAATATAGATGGTGCTTGGTCCTGCTGTGAGGGCAGGGGACTGGACTCGATGACCTCTTGAGGTCCCTTCCAGTTCTATGATTAAGATGGTGGAGGAGGGGAGGATTTCAGAAAAAAAAATCCTGGACCTCAGAAATGCTTTGGCTAAGGGAGGGCTCCTCAAACTGGATTGTACTGTAACTCCCCTTCTAACCAAAAAAATTACTACATGCTCAGGAGGAGGGATAGACACCTGAGCCCCACTGCCTCCTGTGGGGAGGGGGGAAAAGCTGAAGCCTGAGCCTTGCCCCCTTCAGTTGGGGGCCAAAGTGAAAGCCTGGTGGCATCAGCACTGGACGGAAGGATTCAGCCCTGGATTGGGGACCTGTAACCTGAGTCCCTTCACCCATGGCTGAAACCTTTAGGCTTTAGCCCCAGGTAGTGGGGCTTGAGGTTTGGCACCATGCTGCAGCATGTCTCCACTACCTGTGGCAACCCCATTACAACGAGGTTGCAGCACACTTTGGGGTCCTGACCCACAGTTGGATAACTGCTCCGGTAAGGTATGGGAAAAGTTCCCACCCAATTCATTTTGTATTCTACTTGGTTTGCTCATTCCCACCCTTGTGCCAGCCCTGCCTTGTGTCTCTCTTTTCCCTGCATTTTCCTTTTTCATACTCTTTGCTGGTGCTGTCCTGGAATTCCAACTGGGTGATTTCTGACCTGCTGTGGAAGTCGTACAGCCTGTTACAGACAGAGTATTTATTTCAGGTAATTTGGAAACTGCAGACACTCAAAGGCAGGATTAAAATTTTGTGCACTTTGAGGGGCTTTCATCATAACAGATAAAAAAAGATGAAAGCAAGGCAAAGTATGATATTTGGATGTTAATGATTGCACTTGCATCCTCTAATTCATTTCTGATCACTGTCCTGAGCACAATGTACACCAGGAATGATGCATTAGCTTTCTTCTCATCACAGCTGTGACAGTTTCTTGTGGCAATCTTTGCATGAAATGATTCCAAAATGAAGTTTACTCTGGAAGTCATCAGTTGTGTTCTCAGCTGCCTGAAGAGGGATATAATTTGGACATGTCTACTTTCCGCTGTTGCACTGCTTCCAACAACATTGCGACTGTAAATAAAGGAGGGACTAGAGAGATGGTTCAATCTGCATTATGTCTATGGGGGTATTCCCTTTTCACACAATATGGTATAAATACTATCATGGATATAATAAAAAAGTTTTATTTATTCCTCTCACCTGACAGCTACTAATTTATTTTCTCATAGAATCTGGCTGTTGCAAAGAGGACCAGCATTTAAAATGAATAGTTGCCAAAGCTCGGCACTTCACTATTTCTGCTATTAAAATTTGCTTAGCAAAAGTCACATTAAAATTATAGAAAGTAAGACTGGCACTATTGTTGCAAACTATAATGTTTGCAGTATACACACACAGAGAAGCTAGATTAAAAACATAAAACACTTTTGTTGAAAGGTTGCATTGTAACGACTTTATTTCTCAGTAATCATAATGCTAGCACACACCCAAAAGAGAGACAAAAGATAGCACACACCCAAAGGAGATGTCCCTGAGAGAGACAAAGCAGGCTGCTCCCTAAAACACAAGCAAAATTCACCCCATCTTACTCTAAGCTGGCTCACTTTAGGCTGACTGATTACACGCTTTCCTACAAAGCCCCTAGCCTGCAAGCACAACCAAGAAACACCTTGCACATTAGTGTGACAGCTTGTAGTTTTTACAGTTTTTAATTCACCCTATGACTTACCAGTTATTTTGGGGCTGGCTTCATGATTCAAAAGGCACTGAAGCTACCAGGGAAAGGTAATTTCAGGAATTAGACTTTTCCCCTTTAGGGCTGTGTCCAGACTCAGGGTTTTTTTTTCAAAAAAAGTAGCCTTTTTTCGAAAAAACTTCACCTGTGTCTAGACTACAGCCGCATTCTTTCGAAATTAAATCGAAAGAATGTGGCTTTTCTTTCGACAGCAGTAAACCTCATTTCACGAGGAAGAACGCCATTTTTCGAAAGTGCTCTTTCAAAAAAAGGCGTTCTTGAATGCCAACAGGGCTTTTTAGAAAGAGAGCATCCAGACTCACTCGCTACTTTCTTTCGAAAAAGCAACTTGCTTTTTCGAAAGTTCCACTTGCAGTCTAGACGCTCTTTTTCGAAAGAGGCTTTTTCGAAAGCCTCTTTTGAAAGAGTTTTGCAGTCTAGACATAGCCTTGGGCAGTTGTTTGCAAAAGAGACTTGATCAGCTGATGGGTGTTTTTTCCCCCCAGCTCCACTAGAACTGCTGTAAGTGGAAAGAAGGCTAGTCCAGCTATGCCTTGACTGCAGGCTTCTTTGGGAAGAAGTTTTTCCAGAAAAGATCTTCCAAAAAAACGTATTTCGAAAGAGAGTGTCCACACTGCCAAAGTGCGTTGAAAAAGTGATCTGCTTTTTCGAAAGATGGCATCCACACTGAATGGACACTATTTGGCATGTAAGCTGTGATTACTACGGGTAGAATGTCCACCAGGGCACCTGTGCTTTTTCCTCTTTTCTCTTCTTGTGAAAGAACTCCCTCTTCTCCTTCCACACATGCCTTTTTCTGAATGAGCTCTTTTGGAAAAAGGCTTCTTTACCAATGTCGGAAAACCCCCTCTGTTCTTTCGATTTTCTTTTGAAAGAATGCAATTGCATTGTGGACATAATTGAAGTTTTTTTGTTTTTCCAAAAACACTCTGTAGTAGAGACATACCCTCCATGAGCTACAGCAGTTGTATGGATCTGTGAGGCTCCTGCACAAGTAAGCCTCAAAGGGCTGCCTTTTTGGCTTGTCTTAGCAAGGAATCCCAACGTTAGGGTGGAAATGACTATCAGCTCCTTTCAGTGCTGTAATGAAGGCTCAGCATCAATGCAAGAGACAAACTTCCATCTATGTCCCTTCCAATACGACAATTCTTGGGTACTCTGCACCTAGGTAAAAGAGACGGTGGCCACAGCTGGTGAATTGGTATACTGGAATGGCATACTTTTCACTGCCTCTTGTAATCAGCACATTCCATGGCCATGTCTGCACAAGTTGCCTGTTCCTCTTGCACTTGCATTTATCCACCCTGCAGCACCAGATTCTCATCTCCCACTTCTGTAAATCTGAAGGGACCCCATGAAATCATGGGTGTTACTCTGGACTTATAATAGTGTAACAGAAGTCAGAATTTAATTTTATAGGCAAGTTTAATACCTTTTGAGATCATAACAGGCTTTAAACAGTTTGTTTTGAGATCAGTTTAGCTTTGATATGCCACCACTGTGCTAATTTAAATATTTTTTCTGAAACATTTGAGATGGTGTGCATTTTAATCTTTTCTCTCACCATTGCCATACAGCCCCTGAAAAATATCAATGGGGTGTGATTTAACTAAGGCTTTCTTTACCCTGGCAACAAAACTTTTGTCATTCACAGGTACTAAATTCCCCTTCAAGCCCCCAAAATGAAAAATGCTTTGATGCAGCAATTACTACTGTAAACAGTGCTTTGTCGGCCAGAGCCCTAATAAGGCATTTCTACACTAGACAGTTATTTTGAAATAACTCCCCTTATTTCAAAATAACAGGGTGAGCATCCATACTCTCAAGCCCATTGTTTCGAAATAAAGGGCTTGTTATTTCAAAGTAATAACCTCTGCTTGTGAAGAGGAATAGAGCTATTTCAGTAATGTTATTTTTGGGAGTTATTATTTTGAAATAACTCCCTAGTGTAGACATACTCATAGGTGCGTGGAAGTTTTTTTTTGGCAAAACAGTATTTTCATGGTTTGACTTTTAGCGACATGGCTGTGTTGACCATGTCGCTAAAAGCTGCGTAGTGTAGGCATACTCTTTCTCTACAGTTCCCCTCTTCTTCACTGATCACAAATAAATTTTTGGATTTTTCCTAGTAATAGGATACAGCCAGGACTATTCTTGTTAGTGAAAAGCTGCTTAGCTCTTTGATGTCATGTTGGTGAACACTGGATCCTAGTGCATGGAATATTACTAGGGGCTACAGACAAGAGAAATTGACTCACTGTTGAATATATATACTAAGGGCTGGTCTACAGTGGGAGTTTAGGTTGAATTTAGCTGCATTAGGTGAAATTTCTAAACAATAAGTCCACACCACCAAGTCCATTCCATCAACTATAAGGTCCGTTAAAGTTGATTTCGATATTCCTGCTTTTCACGAGGAGTAAGTGGTAAATTTGATCTTGCATGGTCGACTTTATGGCAGTGAAGATGCAGCACTGTGAAAGTCGATGTTCTTGGCCTCCAGGAGTTTCCACAGTCACTTGCTGTGAGCGCTCTTGCTCGGACTTTCAGCTTGTTGTGGTGCAGATATCACCCTGGCGCCCGCAGCTGGCTGTGCTGGGAATTAGCTCTCTTGCCTCGCTGGACGCCTCTCTCTAGGTGGTGTCCCCCTGCATTTGTCCTTGGTCACGGCATCCTCTTCCAGACACTGCCCTCCAGCAGTGCCCACACCAGTGTCTGAGCCTCCTTTCTGACTAATTTGTTAACACATATCTGTAGATGCGCAAACAAAAAGCGTCTCAAACATTCATGCAAATACAAAATAGGTCACTCGTTCGATTATGGAAAAGCAAGCAATCAAAGCGTATAAAAATGACTGGATCAAATTGCAACCTGGAAGTTACAAGCATGTTTGTGAATACAGTACATTCATCCAGGTCTAATACATAAGAATGCTTAATGGGCCAGTTAGTTACCAATGGTTATATCTGTCATATAAAAATACCCCAAAACAATAAATTAGTTGTTCTAGCCAGCATTGTTTTAGCAGAATGAAAATTCAAGAGTGCGTGTTCCTTGGAAATCCACTGAAAGATGAACAAAAAATAATAGTTCTTTAAAACCCAACTCAAGTAATCAGAAGTCATTCTGATTCATGTCTAGGGATTTTACAATGATTTGACATGCTTGATCTTTAGCTTGTAATTAATTGTCAGAGCTGTTATCAGCTCTCAGAATCAGACTCTACTTGCTGGCCAAAAATAGCAATGTTGGTCTTTCAAAGCGTTTCCTTTTATGTATAAAATCAATTGCACCAAGTGCATGTTCTTTTCACAAGTAACAAAATAGAATCATGTTCTATAATGTCATCAGATTTGTTTGAAAATGTTAGCACTTCTCAACATTTTCTATGCATGTTAAGGGCACATTAAATTTAGTCACAAAATATTGGGCTTAAGGAAAGAAATCTGCATTTAGATATTTTTCATAGCACTAGTAGATAGCCACAGTAAAAAAAAAAAGGTTTAATGTGATTTATGTTCTAAATCATATTCTTTACTTGCAAATGAAAAGGTGCTACTTTATAGATTTCATCTTTTCTCCGATTTAACTTGCTGTCAGTATACATTGTTTGCTGATATTAATTAGGTTTATTAAAAGTGCTAAACCTCTTTAGATAAGAGTGGCTATTCCCTCTGCTTCTTTTTGCTGCCACTGCAATGAGCATTTACATAGGTCAGATGAGTTTTGTTTTTCTATTTTTTTCCAAAATGGTAAACATATATTTTAAGAAACCAACAGGTACAGAGAGGCAATTAAATGTTTTAGTGAAACTTCCACTCATTAATTAACTCTTGTTCATGGTAAAGCATTATGCCATACCCAAAATTCACCTAGTGATGCAGGGCGAGATCATCTACAAAACCGTAGCTGGGTGTGCAGGGTTTGCAACTTTGATTCCAGCTCAAATGTCTGCCTTTCTTAAGGGCTCGAGTGGCTACTATGGATGGGTTAAGGAGTTGCCCTCCAACCTTCCAGTGCACTGGGGATGAATTCTCCTTCATTTGGTTTTCTTACTTGTCATAAATGAATGATTTGGCTATGCATGAATGCCACTCATACAATATAGAAACCCACCTTTACCTTAGAGATGCAACGTATGCCTTGCCCAAGCCCAGGTCTTTTTGTATTTCACTTCTCCGAGGTATCTTCAGCCAATCTCTTACCCAGAAATGGTAATAGGACAAATCTTGGCATTTCAATACAAATCTTTTTCTTTTTCTTTTGGAGAGTATGTGATAGTCTTATTGGTTTAACCACTGGTCATAATTTTTTAAATTTTATTATCCCTATTTGCTCTATTGCAGCCTCATATGAAACAAATGAGAGATTTGGGCAAATATGCCAGCATCTCTCATGAACATAATTAACTGCTAAGGTACAAGTGGTTCACTTTCACCCTGTCTTTGTGCAATACCCTAACGAGCAGCAAAAGTTACAAAGGATGTTCGTAACTTTGATGCATATTATCAGGTAATTCACAGATGTTTGTGGTGAACACACAGGTCTTGATTCTGTTCTTTCTGTAAATTAGGAGCACATGATTAATCTGTGTGGCTCATGCCTGGGGCTATACGGCTGCGTCTAGACTGGCAAGTTTTTCCAGCTGTCTACACTGGCCGCTTGATTTTGCGCAAAAGCACTGACGTTCTACAGTCCAAAATCAGTGCTTCTTGCGCAAATGCTTTGATGTTTCCATTTGGGCAAAAGTCATTTTCTGGAAATGTTTTTGCACAAGAGGGCCAATGTAGACAGCTAAAAACTGTTTTGCGCAAAAAAGCTCCAATGGCGAAAATGGCGATCGGGCTTTCTTGCTTTTGCGGAACATCATCCGTGCCAATCTAGACGCTCTTTTCCGCAAATGCTTTTAACAGAAAACTTTTCAGTTAAAAGCATTTGCGGAAAATCATGCCACTCTAGACGTAGGCCATAGGTGTAGTTCCACTGAAGTTAATAAGTTGACCCTGCTTACAGGGAATGTCATTTTTCCTCAAATTAAAGACTGAAAAGAAATGTATGAGCACCAAGTTCAGGTCCATGGAACTGTAAGATTATTCCCTATGGTACATTTTGTAATGCTTTTCCCCATGAACTTGATGACTTGTGTATTTCAGTTAAAGTATTAAAAGGTGTCTTTTTATTCCTAAAGATGGAAAAAACTTATTATGTGAAAGTAAATATGGTAAAGTCTAAACTATATCTTCATTGGTCTTTGCTTTAACAGACTAATCTTTTAGTCTTTTAAAAGATCTAGTCTTTTAAAGAAAAGGCCAGTGGATAAATATTTTAGAAGTTACCACATTTTACTCTCCCTTAAGCAGTAAGAAATACTAGTAGCTGTCCTTGTGTGCTCTGTTATTAAAAGTAGAGGAGATATCTTGCATGAGATAATTTCCTTATATTATTGCTCTTTCAAACTGCTGTGCATGGCACAGGTACCCAGAATGAAAGATGCCAGAATATTAAAAAGAGGATTAATTCCTTTCAAGCAAGCTAGGCCATAATTTCCATTGTATGTTGGTTTAATTCTTCTGATGTCGGTAATGTGCAATTAAAAAAAAAGGGTATTTATTTATTTATTTATACACACATGCCCTTCTGCATTTCTGGAAGGAGAATGTAAGAAGGCAGATGGAAAATGTTGAGATTACTGTAGAATGAGGGTAAATGTAGAGCTGAAATGCAGAACTTTCTAGTGTATGATCCAACAATTCATTCAATGGGCATTGAGGATGCTCAAACCTCGTAGGAGGCATTCAGCACCACATAAAGATTACATCCCTAGCAGAGGGCACTTGAGAGGTAAGCTTATTCACATTGATATGCAGCTGGGTGAAATAGCAGCAATATAGGCATAATAAATGGAAACTGTGAGATGACTATTAATTAAAAAATTTCCTCTTGAGCCTCTGTAATTGTTATATACAGGCATTCATACACTTTCCAACATCTTTTTTTCCTGTGGCTGTTCCATTATAATTCCAAACTGTCCTATCTACTTTGAAGCATGTGTGTATCTTGCTAATCTTCCTGAGCTGTTCTTTACATAAATTGATGTCCACTACTACAAGAGGTGGAAATAATGCATTCAAGAAATAGTGACATCAGGGAAATTTTATTTTGCTTCTCCGGCAAAATGTCAAAATGTGCCAAATGTATGATGCCCTTTACTTCATTAAAATCAATGGGCACACCAGGCATGCTTGTGGCACAATGTACAGAATCACAAATAATTGAATAGAAAAGTAATATTAACATTAAGGCCCTGATTCAAATGACTTTGAAGTCAGTGGAATGATCAATATTGAATTTAGTGGGCTTTGGATCAGGTCCTGGAAGAAATTTTTCCATTTCCTACATGGCCAAATTCTCTGCTGCTGTGAACTGAATTAGTTCCACTGAAATCAATGGGACTGGGCTAGTCTACGTGAACAAAGAATCTGTCCCAAACGTTATTCTAACATTGATCAGCATGCAGTGTTACAATACTACAGCCTCACATGATTTTGCAATTGGAGATGACACCAGAAGATCTTTTGTAGATATTTTTTGTTGTATATTAGAGTAAATAGTTGTCTGATCTATTTCCCTCTTAGTTCAATAGGAGTCTTTCCATTAACTTTAATGGAAATTATATTGGACGCATATAGCTATACAGGTTGAACCTCCCAAATCTGGGACTCTTTGATCTGGCAATATCTGTAGTCCGGCAGGACCATGGATGTTGCTAGACCAAAGAGCCCCATGGGTGGGAGCAATGCAGGGACTGGGGAACCCTGGCGGGGCCAGGCAGCATCTGGGGAGTCCCAACCCCAGCCAGGGAAATCCTGGCATCAGTGGGGCCAAGGCAGAATTCGGGGAGCCCCCACCCTGGCTGGAGAACCCCCAGGATTAGCTAGCTGGGGAATGCCCCAATTGCAGTGGAGCTGTTGATGGCTGGGTGGCCCCTGCCAGGTATCCCAGTAAACCCCCAGTGACAGCAGGATCTGGGTTATTGAGCTGCCTCTGCTGGGAATCCCCCGGCTGAAGCGGGACTGGCAGGGTGGGTGGCCAGAATCCCCAGCGACAGCAGGGCTGGTCCTAGCAGTGGGATGGGGTGGTAGGCACCCCACCCAGAGAACTTCTGGCAGCAGGAAGGCCAGTAGTGTCCGGGTGGCCCCAGCCAGGAACCCCGGGGAACACTCTGAGGCAGTAGTCCCAGTCAGGAACCCTGGGAGATCCTGGGGGTAACAGGCAGGCAGCAGGGTGGGAAGCCATGCTGGGCTAGTATTAGTGGAGCCAGTGGCAGCTCAGGAAGCCCCAAGAGAGGAGACCAGGAGTGGGGCCACCAGCACGGGAGCATTGACCTCTCCTGGTTCAGCAAACTCCCTGGTCTGAGGGTGCTGGACCACAGAGGTCCAACCTGAGGTAAGTTAGAACATATATTTTTGCTGCATTTTGAGTGTGGTAATCTGCATATTTTCCCTTTTAATGTTTTGATACATTTATTCTCAATATTCATAGGGTTTTGCCACCTGAACCTACTTCTCCCCACAAAATTCCCTGGATTCTCTGCATTTGGGAGAGCTGGCTGGCATCCAAACAAGCTAAGAATTATTTTATACACCTCCCGAGGTGGAGATAAATTCTGTCTTTGAATGTGTATGCTCAGCTCCCCTTGACTTCAGTGAGACTGGGATCAGAGGTCATGAGCTGGCCCTTTATTACCATCAAGTGTCCCTCACTACCTTTCTGCTGGCAGTTTATGACCTGTAATTAACTTTTGATTTTCTGTTATCTTTTCAAAACAGATGTTCACTGTAAAACATGTCTCGCTGTACATAGATGCATATATTCGGGACACAGCACTGCCATTTATAACCCTTATAATCACCGCTGCATACTTGTCAGCAATGCTGTCTCTGTACTTTCTGCATCTTTCAGCTCCTCCATTTCTGCTGTGACTGACTTTATTATCTCTGAAAGCAAAGTGACCTGTTGGCTGCAGATAAATATGTAACCCAATCTTCAGGGATCACCAAGTGCTTTTATAACTATTCAGTAAACTGAACCCAGAAATTATTTCCATTGATCCGTGCACCAGGAAATAAAATATGGCATTAGAACCATTGTCCTTTTCTTTGCAGAGAAATCTTGATCTCTTTACTTGGTTAAAGGTTGTTGAAAGCATCAGTCAATTTGAATTCTTCCATTAGGTCTGCTAAAAATAAAGCAAGAACACTGAGTAGCAGAAGATGTATTATATGCACTTGAAAGGAGCAAATGTTATTTTGGAAGAAAAGAGACTTGGGTTTTGATAGTTTAAATAACTGCTGAAATTTCTTTCTTGTTACTAGAATGCTCTGCATTGAATGGGAGCTTGTGGTAGAACTATAGCTACTCTTAAACAGAATAGAGATGGCAAAAAAAAAAGTTTTCCCATAGGAGTCTGGCTATTAGAGGGAGAAACTAAAAAGATTTCCTTTTGGGTAATTTAATTTAGATGCTGATATAATTTCAGCACCACTATCTAACCATAAATGTCAGGGTTCTGCAACATTTCACAGACTATACAATCCTTTTATATGTCTTTCTACATGCTCAATATAGTTTGCTTAATTTTGCCCCTTCATCCACAGCCAGGGTCACAGGGGGTCATAGACACGAGAGAACTAGGTATGGAGCCCATGAAATGGTCTATATGCCCAGCTGGATGCAGTAGATCAGGGGCTCAGGACAGAAGTGGAGTGGAATTGCAGGACTCAGTCCTAACACTGAAAAAATAAATTATTCAGACTCCCCCAAATCACCATGTGATTAGTTTAAACATAATGAGTTAGTTAAAAATAATACATTCTAGCACTTTATTTGCCATCTTGTTTTTAAGCCTGCAGCGTTCAAATTTTCCAACTGTTCTCTGCAATTATAAGGGCTAGAAAGATGCATTTAAAAAACAAAAGTTAAGATACTCCTGTAATTCTATGACTCTACAGCTGGGGCTTTTATCATGGCACCATGGAGTTGTGCCTGTGGGTTTACTGCTGTAGAGATCTGCTTGCCAGGAAATGGTAGGGGAAGGGTTGCACATGTTGCTATAACCCTGATGCCAGAGTAGTCGCTGCAGAACATCTGTGCTGCCACTCCATAGCCTGGAAGCAAATAACACTTGGAAAAGCATCTCAGAGCCATAATTCAATCTCTGCGCTGGGTTTAGAACTGCTATGTACTGCCCTTTTTCCCAGCATGGACTGCACAATGCCAATCTTGTCAGCTCAGCTTATTTGGGCTCTTATCTCTCTAAGCAGGATAGAAATAACTAATTGGCTTCTGTTGTACTCAGGGTGAAGCCAACACTTCATTATAGACCTTCTTATACACATTATATAAGGTATCTACTCTATATAAACATCCTTATAATCTAAGGAGAAAATAAGGCTCCCTCAGAATAACCAAGTCAAAATTCACCACAAACTGTGTTTTGTGCTTTGCCATTTGCTGGTATTTTAAACATGTTTATGGGTCTGCTCCTCTAACGCTGTAAATCGATGGAGTTCTATCCAAGGAGAGTTATACTGACTTACTCCAGTTAGAGATCTGTCCCTTTGTTTTTTTGCCTACAGAAGAGATGAAGTGAGGCATGTGTCGAATTGTATAAATTGACATTAACAAAACTTGAAAAGAACAGCATAAGATGTTCAAACTTCCTCCCATGAAGTGTTTATGATTTGGGCTCTTTTCTCTGAAGGGTACTTACATGATTTCCCTGCCTAAGGGGAAGGTGTTGAAGGAGGAAGCGGATCTGAAGAGGGCAAATTAAGATATCCAGTAGTGCCATGGGATGAATAGCCTCTTTAAAGTTTGTGTGCAACTTGCAAATTAAGGAGGCAGACTTTGTCCTCTGTACAATTTATGAAGTTTGAAAGAAGGCTGCTAAAAGCAAGAAGAAACCTAGAGAGTGAAGCAGACATCCAGTCCAATAATTATACTCCAAAACAAAGGACATTAAATTGCAAATAAGGTCAGATAGGGTTTGAAATATTTAGCTGTAAGAAACTGAGGTTTGAATGTTAGCTATTTTAAATACAGTAACTTTTACTAGGGAGATGGAATCCGAATTTTAAAATTGTCTTGATTTGCCGAAACAACCACTTTTCTTTAGGAGCTGGGTTCTCGTGCCTAACTCTTCTCCCCTACTCCTCCAGCTACATGGGCCCCAGTGCCCGACTTAGTTCCCCTCTTCAGGAATTTGGTGGGAGGGATGTGGAATGGCACAGTGAATCCCTCAACTCCCTTTTTTTCACTGCATCAAACATAAACTATTTGTCTTCACTTTCCAAGGCCCTTTACGACTTAGTTCCCCTCTACTTATTTTCTTTCATTCACTATAGAGAGCTTGACTCCCACTGCCCACAAGGCCAACCTCCATCCCCCTCTTATTAAATTCTCAAACAAGCACCTTTGTGCTTTCTCTGATGTTGCCCTTCACATTTGGGTGAAGCTCCCAATAAACGCCCACAAGGCCACCTCATTAACTGTAAAGCTCGCCTTTGACATGATGCTATAAAAAACTGGAGAGGAGCTCGGATGTTGGTGTACTGAGATTGCTGTCTATTATGCAGACCAATAGGGGTATCTGGTATTGACCACTGTCGGCAGCCAGGATACTGGGCTAGATGGATCTTTGGTCTGACCCAGTATGGCCATTCTTATGTTCTTATGTTCAATATTCTTTCACCATTTCCTTGCACTTCCTCGACAGTCTGTGTGTATCCATCTGTTGTTTCTTGTCTTACTCTTACATTGTAAGTTCTTGGCAACTGGGACTGCCTTTTTGTTCTGTTTGTACAGAGCCTAGCACAGTGGCACTAGGATTATACCAATATTAAAAATAATAACGAGGCTGATGGACTCAGGAAAGCTACCTAGATCCCCCTACATCAGACTGTCCATCTCACAAAGTGTTCCCATGGCCTGCCCTTCTCCTCCCGAATGTGCTAGGGCTCCACATTTAATGATCTTTGGGGCACAGAGCCAGGCCAATCTATTTATAAAATCTTGGCTTTTTTGAGTGTTGGGAGAGGAGGTAACTCATGTTCAAATTATGGGCTGGGGATGGTGCTTCTGATTCCTTTTATATCATGCTGGTGTTGGTGATTAATCTCTAGAGATTGTCTGCCTGCCCACCAGTTACCTACAGTTTGTTACTGGGTTATTTGTAAATGAATTCCAAAGGCAGCATATGGGGCCGGTGAAGCAATATGACAGCTTATCATTAAAAACTAATTATAATAAAATAAGTCATGAGCCAAAAGCTCAGATTCCTACCCTGGCTCCAGATCTGAATTTTTCAGTGCAGGCCCATGTGTCTTAAGGTTTTTTGTTCCTTCTGGAAAGATGAAGTAATTGATTACATCAGCAGGGGGAGCTCTTGCTATAATCAAATGAAAAAAACCTGGACAGTAGTAACAGGCAGTTAGGTGGAAAATGCTGGAGCCCAGTAAGTAGGGCTGTTATTTCATAATGAAAGTGATGTAATCCTCAGAGATAATACAATGAATTTTATTTTATTTAGAGCATCGATAAGGTAAATAAAGATAAATTTGCAACCAGTTTTAAGAAAGCTGCTGACTAGCAACTTTGCCTGCATCAGATTTTGGGTTAAAAAATGTTTAGATCGCATTCTGAAAGAAGGGCACTGATGCCACAGATAACGGAGGCCAGAACAGATCTTTCTATATAGGAAAATGTAGGTGAGGATAAAACTGAAATATGATAACCACCGTAAAATATACAGTTTTACAAAATAGTGGAGCTGATGGTGGAGCCATAATTTTACAGTCTTGACTTTAATAATGCCCTTCTGGTGGTATACTCTAAAAGTTAAATCAATGAGAGACACAATTCTAACTGGTATAGCCAAAATGTAAGGTAAAGGCACTTCACTATTTCTGATCACTTGTTTTATAGTAAGACAATAAACGGCACATTTTAGAATTGCTTTCTGGGAGGAGACTACCTGAACCAAAAGAGTCCTATCAAAGTATTTCACCCTTCCTGATGTAGGAAGATGAAGGCCTAAAACATAAGCCCATGTAACACAGGCCTGGTGTGAGGCCTAGCTAACAATGGACAAAACATGGCTGACATAAAGCAAAGCTAAACTGTGAGTGGGAGGCAGGCCCACACAACTTGTCATGAACAGGGCTGAGAGAGCAAAACATTAATTGGTAATAGGCCTAGGTGTAGAACAGTAATTGGTACTGGTCATAAGTTGAAAGCACATGGTACCACTAGCTCATTAAAAAAAGACCTTAGTGCACACTTCCCACAGATACAGATCCAGGTTCAGGAAAGGGTCTAAAATGACAGCATGATGGATAGAGATGATCTAATTAAACCATGAGGTACAGATGGGTGGTATCTAAGTAGCATCAATGAGTGGTAACCTGACATGTCAGAAGTGATGTGTAAGTTGATAGTACCTGTATATAAAGTGGTGTCTAAGGGGACAGTCTTTGGATGACTTACAGGGCAATGGAAATTTTCCATTGATTGAGTCATTCCATTGTTACAGAGTACATATGCGTAGTGGTTCAATAGAGTCTACTGACAACTATTACTACACATGGCTTTACAATAAACCTGGCTGGGAACTTTCGATTCTTATCTGATTTGTGGTCTTTCAGGTCTGCAGTGGAGATTGAGTGCACAAATTGACATGGAACCCATCACTGAGCACACACACAAGCAGCCTTCTGGTTATCTTCATCAACAGAGCCAGAGACCTGTGAAGAGTAAATCCTGACCTCTCCTGACGAATAGCACCTGGGATGGAAAATCCAAATCCTCCCAGCTCTCATGGTAGATTATTGCATAGCAAGCTCTCTCCTTCCACAGTTTATTTACCTAAGATGGAAGTCTCACTTAAGAGTCCATTTAGGCATTTAAAAAGGTAGTTGGTTGGAAGGATGCAGGTGATTTGAGGGAGTCTGGAGGTGTAGAACTGGTTGAAAAAGGATCTAGAATGGCAGGATGGAAATAGGATAGAGACTGATATAGAGAGAGGAGTAGGAAGTGGTGGGATAACAATAGATGGGAGGCTGGGACAGAACTTGGTGGATTGGGAAATAGGTGTTGAACGAACTCTAGAAACCATACAAATATAGAAAATAAAAATTGAAGAAGGGAAAGCTGATAGTAATTAATGTGAAAAAGAATCTTGAGATTGTAGAAAATTGATAATGGAAGCAAAGGGACATAAGGAGAAATCTATGGCCAGGAGAGTTAAGGACAGTAAGAGGGAGTTTTGAAGGGATATTGAGGACATAATAATAGTTTTGATCATTTACTAGAAGTCACTAGCAGAATTATCTATAATAATGCAGAAAAGGCAGAAATGTTCAAAATATTTTATTTCTGTATTTGGGAAAAAGTAAGAGGATATGGTCATGTCCTAGGATATAATCATTTCCATTTCACTAGTATTTCCAGAGGATGTTAAACAGCAGCTGCTGAAGTTAAACATTTTTAATCAGCCGGTCTGGATAACTTGCATGCAAGCATTTTAAGAGCTCACTGAGGAGCTCAATTGACTGTTCCTGTAGATTTTCAATAAATCTTGGAACACTGGGGAAGCTCCAGAAGCCTGGAAGAAAGCTAGTGTTGTGCCAATATTTAAAAAAGGGTAAATGGGATGACCTGGGTAATTATAGGCCTGTCAGTCTGGTATTGATCCCAAGCAAAATAATGGAGTGGCTATTATGGGACTCAATTAATAAAGAATTTAAAGAAGGTAATTTAATTAATACCAATCAAGAGAACTTTAGGGAAAATAGATCTTGTCGAACTAACTCGATATCTTATTTTGATGTGGTTAGAAGTTTGGCTGATAAAGATAATAGCGGTGATGTAATATACCTTGACTTCTGTATGACATTTGAGTTGGCACTGCAGACATTCCGAATAAAAACCTAGAAGTATATAAAATTAACTAGGCACACATTAAATTGATTAAATGTGACTGTAAATGGGGAATCACCCAAGTGGGTGTGTTTCAAGGGGGTGATCTCATAGGGATCTGTTCTTGGCACTGGGCTAATTAACATTTTTATTAATGACTTGCCAGAAAATCGTCATTGAGAAAGTTTGCAGAAGACTCAAAAGTTGAGAAAGGTGGTAAATAATGAAGAGGACAGTGCACAGATGGAGAGTGATCTGAATTGCATGGTAAGCTGGGTACAAGAAAATATGTATTTTAATACAGTTAAATAAATATATGCCTCTAGGATCACAGATGATAGCCTTATGTACAAGTTGTAGGACTATATGCTGGGACACTGTGGCTAGAAACAAGATTTGGGGGTTGTGGTAGATGTCATAGTGGGTCATCAGATGCAAACCTAAGGTGCAGTGTCCAAAAAGGTAGATGCAGTCCTTGGATATCCAAACATGGGAAATTTAAGTAGGAGGAAAGAGTTTATTTTACCCCCGTATCTGGCAGTGGTGTGACCGCTGCTGGAAAACTATATCCAGTTGTGGTATCCACAGTTCAAGAAGGATATTGATAAAATGGTTTTTTGAATAACATGACCATCCCCGAAATAACAGTTTCCCCAGCTGGCCTGTCGCCGGCGGTTGTGCAGGGCTTTCCCCGCCTCCCTGCAAAGCAGCGGAGGGTTCGCCACTCGCTGCGCCTTTCCCCGGCGACCCTCCTTCCCGCTGGACACCTCGCTCCCTCTCCTCCACCCCCACTTGCAGGCCGGTGGCTGGGTTTCCCCACCTGGTCTGTCACCGGTGGCTACATGGGGCTCCCTCTCCCCCTGCAAAGCAGCGGAGGGTTCGCTGTTCACCATGCCATTCCCTGGCGACCCTCCCTCGCTGGACACAGTGCAGGTCCCGTCAGTCCCGTCACAGGGACATACTGTACTCCCAACCCAATCCCCCTCTCCTCTCCTCCCCTCCCCTTTCCTTCCCCAGAGCCAAACACTTCCCCTCCCTGCTGTAACCCAGTCCCTTTTCTCCCCTAACCTTATGTCCCGGTCCCGGCTGCTAACAAATGCAGGCTAGATCCACGAGCGCACGTGCGGCTCTCAGCAGTCCTGCTGAGAGAGCGGTTGACAGGCGCACTTCTGAGTTCCAGCTGATGCCCTATTGGGAGTTTTACTGTACTGTACTGTACGCATGAGCAGATGAATACACTGTGCACGTGGTCACAGCGCTCCTCCTCTCACTCACATGTTTATCTTGAGTTAACAAACCACGACGTCTTGTACTGAATTGTTAGATACTGTACTGTATCTTGCTGTGTGTTACTGTATCCCTTATCATGAGTGGAAAGTGTAAGGAAAATGATACGTCTGCTTCTGCAAGCAAGAAGCATAGAAAATCATTTACATTAGAAGAGAAACTTGAAGTGATTAAGTGAATTGAAAAAGGTGAACGCAATTGTGATATCTCCTGCGCTTTCAATATACACGAGTCTAGTGTGCACACAATCCATGCCCAAGCTGAGAAAATTAAGGAAAGTTGCAAAAATGCAACACCAGTAAGTTTGAAGAAGGTTGTTCGTACACGAACTAACCTAATGGAAAATATGGAGAGGCGATTGTCTATGTGGATTGAAGACCAAACACAACGAAAGATGCCAGTGAATTTGGCTGTTATTCAGGAAAAAGCCAAAGCTTTATATGATTCTGTTAAAAGAGAATTGAATGAAACTGATGCAAAGCCATTTAATGCAAGTCATGGTTGGTTCGAACACTTTAAAAAGTGTTCAAACTTACATAATATAAAAATAACTGGAGAAGCTGCTGCTGACATGGAGGCTGCTGAATCATTCCCAGCGACATTTGAAGCTACTATAAAGGAAGGTGGCTCTTCGTCTAACCTGGACGAAGCAGGACTCTTCTGGAAGTGCATGCCAGCACGCACATATATCTCTCATGATGAGGCTTATGCACCTGGTTTTAAGGCTACAAAGGATCGTATCACTGTGATGCTATGCACCAATGCCAACGGGGATTGCAAGCTCAAACCGGTAGTAGTTTACCATTCTGCTGACCCTAGAGCTTTAGCTGGGTATTCAAAGGATCATCTTCCTGTTGTTTGGAGATCTAATGTGAAAGCATGGGTAACTGCAAGCATCTTCAAAGACTACTTCTGCAAACGCCTAACTATTGAGTTGAAAGACTACTGTTTGCAAGAAAATCTTGCTTTCAAAATTTTACTTCTTCTAGATAATTCACCAGGGCATCCTTCTTGCCTTACTGATCTGTCAGAAAATATTTGTGTGTTATTTTTACTCCCCAATACAACCTCATTAATTCAACCTCTTGATCAAGGAGCGATAGCTGCTTTCAAGGCGTATTACTTGCGCCGTACGTTTGCTAGGCTTATAAGGGAGACAGATAGCGAGAATAAGCCTATAATCAAGGAATTCTGGAGAAAATGTAACATTAAAGATGCTATAGATATTATAGTAGAGGCTTGGGCAGAAGTTTCATCAAGTTGCCTTAATGCAGTCTGGCACCGTATATGGCCTGCATGTGTTCATGAGTTTAGGGAGTTTGACACTGAAATATCTGAAGCTAAAATGCAGATTGTAGCCCTAGCCCATGAAGCAGGATTAGAGGAGGCGGATGCTACTGATGTGCAAGAATTGCTTGACTCTCATGGGGAGGAGTTGTCTATCGACGAGTTGAAGCTTCTGGATGAGCAGCGGCTGGAAAATGAGCCTGAACATGCTGAGCCAGTTATTCAAACATTATCAATGAAAGTTATGGCTGAAGCATTTAAGCTTATAAGTGATGCAGTAAACATTTTTTATGAGAACGATTCTGATCGCGTACAGAGCTCAAAAGTAGCGAAAAGCTTAGAAAGTGCTATATCTTGCTACCAGCAACTTTACAATGAAAAACAAAAAGCAGCAAAGCAGCTCTCTATCAAAAGTTGTTTTCATGTTCAACCTAAAAAAAGATCATCTGATGAACAAGATAGCCCTGTTTCATCTACATCCTCTAATGTTGATGTTGACGACTCAGCACCAATAGAAAATTGACTTCGACACCACTGCTTGAAATGCAACCCCTACCTTTTCCATTATTTTCAATGGGAAAATTGACCCCGCATAACACGTTTTCACTTAACACGATCATTTTCTAAAACGTATCTATCGTGTTAAATGAGGAATTACTGTACTCAAAGAACTCAGTCTATTCAGCTTAGCAATGAGGAGGTTAAGGAATGACTTTATGATAGTCTACAAATACCGGCATGAGCACAAATATGTAATAATGGGCTCTTTATGCTAGCAGAGAAAGTTATAACACAATCCAATGGCTGGGAGTTGAAGCTAGACAAATTCAGACTGGAAATAATATGTACATTTTTAATGGTGAGTGTAATTAAGCATTGGAACAATGTATTAGAGGGTGTGGTGGTTTTTCCATCAATGAACATTTTTAAATAAAAATAGGATGTTTTTTAAAAGATCTATTCTGAGAATTATTCCAGAGAAGTTCTATGGCCTATGATATGGAGGTCAGATTAGATGACCAAAATGGGCCTGTCTGGCCTTGGAATCGATGAAATCTGTGAACTTGTTTTTGGTGGGTAGCAGGGTCTAGGAAGAAGGAAGCAGGGGGTAGGAGGGAGGACAAGGTAGAGTGGAAGCCCAAGAGGTATAGCTAGGGAGCTGTTAGGGGAAACTGTTTAAAAAGAGGTGCAGGCCATGTGAAGGCCAGATAGACACAGTGAAGAGGGTAGAGAGGAAACCAAGAAGCAGCTAGTTGAGTGCCTGCCATCAAAGGGTTGCAGTGTGGATTGAGGGGACTATTACAACCACAATGTGAATGAGTTTGCAGCTTGACACTACAGAGGCACCCTGGAATGAGGGAGTTTATTACTAAGCCTCCTTCACAGCTATTTGTGCCCTTCACAGGTATGAGCATGCTGTACAATTTTAGCAATAACCCAGACAACACACATTGTAAAATCAAAAGAAAGAGGAAAGAAAATTGTTTTTTCTATTTGGCAGTACAAGAGGACTCTTAGGTGTGAATGTCAACATCTTTTCCCTAAAGCATTTATTGGCTGTCAGTCGGGGGCATGCCAACATATTCAGGTCAACAAATGGAACTGACTGACTACAATTGAACCAATCTTAGGTGTTAATGTCACTTGCCAGCATCAGCCCTGAATGGGTTGGAATGCTGGGCAGATAGTGTGAACTGCTCTCAGTGTTAGAAATCTCAAGTTAACATGGAAGAGTCACACTGAATGGTGTTAACAAATCTGCCGTTGTCCTAATGCTTGACAATGGGGAGAAGTATTGAGTTGAGCAGGGGATGAGGAAAAATTCTGTGTTAATTAAAAAATGCATGGATGAAATTTGATATGAGGATGGAGAAGTTAGATGGATGGAGGAAAAAGGTTGGAGGATGGAGACTTCAGTCATATCGTCAGTGTGATAGTGGTGTATTGAAAATTAAGTAAAGACGTCCAATTCATTTCTGAAAAAAATTAGCATAATTAAATAATATGTTCCAAGAAATATGCCTCCAAACTTTGCTGAAAAATATCCATCCAGAGGGGATGTGGATGGTTATTATAACCAGTGAGAGTTGGTTCTAAAATGCCAAAATTTCTGAAGTTCATCTGTCACAAGGACTACATTGAGGATAGTTTTCTACACTCTGAGAACTTGGCAAAGCTCTTATTGACTTCAGTGGTAAAGGATCAGGTCCTGATTGGTTACATGCTCCCTGTAGCAAGAAAAACTATTTCTTGTTATATGTGTGGTGTTGTTTTCCATGCTGGTTTACAGTGGATTGTTATTTTGTTAATGATTGTGGCCAATCTTTCATTTAATCAGTGGCTCAATTGATTTTAAATATAGTACCCAGGAACCTTATGTGTGCAAGGTGTTTTTAACGACTTCCTTTGACCTGACTCCTACAAAATATATTAGGTTTCCTTCTGACCTAGTCCCAGCGTTAACAAACATAATAAACTATTAATTAACCACTAAATGTGATTTATCTTCCTTTGGATTTAATGTTACTCAGTAGCTCAGGAACCATCCCCTGACTCCAGATTACCTGTCTTCCTGAATTAAATTCTATGAAATAAATGGTTAGTACTTAGATCACTAAGTGTGTTTAATGGTTCTCCTTTTTTACCCAGATTTAAGTCTAAGATTTAAGAGTGCATATAACACCCTGAACCAGGTCTATCAAGAGCAATTAGTCACTTGACAGATAACTCCAGTTTCAGATCTCTGGATTTTATGGGCTTTTTTTGATGACTAGGAAATAAAGCAGATTCTAGTTAGACTGCACAGATGTAATAAGGCAGTACAAGTAAGTCAGTTTTAGATGAAGGAAAAATTGTTTAAAAGTGGCTGCTGTTACCTCATTTTCTTCCTTTAATTTTTCCTTGTTTAATTGATCATTAGAATTATTATTACAGCCTGTAATCAAAAGTCAGTTGCTTGGTGAACTCATGAGATGTGATCAGGGGTACCAAACAGGAACATTTCAGAAAGGGCATGTGTGAGATGTTACTTCTAGGTATAATTTACAGTTGATATCATGCTGACAAATGATGGAACTGTGGCTTTGAACTGCAAGGAATATGTCCTCTTTTCTTTCCTGCTTGAAGCCAGAAGGGACTTCCTGTGTATGAAGGATAAGTTGGTGGCTGCGATGAAATAATTGCCTGCTGTGTAGACATGGACTGTTATTTCAGAATAGTGCTAGTTATTTCAAAATAGTGTTGCAGTGTAGACATACCCAGAGAGAGACCAAATCAGGATACTTCATAAACACAAGAATTCAAGGTGTCATTTTTACCCATCCTTGTCTGCTTCCAGATGTGTATCTTCTGACCACCAGATATAAGTGGACCAGGTGGGAATGCTCTAAGATACACGTTTCCAGTGGATACCAATTCCCCAGCATAGAACCATATAAGTTCTCTCTCAGCATTTGGCTGGTCAATGTAATAGCGGGGTGTATGGGACGCATCTGTGGATGCTCATTGGCTTAACTTTTTAAAAAATCAAGATTGTCCACAAAGGGTATGTCTGCACTGCAACACTATTTCAAAATAACTAGAGCTATTCCAAAAGAACATAGTCTGTGATTACACAGCAGGCAGTTATTTCAAAATAGTGTCAAAATACTGTCAAGCTGGAGGACGTCTTTCTCCGACTCCTGTAATCCTCATTGTATGAGGAGTAAGGGAAGTCGGAGGAAGAGTGCTCTATTTCAAAATAAGTGCCATGTAGATGCTCCCTATTTCAAAATAAGCTATTTTGAAATAAGTTATGCAATTGATGTAGCTCAATTTACATAGCTTATTTTGAGTTAAGTCCTGCAGTGTAGACTCACCCAAAAGGATCTTCATCTGTTCAAGGAAGAAAGATGGTCTTTATTGGGGACTATAAAATAAGAAGGATGGAAAAAACATTCTGCAAGGGTCAGGCAGACAACAATATGATGCAGGCCTGCCAATGTGGGGGAGGGCAAAGAGGACAATTGCCCTGGCACTTAGTGATTCAAAATGGCCTGGGGCTCCAGGCTGCTGTGGCTACGGCCAAAGCCCTGTGTGGCACACTGCAGGCAGCGCAGAGGGCTGCCGGGGGAGGCTAGCTTCATCTTTGCCCCTTCCACACAAGATCCCACCACTTCTGGGGTGTGGTGCCATTCCCTGCCTTGCCCAGGGGCCCAGCAAGTCTGTCAACCCCACTGCTATGGTTTGTTGTCTTCTCAGAGTCAAGATACTAGCCATCATTCCAACACTAAATAGGCTTCTGAAGTCAAGGGGCAAAGAGCCACTGCAGATGGTATGGGTCGGTAGTGATGACTATGGCTAGGATTCAGTCGTGTGTATTTGTAGTAAAAGTCAGGGACAGGTTACTGACAATAAACAGAAATTGACCTGTGACCTGTCAATGACTAATACTTTAAATACCCCTGACTAAATCTTGGGGGACTTTCACTGCTGGGGAACTATTCTGGGGGTCCCTTGTTGGGGATCATTGCTGCGGAGATGTCCTGGATGGGGCACTGCTGGCAGGGGCTGTGGGGTCAGCAGCACCAGCTGTAGGGGATGACCCACGGCTGCTCCTGGGAGTCATTGACAGTGGCTGCTCCAGCTGCCCCAGGCTCATTGCTGGGACTTGCTGATAACAGCTGCTGGGGAGCTTTCTAGGCTTGGTTGCTGCTCAGGGCAGTGCTAGAAGTGGTTGGTATGACTGGCCCCCCAGGCTGTTCTACCCCTGTCTGGCTGCAGAACTGCTCCAGCAGCAGCCTGTGTGGCTGTCCCTAGGCTCACCCAGCCAGCTACATGGGCCACCCTGGCTGAACCATGTTGGCTGCTGTAGAAATCACGTATGTTGCAGAAAATCACAGCATCTGTGACTTCCACAACCTCTGTGATAGAGATGGAGCCCCACTAATGACTCTGTATTGAAGGAAACTTCAAGAACCCAGAAGGGTGCTGAAACAGAGGAATATCCAAATAATCTTGGCATTTCACCTGATCCCACAAGCAATGGAAGACAGACAGAAAGCAGAAGATTCTGGAAGGGAACATCTGGTTAGATCAGTAACATAGATGTTTTTAGCTTTGTGTCTCATTGACTCACTTGTGGAAAGATACAGCTGTACAGTTGGGATGGCTTCTCTCTCCATAGAAAGGGAATGTGATGCTGTATATAAACCCCTGTACTGGCAGAGACAATTAATGGGAGTTAAAGGTTAATGGGAGCTGGCAAGGACAATTAGCTGATTATGTGCCACCTGGAGGGGAGACAGCTCATTATAGATTAGGCACAGCTGGGAAAAACTGGGCTGGGTGGTTCCTATACAGGAAGAACTGAGAGAGAAGAACTGTAGTAAGTAACTTACCTCCTGGAATATACTTCTCGGAAGCTGCCCCTATAAGAAGAGATTCTCAGAGTGTACTCCTGATGAACAGCCTGCAAGAGAGGAATAGTAGTAAGTAGGCCAAGGACCCAGTAAGTGGGTAGGAGAGACTGTTATGTATGCATTGGGGCACTGCAGTTTCTGTAGAAGAATGTACTCCTTAGGGATGCTGTTGTTATTACCCATGAGCTCTTGCCTAGAGAGGAAGGGATTTCCTAAGGAGGGGGGCTGGTTCTGTTTGGTTTCCTCCTCGCTAGAATGCAGTCTTCTGTGTTCTGATAAAACAAAATAAGAGATTATTGTTACTGCTTAAAGCAAGTGATGACATGAGTTTCTTGCCACACAAATACAACATTCCTCATACAGGGTCCTGGATTTTGAGCAAATAGAAACGAGTGAGCCTACATTCCCTTATCAAACCAGAAAACCATTTTATTAAAGCCTTGACTAAGTAAGGCAATAATGAATATTTGAGGTAGATGGTAATTGGTCCATCACTGAAGGAGGGAAAGAGAGGCAAAGTTTCTCTGTCTCCTAGTTTTTCCACAAGTGACCACTGTCAGAGAACTAAACTTCCTGGGTGAAGCTGGTTAGGGTAGTCAGTGTGGCATTAACCTAATAGCAAAAGGGGTGGGCGAAAAGAGAACTCATTTAGCACGGCACCCTGGTGTTCTGAATAAAATTCCTCAAGGAAACAAAGGTCATCAAGAGATTTATTTTCAAATAGGAGAACCATTTACAAGCACAAATGTGATCTAGTTGCTATTAGTGAAACCTGCTAGGATGATTCCCATGACTGAAATGTTAAGATCAATTTTTATAACCTCTTTAGGGAGGATCAAAAGGTCAGATAGGAAGGGGATCTGGCATACTGGGAAAAATAAGAGAACGTGTGTCTGAGTCACTGATGACTGAAAAAAAAAAGTTGAGCTATCTACTAGATTAAGTATAAAATGGGGGTTTTAGTTGTTTGGTACAGACTATCAATTTACTATAGGTAACTGGATTTCTGGATCTTTACACTCTGAGCTATAATGTGTGTATGGTGGGAGAGGGGAAAGATTCTGGGGGATCTCAGTCTAAACAAAGTTTATGTAATAGGGAAGTGGGGAGAAGAGAAGGAAAGAATAAGGTTACTATTAGAACTACCCATTCTGTTTTATGGCAACTTGTGAGGTTTCAAAACTAGTTTGTGAAACAACAACACTTTTTCCCATGAGAACAAAATTGTGTGGAAATGTTTTTGAGAGCAAAACTAGAGCTTTTGGGACAGTACATGTGTTTATGTAGTCTAGGTTTGGAGAACTGGCTTGAAACATAAGATGCTGGTTCAATGTTGTGTTGGCCTGAAATACTGCAGAGTTTTTCATCTCAAGTCATACTGAATCAGGCAGAGAAGAGATTCATACTAGGTTCCTTCTACATCCTAGGCCAGTACATTAATCACCAAGCTACACAGTGTGAGAACATGCTCTAAGTCTGTCTGTTTCTTTCTAATGAAAATTTGAGCCAAGCCAATAGATCTCTAAAAAATGTTTTATCTGTGGCTAAATAGCATATTTTGATGAAATGTCTGTATAAATGTTCTAATCAGCTCTAGTTAGCACAAAAACTCATTTTCCTCATGTTGAATAATAACTTCAGCAACAGCTAATTGGTTAGAGCAACAAATAAGCTAATAAGTAGTTTAAAGATGGAATGTAGATAATTGCAAGATGTGCCTTTGATGTAATGAGTGATATTTCCTTCTCATCATTAAAAGCAAACATGCAAGTATTTATGCAGATGGTGCTGATGAGTTAATCTAAACTCAGAATTAATCAGGCTTCTTTCTTCTACAGTATCTTCAGTTTTTTAAGGTAAGTAGGGGCAGTTACAGGCCTTAAAATCAGGATGGAAATAGCATAAGCGTATTAATGAATGCACATCTGCTTTTGATTGAAAGGTCAAGAACAGAACAGCATAACTCTGGAACTAATTAAACAAGTATAGTTGAAATGTTCACACTAGTAAACTGATTCCGAAAGATACAGATGATGCCAAAGTAGTTAGTATCAATAGTGCATCTCCTAGCCTATACCTGCTCAGTATAATATAAACTATACTTTAGAAAGAATTCAAATTGAAGATTTATCTGCAGATTATAGGGCGGACTTACTCTGGCACAAGTGGGTGGATTTCTATATCTGTTAACCTGGCATTAGCCATTGTAATTGACTATTATATAAAAGCATGATTTCACGTTCAGTAGATGGATCAAACAAAGGCCTCTAATTCTGGGTCCTTAATTCTAATATTTTGGAACTGTATTAAAATAGAGTGGGGGTTAGGTTTTTAATTTCTGTTTTAAACTGAGTGACTCAGAAGAGTATAGGCATCACGGGTTTGCAAACTGAAGCCCTTTGTTTATTTGCAGAACAAGTGCATTATGGAGAGAAGCAAGTTTTCTTGCAATACCCAGTATTATGCCTTATTCCCAAACTAGAAGGACTCCCTGAGAGGGTATTTCAGTATCTATTCCAATGAAACTCTGGCTGGTTAGAGGTACAATGGTCAGTGGAGAAAGGAAGAACTCTGTCTATTGTAGATGGCAATTAAGTATTAAGATGAAGTATAATAGTTAATAAACCAAAGCACAGGTATCCTGTCACTATTGTACAGCTTGACCCAAGCTGCTTAAACTAAGGACTCGATCCAGTGCTCGTGGAAGTTAATGGGAGTGTCTTGGTTTACTTCAATTTAAGTCAAACCAGTCCCTGAGTTTATATATAGCATCTGGACACAATGCAAGCAGCCACACTTTCCAAACTCCGTGCAATCAATCAGATTAGCTTTCACCCTGATGCATTGGTTAAACTTGGCTTTTCTGTTCTAAAAGACTATTACTATTTCTACTGAGCTTCCTTTATGCAGAAGGAAGAACGAAGATATACAGAGAATACAGAATACAGAGAATACAGAATTAAAAAATACACCAGAGAATACAGAATTAAAAAATACACATCACAAAGAATTAAAATGAACTGAAAATTACGGTTTCGCCTTTCTTTGAATGAGGAACTGTGGTGCTGCTGAGGTCATAAATGAGGATAATCTGCAGGCTCAGTTACATGATTTAAAATGGTGGCTCAACTCCAGAGTGTTGGCAGGTCTTGTGCTTTTAAATGCAGAAGGAACACTCAGTTATTTCTCTGAGTTTTATAGATGCCTGGGTTGGAGAGTACCTCCGTGTGTGCTCTGCTGCTGATTTTTCTTTCTGAAATTCTTCTTTTGGCCTTCATATCAGGGTTGGTCCTGCTGGGCGGGCTGGGGATTGGAGTTGATGACCTCTTGGGGTCCCTTCCAGTTCCAGTATTCTATGATGGGTTTGATTATAATTAGAATGCTCACCTGAGTTAGTTTCTTTCAGGTGCTTCTCTGCTTTTTCTCTCCACTGCCTCAGTGGTAGCTTGCTGGGTCACACAGTCATTGAATTTTTTGCAGTGATGGACAATTAGTAGATGTATTTTGTGAGAGAGATGTCTACTCCCCCACTCCGCCAAAACTGGAATGAGCCTCTTATTTCCTGCAGACCTTTTTAATTATAACATTGAGTACTACCGGGATCTAGGTTGAAGGCTCTATATCCCATTTTCAGTAGGGGGAACAATTCTCTCTCTGCTATCTTGAACTGTCATTGCTGTAACCACCACTGTTAATACCTGCACCATTTGCAAAATAACTGCAGTAGTAAAAAGATGTCTTTTTTTTTACTCTACAGCTATATTTTTATTTACCTTTAGATCTATGAAAAACATGTCAATATCCTGTGCCTCCTACCTATTTTTAATTTTGGAGGTGGCTAAACATTTAACACATTGACTAAAAAGTCCTTTTCAAATTCTGTGCATAGTCCTGGAAGGAAAAGAGAGATGGTTGTCTATATAAAAGTAAGTAATGTTTCACATCTCTTGGAAAGTTGCTAACACCAAGTTGGAAGATGAATGCTTGTATGCTGTGTGAGTGTGGGATATACCATGGTAATACTAGAATCTAATTATATAAGACTTTTAACACCAGCCTGGGTAAAGTACCTGAAACTATAGTGGAAAAACATGTATATGCAGAAAATGAATAAGATGATCTAGTAAGTCTTTTATGAGGCTTGAAAAGCCATTTTAAATGGCTTGGCTTCTAAAATGTTATCCAGTGCCTGACTTAAAAGTCTATGTATTATTAGAATACATATTTTGCATAACTCTGGTTTAAGGATATTGCTGGGTAGATAACCAGTTAAGAGGAGTCAAGACAAAGTCAAGTGCCTTAACATTCTTAACTGGCTATTATCTCACTTTTAATTTCCTTAAAAGCCATATGACTTGTCTTTATGAAGTGTTTAATGGTATTTCGTTTTCACCTTGATCTTGCAAGCCTGTTGCTACTGTAAGTTTTGTTGGCTGCTCTGCTTCTTATCTTCAAGAGAAATGGATGCTTATCTGCTCTGATGTACAGGTTTCTAATTTTTTCATATTCTTGAACTGTTATTAATGTTTTGGAATTTCGCACTTTTTATAAATGTGGACTTATAAATCTTTCAGCAATCTGGTCTTTTTTTAATTGACTAAATGATATGGCCTGTAGGTGATGGATGACTTTATGCCACATTTATTCTAGCTTTGAAAAATAGCCCAAAAGTATTTTAGATGTGATATTATAGCACTTGATGTTCTAAATTGAGTTTTTGTGCTAGGAAAGGTACTTGATTGACAGCTGCTGTTAATTTAAGCAATAGCTGCAGGGTAGCAAAGTTCTCCTGCCATCTGACCAGTCAACTCTGACTTGGAGGGACTATTTCCAAGGGTGGAAGAGTAGGTCGGTCTCTTTGCCCATTTAGGCCTTGGTTTATCTGCTAATTTTGTCCTTTGTACCGATGTTGGAGGGAAAGTTTTGGATATGTGGTGTGGACTGAGACCACCAATTCATTACTCACAGGCCATTATTCTCTCAGTGTGAATATGATGTAGGTTTGTACTTTGAACCCTATGCTCCATTACCAGATAGTGGAGTAGACACTGTGCGTGAGGTAAGTTTAGTATTCTGTGCTGAGGAGGACTGGGTGGAAAGGGAGCCATACTGTTATAGTGGACACCAGAGAGGATTTAAGCTTGATCCAGAGGAAAGACTTCAACTGAAATGAAATGAGGCATAAAAGATCTGCCAAGGAAGGATTATGGGGTTGGCAGATCCCCGTCTAGACTGCTGCGCTGTGCCGACAATCAGCTGATTGGCACAGCGTGGCGGCCATTTTGATTTAAATGTAGTGGCGATTATTTAAATCGCAGCTTCATTTCCCTTTGCTGTCCTGCCTTAACTGAATAAGCTCACACTCTTTAAAAGAATAAGTCATTTCACCTTAAATTTGCCATATTTTGATGCCAGCCCAAAGATGACTTTTTTTTTTTTTCAGACACGGGTTTTGAAAAAAAAAAATTACAATCTCTGAAAAAACATTTAAAGCTTTTTTCTCCTCTTTGTGCATGAGTGTAATCAAGATAGCTAAATTTCACCACTGATGTTTCCTGGATAGATGTTTAGGGTAAAATACTCCAGGAAAAAATAACTTTTATGTATATGCACTATGAAACTTCCACTAAGTTTAGTTTACAGAACTAAGGAATAACATAGGGACAGAGGTAATTTAGTATTTAAAGCCCCGAACCTGCAAATGACCTTTTGGAGTCAGACACTTTTATATTGTATTCCTCTTACATTTTGTTTTTGGGAATTCTGTACAAGGACACCGTCATACAGCTTACTCTTTCTTGCTCTTAAATTAAAGGCCAGTTAAGAATAATTTCTAGTGTCTTTGATGTTATGTTGCAACTGAGGGGGACTTGCATTAGGGTTTTCAAATTAAGGCCCTGAACCTGCAATGGGATCTTATCAGATAGAAATTTTGTGACCAGGCAGATGCCCACTACCTTCAATGGAACGTCGTGTGCAGGTAGGGTTTTGGATGTGTAAACTATTTTGCGGGATCAAGAACTAAGAATGAGATCTATCAGGAATGTGGACATGGGCTGTGATTTATATGGGCTTGTGGGCCTGGGGCTCTGCTTCACCAATATTTGGACCTGGGTCTCTCCCCTGGCCCTGCCCGGAGTGAGCCCCGGCCCCTACCTGCTGGCCCCCCCACGCGTCCTCCCACCCTGGCCCCAGAGCATCCCCCCTCCGTCCTGTCCCTAGCTTTCAGTCCACCTCCCCCTCGCCAGCGCGTGCTGCTGGCTGCTGCTACCATGTGCAGCATTTACGGGTGAGTGGGGTGACGTCACAGCCCGGGACTTTAAAACTGTTTGGCACGACATTGTGCCACACGGCCAAGCTTTGCGTTCAGATTTCGGGGACGTCTGGGGCCTGAGCACAGACTCCGGCCCTGCAAAGCGGAAGGCAGAAGGTAAGGTGAGGGGAGGAAGGGGCTTGTGCGGAGGGGGAAGAAAGGGGAAGGCACGGAGGGGAGCGTGGAGAAGAGACAAATGCCAGGGGGCCAAGTACAGGCAATGAGGAAAAGGGCAGGAGGGGATGTGTCAGTGGGAGGGGGGACAGGGTGATGCTGGGAGAGGAGAGGGTAAGAGCATTGGGGGCTAGAAGGGGGAGGGGGAGGTGCTGGGAGAAGGCTTGAAAGAAGGAGGAATGGGGGTAGAGAGTGGTGAGGGGATGGGCATCAGAGAAAAAGCAGGCAAAGGGGGTAGAAGCAGTAAGAGAAGGGGGAGGCACCAGGAGAGTGCAGGGCTAAGGGAAGGTGCAGGTTCCAGGGGATTCTGGGGGTGAAGCGGAAGGGCAGACACCTGCAGGAGAGGGATCAGCACCAGAGGAGAGAGGCGAGGGAGGTGTTAGAAGAGGGGTAGCTCACATGATCAGAGTGCGGCTACTGGAGGAGTGGGCACAGGGGGCAGAGAAGGGCGGGTGGAGGGTCGCAGGAGGGCTGAGGGCAGTGAGAAGGGCAGGAGTCAGGACAGCAGAGGAGAGTGAGGAGTTTGGGGGGCAGCAGGCACCAGGGGAGCTGATGGAGCAAGGGTAGGAGACATGGTAGCAGAGAGAAAAGGTAAAGGTTTATAAAATATTTATTAATAACTTAGGTGCCACAATGGCACATGTAAACAAGCCACATGAACTCAGTACTGGTGCACAACACAATTCATTCTGATCACGGAAGGAAACTCTTAGGCTATGTCTACACTGGCAGCTTCTTGAGCAAGAACAGTGTAGACATAGCCTAAGAACATCTTGCGCAAGGGGTCTTATGCAAGAAGTCTTGCACAAGAACACGTCCACACTGCCATGTGCGAGCTGTGCTCTTGTGCAAGAGCCTTCATGGCAGAGTGGACACTCTCTTGCGCAAGAATCCACAGAGCCGCTACACTGCCTACCTGCTCTTGCACAAGGAAATTTACAGTACGGTATGGTAAGAGGGAGCATCTTGCACGAGAGCTACACTCTTTTCTAACAGGTGTAAGTTATCTTGCTCAAGAGGGCAGTGTGGATGCTCGGCAGGGATTTCTTGCACAAGAAACCCCTCCGGCTAACGTGGCTATTGGAGCTTTCTTGCGCAAGAACGGCTGTACTTGTGCAAGAAGCCGTGAGTGTAGACATAGCCTTAGAGGGAACCGTTCCCCCAGCCTCTCTGCCCCTGAGTTAATGTCACACACATTGGGTTAATGCAATTGCAGGATAGTTGCATGAGGGGGGTTTGATGGGGGGCCAAACTAATCCCTGTTGGTAGGAGGATGGTGGGAAAAGCCCTTCGAGAGGGGTGACATGATGCTTTTTACTTGTGGTCATGTGTCCATCTTGCCCCGAGTGTGTTACCTCCAGAGGCCTGGTTAATGGGGGGTCAGGAAGTGTGGCTAATGGGGCACCACCAAAAATTATACAAACCTGCCGCCCCTGAATGTGAATGAGCCTCACAAGGGAATCTCATTTGGGTCTTTTAAAGAAAGTTACTAGACAAAACAAAGGTGAGTCTGCTGTTGGGAAACAACCCTCTACTGGAAGAAGAATGGACTCAGTATAGTAGATCTCTTCCATTTTGTAACTAATGTCAATCTGGTGGCCCCTCTGTTCTAGCTGCTATTTCTATGGGATTGTTTCAGTCATATTCACTGGACTTCATAGTCATCCTGTTGTGTACATTGTAATAGTACACAGTATGGCTCTGTCCTGTGTAGCCTCCAAACAGTTATTAATTAAGTGTGTGTGGAAACCTAACTGCTGCTTGCCAGAAGATGTCAGCCTTGTTTATGTAAAAAATGCAAGAAATAAAATGGCAATAATCTTCTCACAGGTTCACTGCCTCTCTCTCCTAATCTTGCTAAATTTCCTCTGGAGCTCTCTGTGTGTGGGTTTGGGGGGGAACCCACCTTGTCTTTAGGCTGATTGACACTGGACTACATGTCACTCATGCTGCTACCTCTCTTTGTGTGCTTCAAATACTGCTCGTAAATTAACAAAAAATCTACTTAGGTAAGTGGCCTCATACAGCCAAACAGTGGGCTAATAATCTGACAAAAGGTCTGTTTTATATGCACCAATCTGTTGTCTGTCACTAGTAACCTTTTAATAGACATAATTTAAGGGAATTCAAGCAGTTTTCCCCAAACACCTGCAGTTAGGAAATAATATATCTATCATGAAAGTAAAGAAAGGCTGAAGCAGCAAACAGTTTACTTTTCCAAGATTGAAATTCTTGTAGCCAGTATAATTTGTGTTGAGGGAGGCTGAATGTTCTTTGCAATTGTTGTCAGATTTGATTAGATAGCAGCTTGTATTCGTGTAAAGAAAGAAAACTCAATTAAAAAAATTGAGTTGCAGAGATATTTAGGGCTACAAGGGGCTCAACACTTCAATGATATTCTGTAATATTGTGCCTGAAAACAACATGTTGTTGTAAATGGTGTCAAATCAATGGTCATCTAAAAATTACTTATAAGAAAGCTGATGTGGGTACTTTTATTGCTTAAAGGCATTTAGAGAATGCTGATTCAGTCACACAGCACGAGATGTGCTAGCAACTAGAAGGTCACTTTGTAGCATCAGGGTTCATATCTTTGTCAGTTTCTTATAGTGACATTCTAAGGGATGACTGCTTTTGTGGTCACATTTTTGGGCAAATCATGTGCCATATATCCATTTTGTTCACCTGCTAGTGACTGGCAATCATTTTCCTCTAAGTTGAGTGGGTACAATATTTTATGACCTATGCAAGCATTGGCTTGAAAAATGCATTGTGGTATGAACAGGTACTTTAGAATATTAAATAGTTGGATGGGGTTATTATACGCTGTCCTGTGGCTTGCATGAATGTTAATAGTTGCATATACAGATTTGGAAGAGAATGAGGAAATTAGCCTCTGGATGGGTGTCAGCAAAAAGTACCTTACGTTAAATTATGGAGCAATATTCTTTTTCCTTTAAAGAGGTTCCATCTGGTCAAAGTTGCTACCAATTTACATTAATTTGAAGTGCAGTCATAAGTGATCTTCAATTCCACAGGCTACTGAGGTCATTTGATTAATCTATCCAGGGACAGATGTAGGTTCCCAATTCAATGCATATACTGGCTTGGGGATGGCATGTCAGAGGACCCAGGCCTGTGTGATCATTGACCTCCCTTGGCACACTGTGAAGCTAAGATGAATCCACTCAAGTTATGCAGTCAGTGTGTGTCAGTGAAAGCATGTTGGCCCCCATATGCATGCTCTCATTAAGAAATAAATAGGTCTTAGTTTGCAAAGCTACAGTGAGCTAAGGCCACTTCACTTCTGCATCTGTACCTGAATTTCCTGAGTTCCCCTCTAAACAAGCCTTATTAGACTGACCTGAGAATTTCCTTCCTGCTTCTGTCTGAGACTGGCCTCTCATTCATTTGAATGAACCTTTCTGTTTCACACAGCAATAAGATGATTATTAATTGCCTCTAGGTACTTACCTAACTGACCTCAAACTCCACTCTGCTAGCAATCCAAAGGTACTGGAATTTCACTATGGAATGGAAGAGCATTCTGAGGATGCCAAGATTTGGGGCAGGGCTGACTTTGAAAATGCCACTTGGTTCTAGGTGGAGGGTAGTCATTTTCCTCTGTCTAGAAATGCTGTGGTTTCCCTCAGGACTCCTGCCAGTGGCATGACAGCAAGGCAATGCTGCAGAAAATGCATTATATTTAAAACTTGGAAAGGAAAGATGCCCTCTGTAGTGAGGTAGCTTTAGTGGACATTTTGACTATTCCTGTTTTCAGTGGCCTCCTAACATTTTTCACTGAAAGGAGTGAACAGAAAAGGCACTGTTGTTGCCAATGAAATAAATGAAGATATTCGTTTCCATTCAGTTAATAGCAGCAATTCTCCTTTCTCCCCCTGTTTTATTTTACTTTCTTTCTTAGGTCCCTTGCTGTCACCCAAAATGAGAGGCCCAGTGTCCCAAAGTTGTAACTTTCTACTAAAGGCTTGAGTTTAACATTTGAATTTTTAAACTCACCCTGAGTATTGTTCTTTGTGAAGTTTTAAAAGAGTAAACAGTACAGAAAAACATACATTTGCAGTACTAAATCTTTAAATTCACTTCTCAGCTAGTTTAAACCATACTTCCATTGATTTGTTAAACAAAATTATCACCAAGTGGAAATCTACCTCAAAAGTCTATACAATACAGTTGACCATACTTTAGCATTATAAGTGGAAGAGGAAAAATGGGTTGACCATGCTTGTCATGTTAGAACTGGTTGGGAAAACTATCCCCCATCTCAACCTATTTCTACTTCATCTTCCACTCCCCTATCCTGCCATATACACTCTAAGCACGTGCAGAGAAAAATGTAACTTCTTGGCAAATATCCTCAAACTCCAAATTATGGTTTTGAGATGTTGTGGTCCGATATGGCAGTTGGACTGCTGAGCTCTCATGCTTTCATAGTCCTCTACAGTCTAACCAGGGAGAATGGCTCATATATTCCATGATTCATCATGGCCTTGACTTTTGGATTGCAATTTTGGTGCATATTGGGATTTCCTGGTCCTGTATCTCATGGGAGATACAGTCTGTAGATGGGGAACTCAGTCATAGAGGAGAGTAGGGGAAACAAGGCACCTGAACTACAAGTCTCATTATAAAATGTTGCCACAGCATTTAATTTAAATATAGGTTATTTCACTTTCTGAAAAAAATTGGAAACTTTGATAAACTTGAAATAAACTACGCAACTTGAGCTATACCATTGACGTAGCTCAAGTCAAAATAGCTTATTTTGACTTTGGGTGCATCTACATAGCACTTATTTTGAAATATAGCACTCTTTCCCCAATTTCCTTTACTCCTCATACAGTGAGGTTTACAGAAGTCGGAGTAAGAAGTCTGTTATTTCGAAATAACGGGCTTGCTGTGTAGACGCACACTACATTATTTTGGAATAAGAAGAGGTTACTCACCTTCGGTGCAGTAACGATGGTTCTTCGAGGTGTGTCCCCGTGGGTGCTCCATGTCTGGTGTCGGGCTGGTCCCGGCGCCGCGAATCGGAGCTTGCCATAGCTGTAATCGACCGGGTCGCGCATGCACGAGTAGCATTCGCGCCTTTGAACAGCCGCGTGCGACCCGGTCCCCGCCAGTTCCTCTCACCGCCATCTGAAAAAGATAATAAAGAAGATTCCGTAGCGGGGAGGAGGGTGGGTCGTGGAGCACCCACGGGGACACACCTCGAAGAACCATCGTTACTGCACCGAAGGTGAGTAACCTCTTCTTCTTCTTCTTCGGGTAGTCCTTGTGGGTGCTCCACGTCTGGTAACTCCGGAGCAGTAATCCACTAAACGTGGGCTACGGAATCACTAGTATTGTGGCTTGGCAACACCGCTGAGGCTAGGGCCGAATCAGAAGCCAAGCGCTGCACTATTGCGTAATGCCTTGCGAACGTCGTGTTGGAAGACCATGTAGCAGCACGGCATATGTCGCGTAAGGGTACTCCTCTGACAAAGGCCATTGATGTAGCCATCGCTCGTGTCGAATGGGCTCTAGGGTGTGATAGAAGCGGTTTCTTAGCCATGCTGTAGCAGGTAGTAATACAAGAAACGATGATCTTCGAGATACGTTGGGCAGATAAGGCTTGACCTTTAGAGTGTCCCAGGGTGGAGACAATCAGACGATCTGTTTTCCTAAAACCACGGGTTCTATCTATGTAGAAGGCTAGAGCCCTGCGGACGTCTAGAGTGTGCAAAAGAGCGTCCCATCTAGACGTGTGAGGTTTTGGGTAAAAGCATGTCAGAACGATCGGTTCATTGATGTGAAAGTCGGTACAGACCTTCGGCAGAAAAGCTGGATGTAATCTCAATGTTACAGCCTCCTTAGAAAAAACTGTATATGGGGGTGATGACATCAGTGCTGCGAGCTCACTCACCCTACGTGCCGACGTTATAGCGAGGAGAAAAAGTACTTTCATTGTGAGGTGAGGCAAGGGAGCGGTTGCTAGAGGTTCAAACGGGGTTTTTGTTAGAACGTCGAGGACCAAGTCAAGACTCCACGCAGGTGGCGGGGGCCTAACTGGTGGATTAAGGTTAACGAGGCCTTTAAAGAATCTTGCCACTATAGGATGGGAAAAAACTGACTTCCCTTCGATGGGCATGTGGAAGGCCGCAATTGCCGCTGCATGAACTCTAAGTGATGATATGGATAGCCCATCCGTCTGCAGCTGGAGAATATAGTCCAATATGACATTAAGTGGTGAAAGAAAGGGGTCGAGGTCTTTAGGAGCGCACCAACGAGTGAATCTCGACCATTTTGAGAGAGAGGTCTTTCTAGTCGATTCTTTCCTACTATAGAGCAAGATGCGCTTTACCTGGTCCGAGCAAAGCATCTCGGACGTGCTGAACCATCTATCATCCAGGCTGTTAAGTGAAGGGTGTCCAGCCTCGGATGGAGAAGAGAGCCCTTCTGTTGCGACAGTAAGTCCGGTAGATGAGGGAATCGGTACGGTATCCGAGTCGAGAGCTGCAGGAGGGTCGAGTACCACGGTTGCCTGGGCCAAGCCGGGGCTATGATCAGCACTCGTGCCCTGTCCATGACAACCTTCTCTAGCACCCTGGGAATGAGCACAACAGGAGGGAAAGCATATAACCGTGATGTTCCCCAGTGACGAAGAAACGCATCTCCCAGAGAGTGCATGTCCACTCCCGCTCTGGAGCAGTAAGCTCTGCATTTCGCGTTGGTCCTTGTGGCAAAGAGGTCTATGTCCGGTTGACCCCAGCGGTGAAAAAGGGGCCTGAGGATGTCCGCATGAATTTCCCACTCATGGTCCTGGTAAAAATGTCTGCTTAGAGCATCTGCGATAGTGTTTTCTGCACCGGGTAAGTATGCAGCGACGAGAGAAATGTCGTTTCGAGTGCACCACTTCCACAGTCGAACTGCCTCTGCACAAAGGGATCTGGAGCGAGCACCGCCTTGTCTGTTCACATAATACATCGCTACGATGTTGTCTGTTAGAATCCTTGTTGTTGTTCCTCTTATGTGCTGTTTGAACTGTCTGCATGCGTGAAATATTGCCCGCAGCTCGAGGAGGTTGATGTGCAACAACATCTCCGCTGGGGACCATCGGCCTTGTGCCTTTTCAGTACCCATGTGAGCGCCCCAACCCGGGAGAGATGCGTCCGTGGTTATCTCTTGCTGGTTGCGGAGCGTGAAACGGAACCCCTACTAACATGTTGCTGGGGTCGGTCCACCAGTGGAGGGACTGTTTGACCTGCATGGGTATCACCACCGTTTTGCGGACGCTGTGCCTGGCGGGATTGTACACGGTGGCCAGCCAATGTTGTAGGCACCTTAAATTTAGTCTTGCGTGCCGCACGATAATTGTAGTAGCCGCCATATGACCCAGGAGCTGCAGGTATATGTGGACTGGTAGCATAGGAGACTACAAAATCGTTATCACCAGGTCCTTTATGACCTGGAAACGCTCTACCGGCAAATGCACTCGTTCTTCGAGAGAGTTTAGCCGCGCTCCTATGAAAGTAAGGATCTGCGTTGGTTGCAGTCGGGATTTTTCTGTGTTTACAACAAGGCCGAGAGACTTGAATAGAGCTAGAGTGACCTTCACCATGTGGGAGGTCTCCGCGCAGGTGAGCCCCTTGATCAGACAATCGTCCAGGTAAGGAAAAATTGCGACTCCTATCCTGCGTAGATGTGCCGCTACCACCGCTAGTGTCTTGGAGAACACCCTCAGTGCCGATATAAGACCGAACGGGAGTACCTTGAACTGGAAGTGGTCGTTTCCTACCACAAACCGTAGAAATCGCCTGTGTGCCACGTGAATTGAAATGTGGAAATAAGCGTCCTGTAGATCTAGGACTGCGAACCAGTCTCCTTTGTTTAGTGCTGGCATGATCTTGACCAGCGTGGTCATTTTGAAGCGCTGTTTGCGGATGAAGCGATTTAGACCTCTTAGGTCGAGGATTGGCCTCCACCCCCCTGACTTCTTGGGAACCAGGAAGTACCTGGAGTAGAACCCTTTTCCATGAAACTCCTTCGGGACCCGTTCTATGGCACCTATGTTTAAGAGGTGGAGGATTTCTTCTCGAAGAACGTTCTCGTGGGACAGGTTCACAATCAGAGCCAAGGTAGGGGGGGTAGTGGGGGGAACTGAAATGAATGGAATCGAGAGGCCTGATGTTGTTAATTCTAGGACCCATCGGTCCAATGTAATGCTGGCCCATTGATGTATGTAGGGCTTCAGCCGGTGGTTGAATGTGTTGGAAACGCGCTTCTGTATACTGACCACTGGAGGCATGTTCGCGTCCTTTGCATGTGAGTCAAACCTGCTGCCTAGGAGCAGGTCTGGTTGGTGGACGATTTTGCTGTTGTTGGCGTTTGCGCTGCGGGCGCTGTCGAAATTTGGGTTGTTCAGGTGCGCGCTGCTGTTGCCTATACGAGGAATAGTCATACCTCCTTTGGAACGGATAGTATCTCCTTTGTCTGAAAGGTGGTGTGTACATACCCAGAGTTGTGAGGGTAGTACGTGAATCCTTCCCCGAGTGTAAAATTTCATCGGTTGAGGAGGCAAACAGCTTTTGCTTATCGAAGGGCAGGTCCTCGACCTTGGTTTGTAACTCCCTAGGAGCTCCCGCTGACAACAGCCATGAGGCCCTACGCATAGCGATGCCTGAAGCCATGGCTCGCGCCGCGTTGTCCGCCACATCAGCAGCGATTTGTAGAGATGTTCTGCATGCCGCGAGTCCCTCTTGAACTACAGCTTTCAGAAGATGTTTCTTACTGTCCGGAAGATATTGCATTAGTTCAGGAAGCTTGGAATAGTTATCAAAATTATGGTTTGATAGGAGCGCAGCATAGTTAGCGATGCGAAGGAGTAAGGTTGACGAAGAATAGACCTTACGGCCGAATGAATCCAGCTTTTTAGAATCCTTGTCCGGAAGGGAATTCTTAAAGTGCGAAGTCTTTGCCTTATGGCGGACTGCATCGACGATCAACGAATTAGGCTGGGGGTGATTGAAAAGAAAATCCAGGCCTTTTGATGGTACGAAATACTTCTTGTCCACTCTTTTGTTAGTAGGTGGCACTGAGGTTGGCGTTTGCCAGATATCCTCGGCCACGTCCATAATGGCTTCATCTATCGGTAGGGCGATCCTTCTCTGTTGCTTCGGATGCAAATTTTTGAACAGCTTATGTTGTTTTCCTTGGGTCTCAGTAATCTGCACCTCTTGCGATTGTGCTACACGGCGAAACAGATCCTGGAATTCCTTTAGATCATCAGGGAGTGACGACTCGTTCGGAGTTATAGCTTTGACAGCCGAAGATACTGAAGAATTAGCATTAGGAGACTTGTCTGGTTCTGACTCAAAGTTGTCCCTCCTCCAGGTCTGATTGCTAGGAGTCGGGGATCGTGGGGACGGCACGGGTCTCTGGGAAGGCTGTCTCTACCGTCCAGAATGTGTGGAACCTGGACTTATTGAGCGACAAGAGCATGGTGACCTACAGCGAGATCGTGATTGACTACAGCGCGAAAATTCGTCATAGTAACGGTCATGATAATGTGAGCCATGCCGAGCAGAGTGTGCAGGTGATGAGTGCTTAGATGCTCTAGCGCTGCCATGCCTATCATAGTACAAACGCTGTGATGAGTACGTGGAATGTCTGGAAGGAGATCGAGACCTAGAGCGCCTGTGATGCGAACAACTACGCTCCCTATGGTGGTGATGATGAGAAGACACCCTGCGATTACAACTCTTCCTACGACCCAAAGTGCGAGAAGATGCCTCCGGAGAGGGTGAGAGAGAAAGCACCCGAGCATCTGAGTTGGATGGTGCCCTAGAAGCCTGAGGTGGGAGCTGTTCCTGAGAGGAAGGCTGCAGGGTTGTAGATTCAATAGAATGTGAAGAGGCAGGCATTTGGTCTGCAGGCTGCTCTCCCGGTGCGCACGGTGCTGAGGACAGCTCCCTGCGAGGAGAACTGCGTGAGGAGGCTGGAGTGGTCGGCACCGGGAGCGTGGGTGCCGACGGAGCTGGCCCTTTAAGGGGCTCCTGTGGTGCCGGCTGCGGCCGCGGCTTTGACGTGCCGGGCGGCTTTTTTCCTGCCAGTGCACGGGGTGCCCTGGAACCAGAGGCACCCGGCTTTCCTCCTGCGGTGCCCTGCGGCTGTGGGGCTATTGGCAGGGACTTTGCAGGAGAGGCTCTCTTCCTGCTCGGAGAAGGTGCCTTTGGGGAAGGAGCCCTCCGCTTCTCCAGAGTAGGGTCCGAGGCAGAGGATCCTGCCAAAGTAGAAGGCATCAACGCCTTATCGAATAAAATTTCTTTCAGCCGCCTTTCCCGCTCCTTACGAGCTCTGGATGTGAGTTTGGCACAGTGCCCACACTTTTGGGGAATATGTGCCTCCCTGAGGCAGCGGACACAGGCAGAGTGGCCGTCCGAGAGCGGCATAGAGTCCCTGCACACAGAACATTTCTTGAAGCCGGGAGAGCCCGGCATTTTAAAGGACTGAGAGGGCTTGTCCCGCGCTCCTCTCTGCGAGTGATATTCTGTTCCCGTTTCCTTGTTGGTTTTATTTTCTCTGTATATTTTGTATATCTCTATTATTTATTTTATTTTATTTATTTATTATTACTTTACTTCCTTTAAAAAAAAAAATAAGCTGGTGGGACTAAGGCTGCGGCGAAAGTGACCGGAGCCGCGGTTTGAACCGCCGGTTTTAAGATTAATTACGTCCGGTTACTCAGTTTTCCCTTTTGTTTAAATGGCAGTGTTAATTAATAATATTTTTTTTTCACGTTTCTCTGAGGTAGAGAGAAGACAAGAAGAACTCCGTCCGCGACCAGGGGCGGATGAGAGGAACTGGCGGGGACCGGGTCGCGCGCGTCTGTTCAAAGGCGCGAACGCTACTCGCGCATGCGCGACCTGGTCGATTACAGCTATGGCAAGCGCCGATTCGCGGCGCCGGGACCAGCCCGACACCAGACGTGGAGCACCCACGGGGACTACCCGAAGAAGAATTGATGTTATTCTGAAATAATGCTGCTGTGTAGATATGTCCTAGGAGAATAAAGTCAAACAAAATACATTTAGAAGCTCAAATATTCACTGCCCTTTTTCAGGATTTCCCCAATTTAAATTATAGCATTTGACAGAACAGAAAAATGTTAGGCCTGTAATTCTTTAACAAAATACTGTAGAGCTTTTGAACTGATCTAAATCCATTGCATTTATGTCCTGACAATGGATATTGTGGTGAAAAACATATTTTGTGTGGTCTCTAGTCTTGTGATTATTTGGAATAACTTAAAACAAAGTGAAAGGGCAAATATATATTCATTTTCAAATTAAATGGGTATTTTATTACGCTGTTCTTGAATTACTGTTCTCTTGAGCCTGCAAAATCCTGGCAGAATAGAGAGAGATAAGCATTCTGTGCTAGTAAGCTAGGAGTTCATTGCCTCAACCTAAAACTGTATTCAAGCTCTTGGACTGTCCTGGAAAAACTAAAATTAGTGATGAGGAAAGATCTGCAAGGGATTGTGGTCTGTTCTCTCTCTCCAGGATTTCTGTCTTCAGTATATAATTCTCTAGGGTGTTTTCTCCAATCCTCTACTTTGTGGATTCCATTATTTTAATCTTACACATTTGACTTAGTGAAAGAACGATATAATTATGTTTAATATTAATGTTTCGTTCAAACCCGTGTGTCTATATTAAATCTTAGGATATTAATAATGGCTTAGGGCTTAATGAGCAATACTACCTGTCCAACTGAAAATAAGACTGATTATTTCACCAGATGCTCCTAATAAAATGTTGTGTAAAGGTGCATCCGGGTAGGAGGAGGTATGTCCATTCGGATGAATAGAAAATGACATCTCCATATCTATGCAACATGTTGACAACTTGACGCCACTCTGCTATTTTAGTGCAATGAAATCACTAGGATATGGTTGGCTACTGTAGTAGGTTTAATGGCCAGAACCTGTCTATCAAAAGTATTACAGTTTGACACTACTCCCAGGCATTTACATTAACAATAAAATGTAGAGAGTGGGTGCTACGGCTGCCATTAGCATGAATGGAAATCTGACAGCAACTTGGCAGGGCTAAGTGTTTGTCACACTGAAGTGGGAATAGATTTAAAGCTGGCTAACATTAATTAACCATTTCAAATAGCAACAAAACAGGTAGAGTGAGTTGAACAAATGACTAAAGACTTTTTGGGAAAGTAAACTCAAAGTAGGTTTTTGTTTCTTTTACTCAAGGAAAAGACAATTTGAGAAATAAATCGAAACCATATTCGTTGTTAAGCAGATCCCAGGCCATTACTGAAGTTAACCAAATACTATTCAAGACTCTAATGTTCTAGCAATGAAGAGTAGAAGTTGCAAACCTGATTTTCACCATTATTCATGAGGCTGGGGTTGCATACATTAGGTCAACTTTCTGTGGTAGTATAGATACAGGCTTATAGTCATTCATCATTTTATTGCTAATTATTATTTAGCCAATATCAGAAGAGAAAATTTGTGCGCTTCTGTAGGGCAAGGTGGACTACTTGCAGCATGAAAACTTAAAATGAAATTGCATTGAGCTACTAAGCTGCACCTAAACAGCAAACACAATGTGCCCCAGTGTCAGGCTTGTGTTTTGATAAGAACATTGAATTTCTGGAGTGAGAGAAGTTATTTTTCAAAGTGTATTTAACAGGCTTTAGTTTGGTTTAGCTGTATGCTGAAAAAACACACATTAACCAAACAACCTCCATAATGACACTTGATCCCCTGGCATGGGAGAAATTCTATAGCCTTTGATATCTTTGTTTTGGAGTGGTGCAGCCAACTACTAAAAAGCCTTTTTCCAACTTTAGAAGAGCTCTTCTTGCACTGATAAACACGTTCATATTCCTCTGCACCCTAACCTATTTATTTATAGCCAGTTATCTTCCCAGAATTCCTTGTTGCAATAAGCATTTCAGCTCTACTCTTCGCTTTTCCCAGTTGTGTCATTTGCATCACCTGCAGGTAAGGCCTGCATGCAGCTTTTGTACCTATTTCAGTTAGGGAAGAGATTTTTAGTTATACTGGTATAACTCTTAATGGGGCTGTAGCTCTATTGGTATAATTTGCCTTATTCCAATATAGCCTATTCCTCTTCCAATATGGGAATAGCTATATGACTATATAGAAATACTGTAACTTTTTTCTGTAGCTGCTTTGTGTTGGTGGAATAGAAGCCTGTTGATAATGATTTATTCGGTTGCGCTCCTAGATGAACTTGATACTACTTAGTAAATGTATACAAATCCCTCTCCTTAGGGGTTTATAATCAAAGGCCCCAATTCAGGAAAATGCTTTAACTCATTCCGTTCCTGTTAGGAAGGATCTTCAGCAGATTAATTTGTAGGCACAAGCTGAAGACTTTTCATGAACAAGGACACTTTTGTGAGTGATACTTGACAGACCAGAGTCAATCTCTCCAGCTGCTTTAACTCTCAAATGCCAAATTTTGCTAAAACGCCTGCTGGACTTACCAGATGTCCCCAAATGTTTGGTCTTTTAAAATGCTGGGTTGGACTCTCTGGCTGACATTTCAACTGGCATTTGCCATAGCTGCAGTTGCTGAATCCAGATGCTTAAATTCTTCCTGCCAGCAAGTCCAATAAATTGCAGTCTTGCGGATGTATGTTTCACTCTACTATACTCCATTGACCTTTAAAAGGTAGCTGGCACTTTACACACACACACTCTACAACACAAATGAAATTTCATAAAATACTTGTATCTGTGGTTAAATATGTTGTTTGCATCTGGATCCAATGAAGTTTGCCAGAAGTCTTTTGGGATATATAAGGTTCATATGTATTGGAGCCTCACTTAATGAATAGATTAATATTCTAAATGCAGAATTTGAATAAAGTATAGGCACTACCTGAGTTACAAAGATCTGACTTACGAATACCCACACTAACAAAAACTCACCTGAAGCCTCAGGCAGGACCATCCTTAAGATTTAAGGAGCCCTACACAGTACTATTAAACTGGTGCCCCTACGCCCAATGGGGAGAGTGGCGTTTTATTTTAGAGATGTGATTTTTATAATCTTCAGCAACACACTAATTAAATAGTTTAAAATTTGCTTTAAAAATTAAGATCCTCTAGACCAGTATTTCTCAACCAGTGGTGCGAGTACTCTTAAGGGTACCCGAGACAGAAGGTGGGGGAGGGGTGTGATACGTCAACACAACTGAAATTTGGAGAAAACTGAATTTTGTTTTAAGTTTTATAGCGCTTTATTTTGTACTTTTTATACGCAAAAACTTCATCACCTGCCTAGCTACGATTAAGTTGTTTAAACAAATGGTAGATAACTTGTCTTGTGTGTCTGAAAACTGTAGGTAGTGGGGGTACTTATCTTTTTTTAAATGGGTACTTTATTAAAACAGGTTGAGAAACAGTGCTCTAGACTAACACTGTAAATTCAGAAACTGACCATATATATTGGGGTTGCAAATGCCTGTTAAATGGCTTCATTGCCATTTGAATGGCTCTTTCACAGGTTCTGTGTTCTGCTAATAGCTCTGACAGGCTTCTTTACTTTTAAGTTAACTAGATCAGGGTAAGCAAATTACGGTCCCACCCATCACCCAGGAAAGCTGAATGCTGTGAACCTGGGGAGAGGCTTTGCATGCTGCCCTCATCCCCAGCACAATCTCACAGCTCCCATTGGCAAGTTTCCAGTCAATGGGAGCTGCCTGCTTGAACAGGCAGCACACAAATTACCTCTCCCCTTGGGCTCACAGCATTCAGAGAAGCACACATGGCTGCTACAGCTGGCTGCTCTGTGAAGCCTGTGGGTGCATGGAAGGCAGGAGCCTGGCTGAATAACTTGCTGGGCTGATAGCTGGGAGTTGCTCAGGTAAGCGTCTCCCAGCTAGTCTGCCTTTGGCATCCCAGCCCCTACCTACCCTGCATAACCTTAAACCCTCTACCCCCCTCCCAGACCTGCACCCCATCCTCTGCTCTGGGTCATAACCCACTCCTACCTTAGGTCACAACCCAAACTTCTGCACCCCCGTTCTCTGCCCCAGGTCACAACTCCCTCCCCACCCAAACTCTCTCCAAGATCCCACAAGCCCTCCTGCACCTCAGTCTCTTACCCCAAGTTCACTGTTGTTTTTTTTTTTTTTGATACCGCACTACGTGCTCGCTTACTAGATGTGAGTGGAATTTTCAGATATTGAATGAACCGCTCTAGTATTTGCTAGTTGGCAAAACTGTACAAATAATTTCAGCTTGCCATTCCCACAAAAACCCTAACATGAAAGGTTACTTGATGTGTAATTTGTTTGGTGTCGGACTATAATGATGCTATTTGCATGTAGAGAAACTAATAGATGAGATCAGTGCAGAAATCTGGAATGATCAGACTCTGCTAGGATGTCCTGACAGCTGAGGGGCATCAACTGAGGAGTGTAGTTAAAGAGCAGCTAGAAAGGCTTGGGATAGACTGGTAGGCTGTGGTGATGTGGTGTAGAGGAATGATGTGAAAATATCTTTTAAACTTCCTGTTAAAATAACGAGAGAGAGAGAGAGAGCCAGCTAGTATGGTCATGAAGTGTTACATAGGGTGAATTCCTGGGCCTGCTAAAGACAATAGCACTATTCATATTGACTTCAAAAGGGTCAGAATTTCACCCATCTTTTTGAGAGATATTAGAGAATCTTTTAATTCTGCATATGATTCCTCACTACTTTAAAAGCAAGCAAAGTAATTGGAAAGGCATTTTGAAACCTTAGTGAAAGTTCATATTGATTTTAAGTTAGGCAAAATATGGAATGATCATTAGTATACCTTCAAAGTGTGCGACCTAAATTCAAAACAAACTACTGCTTTGTAATTGTTTTAATATTTGAATAAGGTCCTCTAGAGAGAATGGATGACTTCCTTCAGGTCTCAGGGTGACTAGGGGATATGTGATACATGAATACAAAATAAGGTATGAAGCCCACACATACAGAAAATCCCCTCGGGAGTGTCCTTGACCAAGACACTTCACGTACGTCAATAAGTCTGTAGGTGATGATTTAATCCATCTCTAACCTTATCAGTACAAAATCATCTGATACTTGAGTGAGTCACAAAAAATCCACTATTTCATTTAAAAATGATCAAGCTATTAGCCCTTTGGCTAGGGAACCAACTAACTTGAAGTGTGAAAAAGCTGCTCCAAAGGTTAGAAAGACCAAAAATAAGCTATGAATTGAAAATCAGTAAGTTTTCAACAGGCTACAATAGGCTTTGATATTAGTTTTAATTGATCACTAAAACTTCAGTGTTGGCCTGGGTTCTCATGGTTGACAACATTTAGGAGGAATTTATTAGTGAAGTGGAATAGGCAGAAGTGTCGACTTACTTTTGAAGACAGGATTGCTGCTTTGCTAGCTGTATGCGGTTGTATAGAAGCGTACCTTCACTCAGCCATGATAAAAGTAAAAGCAAGCTCTTTCCAATTAATTGGAAGTTCAATTGAAGAAATTATTCTATACCTTTGAAACGCATTAGTGGCTCTGCACTTCAAGTGCTTTACTCTCTCATTGCTTGTAGCAAAATGCTGCAGGTTATTTCTTTAAATACATGTTCTCTTGAATGGATTTGGAAGACGTTTTGAATCCTTATAATCATGTTTTCTGTTTAAGGCCTGGTGCTTTTGGAAATATTTTATCACAAGTGACTTTGATTTTCCAGCGGAACAGATGTCACTTACTGAATTACAGCATTTAGACTAGAGATATGAAAGAAATAATAATTCAATGGAATAAATCTTTAGGGCAATGAATATATTCAGAAGATCCTTTTATTCGGACTTCTCTCACCCAGTACTAGATCATCTCAATGGAGGTACGCCAATTTATCCAATCCTCAGGTTGTATCTCGATGAGTTGTTTTTTGTTTGGTATTAGTGAATTGATATATACCTAAATGGCGCAGATCACCCAGACATAAGTGACTAACTATTCAGCCTTATTGCTACTTGACATAGGTACACTTTAAACACATGATATGTGAGTTTCAATCGTGTTCAGCAAAGCATTTAAACACTTAAGTAGTTCTGTTGAAGTCCTGCTTATGTCAAAAGCCCACATTAAGGGAGCAGGAGCCTTTAGAATCTTGCTGGGTTGGGTTCAATGTTTCTTTTATTGGGGTGAGTTCCCAAAGTCCTGATTTGATCTCCTCATTAATATTTACAGGGGTTCAAATTACAGGTTGAACCTCTCTTGTTTGGCTCTTTCTGGGCTGGCAATATCTATGGTCTGGAATGATTTTAGTTAGCTGGATGCCCACCTATCATGGGTGTAGCCAAGTTTCCTGCAGTCCCATAAAGTTTATTTAGAGACTCCAGTCTGGCTCTCAGTATTCTGTGCTGCTTTTACCCCTAAATATCTTCTAAGATCCCAATGAGCAGTGGAAGTGTTGGTAATACAGCTGGACAAAATTCATGTCCCATGGTTCGAAAATGCTCTGGTTCAGTACCGGTCAGGTTCCAAGGATGCAGGACTAGAAGTTAAATCTGCATTTGTATCTTGGTAATGCAAAATTCTGAATATTTTGGGAGAATGCTGATATGACAGTGAAGAGACAACCTTGCCTAAAGTTACTTGGTTTATTGGGAATCAAAAACATTTAAATCCTTAAAGACTTCCTCCTCCTCAGATTTACATTTTTGCCTTTTTTGTTTGAACAATAAATGATTTAATTTTTCAGTAGTGTAGTTGTTTGAAGGGTGCTCTAATGTAGCTCTAAATCTTCCAATGCTGATGACTAATACTACCATTTACAAGTTTAACTTTCTTTTATCAACTAGTTAGACTAACATAATGTACGTCTGTGATGCCAGTCCTGCTGAGATAATGCCAGAGATTCTCAATGTCTATTCTTTTGTCTTAAAAGTTGCTGTATTTTACTTTTCAGGCATTTCTTGAATTGCTCTTTAACAACCAATGTGAAGTGGCCCATTAAAATAAGTAGGGTCTATGGCTTCTAATGTCTTCCAATTATACTGATAGTTAATAGCCTTTATGATGGCAAGCAGGCCCAGAAGATCAGAAATGGACGAACTTATTTGGGCATTAATAGAAGTGGCAAAGGAAGTAGTGTTTCATTACACCATGCTGGAAGCACTGTACTACAACACAAACATTAAAGAAAAATTAAGTAAGGAGCAGATGTCGGACACAGTAGAACACTGAGAAACGAATTTTAATTTAAGAATGCCACTGAGTCTGGTGCATGCAGTCCATAAAAATGCATTGGGAGAAGTAAAACAGATTTGAGAAACAAATTAGTGGCACTGATGGGACTACCTGGAAAGATTACAGGCTGGACTCTGCTTTCCAGTCTCAGCATGGAATCAGCGCTGTGCATGATCGATGTGAATTTTATTGTTGCACACAATGAACCTTCTATTTTTCTTTGTGAGCAAGATCAAAGGTTTGAGAGCCCTAGATGTTAGAGCTGGGATACTAACAGAATCAGGAGAAAGCTATGCACTGTTTTTTACTTCTTACCACACGGAAGCAAAGTGGTGTGCTTAAAAGAAGCACACAGGATCTTTTTCAGGGGGATAAGGCAACACACCACATTTATTGAACATACATAGATCAATCAATACTTTGTCATATGCATATGATACATTACACTCATGCACTCTCACACACACACACACACACACACTCTGTCTTGCTGTTACCAATAGTTTCTCCTCCTAACTACACTGGCCAGGTGAGTTAGATGGGGAAGAGGTGGAGCTGGGCTTCTGCTGATCCGGATCCATACACCGATGTTGACAAGATGAAAACCCAGGGTCTCTCTTCAAGATGCCTCATATGTATCCCTCTCATGCAGCCCGTTAGTCATCATTTACATATGCAGTGAGATACTTGTGATGCCTTTTTTTAATGCTGCTTCAAAGAGGGTTCTTCAGGCACTTGCTGCTTAACTCCCAAGGCAGTCTGTATGTCCAATCTTCTTTTCAATAAGCTCACTTCACAAGTTTTATTGTCTTTGGATCTGGCTCCCAGCCCCTCTCCACCCTTGCAACTGCTGCTGGAGGTGCTCCCCTTTCAAGGCTTCTCCATTCACACCTCCTTCATTTCAACAGGACAATCCATGAAAGGGGAGAGATCTATTCTACTCCTAGAAAAAGACATTTTTCTTTACCTTAACTGTTCCTAAGACCTATAACAAAAAAGGCTTGATACAAAGCGTCTATGTATCAAGGTTTCTCTTAATACAAGGGATTCTATGAGAGATCTTAATATAAAGACATATCTAAAAGGACAAGATCTCTCTCTCTCTCTCTCTCTCTCTCTCTCTCTCTGGACTTACAAAATTTCTCTTAATACAAAGTTTTATGTGAGAATGATACATGGTTATATGGAAATGTTAGAGATTTTTCCACAAAAGGTTGGGTCTACGCTACAGACTTGAGTTGATGCAAATTGTTGGCATAAAGCTGTAACAATTAATATACTACATGGGTCCTGGCATAGGAACTGCATGTATTCACTAGGAATGCTTACTTGTGATGTATAGTATGTGGTGCATCATTGCTAAGTATCCCACCACCATTCAGTGCACTGTTTTGGAGAGTTGAGGCAGTAAGTCAGTAACTTCACATTTATTTTAAAAAACAAACCCACATAGTCCTCCTCACTGTCTGCCTTCCCTGACAGAAGCATGGAGCCTGCACAGCTCTGTGCTGTTGAAATAAGCTTTGCAAGTACAGGATGTAAGAGCCGCCGGTATTTACGCAGCTGAAAAAAGAACGGAATCAGCCGGGAATGTGACAATTTCTTGGAGGACAGATTGCTGTGGGATGTTGTGAAAGCTAATTCAAAATGGGGTTGGAATTCCTAGAGCTGCTGCAGACGGTATGGTGCTGCTTCTGCTCCTGAGAAACAAGCACTGACTAGTGGTATCACACTGTAATGCAGGCTTGGGATGATGAGCAGTGGTTGCAGAACTTTTGAGATGTGAAAGCTCACATTCCTGGCTGGATCTGTGTGCCAACTTCACCCCAGGTCTCCTTTGGTGGGACTCCAAAATGAGAGCTGCACTGACAGTGGAGAAGCGAGTGGTTATTTGCGGAAAAGTGTAATGCTAAATTGCTACCCGATACTTTAGATTGGGGGGGGGGAACCCTAGGGGGGCATTGTCATGCAATGTGCAGGGTCACTAATCATATCCTGCTATGCAGGCTTATGACTTTCAGTATGTGCAAGACCTAGCAGATGGATTTGCAGCAATCGGGTTCCTAAGCCAATGTGGAATGCCAGATGGCACTCATTCCCAGTCTGGTACCAAGCCATATCAATGCAGCGTACATCAATGGAAAGGACTACTTTTCTATGGGTATGCAGGCATTGGTGGATCACTGTAGTCACTTAACCAATGCAAATGCTGGCTGATCAGGGAAGGTGCAAAACACTCACATCTTTAAGACTGTTGAGAAAGCTGTCATCAGAGACTACTTGCTTCCCTGGTTCATGAATCTGTACACTGGCCACCTTGACAGCAGCAAGGAAAGAGTCTATGACAGTTGACTGAATTGACCTTGTTATCTCTGCCCTTCCTCTTGATTGGCACTCCTGCCTTTTCCCCTGGAGCCCTTAAAGCTGCAGCCTCTGGGGAAAGGGCTTGTGGCACACAGGAGCCCCTGACAGCCATAGGCCACCCGGAAGCTGCCACTGCCTCCATTTTTAGAAAAATGAGCGAGTTTGCTTCTACCAGCCAGCCCTCTGCTGCTTCCAGGGAACAGTCAGGAAGCTCCAAGGAGCCTGCCTGGGCCTGAAAGAGGTGTGCGCCTTCCTGGTATGGTGCAGAGATTCTGGACCTCACTGAAGCCTGGGGCAAGGAGGCAAACCTTCAGGATCTCCATGCTAGATGTAGGAACTAAATGCATGTCTATGGCTGGATGGCTGAGAGCCTGGCCAACAAAGGGCACAGCTGCACCGAGGAACAGGTGCGGATGAAAGTGAAGGAGCTCCGCCAGGCATACACCAGGGTGCAAAAGCACAGCTCTTGCTCTGGGAAGAAACCACACACCTGTCCTTACTTCAAGGACCTGGACCACATCCTAGGGAGTGGGGCAGTACATTTCCCTCCCCTCTTCATGCCCCCCCCAATAGTGGACTCAGGGCTTGAGATGCTCGTCACCCTCCTGGGAGACAGAGACGAGGAGGAAGAGGAGCCGGACTAGGCAAGTTGTCACCCTCCTGACCCTGGAGCGAATACTCCATGCTCTGGCCATGTCCCAAGCATCATCCAAAGCCAGGGAATCCATATCAGGTGAGTACCATCACATTCCCTACACACACAGGGTGCAGGGGGTAGGAAGCAAGAGGCTGAGATGTGCTCCTTACTTGGTCTTTGTGGCCTGGGGATTGTCCACCCACAAGATCCCAGTGTTGCCAGCACCTTCATATGCCTGCTTATCCCTGGGATGGAGGGGGGGAGGGTAATGAGGCTTCCCTCCCCAGGGGCATCTGGGCCCCTGTAGGAGTGGGCCCACTGGCTAGAGTACACATGACCTTGCTCCAAGCACATTGCCTTTGTCTAAGCTGAGAACTTTCACTCTTGGCTCAGAGATGAGGGCAAGGCTTGAGGCACTGTCTCTCCTGGGATGACTGACCATCTCTCTTCCTTCTCCACAGGCAAACCAGCTGCGAGAGGTGGGCATGCTACTCATGGCAGTCTCCTGAACCCGAGAGACTAGCAGGCATCCTCAGAATATAGACCATGACTTGGTGGTGGTGGTATCACTGTGTTGCTGTAACAGGGCACTTAGTGGTGGGAGACAAACTTAAGTGTAGACATATGGACAACTAGGTTGTCTCAAGGGCACTTACATCAACCTAACTTGATAGTGTAGGACCAGGCTTTGTGTTTAGAACAAGGAAATACTTTTGATCTTTCATGCAGCTTGTGAAAGGTAAACCCCAATAGTGAGATGTATTTCAGCTTTACCATCAGGGATTTATATTTTTCAGCATCTGGAGAGTGATTTAAAAGATGGCATGCAGTGCAGTTTGGAAATGTAAATTGTTCAATCTTTTCTCTTTAAGAAAAAGCTTCTCTCTACAAGAAACCCTCATTCACAATATTTATAGCTAATTCTATCACTCTTGAATTATGTCACTTTTTCAAATTGTTTTTGATACAAAATAGCATTCTGTTAAATAGCAATTTAAAATCCAACACACTCTACCTGCTTGGAGTAAGGGAGAATTATGCTGGCACTGCAAATTTGTTTAAAGAATGCTTGTTTCGTTTGAAGGAAAATCATGTTTCATGAGAAGTTTTCAGTGCAATAACTTTAAATCCACTCGCTGATACCTAGTAAGAGATGATGAAACTAGTGAAGTGAGAATACCTTTTTAGTTTAGATTATTGTTAAAATGCTTTTGCATGATCTAAAGAATTCATTCCTGGCTTGCCTACAGAAGATGGTGAGTCACTTATTTTGAAAGGACTCAGTGTACTTGAGCTCTTTGAAACAAAGTGACTCTAGGAGGGTAAGGTAACCTTATGGCACTTTTGTTCCTTTACATGCTATACTGTTGATGAAGAAAGAGTGGTTAAAGCATCCACACTTCCAGTAAAGGCATTTGGTGATAAAATATGGACTGGAGAGCTTGGATTTAATGATCTGGGAAATGCCTGCTCAATGGATAGTCTAAAGAGAGTAACTGTACTATTTTGCTCTCTCCTTAATGGTATCCTATAAACACACTAATATAGCAGAAAGAAGAAAATAGAGCTCTAAAGCACTCTAACAGATGACTTGATCATGTAATTCACCCCATGTTGGTAACGTTTATAGGGACAGCACTTAATTCTCTGATTGGGGAAAGAGGTCAAGACTTTATAAGTAACTGTTAGCTTTTTAGCCTGTTCCAAGTTTGGTAGTTGTGGTTCAGGAACACTTAATACAAATGTTTTCTGGACATTTTTACAAAGATTAAAACTACTTTTTCCATTTGAACAATCTTAACTGCTGGGTGTAAATGGCAGATTAGCTATGCAAGGATACTACCTGCAAAAATATAGAATAGGTGGAAAGTACCAACTTGAAACTATGTAGTGTCTTAAGATTTGTTTTTTGTGAATTCTACTGATCATACCTATGACTCAATTCTAATGCTTGGTAGTGAGATGGATATGAACATGGTATGAACTGTTTTTCATCTGAAGAAGTGGGTTGTGTGCACGAAAGTTCGTTAACATCTACATTTTTTGTTAATTTCTAGGGCGGGGTGGGCAATAATTTTTGATGGGGGGCCACTCCAAGAAAGTAGTCGAGGGCCCCACACTTCCATGATATGTCCGTGTGTCTGCATGGCACGTGGGGCTGCGGGGCAAGCTAGGGAGCCTGCCTGGGGCTCCCCTCTGCCTCTGTGAGCCAGATCTGGTGGCTTAGTAGGCTGGATCCACACCTGCACTAAGGTGCTGCAGGACTATTCACTGTGTTTTATGTTTTTCCCTTGTTTTCATAGAAATGGAAGCTGCAAGAAACTTAGAAGTTACAAAGTCCAACCCCTTGACCTATAGCAGAGATAAGTAAACCTAAACCATCCCCAACAGGTGGTAGTCCAAACTATTTTGAAAACTTTCAAAGCGGGATTCAACCATGTCCCTTACAAATCTTTGGTTAGATACTAGGAAAAAACTTTATAATGAGTTACTTTGACTATAACATTACTTGTAGAAGAGTTGCTAGTGACACACATTCATGTTGGAACTGTGCTTCTTGATAGATTAGTGCCTGTTACACAGGCCTGCTGTGTGTGTATGGGGGGGAGAAGGGGGAGGTGCAGCTGACCCTGGATGCAGCAATTTAAAAGGGCCTGGGGCTCCTGGCCTTTGAAATCCCTGCTGAAGCTGAAGGTAAAGGTCTCTGGAAGGTGCTAAAAGGCTGGTTGCGGGGAGGCTAGCTCTTCGCCTCACCTCTTGCACCTGAAGTGCTCTCCCCTCCCCTCCAAATTTTGCCAAGCAGCCCAGTAAGTCTGTCAGATGCCCCACTCTTATAGGAACAATTCTAGGGAGACAGTACCAAGATATTCTCATTGTTAACTAGGTTGAATAAAATATGTGAATAAGGCAATGCTGCTTGAATTAAAGTTTGGCAATTATGTAACTATTTACCCAACAGTGACAGTACTGTAGCTAGGGCTGCTGCAGTTTTGGGTGGCGGTTTCCTACAGGGGCATATTTACATTATAGTGTGCAGACATCAAATGGTTCTATTGGGTTGAGGATTAATGAGGTTAAATTACCTCAGTCATTTACTCTACACTTTATTGAAGTTCAAGCTGTTCAGACTGTTGCAGTTAATATAAGTAGCCCAGAATGTTGCCTGTTAAATGCAAGTTACCCAACAGGGATCCAGGGATCCTTAATGACAGAGATAAAGGCAACTTTTCTCAGTGGTAAAGTTCAACTTGAAGAAAAGATTCTCTGTGTGGCTTTGGAGAGAGATTTTGAGAGAAGAGAACAGAAGAGAGATGTTGACATGACACTATGCTGTCATTCTCAACAATGTATTTGGAGTGATATGCTACTCTCCTGTACCTGTTCTATAAGTGGAAGCACTGATGATCAAAGCACTTCCTGTGCCTTTCAATTTTCATTAAAAAACCTCTCCTATTCAATTATGGAACACTTGATGGGGTCCTCAAGGGAAAGTGAGAAATTAAAAGCAGTGGCTCTGTTTAAGCAATGAATGCACTGTGGAAGAATGCTGTGAGTGCATGTAGAGTAACCTGCAGCACCTTACATGGGGAGCAGCCCATGATATAGAGGCTTTCTCTGCAGAATTTCTCAAGTCCGGCACTTACAAAAGTCTGCCCTTACGAAGGAAATATCATGGGTGTTCTTGTTTAAGATATTGCAGCAAAAATAGAAAGCTCCCAGTGAATGCCAGTTTAGAATCTAACATGGAAGGGCAGGAAACTGAAAACACAGAGATAATATTAGATCCAGAATACATATTTGTTTCTATCTAACTTCCCAAGCAAAAACCCAGGTGTATGAGGGCAGAGAGCAACATTTTTAACAGAACCATATTTCTGTCACTTGTGGTAAACAAGCACCTATATTGGTAAGAGTGAAGTATGATTGTGAACAACTGAGTAAAAGATGGTGAGGAAAGATTTATGTTTAATAATAAATATCTGAATTTTAATCTTGATTTTTTTCCCCCCTCAATCTCTGGGTGTGATGGATAGGAGGAGTGCTGGCCAGCACCCGGTGACTAAGAGGTTAAACTCAGGTAGCTAGCAAGGGTGTTGGGGGGGGGGGGGAGGGGGGCGAGGGGAAGGGAAGGAAGGGAAGAGAAGAACCAATGGGGATACAATGCTGAAATATGAATTGTATTTAGATATCTTGCTTGCTCTCTTTGTGTGATTCTAAGTTGAGGGCTGGAGGTAGCAGATGCAGTAATCCGAATTATCATGCCTACAAGAAATACTGGACATGAGTGAATTGAGCCTTGAAGTACAGATCAGCATGGATCATGAGTAGAGGGACAAGTGTATCTAGTCGCAATCAGGGTATTTTTCTATATTTTGGTGGTTTATTTGGTTTAAACTTTTCTGTGTGAATCCATGTCTGCTCCCCATTCACTATCTAAGAGTTGTTCCCAGAGATTTTCTGTGTTTTTAGTTTGTTTTACTCTATAATACTTAGCAACCAAGTATGCTTTATCAAGTATATCTTCTGTTTGGTTAATAAAAATCACCCTTTTAAGGCGATGATTTGATTCTTGTGACCTGGAAAGTAACAGGGGGTCTCTGTGTGTGTCTGCTTGCTTAGGACTGAGTGGTCAGCTACCAAAGACTGCAGCTTGTTTTTCTTTTTTTCAAGTTCTCTTACGGGTACCCCATGGGTAGGAATTCAAGTATTCCATCCTGGGTTTTTTTTCTTCAGGATTAAATCACTTGAAGATGTAACCTTTTTTTTTTTCTCAGAGCCAGTGAATCTGACTCTGGCGAGTTTTTGTAAACAGAGCCTATAGAGGCAAAGTATTTAAGGTCTCTTGTAGGCACTCATCTTCTGCACTCAGAGTGCCAGAGTGGGGAACAGCCCTGACACATGGTTATCACTTTCTTCGTCAGAAGGAAGTGCTTTCCTTGATTTTGTTTTTCTTTCAATGCAAGAATATAGAATTATGCTAATAACTTTTAATGTGAGGTTCCTCTCACAAATACCTGTTTCTTTGTTGAGGTACTGAATTGAGTAGGGAGAGCAGGTGATGATTTAGTAGTAGTCTGAGTAGACCTAGATAAAAAGGAATTCCTGAAACATTTTTTTAATCTAGTAAAAAAAGAGGAGGCGGTTGGGAGGAAAAAAACTCTATCTGGGAAGGCTTTGCTTTTAATGTCATGCAATCTTTGTTTCTGAATCCCCCCGCTCCCTCTTCTTCTTTTTTTTTTTTAAGCCATTAGCAAATAGATTCTACAATACCACGAGAGAGAGTATTTTAATGCTTGGCATTATCTTGTACCAAAGAGATTTGGAAAAAAAACTTTAGCCAGTATTGAAAATCAAGATCTATATTAAAATGTCTGAATGATCCATTAGATAATCTGAAGCCTGTGTGCTCTAGGTTAAAGGAGAATTGCTCTATTAGAGGCAGAAGTAATGCAAATCTGTGTAGAAGAATATGTTCCGTGTTCTTGTTGAAGAACACTTTAATGTGTTCTGCATTATTCAGCTGTACTAAGAATGTCAGCAGGAAACCTGAACAAAAATAAAGTCTAGCTTGGGTAAGGAATCTGAATATGTTCTAAACAGAGTAAATTAAAACAAATTGATCCAGCTGTTAGGACTTCCTTGTCTTGATTGGCCCATAGTTTTAATACAGCTTAAGGAAGCAATCCAATTTTTTTTCAAATTTTAATTGTGCTTGAACACATTCTTGTGGCTGAAAGGAAGGGCTCTTTCTCAAGAGAAGATGACAGGAGGGAAGATGAACTTTACCATTGTTATGATAGATTTTTAATTCACCAATTTATCCAGCAGACTCGAGTTACTACAGCCCAACGTGAGAACCAGTCTGATCAATCCCACTATAGTAAATAGCACTGCTAAGCCTTGGGAATCCACCAGAAGAGGATTAATGTGAGGGCAGTAAAGAATGAAATACTTATAAAGAAAATGTACAAATACTACAGGGATGCTGCTAGGGCCAGTCAAAGGCCATTGTGCCACTTAAATCTTCAAAATAGGGCTGAAGTGGAGCATAGCCCATGTGGTGACCTTTTTGTACAGGACTGAATTTCACCTGAAGTTAACTGAAAGGGAAGCTGGGTGTCAGGAATGGATTAATTCTCTTTCTGGGTGTTTTCTGTCTAGCTTCAGAGAAGTCATTTAAGGTTTCTCTCCACCTCCCCGCCCCCAACTGTTCAAAACAAAATGAGGTGAGGGGATCATTACTTACAGACCTTTCTTCATAGACAGTGATCAGAAGATGTAAAGTGCTGTATACTTGCTAAGTATTAAAACAGGACTTTCAAAAGTAACATACAAAGGGTTGAGTATCAGAGGGGTAGCCGTGTTAGTCTGAATCTGCAAAAGCGACGAGGAGTCCTGTGGCACCTTATAGACTAACTGAAGTGTAGGAGCATAAGCTTTCGTGGGCAAAGACCCACTTCGTCAGACATGCATCTGACGAAGTGGGTCTTTGCCCACGAAAGCTTATGCTCCTACACTTCAGTTAGTCTATAAGGTGCCACAGGACTCCTCGTCGCTTATACAAAGGGTTTGAGACATCAAAATAAATTACTAACAGACAAATGTAAGCAACCCTCTTTAGGCTGTCAGCAGACTTGTAACCCAGTGCTAAAATACAAAGCTTTTATTACTTTAGTTAAGACTAAATTCCTTAGTTGGTGGCTATCACTGACTAATGAACCATAAAAATGTGGACTGGCCACCAATATTCCCTATAACTTTTTCCATCCATGTGCAGAATTTTTGTAAACAGACATTTTGTAAATGTTCACCAAGGCATGTGCAGACGTGCCACCAGTAGAAGCACATACTGAAGCACGTGTGCTCTGCTAATCAGCTGGGAGCATTTGAATCTCTCCTGGGTCACCACCCAAGTGCTCAGCTTAGTGGGAACACTGCTTTACAAGTAATCAAGTGCCATGTGAATTCACAGGTGTCTTGTGATTGGGATTTATAAAGCTTCAAGTTTAAGATGTGCAAAATGGCAAAGCATGCATCTGGAGAGTAAAGAATAGTCATAGGGAATTTTTGTACAAGTCCCTTATAAGACTTCCAAAGGAGAAAGCAAAACTCGTTGACGGAATGCAACTGAGAGCAGAAAGGCAATGTGCTTCATGAATATCTGAAGTTAAGGCACATGTTGGTATTATACATTCAGCTTCTTTTTCAGAAATGTCCCACTGCTCAGTCCAGCATCTGAGTGTAATGGATATAGGCAGCCAAATCCTCTGAGTCTTATTGTTGTCAGCAGTCCCACTGATTTCAACAGAGTTAGTTAGTGGAATAAGGTGAGCTGGAGTTCGTTCTTTAAACACTGGGGAGAAACCCTCACCACTTGGAAGTCCAGTTGGCAAAACTCCTGTTGAGTCTAGGATTTCCCCTTGTAATAAATGCTTAGACCAGAACCACGTACACAGAGGTATTTTAATTATGTTCAGATGAACTGTAGATCTGCAAGATTTTCCCCCTGTCTTTTTTATTGCTTGTCTACTGAGACTTTTAAAAATGTGCTATCACAGGGAGTTGCTGTAGATCTATACAAAATCTCATTAGCTTGGGCAGCCCTAGGGCTTTTCCCGACTTAAACATCTTCCAGTTTGCCTGACCTTCAGAGCGCACAGTTAAACTGTAAACAGTCATTTACCGTTTGCTGTCCCTAATGTTCTGCTGCTTTAGGCAACCACCTATACTGCCTTTCTGGAAGTAGTCCCCCTTTTATTTGGGGCGGGGGGGGGGGGAAAAGACAACTAAAACTGACATCCTTTTTATCTTCATTTTGTATGGAAATATATAACTTAAAATAGAACAGGATATTTTTTTCCCTTCAGCTATTACCACAAAGGTGCTAGGTTCACCATCTAGTGCGAGGCTGGGCAAAATGTGTCCCAAGGGCTGGATCTAGCCTGCCTAACACTTTGAGCTGGCCATTGGACTGTATCTGGCCACTTTCTATTTATAGCCTGTTGCCTATGCCAGTGAAATTCCACATGGGAGCTTAGGCAGAAGGATCCCATTTAAATGGTTCACTGCTCACGATCATGGCAGTACCCTGGAAGGGTTTGGAAATTGTCAATAAATAGAGAATAAGAATATTACTGTGTAAGGCTCTTTCAGTGGGGAAAAGATCCTGCAAACCTGCAGGAAGTTACACCCTGAGCCCTAGGAATTGGGTAAGGATGGGTGTCCATAAAGTGTGGAAGAGATGGAGAAATTTGTGAGGGTAACAGGAAGAGGTAGAGCCATGAGCCTTTTAAACAGCTGCAGCAACCCCAGTGGCTGCCAGGCAACACGATAGTGGCAGGCCTGGGAGCTGCAAGCCCTTTTCTATGTTTTTAATTCAAAGCTTCTGGCCCCAAACAACTCTGGGGAGAGGCTAATCCTTAGCCCCATCCCTTCTGTTCCAGGCCCCACCCTTTCCAGGTGGGGAGGATGGAGCCAGTCCATGACCATGTAGCAAAATTCATTCAGTGGCCTCCTTGCAAAAATTGGCCCCCTCCCCCCCCCGATCTAGCTGTTACCCATTTTTATAATGGGGATAACTCTGGTGAACTGTGGGCTGTTTATTGCCCTCCCTGATACAGATGAAAGGAAGATTATAGAAGGGTCAGGTGTGTGGATACAACATCTCAATCATGTATTTCAAAAAGAAACATTTAAATACAAACAAAACAAATTCCTCTGATATTTTCAAATGTTGGGACTTGAACAGACTGATCTTTGGCATCTGGGTATTTTAATGTCCACAAAAATATTCCACCATGAAGACCAGCAAAAAATTAAGCATACTCAAAATGGCGTCTTATCAAATGGGTAATAAAACAACTGACAGTATATTCACTGAGTATCAGTCGCGTATCAGTGGTGTAGTAATGTATATCAATGGATTATGCTCCTGCCTGAGATGGAGTTTGGAACCTGTTAGGCATGTCAAGTGAAATTAGATTGAAAGAATCACCCTTATTCATGGTAAATCTTTTCCTATGTTATTCACCGATTGCTGCATAATTTGGCACACCTGACCAGTGGCATCAGAACAGTTTTTATAGTGGGGGTGCCAAAAACACAAAACTGTAAACCCTATATATGATGGGAACCATTTTAAGTCAGGAGGTGCCCTCAGCACCACCAGTTCGAGCACCTCTGCACATGTTAGTTGATTCCCAAAAGGACAAACAGTGAAAACAGCAGGGGGCCCATTGTGGGCCTACTTACCTGCTGTGCAAATGCATTAAAGGCAGTGGGATTATTTGGGATATAAATGACACAAATTTGGCCTCTGGCGTGTAACAGCTAAACTGCAGGGATCCTACACATGAGGGGAAATCTTGCACCCTGCCTAGTAATGCTGTTGGTTTAATTATTATTGCCCAAATTCACTTGAGATAAGTGTAACTCATCTCTGAATACTCTTTCCATTTGTTTGTAGGAGTTAAGTTGTTTAACTGCAGTAGTCCTGTAACAGAGCATACTGCATACTGCTGCCCATAGAGTCCCTGGTAGTGCATGATGGTATTGGAGATGCTGTAGGGACTGGAGATGCTACAGTGGATACATAAGCTACTTTTCCACTCCAGAAAACTACTACTGTAGTAGTTGTAGAAGCTACAGCAAGCTGCATGCTCCCCAGAAAATTGCAATCACTCTGCACAAATAGTTTGTGGAAACTTGGTGTTACCTGGGGAATACTTGTTTGCAGCTTTTATTACTTGTGAGACCTCCTTTCCCTCCCCTCCTTGCACTGCCAGGATCATTATTAAACTTTAGGCTTCAGCCTATAAAAGCTGGATAGTCTGTTATAATGCCCAGTTGCCTCGGTTACCAAGACTTTCTAAAAATGGGAAGGAATTGTGTTACATACTCTTATTTGTTACACTAGGAGATTTAAAGTGCTTAAGACCTTGGCATGGTATCTGAGCACAGAAAGTAGAGAATATGGGGTAAAATTCTGGCCCCACTGAAGTCAACAGGAGTTTTGCAATTGACTTCAGTGTGACTGTTTTCACTCACAATTATATTTTTTTAATGGAATAATGAAAGACTCATAGTAATTTCTCATTTGTAACCATTCATTTCTTGCTCCACAATGAGTTTTCTGTCTTTAAATGAATTTCAGGTTTCCTTCTAGTTAGTTGATACTATAATATTTCTTCTTCTGTGTTAATGCTAAGACTTCCAGGCTGTGTCTACACTGGTGGGATCTTGCACAAAAGCAGCTGCTCTTGCGCAAAAACTTGCTGTCTGTCTACATTAGCCACATTGTTACCTGGGGAACTGAGGTAAGCAATTGTTGTGGGAGCTAAAGCTAGTGGCAATGACTAAGCCCACGGCCTAAAGCCGGGTGTCCCCCTCCCAGAAGCCAGATTCAGCCTGGTGTTACGTATCTGATCACCGTTGGATTGGGTAACCACAAATCAGGCTAGACCAATGTTTAGGGCCAAACCATATATTTTGAACAGTAGAACATACACCACCACCAACAGTGTAAACCCACCCTATCCCAGAAGAAAAGAAGATAGATAAGTCCCGGATACAACAAAGGGGAACATACTTTACAAATCAGAGGCAGATGGCAATTGATGCCTGCGACCTTCCACCCTGTGGCTAGTGTAAAGCCTTAGGGGAGGACAGCAGGGAGTCCCTCGCTGACAGGGAAAGGTAGTCCCAGTCGAACAGCCCTCCTGCAGGTGGATCTCTGCCTCCAGTGAGTTGGGTAGATTCCCTCTGGGGTCGGCGCTTGGTAGCCCTTCGACTTCCAGTCTAATCCAGCGGGTAAGGATGATGGTAAATGAGTTCAAGTCCATGTGACAGAAGCCAGTAATTCGTAAGTGGGGCGTTCCCACACTCACGAGACTCTCTCTCCCATACTCGAACAAATCCTTATACCAGAACCCACAAACTAAAATGGATCACCACGGGAGACTAACAGACTAACACAGCTACATCTCTATCACAAGACACTGACAGGACTTGGGACAGCAGACAGTGACTGACAGGCTACGATACGGACGGTGGCGAACCCGAACCCTTCCTTGGTCAGGGCTTATAAGCCCTTCAAGGTGGGAAAAGGGTGGTGTGCAGCAAATGGTGCTGTGTGCAACACTCCAGTAGGGAGGGTTTCTGAGCGGTGTGCAGCTCATTTTAGTGCCCAGTGCACAGTTTTGGACTGAGTGCAAACTATAGTGCGGGGTGCACTAAGCAGATGACCGTGTGCACTTAGGTTTTGGCGGGAAAAGGGTAACACAGGGAGAAGAAGGAAAACAAAATGGAATCTAAAGAGACTCCATCTTGAACATAATAGCTTTAAATGTCTTTTCCCTGGCAACAACATGTTCTTGTTCAAGTAAACTGACGTTCTAATGTAGACGCTGTCTTGCACAACTACTTTAACGCAAGAACTCTTGCACTAAAGAGTTTTGCACAAGATCACACCAGTGTAGACGTAGCCCCAGTGAATTACTTTAAAGGTCTACAAGTAAATGACCTTTTTTGTTGCTGGTGGGAACTAAAATATGGAACCAGAATATGGAATTTTCCCTAATAAAGGATTGTACTCCATGTAAGCTTGCTCCATAGATAGCGTCATATCCGAGTGGTCTTAAGAGAATTTTTGAAAGGGACTGTGACAGGGTGTTTGATCACACTGGCTCTAACACAGGTTAAATTCAGCTGTGGGATGGAGCTGTGGCTGTGGAGCAAGCAGCTGAGGCATATAGCAGCCAGTTAGGGCCCAGCTAGGACTGTAGAAATAGAGGCTCCTGAGGACAAGGAGGAAAAAAAAATCCTCTTGTTTCGGCTGTGGAGCAGGAATGACCTGGCTGTTTGGGTAAGCTACAGCTGAAGCACAGCAGGGCTGGGGAAAGGAAGGCAGAGCTGGGAAGCTCTAGCCAGGCAAACTCCCAGGCTGAGGCCTTGCTCAAGGCCTTAGGATACTAGGGCTTTGGAGAGGCAGACAGGGCAGTACTGTGAGGGAAGGGCGCCTTGGGCACTGGTGCCAGTGCCAGAGACAGGTAACTAAGGTCAAGACACCAGCCAACATAAGATGCTCCAAGGCTGAAGAGCTAATTCCCAAGGAGACCAGCAGGAGGTGCCATGGCAGTGAGTAATGACTTCTTACAGGGACAAACAAATGGGTTTAAATAGCCAGTATTTATTACATTTTGAACAGTTGGTGGTAATCAGATTAAATAAAAATTCATCTAATCTCAATTAAGGAATTTTCAGACAAGGTCTTGCAATATGTTCACACTGAGAAACTAAGGTCAAAAGTTCTCACTCACCTTGAGAGACCTGGGACTTGATTTTTTTTTCAGTACTAGATTGATTTTTTTTTCTGTCCTTGACTGTAAACAATAATCAGATATACACTTCATAGCTGAATAGCATAGATGATGGTTATCCAAGGCAAAAAGCATATTCTAATTAAATTTGAGATTACACATTTTTATGGTGCATAACTTTTATTCTATATTTAGAGGACTCTCACATCTCATGCAGCTCAATGTTCACTGGAACATCTACAAAACTACTTCAAAATATTTGCTACACAACTTTTCAATTACATGGTGGATTCCAACTGGCCTCCTCTTTCTTAAATTTATGTGATGGAAGGAATCTGCAACAAAGCTTATTTCTTAGATATTTGAGTAATTGTATTAAATACAGCATTAGATTTTTCTGTTTAAGTAGTGAAGCGAATAGGGAGCATATCCAGCCAGAGGGATACAATCAGAAGATAGAACTAGGTACAGGCAGGTCTGCTGATGGGGGAGGGGCAACTGCTCCAGGGCTCCGTGGTACAAAAGGGCCCAGAGCTTCCGACTGTCACCATGGCAGTGACTGGAGCAGCAGGCCCTTTAAATGGTTGCTGCAGCACTGCACAATGTGCTCAAGGCAGCACTGGGAGAGGCACTGTGCTCTCCAGGCCGTGCTGAGGGCTGCCTAGACTCAGCTTTGTCCCTTCCACCTGAGGCTCTGTGCCTTATGGAGGCTCAGAGCAGGCCTTACCCTGGGGCCCATTGAGGCTGTCAGCCCTGTTTGGGTACAGGTTGTACCTCCCTGGTCTGACTCCATCAGGGCCTGACTGGTCCTGAACTGGGGAATTGGCTGGATCAGGGGCAGTGCTGCTGCTGGCTGCGGAGCTCCACTCTGGCAGCAGCAGAAGGGCTGGCATTGACTGTGTGGGAATGGGGATGGGGGGTAATTCTGGGGAAGAGGCAGGGTGACTGCAGAGCCTTGTGGCTGAGAGCCAGGTGTGCAGCCCTGTGAGAGTGCATCAGCCCTGCTCCTGGCTCCCAGCAGTGGGACTCTGCAGCCACCTTGCCTCTTCTCCTGAGCCCCCACCTCTCCTTTCCTCCCTCCCTCCGTCACTGAGCGTGAACATCTCAAATAAGCTATGTACAGTGCTCAGGGAGGGCGGGGGAAGAGTTGCTGATCACGAAGCCCTGGCTTTTCCTCATGAGTGCTCCAGTCTGAGAACTGGATCACAGATTTTGCTGGAGAAGGGAAGCCTGGACTAGAGGTCCAACCTGTAGTAGTTAAATCATTCAACCATTTGGCATGGAATTTTCTACACTGGTTATCTATCACAGGCTGAATTATTTTGGAAAACGTCAAACAAATAGCCCTTTCCAAGTAGAAAATAGTTTGCTTGGACCACATGAGACCTTTCTGGTGACTTCTTTGACACATTCTAGCCATCTCATGCTTTGGAGCAGGTTCTTGAAATTCAGCAGTAGGTGGGCTGGCTGAAGACAGAGAATGAGACAAAGAACCGTGGATGGGGACTAGGTTTAAGAGAAGGAGGTAGCGGCTGTGGGGACCAGACAGAATGAGCAGATAAGGGGCTCAGATGTAGAGGACTAGGACTGTCTTAATAAGGAGACCAGTGCTAGTTAACTTCATGAGAATATTATGCTTTGTGACAGCTGGATTTTCTTGCAGAAACTTGACAAACTTTCTTTGAATCCTGTCTGCCAGGCAGGATTCTGTTCTACCTAATTTCCTGCTAGCACAGCAGGGTTCCCAGAAGTCATGCTAGATATGTGGATAGTTTAGATATGTGGGGCCACCAGGTTTCTAGGACTTGTGGGTCCAGAGCAGCCTATCGTGCAATTCGTTTCTCTAATTTCTAGTTTGGAAATTAGGACAAAACCAAATTCTGACATTTTTCCTGAACTGGAAATTCATAGGCTCTGGCCAGCTTTATTAGAGTCAGAGTCTGGCCTGACCTTGACTGGTTGGTGAGGAGACAGGGTCTATACAGAGAGGGAAGAGAGAGACTAGAATGGGGAATATGAAGAGGTGAGACTAGGATTTATTAGGCAATGGACATGAAACCTGAAAAATGGGGCCTGGTGTGAGGAAGAAGTGAGACTGGGGCAGATATAGATTGGAGGGAATAGGATTGAAGGGATCAAGTTGGGCAAGAATGAGCAGAGAAATCCAGAGCATACTCTTCTTCAGAGCTGAGACCTCAGGGGTTCAGAAGCCAAATTGGCAATCAACATTACCCAAAAGAAACCCAGTAGTGTTAATTGTTTCATTTACTCTCTCTCTACATAGGTAGGGGTGTGTATGTGTGTCTATATAAAAATATTCTTCCACCCAAGTGATTGACCAAGTATTATTTTATCAACTACAATTGGTTAATTACACACTAAATGGTTAAAATCTTAGGCCAGGCCTACACTGGGGGAGAAATTAGGTTTAAGATATGCAACACCAGCTACAAGAATTGGGTAGTTGGAATTGATGCACTTTTAAATCATATTTCTGAAGCAGCACCACTGCCAATAGGTCGAAGTGAGGAACTCCTCATGACCCAGTGGGGTCAACAGGGGCACCATCAGCATTTGATTTAGTGGGTCTTTACTAAATCAAATCTGGAAGATTGATCGCCGGAGCTTTGATTTGTGGGTAAGTGTAGACAAGGCATTAAACTGGTTAATAATTAAATCTCATGGTGTTCTAATACATGTCCTACAAGGAGCCTGAGGAGACACATTAAAGAGCCATTTGCTGCTCCTGAGCCTCACTTCGAATATCCCTGCTCTCAGAGTTAGTACCTGGAATGTCAAGGACCTTGGCTTTTGAAAGTGGCTTCCGAAGGTCTGTATCGCAACACACTCCAGTAATCCCAGCTGAGTGGGGACAGATGAATTCTTTCAAACAAGAGGTTTGCTGTTCCACAGTAAATGGTATAATGATGAATTGATTTGCTCTCTTGAAACTCTTCAAATGTTTCAACTTTTTATTTGAATAAAACTAATTCCAATAATACAGCTAAAGGATCTGACCTTACATTGACATCAATGCAAATCTTGAAATAAAATCATGAGAGTTGGCAGCCCTGAAAGTCTTACGAATTCTGAAGTTTTGTCTATCGGGAATTTTTAGCTCCAAAGGCAGGGGCAGTGTAAGATTCCCAGCACTGTCCCACAAGCCTGCCTTGATCTGGAGCTAATCCCAAGGGAAACAGTCTCTAAGAGTGACAGAGGTGGTAAAGCCCACAAAATCCATTCTGTACTCAAAATATCTACTGAGACTGCCAAATGGATTTCAAGTGCAGTACATTTCCATAATGGCTTTGTGAGGCATGGGTAGTCAGTCACACTCCAGTTCCTAGTGGATAACATACTGTATATAACTTGAGTTAGGCCCTTTTGCCACCAGACTAGGGAGTGGACAGTCTAGGCCCACTGAAGGTGGAATTCAGTGTGTGATTTGCATGTGCATAAGCTGCCAGTTAGTGTCAGGGCCATGAACCCTAACAGCATAGCATTTAAGGCACCCAGACACGCATAACAGGTGTTGACACAGCCCCTTACTGTTCTGGGTTGAACCCAAAAGTGCTACAATGGCTTCCATTATGTAACCTACAGCTATGCCATTTTCATGTCTGAGACTTACTGCTGCAGAGAATTGTATCATATGAGTTTTCAGGATTGCTTTCATTGTGGCACATTTATTTTGATGTCAAAGTGATACAGCTCGGTTGAAAAACTGAGCCCTCAGTGAATGAAACCACATGATCCTTGTCATGAAAAATGATTTATTATCCCAGGATAACAGCTTTTATATAGCTAAGAGAACATCTAAGTAAATAATAAAGACTGCGGGCATTTACAACGATGACTTACTTTTTGCTGTTGTGTGAGGCTTCCCGGTTTTGATTATAAAATCTGTTCTCTATCAAGTGCTGTGGTGATGATCTGTCAAGTCTATAAAAAGATCCTATTGAAAGGGAAAAAATCTTAAGCTGCAAACATCAGCCAACTCGAAAATTACTTTAGCAGTTTGAATGTCCAGGTTTCTAAATGCTCATCCAAACTTCTGAGATTTCTCAGATACAGTCCAACTTTCTTTCCATAACCAAACTATGTTCTTTTTATTTTCATCCACCCTGACCCTATGTTGAACTTCCTATAAACTCTTTCTCCTCTCCTCCCTCCCCCCCCCCCCCCTTCACTTCCTTCAAATGTTTGCAAGGAAACATTTTTCAAGCTGGATATTTGCCTCAAGGTGAACATTTATTGTGTAGGGGAACCCAATTCAGTAATTTCCAGCAGTGCGAGAATTCCAGTCCAGTGTGCCATAGCAGCAAGATATTTCCAGCCAGTATGGTGTACTGGAAAGACACTATACTCCCAGCCCCTTCATGGAACTGCTGGTCCTCTAGCTCCATGTATACAGAGCCCCACAGGAGAACACGGCTGAGGGTGGGGAGGCTGGGAGTGGTACAGCAGAGGGAGGAGCTGCCAGCATTCTACTCCTTTCCTGTTGGCCTCCCAGTGGGAAAAGGAGCAGAACCCTCAGCCCTACTCCCCTGCCCCACAGCCCTGTCCTTTGACTGCTGTACAGAGCCAGAGGAAGGGTAGGGGCTGGGGCTTCTGCCCTTTTCCCTGCTGTCAGGGACCGATCAGGGTAAGCAGCAGAACTGCTGGCAGCCCTTCTGCCTGTTGTAACCCCTCCAGTGTCCCCACCCTCCAGGTAAAATGGAATGGGGAGGAAAAGAGGGTGATGGCCCCAGGCTGGAGGTGGGCAGAGTCATGTGGGGCAGCCACACCCTTAACTGGTGCTGTTCCCCCAAACTTACTTTACTTGCACCACTAGTAACTTCTGAGTATGGGGCCAAAGGAAATATATTTTGCCTACTTTTTAGAAGTAAAACTGCTTTAGTGAACTTTGGGGTAGGGACTTGAAAATTTGGCAGGGGGGTGTCCTTTTGGCCACCTCCATGAAAATCTGCCCAAAGATGGCAGCTTTGGAAGGCTTTCAAAAATCTCACATATGATCAGTAGACTTATCTGACTGTACTAGCTTAATCCTTTCCATTTGCTTTTTTTAAAACCTAGAAGGTTACACATGAAAAATTACTTTAGAGCATTAAGGCAGCTAAATTATGATATACCTGTGCAATCTTGTTGGCCCTCTTCTGTGTATGTATTATGATACAGTCTTCAGCTAAATGAGAACATACTTTTCTCCCCTAAAAGATGTGTGCCTCATTGAGTGTACAGGATGAATCAGGGTTATATAGTAAAGGTGGCTATGGTCTGCAGACCCCTGCCATATTTGTCCCAAAAGTTTGGAGGTGTAATATAAAGAGTAAAGCAGCCGATTGTGGGAAAGGAGGATGGTCTCATGGTCTAGGCAGTTGAATGCAGACTAGAAAATCTCTTCCTCTGCTACCAATTTTTTTTAATGATGCTAGGTGAAGCACTTAAACCCCAGGTGATCACTAATCATATGATCCTCAGCAGAAATTCTGAGCATTCACAGCTGGAGCTGAAGTTGATGGGAACTGTGCTTTGAACAAACAAAGGGCTATGTAATGCGCAGTACAGGCAGTCCCCGGGTTACGTACAAGATAGGGACTGTAGGTTTGTTCTTAAGTTGAATTTGTATGTAAGTCGGAACTGGTACATATTGTAGGGGAAACTCTAGCCAAACATTTTTTTTAGTTTTGGATAGCATAGGGAAAGGTTAACTCCCCTCTAATGTTTGTTTTGCTGTCTGTTCCCCTGTTCAGAAGATTTCACATCTATTTCTGTCCCTGTGACAAACTCAGGACTAAAGGAGTAACTCATCAAATACCAAACAGCTCTGCACCATGCTTTGAGCTAATAGCTTTATTTCCACACACCACCCAGGGTTCTAGGAGGAGGGTCCTTTTTTTGCTAACACAATGAGGCCACGCACTTTGTTTGTTTTGGTGGAGTCTTTGTTTGCCCAGGGAGCCCAGCAAGTATAGGGGGAGGAGGGGCGGAGAGGCTGCTTTTGTCTGCTGTTCGGCAGCCTGTTGCTCAGGGGAGGGGGCAGCCTGTTGCTGGCAGGGGGGGAGGGGGGAGGCATGCAGGATGCGAGGCCGCGGGGGGGGGGCAGCGGGCGTGGGGAGGCACTTTTCCTCTGCCCGGCAGCTCTGCGGGATCCCTGTCCCTGTGGCCAGCTGCTGCAGGCAGAGGCCAGTTGGAGCCGGCCGAAGAGGAGGAGAAGGTGGATTCTAGGACCCAGGTGAGCGAGCCCCGGGGACGCTGCTGCTCTCCGGGAGCCCGGCATGTATAGGGGGAGGAGGGGCAGAGAGGCTGCTTTTGTCTGTTCGGCAGCCTGTTGCTCAGGGGAGGGGGCAGCCTGTTGCTGGCAGGGGGGTGGGGGGGCAGCGGGCGTGGGGAGGCACTTTTCCTCTGCCCGGCAGCTCTGCGGGACCCCAGTCGGAGCCGGCCCGAGGAGGAGAAGGATCCTAGGACCCAGGTGAGCGAGCCCCGGGAATGCTGCTGCGCATGTGCGGGAGTTGCCTCACCCCGTTCGTATCTAGGGATCCGACGTAAGTCGGATCCACGTAAGTCGGGGACTGCCTGTACTCTTAAAAAAAAATCAGGTATCTGTAACTGGGGACCAAAATTAGTAAAATCTTCTGATCTTAATTTGTCTGCCTCAGTATCCCATTTGTAAAATGGAGATAATACCAACTCCGCACTTCACAGATATCTTGTGAAAAAATTTGCGAAGCACTTAAACTGTCCTAAACTTCATCATCCTAAATCCCAGAAAGAAATTAATTGTCTCCAGATTTAAGAAAGTACACCCTAGGAAGTATTCTGCTTTCTCTCCATGATTCAATTAGTTGCTCAATAAGAAAGTACCTTCTAACTTGTGCCCTGAAAGAGGCAAGGGTATTGTGGAAGAAATAGCATAGAAACAAACATAATGAAAGACTGTATCATAATACATACACATAAGGGGGCTGAACGAAGAATACATAGGCAATGTTAATATATAGGTACTTACTCCTTAGGTGCTCCCAGGGATGGCGCTCCCACAGGAAAAATTTAGCAGGTGCTGAGCACCCAATGAAAGCCAACATACCCACCCTGTCCCCTTGCCCCTCATCTGGTGGTGGCACTGCTGACCATCTCCAAGAGCATCTTACCTGCCACAAAACTTGGCTCTGCAACCTTAATGATCTTTTAGTTTTCTGGGTGTATATATACTTTTTTCTTTCTTTCTATGTGAAGAATATGACATTTAGCTGCAAATGGCCCAAGTTTTAGGTACTGTATTTAGAATAAATGTAATAGCTGCAGTTCTCTAGTATAGCTTAAAATAATTTGGTTTTTGTATGTATCTTTCAAGTAAAGCATAACAATTCTGGCAGTGTTATATTTTAGGTGTCAGAGACCTGATTCTCTTAGATATAACTCAGGGGATTTCTGGGGATGTGATTTTAAAAAAATATAGCAATCTGACTTTCTAATGTGATTTATTCCCTCCCACCCCCCATTGGTGGTATGTGTGTGTGGGAAAGGGGGAATGTTATACGGGAATTAAACTCTTTTTATATAGACCTTCTTTGAACATAACAAACAGGATCATAATTTGTGTTCCGTCTCCCATCACTTCTCATGATTCTGGGGCATTTGATCATATTAATATCTTAAATCAGTGTCCATATAATATATGACATCATCCTAATGAAAACACCCAATAGAGGTGCTCCCCTGAGGCCCACGTACCATAGGTGAGCTTGTGATAGTCCATGTGGATCTGATTATTATCAAAATGATGTCCAGCATAGATGCTGAAATTTCTCAGGTTCTTACACCAAACAATGTGATAATATTGCCTGTTCTGTTCTTTGCCTTTTCATGCATACTCACTTTGACAGGCATCATGGGAATCACCAAAGCAGCAGATGGTCTGTGCACAGTTTCCTGAAGCATAAAACAACATTTCTGTACTTGTTGTCAGGACCTTAAATTGCACACTGTTCTATGTGATTATTTTCAAATTCTGGATTGGCCGTAAGGGGCTCAGAAGAGAAATATTTGCATACCATGAAGCTGGGGAGAGGCTGAATTAAAGTGGCAAGCAACTGGATTGAAACTAAATCCTAGGTAGAAGTCACATAGGCTAACTCTGCACCTCACTTCTCTTTTATTATTTTTCCACAAAAGCAATGACCCCCTACTTAGGTTAAAAACTATCAAGGTTGAACATACTTAATTTTCAAAACCAAATGATTTTTAGTTGTTTAAAAGCATTAAACTGAAAATTAGCACAGCTATAATATGCAAACTTTAAAATTCAAGTTCAAAGAATACAATTATAAATGAGACCCATGAACATAATGTTATTCTATAGCATATCAAGTTAATATAATGTATTAATTCATTATTGGAAAGCAATGCCCATTTTTAAAATTCAATTTGGTATGCAACACTCAGTAGGTAATGTCAAGTTTAAATTTGTATGTGAGGCTGGAGTAATTGGCGTGCAGTTGGAGCTGTGGAATGCTGAAAGATTTATAAACCTACTGGGTTTAAACAAATTTGTTTAATTTGTTGTTTTCCTCCGAGCGCCAAATTTCAACAACTTTTAGCTGCTTGTAAATTTAAAGTTACTTTGCGAAAAGATAAAATGTTTAACACAGAGAAATTAGAAATATGGGTTGAAAAAAGGGGCTCATTATTTCAAGGAGGAAGGGAAAGATTGAAGAACATGTTTTAGAAATAATGGGAACAAGTGTGCAATAGGGATGTGAAAAACTAACTTATGAGTTCTCATTATCACATGAATTTTAATCTCAGCCTGAATGGTTTCCCACTAAGCACAAATCCATACTCAAAAGTGCTTGGTTTTCTGACTCATCACCCTCTCACCATAGCATGTGGGAATTACAGTAATAAAACACATCATTTTATGCATCTTCATCGGTTTCTGTACACCACAGCAACTTAAATGCCAGCGCCAAACTTTTTAATTTTATCAGGGGAAGGGCTGAAGGAGCTGAAGACTTTGACTTCAAATGATTCTTTGAGTTTTATAGGTCACAATTGTATTATTGACCATTGGTGGGAGTGTTTAGTTGGTGCTAGGGGATGTCCCTTGTAGCATTTTAGTAATTATCCTAAGATTAGATCTTAATGAGGATATTTAGAAAATGCTTTGGCTGGATTAAGTTTCTGTATTTAATCATTAGCTCCTTCTGAATCATTAACTGCTTCTGAACCTCTGCTGCTTCCTCTGCACACTTCTATAACCATAGAGCATTTCTTGAGAAACAAAGCAGAATACAGAACTGCAAGAATACGCTGGGCTTATGAAGAGGTATTTGCACAACTATTTTATATCTGGTCAGTAATGAAATTGGGCCAAAAACTTTCAGGAAAACTTGAGTTTGTTCATGGTCTCTAGTCCTGTGTTCGGCATCTTGTAAACTGGACCTACAAATTAACCCTAATCGTGAGATCAACAGCACAAAGGAAATAAAGGTTCTTGTCTCAACCACTAACAAATGTTGTTGGGAAACTATGCAAAAGCGAGACTGACTGAACTAGCCAAACAAAAAAAGCGTGCAGATAAGATTCAAGGAGTGTCTTAAAATCATGCTTGGCAAACATGAAAATTGGAACCAGAAAGCAATTAACCCAAACTGATTGTTGAAAATTAGGCCTACTTGAGTCAAAATAATAAGAGCTAATAATGGCTATGTAACCCATCACTCCCTTTGGCATCCTAAAAAAAACCTGAGGAAAAGTGATGTCTGACTGAAAATTTGCTTCTGGAATGAGTTTTGCCAAGATGGCTGCCACCCCTACTGGGACCTTAGGCATCTGTCTGTCATCCTGATTCTGAGATGCCCTGAGCAGACCAGCCTAAACATAGGGACCCCAATGACATTGGGATTCAGCTGGTAGAAGTGTGAAACATTAGATGGAATATGAGGCTGTATCCTTGCCATGTCATCTTCTTTCCCAGTCATATTTCTTCTTATCTCTCTCATTTTGACTTCTGTTTTAATAAGAGGCTGGCTGAGCCAGCCAAGACTGTATTTTACAACACTATTGTAAGCCAGTGACCAGAAATAAACTGCTAAACATAAAGCTCTAAGCAGTTCAATGCTGGTACAAATTTGCTAGGTCTTGTAGTGGCTGATACAGTCAGGTTCTATGCCTGTGGTGTGCCAGCCATGAGTTGTCAACACCAGAGACAGGGCACTGGATTTTCTATCTTTGCTGTTCTGTTTTCTCCTTTTGCATGGGGTTGTCTTATTGCCTTATCTAAGAGAAGGGTCCAGAGCCGAGAAATAGAGGCTCCAGCACCTCTCAACAAACTTCTTTTTTTCTCCAAACAGCTAGTTATTATCATGTAAGAGACTATTGAGACAGGGTTCTAAAAACAATCTCTCTCCAGATAAACAGGGAACAAGGTATGCTGTTAAATGGAAGACCTTACTTAATAATGTGTCTAGTATTAGGCTGTGTCTAGACTGGCATGATTTTGCGCAAACACTTTTAACAGAAAAGTTTTTCCGTTAAAAGTATTTGCACAAGAGAGCGTCTATACTGGCATGTGTCTTTGCGCAAAAGCAAATCTTTTGCGCAAAAGCATCTGTGCCAGTGTAGACGCTCTCTTGCGCAAGAAAGCTCTGATGGCCATTTTAGCCATTGGGCTTTCTTGTGCAAGGAATGAACTTTGCTGTCTACACTGGCCCTCTTGCGCAAGAATACTTGCGCAAGAGGGCTTATCCCTGAGCTGGAGAGTCAGAGTATTTGCGCAAGAGCCACTGATTTTGTACATTACAAAGTCAGTGTTCTTGTGCAAATACTCGTGGCCAGTGTAGACAGGCAGCAAGATTTTGCGCAAAAGTGGCCGCTTTTCTGCAAAATCATGCCAGTCTAGACGCAGCCTCTGGGTATGTCTACACTGGCCACCCTAGTTTGAACTAGGATGACTAATGTAGTCATTCCTGCAATGAGGAGTAATGGTAGTTCAAATTAGGAGCTTTAATTCGAACTACCTAGCCCGTGCCGAGTGTAGCCGTGGGCAGGAATTTCGAACTACCAGGCATTTAAAAATGGTGGCGTCCAGGAACATACAAATAAAGCCCGGGATATTTTAATCCTGGGCTTCATTTGCAAGTTCGAATGACTACATTAGCCATCCTAGTTCGAACTAGGGTGGCAGTGTAGACATACCCTTCATCAGAGATTTTTGGTAGCAGTGTCTTCCAGTAGGCTGTGCACGTGAAGCAGACTGCATGCGCAGTGCCGTTACTACGCATGCACAGCCAACTGTCCCTTCAGTTCCTTCTCTGCCACCACTGGTGTCAGTCAGAACCACCATGCTCTCCAACACTATTTTTATTCAAAGGACTCCGTTCTTCTAGTTCAGTTATTGTTACCTGTATATCGAACAGAATAAGGAAATGTCAAGGGTGTTAAAGGACATTTCCCAGAGAGATAATTTAATATCCCGACCAATCTGCTTAGGGATGGTATTTCAGGATGGGACCCTCGTTCTGTATCTATTCACCAGTGGAGTGTTTGCAGCGCGTTGAAATAAAAACTTAAGTCTGGGTTTTAAACTGACAACCACAAGACTATATTAAACAAAAATAAAATTTACAACAGAGATATCTTGAGATAACATCGGGGGCAGTGCCCCTTTTACACTAACAATGGACCAGAAGGGGAAGTCCCTTAAGGTCCCTATACCTACAACAGAGTCTGCAGCGAGAAGGGGCGATTGATGTGATGCTGGCGACCTACGACCCTCGGGCTAATTGAAAGCCTTCAGGGAGGAACTACCAGGCATCCCTTGTCGGATGATCCTGTCGCTTGGCGACCTACAATCCTTTGGCTAATTGGAAGCCGCAGGAGAGGAACAACCAAGGTGATCCCTCGAAGTACAGGTTGAGTTCGGTGATGGTCGGTTCACCTTCCGTGAAGCCTCTGGTCTCCGGATCCTCTTCTCGCGCTTCGGTAGCGACCGGAACAGGCGATGGAAGCTAGACTCTATCCTAACCCTATCCTAACCTTACCTAAAATAAAAACCCTATACTAATCTCGACGCACCCGACGTACAGACTCGATGACGGCCGACATGCATGGACCGACGCAGCCTGACGTACAGACACGATGACGAGATCTACCTATCTAATCACTAAACTAACTAACTTAACCCTAAATGAGAAAAAGACCTTCCGTCCAATTCTCTGAAGATAGGTCCTGTAAAGATCTTTTCTCATTCTGGCATTCATTCCTAACCTAATCCTAAGCCTAAGACCCGACGGACAAGCGACGCCCTGATCCCGGGTTAAGCCCGACAACCAGAACGAACCATTGTTCGGTCAGAACTTTTATAGCCTGGCCTCATGAATATGCATAGACTGTAATGGTTTAAAATGATTGGCTGCCAAATGATGCACCTTGAGCGTGGTACAAACTGATTGGGTGGTGGGAATGCTACTGAATATTCATATATTTATGTAAATGGCAACCGACAGGTGAATGATGCTTTAAACTTTAACAGTCACCTGTGCATGTGACAGAATGTTGGACCTTAATGGATGGTACCACAGGCATTCCAAATTCAAAATGGAGTTTTAGACTCCATTTTGAGACATTGCAAATTTCCAAATATTTCAGATATACAGGCATTTTACTACGAGAATTGATATATATATATAACACAGTCCTTTGTATTTACAGATGTTTACAGGGTAACATTATATCAGATTTTACATTTGTATTCAAATAAACTACATTGTAACATTTCTACCTTACATTATGTATAGTTAGTATAGCTGTTCCTCATAGTTCTAAAAGTTAAAACAGTTAGTGTTACTAAAAAAATATATTTTTTTTCTTGTTGAGTCTGGCTTTTTTCTTTGACAATCTCTCCTCTCTGGAATGCCAGGTTCCCCAGGCTTTAAACGTTGCCTCTCATGCAGGCTCTCTGTTCCAGTTGGACAGGCACTCACCGTGTGTCCGGTACCTGGGCCAGGGCCACGTCACAGCCCAGTACCAACGCGGCAAGCAGTTAACAGCCCATATTGGGGAAAGCCAGGAAGCTACAACTAAAGCTGATCTCCCTGGAAAACACAGTAAGATGAGACTCGGACCTTGAGCACTCCACCATGCCTTGGCAGCCCTCCCCACTGGCTATGTCTGAGAAAGTGGCCCCCTCAGGCTCTGACTTCAGAGACTCTTCCCTGGATCTGCCCAGGAAGAGATCCCATTAATCAATTAAGGGTGACTCCCCCTTAAAAAAAGGGGGACAAACACAGAGAATATCCCCTGCATGACCCACGCTAGGGCACTGGACAGGGAAGTACCAGGACCGTCGGACTCCAATGGTTCCTAAGGATCCAAGGACCTCACAAAGGTGGCTGTGAGGACACTGGAGAAACCTAAGTCAAAGTCGGCACCACCAGCACTGCCTGCCTCTGATACAGTACCGATGAAGGCTAAGTCAAAGATGCCTTCTTCGGACCCTCCATCCGCACTGAAAAAAATCTAAGATGCATTCTTTGCCATCAGTACCCACGCCACTCCCGGTGCTGAGGAAATACAAACAACCAGCACCGACGACTATGCAGCCAGCACTGTCTGCACTGCAGGTAGTGGTGGTGCTGCCCTTCATGCTTCCTCTGGCACCGACAATGCCAATACCGCATCTGTTAACAACGGCAGAGTAGCTCAGAGTGACATCAGTGCTGATGACCCAGTTATTCAGCACCAACAGTTTGCCCACTTCCAGCAGATTTACCTTGTCCACTCCTGTGAGCTCGGCATCACTGTGGTCGAGTGATGAGAATGTGGTCTTATTGGTGGCCAACTGGCCATAATAGGATCCTTGGAGCAGTCTCAACCAACCCCACCTGTACCATCCAGGGCCACCTCTATACCATAATTGGACAGACCATTGTGCCAGAAGGAGGATGAGCCACCTTCAAGTGATGATGAGTCTACCACCTCTTTGCAGCCACCAACACACCTCTCATCATCCTTCCCTGATAACACACTGATGCCGCCTCCTCCCACAGCAGAAGACTACTTTAAGTCCTTCTAAAATTTTATGGAAGGGTGGCAGATACTCTGAAAGTCTCACTAGTCAGCCTCCCTGAGACTCAGTACAAATTAACCAATATACTACATTTCTTGCCGACAGTCATATTAGCCCCTCCCATAGACCAAGCCCTCATGGACTCTGCCAAGGCTATCTGTTAGATGTCAGCGACAATACCACCAGTCTGCAAGAGATCAGACCACAAATACTAGGTAGTACCACAAGGGGCTGATTTCTTGTTTTCGCATCTGGCCCGTAACTCCTTAGTGGTCGATTGTGTGAACCAAAGGAGAAAGCAGTGCAATGAGGAACACTCCCTATGACAGAGTGGAAATGTCTTGACCACGTGGTCAATGTCACACCACATTTTTGAGTATATGTCACATCTCACTTGTAAACCATTTGAACCTATGGCGACATGCTCCACCACTGAATGAAGGTGGTCTTACTGGTGGCAGTCACACCCGCCAGGAGAACAAGCAAAATTGGTGCTCTCACAGTGGACCCTTCTTTCACCATTTTCCACAAGGACACAGTTGTTCTCCATCCTTACTCTAAGTTCCTCCCAAAGGTTCCCACTCCGTTCCACAGCAATGAGCCCATAAACTTACACATCTTCTTTCCTAAGTCTCACACTGATGATAAAGAGGCTGCACTGTACACTCTAGACATCCACAGGGCTATTGCCTTTTACTTGGACAGAACTAAACAGATCTGCAAGTCAAACAGATTGTTTATTTCCCCCAGCAGACTATCCTGGTGGATAGTGGACAGTATCAAACTAGCCTATTCCACTTGTGGCCAAGCTTCTCCGTTGCATCTGTGTGAATTCAATGAGAGCCATGGTGGCCTCTACAACCTACCTAACAGCATCTTGCTCATGGACATATACAGATAAGCAACGTGGTCCTCTGCTCACATGTTTGCTAGACACTAAGCTCTGGACAGTCACCTCCTCCTGGGGTACCCAGTTTGGACACACTGTCCTATCCACTGTACACAATAATTAACTGAAGCACTCCATCACGGATACTGCTTTATAATCACCTAAGGTGGAGCACCCACAGGGACACTCCTTGAAGAAGAACAGAGAATTACTCACCTTGTGCAGTAACGGAGATTCTTCGAGATGGTTGTCCCTGTGGGTGCTCCACCACTCGCCCTTCCTCAGATGCCCCAGTGGGAGTGAACACAGCAGGTTTTGTGGTGTTTAGCTCTAATTTACCCCAAATGTCTTCTAAGCACCCAGTAAGAAGTGTTGCTAATGCTGCTAGACAATATTCAGCTTCCATGGTTTGGCAAATTCTTTGGTTCAGCACTGGTCAGGACCTGAGAGTGCTGGACCAGAGTGGTTCAACCTGTATACCTCTTAACGGAAAAAGGGGACTATAACTTACTCAGGCTATAACATTTGAATGTCAATACCTAGGGGAATGCTAAGAATATTGATAATGTTTTTAATGAATTTCTTTGATACTCCTATGATTATAATCTTATGTATAACATTCAAAGCCTATGGGAAAATTTCCTTTCTATATAGAACTAATTGATACTAAAAGGATAACATTTTGGAAACTATTAACAGGAGGCAACCATATTGAAAAACTGTCAGACAAGTTCCTATTAGAGAAGATAGCATCTGAAGATCTTAGTTATAGATAGTCAGGATCATTCTGACTAACAGATCTAAAGGAAGTTTGCTCAATTTTTTTAAATAATGAAAATAATTAGATTTCTCTTTATGGGTTTTCTTTGTAATAAACCCAGGGTGTACTATCTGATATGGTTAAAATTGGGTCAGTATAAGTGCAGAACATTTATTTTTAAAATGTAATATGCATTCTACTGTATGGTTTGACAGTAGCAGTGAGGTACCAAGGAAATAATCATAGAATCATAGAATACTAGGACTGGAAGGGACCTTGAGAGGTCTTTGAGTCCAGTCCCCTGCCCTCATGGCAGGACCCAGTACCATCTTCTAGACCATCTCTGGTGGATGTCTACCTAACCTGCTCTTAAATATCTCCAGAGATGAAGCTTCCACAATCTCCCTAGGCAACTTATTCCAGTGTTTAACCATTCTGACAATTAGGAACTTTTTCCTAATGTCCAACCTAAACCTCTCTTGCTGCAGTTTGAGCCCATTGCTCCTTGTTCTATCCTCAGAGACTAAGGAGAACAATTTTTCTCCCTCCTCCTTGTGACACCCTTTTAGATACCTGAAAACTGCTAGCATGTCCCCTCTCAATCTTCTCTTTTCCAAACTAAACAAGCCCATTTCTTTCAGTCTCCCTTCATAGGTCATATTCTCTGGACGTTTAATTATTCTTGTTGCTCTTCTCTGGACCTTCTCCAATTTCTCCACATCTTTCTTGAAATGTGGTGCCCAGAAATGGACACAGTACTCCAACTGAGTCCTAACCAGCGCAGAGTAGAGCAGAATAATGACTTCTTGTGTCTTGCTCACGACACACCTGTTAATGCATCCTAGAATCATGTTTGCATTTTTTTTTTTGCAACAGCATCACACTGTTGACTCATATTTAGCTTCTGGTCCACTATAACCCCTAGATCCCTTTCTGCCGTACTCCTTCCTAGACAGTTGCTTCCCATTCTGTATGTGTGAAACTGATTGTTCCTTCCTAAGTGGAGCACTCTGCATTTGTTCTTATTAAACTTCATCCTGTTTACCTCAGACCATTTTTCCAATTTGTCTAGATCATTTTGAATTATGATCCTGTCCCCCAAAGCAGTTGCAACCCCTCCCTGCTTGGTATCATCTAAAAACTTAAGTGTACTCTCTATGCCGATGTCTAAATCATTGATGAAGATATTGAACAGAACTAGTCCCAAAACTGACCCCTGCAGAACCCCACTTGTTCTGCTCTTCCAGCATGACTGTCAATTATTAACTACTCTCCAAGAATGGTTATCCAGCCAGTTATGCACCCACCTTATAGTTGCTCCATCTAAGTTGTATTTGCCTAGTTTATTGATAAGGATATCATGCGAGACTGTATCAAATGCCTTACTAAAGTCTAGGTATACCACATCCACCGCTTCTCCCTAATCCACAAGACTCATTATCCTATCCAAGAAAGTTATCAGATTAGTTTGATATGATTTGTTCGTTACAAATCCATGCTGGCTGTTCCCTAACACATTATTACTTTCCAGGTGTTTGCAGATGATTTCCTTAATTTCTTGCTCCATTATCTTTCCTGGCACAGAAGTTAAACTGACTGGTCTGTAGTTCCTGGATTGTTGTTATTTCACTTTTTATAGATGGGCACTATATTTGCCCTTTTCCAGTCTTCTGGAATCTCTCCTGTCTCCCATGATTTTCCAAAGATGATAGCTAAAGGCTCAGATACCTGCTCTATCAGCTCCTTGAGTATTCTAGGATGCATTTCATCAGGTTCTGGTGACTTACAGACATCTAACTTTTCTACGTGATTTTTAACTTGTTCTTTTTTATTTTATCTTTTAAACTAGCATTCCCACTAGCATTCACTATGTTAGGCATTCCTTCAGATTTCTCGGTGAAGACCGAAACAAAAAAATCATTAAGCATCTCTGTCATTTCCAAGTTTCCTGTTACTGTTTCTTCCTCCTTACTGAGCAGTGGGCCTACCCTGTCCTTGGTCTTCCTCTTGCTTCTAATATATTTATAGAAGGTCTTCTTGTTTCCTTTTATGCCTGTAGCTAGTTTGAGCTTGTTTTGTGCCTTTGTCTTTCTAATCTTGCCCCTGCATTCCTGTATTGTTTGCCTATATTCATTCTTTGTAATTTGTCCTAGTTTCTTTTTTTTATATGACTCCTTTTTATTTTTAGATCATGCAAGATCTCCTGGTTAAGCCAAGGTGGTCTTTTGCCATATTTTCTATCATTCCTAAACTGCCAACTCCTTCAGTTGTTTTCCCCCCTGCGTCTTGCTTCCCATGGGACCATTCCTACCAGCTCTCTGAGCTTACCAAAATCTGCCTGCCTGAAATCCTTTCTCTATTTTGCTGTTCTCCCTTCTACCATACTTTAGAATCATGAATTCTATGATTTCATGATCGCTTTTACCCAAGATGCCTTCCATTTTCAAATTCTGAACGAATTCCTCCCTGTTTGTTAAAATCCAATCTAGAACAGTTTCCACCCAGTAGCTTTTTCAACCTTCTGAAATAAAAAGTTGTCTTCAATGAAGTCCAAGAACTTATTGGATATTCTGTGCTCTGCTGTGTTAGTTTCCCAACATATATCTGGATAGTTGAAGTCCCCCATCACCACCAAATCCTGTGCTTTGGATGATTTTGTTAGTTGTTTTTAAAAAAGTCTCATCCACCTTTTCTGCCTGAGTAGGTGGTCTGTAGGAGACTCCTAGCATGACATCACCCTTGGTTTTTTTTACCAATTTTAGCTTAACCCAGAGGCTCTCTCCATGTCTGTCTCCTATGTCCATGTCCACCTCAGCCCAAGTGTGTACATTTTTAATTTATAAGGCAACAACGCCTCCCTTTCCCCCCCTGCCTGTCCTTCCTGAGTACGCTGTACCCTTCTATACCAATATTCCAATCATGTGTATTATCCCACTAAGTCTCTGTGATACCAACCATGTCATAGTTATATTTATTTATTAACACTTCCAGTTCTTCCTGCTTATTACCCATACTTGCATTTGTATATAGGCATCTAAGATACTGATTTGATCTTGCCTCCCAGTTCTGCCTTGTCAGTCCTTTCTCTCTACTATTATAGTCTACACATCCTCCCATTTCTGACCCATCTCCCAGATCTCCATGTTCTTCACTTACCTGTGGGCTTTGGTCACCTATCCATGAAATATGAAACAGTTCTCTGATGTTTTTGAATTTCTAAGATTACAGTGATTAGCTTGTAGTACATTTGTGTATTTAGTTTACACAGCTGCGCTAAAATAAAATTGATCTATATGGTTGTAGAAAAGGTGTTCTTGTGATCCAGGCCCATAGATTGAGTATTGTGAATTGGAATGAAGGAGGCCACTGCTTATGGGTAGACTGGTTTGATGACTCTCTCTCTGAAATGGCGAGCTGTGAATGAAGCACTCCTCAGCCACTCCAGAGAGATGTGCATGTTGCAATGTCCCTTTAAAAACAAACCAACCAAACACAACACAGTAGGTATTGTCTAGTGATATTCCACGAAGGCACGGGGAAGCGGCTGTTGGTGGTGATCTCTGCAGCAGCTCATATTTGAACTGCTCCTCACCTTTTTGTTTTTGATTTTCTATTTCTGGAGTTTGTGGTGGACAATAAAGTGAGGTCACCTGTACTTGCCTTCCAGTTCCATGATAGATTGCACTGGGACTTTCACACCGGTCCTACCATGAGGACTGAAACATGTGCCTGCAATCTGAATGCTGCTTTCACTTTCTGGTGAGTTTAGTCTCCAAATTCTCTGGCTTTCCTAGTGATGCTCCTGAACAAAAGATGAACTGAAATCTAAAATAAGACCTTTTTATCACACTGCATCTTCTGTGGTATTTGTATGCTTCACTGTTTTTGAGCAGACACATGTTGCTACTTACATACTGTGCTATTGATCTGGACATCCACTGGTGTTGGTGGTAGCTCTGCTGATTGATTTAGAGAGCAATATGTCTGTTGTCCAGGTGGAAATCTCTAGGGCTGTGTCTAGACTGGCCAGTTTTTCCGGAAAATCAGCCGCTTTTCTGGAAAAACTTGCCAGCTGTCTACACTGGCCACTTGAATTTCCACAAAAGCACTGACTTCCTACTGTAAGAAATCAGTGCTTCTTGTGGAAATACTATTCTGCTCCCTTTCAGGCAAAAGTCCCTTTTGCGCAAAGCTTTGCGCAAAAGGTCCAGTGTAGACAGCTCAGATTTGTTTTCTGCAAAAAAGCCCCGATCACAAAAATGGCAATCGGGGCTTTTTTGCGGAAAAGCGCGTCTAGATTGGCACGGATGCTTTTCCATAAAAAGTGCTTTTGTGGAAAAGCATCCGTGCCAATCTAGACGCTCTGTTCCGAAAATGCTTTTAACGGAAAACTTTTCCGTTAAAAGCATTTCCAGAAAATCATGCCAATCTAGATGCAGCCTTCTAGTTTTCTGTACCTTACCAAATGATCTGGAGTGCACAAGCAAAAGAGGAGGTATATGAAATGCATTTATGAACATAAGTCAGGCAGGTCAAATTTTTTGTCAACCAACCTTCTCCCCCCTCCCGCCATATGACAGGCTTTCTGTTGAAAACATAACCACTCCAAAGCAATACAGTATGGATATGCAAACTTCCATTACATTGTTCAATACAGAACTTAATCCCAAACGAATTGAAATGACATGGGGAGCCTTAGAGTAATTACAAGATATGTCCCAATCCAAGACCCTGCATCACTATAAATAAAGACATAAATATTAAAAGTAGTGGAAAATGCAAGCATTTCAGGATACTACTTTCTTTGAAGTCCTCCTAAAAGACACTTCCAAGCTGTAAAATATGGCTGATGTGGAAAATGGAATTTCCATTCCATGGAAAATTCTGACACTTCAAAATATTTCATTGTGCTGATTTGTGACACAGTAGCAATTTCTCATAGAATCAAAATTCTGGAGGAAAATTGATGTGAAAACATTGCATCATTTAAATGTTACATTTTATTTTGATATTAAATATAAATATCAATACATAAGCATAACTTGCTATGGAATGATAAAGTAGAAACAAATTATTGAAAATTTATCAAAAAATTTAATCAGTCAGGGAACTACCACAAATGTTTAGATTTTGATCTACTTCATTTTCCAATTAAAACTCTTCTGGTAATTTTTTTTCTCTACCAGTGATACCATAAAATGCCATGAAATGAATGCAGTCGCTATATATGCAGTCAGCACCATAACCAAGGTATTTTTGCAGCCAGGGCAAAATATTAATTTTATGTCCCTTCTCCTTAGGTTAGCATACATTGCGCTCTTTATTTTTGCAACTTATTATATTACTTATTGCGGCTTTGCGCTCCTTATTATGATGTGCCTAGGGCAGGCACCCTCCTTGCCCTGCCCTTGTTACAGCTCTGTGTGCAGTAACTGCTTCACTTTATTAACATATGTTTGAATTTTGGATAGTTTTGTAGGTAAGTATGGGATTACTACAGAATCAAGAACACTTCCCTATCCATGGAGGGTAGAGGTTGGACCTCCCTGGCCCAGCACTCTCAGGACCTGAGTGGTCCCGAACAAAGGAGTTTGCCAGACCGGGGGGGTCAGGCCTCGTGTTCTCCCGGGGCTCCCCTCTTGGCTGCTGGCCCACGGATGTTGCTGGACCAGGGGGACTCTATCTGTGGTTATCTGCTTGGCAGAATTCATGCACTAACTACCTTTTCACCCCCAGAGGCAAATTTCTCAAATCTCATGAGAGGAATTTACTAATTCTAGAATCTTTATCCACTTTACACCTTTAGTCGATCGTAGTATTCATCATTTTCATGCTTGCTAATACTTTCCACAAAGAGGGAAGGTAGTATTCAATAGGTGCTCTTCAAAACATTGATCTATCACTGACTTTGAGTTCACTCTATTAGATACATTTTCTAGATCAGTAGTTTTTACTGCATTTGCTACTTACCTTTAGTTTCCTTTGCAGCATGTTGTCTGTATCAAAAGGTGTGTACACTAGAAGCTGATAGGCACCTACAACAGTGGAGACAATATCAAAAAAACCGCAGGGAGACTTCAAGGGCTAGTATGAAGATAATACTGAAAAACATTCTGAAACTTTTTTTAAAACTTTCAATTTTTGCTCACTAGGCTAGCCCTGTGAAAGCCATGTCTCCTCTGAGCTTCGCAGCAAGGCAGTTATCACCACCTCTTTTCTCATCACTTTTCAGAACAACACAGTTTCAAATGTCAGACAACAGTGAGCATTAAAGTCTACTGATAACGCTGATACTAGATAGTCATAGGGGCAGGGAGACGTCTTTTTTCTTTCATTTGTAAAAGGTACCATAACTATTTTGAATCCGGAAATAACTTAGTTCTCTTTCTCGTCTCTGTTTTTTAACTAACCACCTTGAATTTCAAGTCTCTTACACTTGTTGTCCGCTAAAGGCCAGCTCTGAGAATTATCCCTCATGTAAATATGAGAAGTCCCTTAGATACAGGTTGGCCCTCTCTGGTCTGGTACCCGGGGGACCTGAGCTGTCCCAGATCAGGGAGTTTGCCGGATCAGAAGAGGTCAATGTTCCCCTGCTGTCTGCCCTGCTACTAGCTCCTTTCTCTGCAGTTTCCTCATCCTGTGTCATTTTTTTTCTCCCTGACTCCTTGCTTGGTGAGTCCTCATCTCCTTTGCCACACTCTGGTTACCCAATCTCTTTGAACCACTAGTCCATGTTCTCCCTCCCAAACAGCACAAGCTCCAGTTCCAATCAACTTCATCGACCCACTCCAATTTGAACCCTTCATATCCTCTTCAAATTAGGCAGCTTCCTCTTCTAAACTGCCTTGCCTCAGTAGGGTTGAGGTATGGGATTTGGAGAACAGGAGAGAAACAGGCTCTCAGTTCAGTTGCTGAAATCTGGGATGGCACAGAGCAGCCTAGAAATGCAGTTGCAGGGAAAGTCCTGCTCAATTCTTGGATAAAGCATTACCTGTCTAAATGGAATCTTCAGAGATGGCTTTTTTGCTGCAAATTTCTAGCACACCTCTACTGAGCTTGTGAGAACAGCGGTTCTCCCCGTCCCCACCTCTTTCCAATGTTTATCACTAGGCCAAATTTGGATGGTTTTTCAGGGAGATTGCAAAAGAGACCTAGAATTGTTATCCCCTTTCTCATTTGAAGTCTGTGCTCCAAAACATGGAGAAGATAACATTTAAAAGAAAAGGTCATTGGAATGTTTTCACGTGGTCCAAACCACGTCTGTTTCCCTAGCCACATTCTTGGAAATGAATCAAACAATTTCGGTGGACGTTTTCTAAAAATTTTTTTAGCCTGAGGTAAATACCCAGCTTGGAATGTTTCAGCTTGAATGGTTCAAACTTCATCTGAAAATGGCCTTATGAGACAAGTGGGGAATCTTAATAATAGGTAGTGATACCAGCATGGCCTATAATAAAATATCTATTAATGTGTTTTCTATAGAAATATGTACATGTGTATGCAACCATGAACAATGGGTCAGAATGAACTCCTGCTTCTAACTTAAAGTGGAACTGTAAATTGAAATAGAAATGTAGCTTATCACCTCTAATATCATTAGCTCACAGACATTTATCTCCCCCCCATCCTCCTTCTGTTCTGAAATTTGATTTGTCCTTTTCATATGTGTTCATTTTTTTTAATTGTATCCTTTGGTATATATGGTTGTGACTATTTTCTTCCACTATTTGATCTGAGGAAGTGGGTCTGGCCCACGAAAGCTCATCACCTAATAAACCATCTTGTTAGTCTTTAAAGTGCTATATAGTCCTGTTTTTTGTAAATTGAAGTTTCTGAAGAAAGGTGAGAGAGAAATGACATGTAGCCAGAAAGTATTAATTATTAGTGGCTAAATATATAGAAATGGAATTGTCCAACAGTCAGAAGGCTGGGATACAGGCAGTCCCCGGGTTACGTACAAGATAGGGACTGTAGGTTTGTTCTTAAGTTGAATCTGTATGTAAGTCGGAACTGGCATCCAGATTCAGCCGCTGAATCTGGACACTAGTTCTGACTTACATACAGATTCAACTTAAGAACCCCAGGCGTCCCCAAGTCAGCTGCTGCTGAAACTGATCAGCAGCTGATTCCAGGAAGCCCGGGGCAGAGCAACTTTGCCTCAGGCTTCCTGTAGTCAGCCGCTGGTCAGTTTCAGCAGCGGCTAACTTGGGGACGCCTGGGGCAGAGCAGCTTGGGTGCTGCTGGGTTGGTCCAGTAGCGCGGCTGCTCCTCGGCGCTACTGGACCAACCCAGCAGCACCCCAGCAGCTCTGCAGCGGCTGAATCAGGACTCCTGGGGCAGAGTAGCTGGGGTGCTACCGGGTTGGTCCAGTAGCGCCAAGGAGCGGTGCTGTGGGATCAACCGGCAGCGCCCCACCTGCTCTACCACAGGCCCTGGGCTTTGCTCCAAATCTCCCTGGTCTGCTGAGGGGGGCACTAGCTGCGTCCCCCCCAGCAGACCAGAGAGATGCGGAGCAAAGTGGCGGAGGACCCAGGCCAGACCCGCGGCCGCTTCCAGATCAGCTGGAAGCGCCGGGTCCGGCCAGGTCCTGCGCCGCTTTGCTCAGCGTCTCTCTGGTCTGCAGACCAGAGAGACGCTGAGCAAAGCAGCGCAGGACCTGGGGCCGGACCCGCGGCGCTTCCAGATTAGCTGGAAGCGCCGGGGGTCCGGCCCCGGGTCCTGCGCCACTTTGCTCAGCGTCTCTCTGGTCTGCAGACCAGGGAGACGCTGAACAGTCTCCCTGGTCTGCAGACCAGAGAGACGCTGAGCAAAGTGGCGCAGGACCCGGGGCCGGACCCGCGGCGCTTCCAGATCAGCTGGAAGCTCCGGGGGTCCGCCCCGGGTCCTGCGCGGCTTTGTTCAGCATCTGCCTGGTCTGCAGACCAGAGAGACGCTGAGCAAAGTGGTGCAGGACCCGGGGCCGGACCCGCAGCGCTTCCAGCTGATCTGGAAGCGGCCGCGGGTCCGGCCCCGGGTCCTGCGCCGCTTTGCTCCCCGTCTCCCTGGTCTGCTGGCTCCTGCAGCAGACCAGGGAGAAGGGGAGCAGCTTTTCTCGCCCCGGAGGAGGCGGGCGGCGGGACCAGGTGTCCCGCTGCTCCAGTCCTCCAGGGCGAGAAAATCCCCTTTCGTATCTGCGGATCTGACATAAGTCGGATCCGCGTAACTCGGGGACTGCCTGTACTGTGTTGTTACTTACCTGGAACTGTACAATTATTTCTAGTTACATAATTCCCTATGTTTTTGGTTTAGAGTGTCCAATTTGCACAAGCATTGAACCATTATATCATGACAGTATCATTTTGAGAGTCCTTGTAGTCTGGCTGGGAGGCATTAGCCAAGATTGTGCAGGAGTATGCATAATTGCTACGTGATTATCTGGATTCTTGATAACTGTACTGTGAATGTACACACACCTCTCCTTGGTGACTATAATCCCTCCACTCTGATCAGCTCTTGTACTTAAATTGTTGAAATAGATTTTACTATGTCAGCCTCTCATTTTCTTCAGCTAAAGCACAGCCACTTTCTGTGGTGATGGGTAAGTCACTTAGGACTTCTCTACGCAAGCTTTAGTTTGTGGTCAGTTGGGGGGGGGGGGCGTGGGGGAGAGCCTTGCTAGGCCCCTGGGCAATTTGTGTGAGAAGATTACCTCAGTGCTTCCAGAAGGGGAAGGATCTTTTATAGAGGGCTCAGGCAGGGGCTGTCAGCACTTAGCACTGCCTGGAGCACACTATGGCTATTTAAAGGACTCAGGACTCTGATGAGATTTTGACTTTGTCCTGATCTGGAATGTGAACATTTTTTTTCATCTCAAACTTATATGGAATAGGAAGTTTCATTCTCAGTTCTGTTCACTGATGATATCTGAGGAGAACTGTAAATTAGTGCATATAACCCGCACCCATGCATAACCTGTGGTTTTTCCTAAATGTGTGGTGGTGTTTTTTTAAAGTCTGATAACCTGAGCATGTGTACAGCCCGCGGGTAGTATACGCTACTTTAAGGTACCTGGTAATTGCTGGCTGGCCTGCAGGAGGGGAGCCGCACTCGCATCCAAGCTCCATGCAGACGCAGCCAGGCGCAACCCATCTTCCTCCGGGAGGGGGGGAACAGACAGCGCAGGCGAGCTGGCTGGCCTGCGGGAGGGGAGCTGCACTCGCACCCAGGCAAGTAAAAATAAACTTGTATACCCCGCGGACATGTATACCCCGCAGGGGGGTTGCAGGGTTTATAAAACTTTGTATAACCCGCGGATTATATGCACTAAAACACGGTAACGTGTAATACTCAATGACAGTAATGTCAGCATTTAATCTTTCCATGCCTTTTGTAAATGAAAATAAGAGTTCCCTACCTTAAAAAAAAAAAAAAGGATTGTGAGAATAAATATATGAAAGTTCTCAAGTCTTTAACAGACGGAAGTAGAAAAACTTCTAAATTTCAATAAAATGACTATCAAAACATGGAATATTCCATCACTTATGGCTGAGGCATTTGCTTTGAGTTGGCTTTGTTGTTCATTCCCAACTTTCCATTTCTAATGTTCAGATATTAAGTTCACACTCAACAAAAATAGTATTTTTCAGGCTGTCTATAATTTTTAATCTTTTTTAATGCTTTTAAGCAATAAAGCGCGAAGTTGGAGTTTTATCTCTAAAGTATAGCGGTTTGGACTTTTATATCTCCTGTTTCAGCAGTTGGAACAGTTTGTACTTCCCTGCCTTTTTGTGGGTTTTTTTTAATTATGAAAATTGGAAATAGAGATGGACCATGCCTGCATTCCTTAAAAAACAACATAGTCTTGCAGCACCTTAAAGACTAACAAAACATGTAGGCAATACCCACTTCCTATGAAAGCTCATGATACCATCTACATGATACCATCTACATGTTTTGTTAGTTTTTAAGGTGCTGCAAGGAAATTCGTTGGGGTTTTTTAAAGGTTTTTCGGTTACAGATGAACTTGGCTAGCCCTCTGATGCTTTTCAACATGCCTGAATTGTCATTTATGTTGTAATGGAGTGGCAACAAGATGTATTTTGGGTAATGCCCTGGGCTCTTGATTCTGGGTTCTGAAAAATTCGCAACCAACTGTGGTGTGTATCTTCTGCTTAACAATTACTATACAATTTAAATATAAATTCTAAAGCAATTAATACAGCGCGAAGCAATGCAAAAGCAGTTAAAGATCTACTATATACAATAATAAAGCCAAATTCACTTATATTTCATCCGTAAGCTACCTACAGTGCCAGGCCGGAAGTCGTGGTTCCGTCTTTTCCCACGCATAGGAACTCCACCACTGATGTAGCTGGTGTGAAGGGCCTAATCACTTCTAGTTACATCAAGCAGGATGTGTGGGTCAATCCTGCCCATTCCCTCCCATTGATTGCTCTTACTAAACCCAATTTATAGCAAAGCGAGACTTGGTCATTCTAATAATATTTACCAATTGATTACGTGTTGTGTAGGATACGTAAAATGCCCAATGCCCCTATTTGGAGTGCATCCTGCTATCCAGGATGTTACTGCTATGTGCGCAGTTGACAGTTTCATAGCTGCATCTGTACTTTTTGCTTATCAGAAACAAGTACCAGTACAAGGCTGCTTGCCCTGTGTGTTCTTGACGTGGTCTTGCATACCATGATTAATCTGCATTGTTATGCAAAACATTTCCTGACTCTCGGACCTTGCCTGTGTGCTTTGTTACACCAGACTTGAAACAGGCCAGAAAGCTGCACTTTGGACAAGGCAGACATTATTGCCAAGGCAGAGTAGTCCAGGCTCCCTCACAAGGTGAAAACGATCAGTTTATTTTTATGAAGACCAAAAACAAACGGCATTTAAATAAAAGTAAATTGGATCACCTGAGACTCTTTTGTTGGCAGTCATGAGATTTGAACTCTTGGGGACCCAGGTGGAGAATTGCCAGCTGTGAATTTGAACCCTCCTTCTTGGCCAGCAGATGTCCAAAATATTAGCCACCAAATTTACATCCTCAGTCCTTTGGACTAGAATGATTTTTCCCCCCATTGAGTAAGGTTGAGTGGTTGAGAGACTGTTGCTAGTTACTCTTTGATCTTTTATATTTACTGCATAGTAAATTTGCTGTATGCATGACCATTAAACAATACTCTTAAAATATTACTGGATTATTTCCATTTCATAAATCTTTTGAAGCATTTTGCTTTCTCTCTGGCCTACTAGTCGACACCATCTTCCACTTTTTAGAAGCCACTTTTGTAATTCTTTAGTACATTTGTAATCTGATTTTTATGTATTGGTAATGCTTAAAAACTCACTTGAAAATGTTCTATATCAGTGTTTCTCTGCCAGTGGTACGAGTAGTCTTAGGAGTACTTGAGAAAAGTCAGGGGGAGAGGAAGGGGAGTACATCAACATAACTGAAATTTGGAGAAAACTGAATTTTTGTTTTAAGTTTTACAGTGCTTTATTTTTGGACCTTTTACGCCCAAAAATTTCATCACCTGCCCAGCTATGATCCTGTTGTTTAAACAAATGTGTTGCAATGGTAGAAACAATTTTTGGTTGTCTGAAAACTGTAGGCACTGGGGATACATATAATTTTATTTTTTTTAAAAGGGGCGCTTTATAAAAAAAGGTCGAGAAACACTATTCTATATTGTACATGGCATGTTGGTTTTCCTCAACTATTCCAGGTCTCTGTGATAAGGCAGGAAATGTCTTACCTATTAATTTACACATTATGCGGTATTGGATTTATTATCTTACTCTGTCTGTGTCCTTGGCATTCATTGGTAAATTTGTTCATCTTATGCTTCTAACTTGTACAGTAACATACAGTTTTCAATAGTAGGCTGTTAGGATCAGGCTCTTCGTTGTTTAGAAATACCCTAGTCATGTGGCTTCAAAGTCTTATACTTGAAAGTCCATTTTTGTCATGTTAAATATCATTCTATGTATCAGCTGCAGAAAGTGAACTGCTGGATAGTTCAATTTTAACTTTTTAAAATACATACATACTTTCTGCTCATGTTGGAGAACATTGAGATTCTAATCAGCATCTTAAAACTTCTATAATGAAGGAACATTTCCTAAAGTTAGGAATAACTTAATATTAGATATAATGAAAGCTTAGTTTGTAGAAAAAGTCAAGGCTTGAAAATGTTTATATAATAGAATATCCATTCATTAGAATAAACTCCTCTCTCAAAGCTATATTTAGTAGTCAGTTCCCAGATCAATGAGTGTATGGTTTCTAAATGACAGACGGATCCATAAATGTCTCTTACAAGTGCTGCAAAACAAACTTGAAATTAAAAAGAATAAAACTAATCTTCAATAAAAATATCTGAATATTTATAATATGATGCCAAACTATTGCAGAAAGCAAAATACTTTAGAACTTCAGGTACTTTACTAGCATGTGCTTTTTTACATATCTTGTATTTGTTGGCTAGGTGGTACAGTATAACATCTGCCAAAGAGCAGCTTACTGTCTAGCCAACTTTTACTGACATCTTCTAAATCAAGTATCTGTTTTTACATAGTCAATCAAAAAGACGGAAAAGCAAGATGATGGCTTCCAGTTTGGTTCATACCAGGGTAATCAAGGACTTCCAGGACTAAACACATGAATATGACTAACTCAAGGACTCAAGGACTTCCAGGACTAAACACATGAATATGACTAACTCAAGGACTCAAGGACTTCCAGGACTAAACACATGAATATGAATAACTTAAGCTGAAGAACTAGTCTCTAGCAATCTTTGGCTAGATCCCTATGTGTTCCAGCACACTCCCCTGAGAGCAGTCTATGGTTTGTGTAATCACAGCCATCCTTTGAAATGGATATTATGCTGTGTTCCAGAGGTTTTTTTGGACTCAGATTTCTTGTCTTGGGTGTCTTGGTCCTTAAATTTTGATTTTTTTTTTCTCTAGCCACACTTTTAATTTCTTCCTGTTTTTCATAATATATCTATTCAGGTAATATGAAACGTATGCATTGGGATTTCCAGTATCTTTGTTTTAGTTTCTCATGGCACAAGATAATTTCCTAGAAAATTATTGTCTAGGTGCCATATTAAAAAGAAGTCTATACTTGTAAAGATGAATAGGAGGACATTTGGCAAAGATAAAATATAATAGTCTTTCACATGTACTCCTCTAATGAATTTTCACAACACGACAGTATTGCAGTCTACTTACTTAATTATATACTGTCAAATAATTGTGAAACTTTTAAGTATCTAGTAAAACGTTCTGTCCTGTAATTATTTAAATGTTGACTAATTATGTGGTTTGAGTTGGATAATGTTTTATGCTATTACATTGTTATATCTGTTAGATGAAATGGTTGTAAAAGGAAGCAATGATTATCTAATATAGGGTAATTGTTAAAAGCAAATTGTGGCTCTACTTTTTTATTTAGTCACCTATTTTTTTAACATAGGCAAACCATGTGTTTTTCCTTTGATCTGATCCTTTGAAACGACTGAACCATTTTTCCAGAAGCTTATTCAAAATATCTTAAGGCAGAGACCTGGCATAGAAAACTTCAGGTCTAATTGTCTGGTAAAGTTTTGAACAATTGAAAATAAGGCCCTAGAATGGGAAACATTGGGCAACCTTAACCATAGGCATTGATTCTGTGGGTGCGCCAGAACTGGAACATCCACCGAGAAAAATCCACCAGAGCACCCACTGGTGCCAACCTTCTCCCCTACACCTCTTGCATGCCAGCTGACAAAGTCGTCATCCTCCTCGTCCTCCTCCTCCCTCCTAGAACTTTTGGAGTACTGAGAACAGCTGATTTGTTGTGTTTAGGAAGCTCCCAGAGGTAGGGAAAGGAGCAGAAATGGCTTTGGGGTGGGGTGGGGGGAATGTATTCAGGGCAGGAAGGGATGGGACTTAGCAGAAAAGGTAGCATTGAGGGTATGGCCTGGAATAGACCAGGACTTGAGCAACCCCTACCCCTGGGCTGGAGGGAAAGTCTGTGACCTTAACTATAGGTGGTGCAACCATGTCTGGAATAGTATTCAGGCATGTTCACCTCAAATTAGAGGTTTATAATGGAAGAACTTTAATATCACTCATGACACTTGCACATGTGCTAAAACAATTCTTTTCAAGTAATGTCAATAGTCTACATTAAAATCCATAAAAGCAAGGCTAAAATTCACTTTAACACAATGGCTCTGAGCCCGTATTTGCTTAAATTGTATGTTGTCAGTTACCTCCAATGGGGTTAAAGTTAAGACTTGCAGAGACCTTCAAGATCTCAGTTGTTAATTCAATCCCTAATGCTCAGTCAATTGACAATATGACAATTTGGTATTGTGAATGCAATGTTGCATTTTAACATTCAGCAGAGCCTGGGAGTGGCAGACGGCTGGCAGAGGCTGAAGGCGGTGGAGGATACCCCTCAGGACAGTGGGGACTCGGGGAAGCCCCAGGGCTACCCAGTGGGCTTGGGCCAGGGGTGAAGTGGCCGCCCAGAGAAGGGGTGGGGAAAGATCCGGCTGGAGTCCCGATTCGGGGCATGGCCTGCCACGGGAACTGGTGGGTGTGGAGCGAGCAAAGCGGCGGAGCGGAACGCTGAAGAGGGATGGCTCGGACGAGCATCAGGCAGGGCCCATCCCCACCCTTGAGCAAGGAGGCTCGCTCGCGTGGGGCTGGGATGGCAGCTTGAAAGCCCCCGAAGTTGAGTGCAGCATGCCAGCAGGACTGCAGCTCCTTGACGAGAGAAGATGCCGGGTGTCGGTAAGACCTGAGGGTGATGCCGTGGTGTGGAGAAGTAGGTACAGCATCTAGTGGGGTAAGAAGTGGTTCAGGGCAGGAGAATGAGAGGTTTCAGGGATGATTGACAGTACAGGACTATTCCTGCTGGACCAGTAGAGCTGCTGCCCTGAGGGCCCTGGGCTGTGACCCTATAGACGGAGTGGGCCTGGGTCCCCCTACCCCACCCATTGCCACCCAGGAACTCGCTCGGGGTCATAGAGGGGGTCATAGAGGGGACCGTGGGGACTAAAACCTGCTGCCTGGCCAGCCCTGGATCGGGGATACTATTGGTAGAGGACCCAGCACCCTGCAACTTAAGGACTGAGTGCTTCGGGTAAAGGAGCGGGGTCTTGCCGAAGGACTCGAGTGCCCCGTAGGTAGCAGCCTGCCTGGACGCTGGCAGCAGGCCCCATTGTCCAGGGTAGGCCACTGCCAGCACTAAAGTGGGGCCAGAACAAACCCCCACAGAGGTGTTGTCCACCTCCATGGGGACACTTGGGCCATCAACACCCAGTATGGCCATTCTTATGTTCAGAACTTCTAGGGGTAATGAGGGGGATTACATTCAGGAGTTTGATTTCCATAGATCTGTAACACTCTCTTAATTAAACTAAAATGTGTGTGTGTAAATTCATGGCAGCCTGGTGTCCATTCAGGGAGTGGTACTGGAAGAGATTGTGACATAAGACACTCATCTTTAGATTCTTAAGAATATAAGGAAGGCCCTTCTCGGTCAGACCAATGGTCCTTCTAGTCCAGTATCCTGTCTTACAGCAGGGACCTTGCAATAAGCTTTAAATGGAGTTTCCTTCTTACAGATTTGATATCAGTGAGTCTTGTTATTGACTTTGGCGAGCTTCAGCTCAAGACTTGTAAACGTATTTCATTGTCTCATACGTTTATATAGCTCAGTGAGTTTTCTTGCTTGTTCTCCGGTTTTTAAACACTGGTCATTCTCAAACCAAATGAAGTGACTGTGTTCTTATATGGTGGACCATGGTGGCATATTCAGCTGGAATCTAGTATACTTGGTATGTGGAAAGCTGCTTGAAACTACAATGTAAATGCAGTTGTTAAGCAGCACGGATGTGATTGATTCCAGATGTCTGTCCTTCCATATGCGAGTTCCATCATTACACAGATCAGCTCTGTCAACTCAAATGCTACTTCACTTTGACAAGTGTGAATGATGAGGAAACCTAGTAAAACTAATTAAAAAAACCTGTCTGTTGTAGCAGGGTAGCTGGTTCCTGAAATGAAGTCTGGCCCAGCAATCCTGTTCTGGTCTTTTTGATGTGCATTAGTATGGTGTAGAAAGGAGGGTATGATTACTCCTAAGGGTTATGAGTAAGAAACCGCCCAAAGATAAGGGGTTGGCCAGAATCCTAGAATGAGTGACTGAGCTCTGAAGAAGAGCATCACTGAGTTGAGAGCTTCAGGGAAAGGATGCCCGCAAAGAGGGAGGAGTGAGAATTCCCTACTGAGAAGTAGCAGCAAATCGGGATGGTGAAAGTAGAAGGCAGTCGTGGGGGTGTCACTTACAAATGTCACCTGTCTCCAGAAAGCCATGGATGGAGAGGATTGAAAGCTGAAAGCAGTAGCAGGAGACACCCATGATCTCTCTGAGCTGGAAAGCTGAAGCCAGAAGACCAGACACAGCTGAATGCTGGGTAATAGTGGAGGCGCAGGATGAGCCCTACAAGCATATCGTAGAAGGACACAGGGCAGAAAAGCTTCCCAACTAGAGGGACTGGAGTTAGGTGTGGTGAGATGTCAGAACTGCTCTGGAGACAGGAGGGGCAACAAGAGATGCTGGAGCTATTCTTGGTATGTTACTGGGCTGCTGGGACATGACAGATTGAGTGTACTCTAGACTGTGCTGTGGAATTCTGGATTATGGTTGTGGGCTTTTTTGTAACCAATTAATCCAGCACAAGATATTTCTACCTGGAAAGTGAGTGTGCAGTAACTGAGGACTCCAGAAGACGAGGTAGTGAGATGGCAGGCTACAGCACAGCTATTGCATCTGCCAGAAAGACCCCCGGGCGGGGCTTTTTATGACACTTCTAGAAACCCTATGATGATGTCACTCAGCCTGAGAGAAATCTACTGAATCTTGCTTATTACCAGTCCAATAATCTCCATACACCTCTTTAAAAAGGGGGAGAGAGAAACAGTGCAAAAAATTCCTAGGCTCAATGACTTGCAGATTGCTGCTTAATAAGGGAAAAATATAGAAGGCCTTGAGGGAAGTTTCTGGGAGCAAGCAAAAAGGGCAAAATAAAGTCTGTTTATTTTATTAAGGACCTTTTATAAGGATTAATTTGAAACCATTTATTGTAACATAATTAAATCACTAAGCAGCATAGTATGGTAGCCAGCAGAACTTAATGAATTAAAAGATCTTAGGCCTGGCTTATTAAGTACAGTACTACATGACTAGAATGGGATGTAACATATTGGATGTAGTATGATGGGTTACTACAGATGACTGATTTGTCATAATAAATACAAATTGTATATTGCAAAAGTCGCTATCTTTATTTCTTTGGTTTTAATTAGCTTATGTAGGCATTGATTCTACAAAGTATTTAAGCAAGCGCGTAACTTTTAAGCATGTGAGTAGTGTCATTGAATTTGAATTGCCTTTATTAGCATGACTACATCAGGATTAGCCTGTTTGTATATTTAGTGCTTTTCGTTACAAAGATGACCTGTGAGTAAATAGATTCAATTCAGGGTTTTATTGTATGCTGCAGTAGACTAGAATTGTCTAGCCTGAACGTAAAAATCCCTGAGGCTATTTCAAAAGTGATTTAGGCACATATGAGCCTAAGGCTATGTCCACATTACTCTGCAGTTGGGTCTATAGGGGTCTGAATAGCAGTGCTCACCAAAATGCTGTGTCATAACACCTGTGTGTGACTGCTTCATGTGAAAATGAAAAGGTTCTTAGTTTGCCTTAATATTTTGTTTGAGGAGGAGTACACTAAAGCTATGTCTACACTGCCAAGCAATAAAATGTCTGTGGTTGGCCTGGGTCAGATGACTTGGATTAGGCTGTGGCGCTATGTAGATAACTTGGATTGGGTTGGAGCCTCTTATGAGGTCCCAGTCTTCAGCCTGAGCTCAAAAGCCAACACTGCAATTTTAGAGGACCTCTAGCCCTGTGAGTCTGAGTCAGCTGATGGACCAACCAAGAGTGTTTTAATGAAGTATAGACGTACTATAACAGCCTTTTGGTTTACACCCATGGTGACCACATGGGAATTGCAGCACACTGCTATTCACAACTCTGTAGCCCCAACCGAGGGGTAGTGTATGCAAGTCCCAGGTGAGACTTAGGCTTGAAGTCACTTTTGAAAATAGTGATTTAGAAGTCTGATTCCAAAGACCCAGATTTCAAAGGTATTTAGGCACTGTAATACTGAGTGGAGCAATGCCTAAACTCCCAAATAGAACCGAAATCCCAATGACAGTGAATGGTATTTTAGATTTTTGCAATGCTCTGAATCACTTCTAAATCAGTTAGGCATTGCAAGGCCTTTAAAAGCTTGGACCTTAAGTGCTTCTGAATATTTTGCCCTCAACCTTGTCTTCACTCCAACTTCCAGTGTTGGTTCAGCTGGTAGATCAATTACGGGTCCAGATTTTGTCACTGTATAAAATGGTGTCCATTAACAATCAGTAGGGAAGTATACGTGGGTCTCAAGAGTCTAAGTTGTTGTAACTTTCACCACAGTGGTCCAAAAGGGCTGTAGTAGGAAATGTAAATAAAAACAAACCACCAGTTCATATATTTTGCCTCTTATTCTATCTGTAATTCATGTAAGTTACCCCAATTTAACTTCATTATACTCCCTTAGTGCCAGTATTTTGTATATAGAGCTGAGCAAATACTGCCAGAAAATAGTTAATGGAAATGATTTTTCAGTTCATAATAATAAATTTATTTGGATCAGAAACCTGTTACTAACAGTTATGCCCATTCAGTCAGGAATCAGACACACATACATGACCTATGTGTCAAACCAAAACAATTAGCAATGTGAATACTCCCACAAACTGTTCCTGAGCTAAATAGACTGAGACTTATTCACAGAAATATGAATAACAAATAAATCTCAGAACAGCAATCTGTTCATAGGCCACTCATGAACAGAAAAAGAGCTGAAATCTATTAAATGTGGTATTGACCATGAATTTCCTGAGGTGTACCAATATGAAATTGTCACATTGTAATTTTGTCATAATGAGTGACTCAAAAATTTATTGGTTTGTGACCATATGAATGGGAACTGTAGAATGAATGCTTTTAAGCAACATTCAGTAGAATGAATGCTTTTCAGCAACATTCAGATCTTGCTAGCAACTTTAGAGGAAATAATTTTCTATAGCAGTCAGAAAACATGAAAATATAAATAGAACAACCAGCAGTTCACCTGTATTGTATAGAAAACATATTTCACATTTAATCTAATCTGTCTACATTTCAGATATATTTCTTTGATTTAGCTCAGTTGTCTCCCAGGAAAAGTGAGAGGAGAAATGATGTTCTAATTATTTATGTGTTTACTCAGCTTTTGCTTAGGTTGCAGCTAAATGGGTTCACTCCATATACTTTCTGCCACGGCAGATTTAATATTTCATTAAAACAGCATTAATGATGGCACTCCACTGAATTTGCTTTAGACAAGCTCCAGAACTAGAGCAAATCCAGCAAGGATTGCACACTGGGAGACGTGCTTGAAAATCAAGCCAAATGAATGGCAACAGTTACTGTGGTTTGAGTGTTGATAGCATTATGTTACACTCAAAGGTAAACCTCTTGCTTTTAGACTGCGAATGCAGAAGTAGAATGTAAAGTCTTACTACAGTGTCATCAGTCTGCTAATGACAAATGCTGACAAATAGTGTGTATCTTTTCCTTTTCCTGTTATGTCATCTAGTTAGACAACTCTCCCTCTTTATCTACTCCATTGTGTTTTCTGGTCATGAAATATGCAATCACTAGGCTTTAGGGTATGTTGCATTTCCAGTTGCATCTTTTCCTCTTTTCCTTGCCAGAATAAGCAGCAGACATAAGGGTTATTGTGAGAATAAAAGGATTGCTTGTACCATGCTCCTAATCAATGCAGGCACTTCTTCCCGTGGTCACTTGACTCTCTTAACTTGCAGTGCCTTTTCTTCACAATCATGGAATGACCAAAACTACATCTATAAGGACCATCACTTAAACAAAACTGCAATATATTTAGATTTGTCCTTGTTAAACTGAACTGCCTTGACAGTATCCGACCCTTCTTGTAGCATTACGATATAAGCATTTAATGGTTAGAAAAAGGCAGTTGAATGAAAGAGGTACATCCCCTTTCTGTTGCTCTGAATCCCATCAATATGTTTTACCACTGTGTGTATCCATCACTTGGTAAGCTGGTCCTTGAAAAGGGTTGAAGGCTTATGTGAACCTGCACCATACTTGGCTTGCCTCTCCAGGTGGCCACAATGAATAAAGTCAGCTGTTAATAAAGCAGGAGGCCAGCCAGCTACACTACTGTAGGAGGCAGCTGGGAATGAGTGCTTTGTTGCGCCAAAAAAAAAAAAAGTGTCACAATGTCGATTTATGTTTAGCTAGTGGTCCACTATGACCTCGAGATCTGAAGTACTCCTTCCTAGACAGTTGCCTTGCATTTTGTATGTGTGAAACTCATTGCTCTTAAGTGGAGTACCTTGCATTTGTCCTTATTTAATTCATCCTATTTACCTCAGATCATTTCTCCAGTTTGTCTCTTCACTGCAGTCCTATATTGAACTGATTTTTTTCCCCCAATAACTTTTATGTAGCTCTTACATTACTCTCCTAAGGCCTGATCCAAAGTGCATTGAAGCCAACAAATCCAATTGACTTGGGCTTTGACCCTTGGTCATCACTGTAAATGCATATTTTCTGCCTTGTGTATGCGAGTCTAGATGTTGTTTTACAATCACATTAATCCATCCTCATTTTATTTACAAGTTCAGGGATTTCAAACTTTTTTCTGACGACCCAGTTGAAAAAAATAGATGTCTATGATCCAGCATAATTATATCTTTTGACTCCAGGGTGGGGCTGCAGAGATGTGGGGTTGGGGGTGCAGAGATGAGGCTCCAGGGTGGGGCTGCAGAGATGAGGGGTTGGGGTGGTGTTTGTGTGAAGGCTTTGCCTGGGGATGTGAGCTCTGGGATGTGATCAGAGCTGAGGGGTTTGTGATCCAGGCTGGGGGTGGGGGTGGTGAGGCAGAGGGCTCAGTATGTGGGCAGGAATTCTGGCATGAAGTCTGGGGGTAGGTTACAGGGGGTGCAGGCTATGGGATGGGACTGAGAATGAGGTGTTTAGGGTGCAGGAGGGGTTTTTGGATTGGAGGGGAGGAGGTCAGGATGGGAGAGAAGATTGTTGGGAGCACAGGCTTTTCGCTGGTGGCTCCACACCAGTGAGCCTGCCCTGCTTCCTGCCTGCGCTGGCACAGTAGACTACACTGCATCCTGGAAGTGGGATTTTGCCAGACCAGGGGAGTTCATTTCTGCACCCCTGCCACCGCCCACCCTTGCCCAGCCACTGGCACCCCGGCTGGCTCACCACCTCCTGCTAGCCTGCTTTCCTGCTGAGCAGCCACCACTGCCATGGCTCTGGGACCTACTGGGGAGCTGTGTATCATGCACCACGGCTCCCTGCCCCACCAAACTGCCACACCTCCCAGCCCTGCTATGCTGGGCAGCGCTGCCTTCAGCTTGCTGTGGGTAGCCCACTGCTCTGCCAGCCCCATGGGGATCCCTGCTGCTGGCCCTCCACTGGGACTCTCTGGTCCTGCAATATCCGTGCTGGACTATGGATGTTGCTGGATCAGAGCATCCCAGTTAAGAGAGTTTAACCTATAGTTGACTTCTTTGGGTCTTTGGCTTGTCTCCTTTTTGGGGGTTATAGAAAGGCTTGATTTGAATAGTATTTTTGATGTGAAATTCCTTGTTAAGATGTCTTCATCAGAAAACCATGGCCAGGTCATATTTGATGTTTCTACAGTTCCAAGTTGGAAACTGATCCAGGGATAACAGCTGCTGTTGGATCATCTCTTTCTACTAGATAATCAATCCTATCCAGCCATAATAGGTTGAAGATAACTTTTCCATACAGCAAACTATCTCCTCATAGGATTGATCCCATTATACTGCAAATAATCTTAATTGTGGGTACTTAGTCCATGCTTCTGCAAAAGCCTGGACTTGTGCTTAATGCTCCAGAGGCAGAAAAGGGTATTACAGTAAAACATGCCACATCTTCTCAAATCTGTAATCTATGCTTTTTCCAGTTGGCTTTTTTACTAACTCTCATATCTTGTTTTTGTTGAAAAAATGCTTACCAATCAACAGTCCAGTATCCTGGGCTGTTTTCTAAGCATTTATCTACTTTAGCCATTTCCCAGCTTCTGAATATGGGCTCTTAAATTCACATGCGAGTATACACAACCAAAAAAAAGCCCTCATTTGAACCAGAAGGCACCCTTAAAGTAAAACAAAACAAAAACAAAACAAAAAAATAATCCTGGTTGTCTGAAAATCCAGTTCTCGCTGGTTATAAATGACCTAACACAGTCTGCTGTTGAAGTCAGCAATTTTATCAGCAAGTGGTACCATAACAGAAAATAGTGTAAGTTCTGTCTTTTTGTCCAGTTGAAATGCCTAAACTCTAAATCTTTGAATATTTTCCATTGCTGTTTGGGTATGTCTACACTACAAAGTTAATTCGAAATAACAGCCGTTATTTTGAATTAACTTAAATAGCATCTACACATGCAAACCGCTATTTTGAATTTAAATCAAAATAGCAGAGTGCTTATTTCGAACTTGGTAAACCTCATTCTACGAAGAGTAATGCCAAATTCGAAATAGCTATTTCGAATTAAGTGCTGTGTAGACACTTAATTCGAAATAGGGAGCCTCTAGGCCTTCCCAGGGAGCCCTGGTGACCACTCTGGGCACAACCAGGAAAACTCGTCTTCTCCCCCTCAGCCCCGGAGCCCTTAAAGGGGCAGACTCTGGCCACAGTGCCTGTGCCAGTTGCAAGCCTGCCAGCATACAGCCAGCAGTCGGTGCACCTGGCATAGGATGAGCCAGCAACCTGCTGCCACCCAGTCCTCCACAGCTCCCCAGGACCAGGCTGGCGGCTCCCAGGGGCCGCAAAAGGCGGGTGCCCGCCTGGTCTAATGCAGAGATCGTGGACCTTATTGAGGATTGGGGGAGGCCTCCAATGCCCACGATCTCTGCACTAGGTGCAGGAATGCAGCCATATACAGCTGTATGGCTGCCAGCCTGGCCACCAGAGGCGACATGCGCAGCCAGGAGCAGGTGCGGAGTAAAATAAGAGTTGTGGCAGGCCTATGCCAGGGCCTCCCAACCAGGGACTGATCCAGAGGCCTACCCGCATTATGAGGCATTGGACCGCATCCTGGGAGGTCAGACGGTCCGTGCCCCTCTGGTTGTCATTGACCCTGGGGCAGAGGGCCCTGCCCCTGACACAGGGGAAGAGGAGGAGGAGGAGGATGGCAGCCAGGAGCCTGCCCTGCACCCAGGACACCCAAGCCATACCGGAGAGCCCATCAGCAGCCTCATCCAAGGCCGGGGAGGCCTCCACATGTGAGTGCCATCACAGTCCCCTTATGCAAGGCGGGGGTGAGGGGCTAGCGGGAGGGAGAGCCCAGGGACCGTGCGCATAGGAATTGCGGCAACCTGTGCATCTGCCATGCCAGCCGGGACTTGTGGCCCCAGTTGGGTGCCATGCAGATGCCCTGTTCCCCACATGCATCTAGGCATGAAGGCACATGACAGGCTCCTGACCCCGGGGGGAGACACTGCACACTGCCTTCCCTCCAGACGCCCCTTCTACACAGAGGCAGGGCACATATCCCTTCCCTCTCCCCTCCACATCACACTATAGGCAGCACAGGGGCTGGCATGCAGTCCTGGGCCAGCTCACACTCCCGGGGATAGCAGGGCGTGATGGTGCGAAGACCTGCCATCCTCGCCTTATGGGGGGGTCTGGGTTTCACCCACTGTGTCCCCAGGGAGAACTGACCACTTCTCTTGTTTCACCAGAGCCGCAGCCCCTGCGAGTGCAGGATGCACCACCCCGCCTGGAACATCCACCTGCACACAGGCCAGCAGGTGCATCTGCAACCAGGAGGAGCACCAGCGGCAGCAGCGGTGGTTACAGGGAAGGTAGGTCCACAGCCAAGAGCCCTGCAAGCAAGCGGGAAAGCTGAGAACCGGCTATCCAGGGGGGGTCCCTTTAAGCACGAGCCTCAGATCGCCTCAGACAGCAGCCACACAAAGCAACTACTGATCTGATGCCTGCTGGAACACGTTTCAGCTGCCCTTAAATGCGATCCAGCATCCAATCAGTGTGGATGCATTATTTCAAAATAGCCAAGTGCTATTTCAAATTAGATTTTGTATCTAGATGAGTTATTTCAAATTAGCTTAATTTGAAATAACTATTTCCAATTAAGTTAATTTGAAATAGCGCTGTAGTGTATACGTACCCTTTGTTCCAACATGCCCAAATATATATGCACCATACTTGCTCCCATTCTCTTGACTAGCTTGGCAATGCACCCAGTAGTAATGTTTACCTCTGAAAAAAGAAACACTGTCTGCTTGCTTGCCACTTTTGACAATAGATGCACTAACCATTGTTACTGCCCTATTCGTCAGTGGGCGTGAAAGGGCAAAGATGATGCACTAACCATTGAGTCTCCTGCTTTTCCTGATATATTTTTGCTTGGTTCTATAGCTACCTCATTTATTGTCTTGTCATATAAACTCATCCACTGAATCACCCTTGCTGATATCCATTTCTTGAAAGCTTGTGTATGTGGGAGGGTGAACCTCTATTTATTTCGTTTTTTACTGTACATCTTTCCTCTTTTATTACTACCACTATATTATCTTTTTTTCTCCTTTGCTGCGCCTGCAGATTCTTTGTTGTCACTCCTGAATCTAAAACCAATCATAGGTCATCACTAAACTTCCCTTGTTCATCTTCTGAACAACACAATATGATTTCATCTATTACAGTATCTGCACGGTAATATCCTATTTACATTAAAGGCAAGGTCCACAACTAGTATAGCTAGCTAGAAATTAGTACAGCTTTAGATTTCAATGAAGCTATGGCAATTTAAGCTACCTGAGGTCTGGCCCAGATTAATATTTTTCGGCTCAAATTCTGCAAAAGCACTCAAGTATGTGCTGATTGGTTTGGCTTCATTAGCACTGATCCTCTACATAGTTATGCAACACATCCATCTTTTCTTGTATGTGTGGTGGATTATTTTTACATATACAAATTGAAGTTTTCATTTCATGCATTAGGTGAAGTGGGTTTCAACCCACAAAAGCTTATGCCCAAATAAATTTGTTAGTCTTTAAGGAGGCACAGGACTTGTCATTTTTGTTAAAACATGTCAACTGGATTGAAGACCAAGAATAGGTCAGATATTTCAGCCAGAATGGATTGTGTAGCTCCACAGAATTTTGGAGCTATATTAATTACACTAGTCTAGACTGACTTCCTACTGTGCTTAAAGTTCAGCGCATGATCCAACAGATCATTGAAACAGAGACTTAAATTAAATGCAAATCAGATTATCATTGTATTATATAGTCAATCAACTCATTTTACTTATAAGTAAAAGAAATGTAGCTTTGTTGGGGCCTTTCCCTTTGGAATTTTAACTTACTAAAAAGATTGCTTAAACGGTGGTGAAAGAAGATGGTGTCTATTCTGCTTGTCTCAATGGTAGGAAAGGTCACAACTGACAAAGTATTTCTCCACGGGAATAAACTTGGAAATGAGTTTAAAACATTTTATTTACAACTAACATTTGAGCCTGGCTCCTGAAGGTGGCCAGCTCACTGACAACAGATATTATATGTCAGCATGGGATCCTATTGTGAAAGATTATCCAGCTGAGTTTCCAAATAACTTTAATAGTGTACTTCAGGCCCAAGTTTTCTAAGTAACTTTAGTGATCCAAAACATTTAAGCAAGTGTGTGACCAGACTTTCAGAGGTCATAGACAACTGCAGCTCTGAAAATCAGGTTCTTTATATTTAGGCACCTAAATTGAGACTCTTTTTGGCACTGGTTTTCATTGCATTTTGGATAGTGTAAGGGGGAGAATTGGACAATGGATCTGGAATAAAATCTTGTATAGATGGACATTTTAAACAAATTTTCCACTTTTGCCAATCATGGCACTGGCATTAGCAACGTTTGTAGCTCTGGAATAGGCAGCTCTCACAGTTGCTTTCACTACAGCCTTAATTAGACTTGCTCTGATCAGGTTTACTTAAATGGCACTGAAGCTGGATATCAGAGCCAGACAGCAATACCAATAGAGCAGAACTTGTGTTCCCAATTGGCAGTTAGGCATTCCCTCCTTTTAAATAGCCTAACATAAGCAAGAATATTGAACCTTAAGCTACAGACCTTACTCATGTTAGTGGTCATACTAAAGACAAGGATTAAAATGAGCAAGGTCTACGTAAGTCCTACCAGATGACATTGAATGCTACAGAGAAAGAAATGCAGGACAATGTAGCACTTTAAAGACTAACAAGATGGTTTATTAGTCTTGTTAGTCTTTAAAGTGCTACATTGTCCTGCATTTTGCTTCAACTACCCCAGACTAACATGGCTACATTTCTATCACAGAGAAAGAAGAAATTGTTGGTAGTAAACACATAGATGTATACAGTCTGTTTTGGAAATAGTAATTTATAAAACAAGATATCTAAATGAATAAAAATATAAAAACCCAACAGATTTTCAAACTATATCTAGGTAGATTTTACTTCTATTTGTGATACATTATGTAATTCCTATTAAAAAGCAGAAACTATCTTCAGAACCCTAATTCTTGCAATCGATATTCAGTAGTCATTCCTGAAAGGGCCAACTATCTCCATGTAACACATGATCTGTGTCCCAGATAATGACATCCTCCAGAATTTTGTTCTATAGAAAAAAAATCCTATTGCCCTATTCAAGATGATATGATCGGAGGATTAAATACGATTCTCATCTCTTGCTGTACTAATTTATAGTAACAATCTGTGGTAAAATAGAAAGTAATAATGTGTATAAAGTATGGCACATGGTCCTTTTATTATAAAATTTATGTTGGGCGTTAGCTTTTAGCCTTCATTGTATAGCTTTATTATAGTTGCCATGTTATATGTTAGATAGGTATAAAAAGTTATCTGTTGGAAATATTGATCACATGTATTTTTACTCTGTACAACATCTTAATTGATCCTAGATATATCTGCTACATATTAAAGGTTGTGACCCCAATCTTTCTGTTAAAGGCCTTTAGAGCAATTTTTTTCCTTCCAGAAAGGTTGTGGGGGTTTTTTTTTTTACTGCCCCTCAAAACGCTCCCCTTCCCCTATCTCAATGTATTTGTTGGGAAACTGGTTCCTCAGAATCTTCTTAAAGGAAAGAGTAAATCAATGAGTGTTTAATTTAACCCATATCAGCAAACATGATTCAGAAATTTCGGATCTGAGGATGAATTGCTGCAATTGTTTGTTTTCGAAAGTACATCATAAACTTTAATTAAGGGGGCATTGTAAAACTGAATTAATGTTTTCTTTCAGTACAAGAACTCTGCCTGGAAAGTTTTGTATATATTTTTTTCATACAGTATTTGATTCCTAAGACCTTTAGAATAGTATTTATAATGTATATGTATTTTATTTAATACATAAGATACAACTTGGATTTAGATGATACCTATTCCATTTTACACTTCATTTTCAGAGACCTGAAATATTCTGATGTAAAGTTTCAATACTTTTGTAAATGAAATGCAAGCTTTATGAGTAAAGACTACCCATGACATATTTCAGGACAAATGTGAGTTCAGCGACCAAGGTCAAAATCCTGTAGTTGATGAAATGTGTATTTATGAAATATAGTAAATCCATGTTCTTTAATGTTTTTTATCCCATAAGAACCATGTGTCATCAAATAATAATTTCTTAGCCCCAGTAGTAGTTTGTGTGTCATGGCTCTTATTTCTCATTTTGCTTTCCTCAAGTTGAAATATTAAATATCATCTTTGAAAAATTTTGCATTTTATGGGTCTTTTTGAAGATTCATACATCATGAGTTTTCTCCAAAAATATTAAAGCTCCCTATTTTGGTTTGCATGAGTGCCTCAAAGTTAGGGTACTTATGTGAAGTTCATCTCAAGATATCCATATCCCACCTTAGCTTGAGCCAACAACCTCATTGGGTATTGCTCTTTCATGTGATCTGTAATATAGCTTCATTTCAACTCTTCCAGAAATACTATGATGTTCACCATCTTCAGAGTTTAGTGCTTTTGGTCCTAAGTGAAATTGGGAAATTTAGAAAAGTTAAGAAAATTAAAAATTGAACATGCTTTATTTTGTTTTTTAAATGGGGGATTGACTTTAGATCAATGACTGTAAATGAACCAGTTCAGCTAGCTTTAGGGATGAAGGGCTTGCTTCTCTTGCCTGGTTATGATTTAAGGGCCCCAAATCCTGTTTCTTCTTGCCAGCATACAATGTCCTATTTTCACTGTGAAAAAGTTGTGCTCTTAACTAGTCAACTAACTCCAATTAAAATCATAATGAAGACCAAGCAATCTATAGTTCCCATAGGACCAGGAGGGAGTCTTGGGTTTCCTTAGACTTTCTAACTTGTTGAAAACTGCAAAATGACTGGTTTTCACTAGGATTTTATTTCAAGTTTAAATTCCAGAACTGTTTATTTCACACCGAAGACACTACCTTAGGATATGCTGTCGGTAATTCTCTGATAATAGAGCTGGGTATCACCCTTCTAAACAGGGAGGTAGAACCATCTCCCTAAACTGCTCCCTGTGCTGGAGTGAGCTTTGGCACCTCTAGAAATATATTACTGTGTCTCACTAGCAATTACAGTATATAAGGCATGATAGACTCAGAAACTGCATTTTAACGTACAGACAAATAGCACATTCCTGGACATAAACACTTAATTAACTATACATTTTCTCTCTTCAGTATGATCTTAAATACAATCATATATTGTAGCATACGTCTGTGGAATGAGGTTAAGGCAAAATGTATGGCTAACCTGTTGAGAATAAACCATCTTTGTAATAGTGAACAGCTAATCTATCAACTTTATCTGCAGAAAAAAATTATACCATTGTCAAGTTCTTCCCCATGATGAAATGGTATTCTATTTGGATTTACAGATCACAGATTTCCTGCCAGGAATGAAATGGGGAAACAGAAGAAAGTGCTATTAACTGGGGGCTACCATATAAATGTGTTTATTCTGTTATCAAGCCCTTACTGCTATGACTTTTTCTACATTCCAAGCCAGAATATACCATCTGCTAAGAGTCATGATTTTATCCAGGTTCTTAACTGCAATACGACAATATGCAAGTTTTCCTTCAGTGTCTATAATAAAATGAATCAACCCTGACTTTATAAAAATCATTCAATCTGATAATATCCCAGAATTCAAAGCTTTTGGAGACAGATTTGCAAAATGTCTGATCCTTACCAAACATTCTTTCCTTGTCAGCCATAAAGCATTTGAACTGTTGGATGACAGTTTTAAAACAATGTTGTTGTTTTTTAAATGTTGATTTTGACCTAGAAAAATATCTGAGGATACACACCTCCCTGTTTTTGCTATAAGCAGTGGCTTCCTATCCATAGGTACAAACTAAGGTGCCAAATTAAACGGCCGTTGAGGGGTTTGAAGGTGCGGGCGCCGATCGTGCACCGATCGCACGTTTCGCCTAGGGCGCCAGTTGCTGGCAGCTCATCTAGGGCCGCTCCGGGAAAGGAAACCTAATAGCCTGGCAACAGTCTTATGACTGCACTCACTCTGACCAAAATTGGACTTTGAAGGACAGTTTTAGGATTTGATATATCCTGACACTTCATATTTAAATATTTTTGTACATAGAAATGTTTTTATACTCTGAAGATTAAATGCATACATAAAACAAGGGGAAAAGGGCTATATCAGCTGATATAAATTTGACATAGCTCTACTGGCCATAAATCTCCCAGAGCCTCAGACTACTGAACTCCATTTATATTATCTGAGGATCTGGCCTATTGTGTTTTTGTAATATACCTCATCAAGCGTGATTGTATGTGTTTGAAAAAGGTATTATACTGTATTTTCAAAGAAAAGTTAATAAATAAAGGCAGTGACTGAGCTAGCTCATTCTGTATTTGAGAGGATCAGATGAAAAAATACTATATGCACTTCTTCATAGATTTGAATTGTCAAAAGCTTAAAATAGTGATGACCTTCTTTAGTTGCAGTACCAACATGAATATTAAAAATGCAATATAATGCTTACAGCGGGACTCTAGATTTATTCCTACCATTGGCAGAAATTTGGGTAAATCCTGTAACCTATTATCTGTGAATTATAGGGTGTATGAGGTAGGAAAATGTGTCTGAGGAAGGTTCCACTGTAGCTATTGAACTTAAAGAATAGCACCCCCCCCCCAAAAAAAAAGACAACCCACAAACACAGCTTCATAAACTAGCTTCACGAGGGAGACAAACCCTGAAAGACTGGCAGAAAAAGTGATGCTTAGAGAACAAAAATTGTAAGGTTAGTATTGCACACATGTTCCCCCTCACCTCCATCTAATGCAACCTATTGGTCTGCACCTGTTAGGAGACTGAATCAAAGTCAGCCTGCCTAGTTGTCAGAGTGGGAGTTGGACCTCTTGGTTGGAGTTCAAATGGTCAAAGCCAAGGATCTAAATGCAGAGCTGGAGTCAGGAATCTGGGCAGAGGGTCAGAACTGAGTTACCAGGAGTAAGGCTGGGATAAGCAGGGGGAAGAGGGGAAAGGTTTGGTGCAGGGCAAGATCTGAGCTGGAACTATGAAGGAGCAGAGCAAGAGAGTGTCCTTGTGCACATGAGTTCAGCAGCCAGCCAGCTGCTGCTTCTGAGCTTAAGAATTGGTCTGCTGACATCCTCAGCCAGTCATCAGGGTGTTCCATCAGGCAGCCTTTCTGGCTGCTTAGAGTGTCAGGAGTACTGAACAGGAGCATCTGCAGGGCTTTGCTCTGGACCATGCCTCAGGAATATCTAGAAATAAACTTGTGAAAGATGAGGAACGGTTCTAGATCTAGACTGTCAAACCTTCAGCAGAGGGTGCGAATGTATAGCTGTATATTCTACATGAGGTAAGTTTACAAACATCCAATACAAGCCGAAGTGCAAGAAAATTTGAAGAGAGACCATAAAATGCTGTAAAAACACTCTGGTATATGATGGCTCACTGCAAATGGAAGTGGTGAATATTATAAATAGGTTGGAAGTGGAATCATTAAAGAGTCTGCCAATTTTTATGTTTGTTTTAATTTTTCTGTGCTGCGTATGGAAGCAGCATGGAAGTAGTAAGGCCTAAACTTTCAAACGCAAGTGCCTAAAGTTGGTTACAAAATTCTGTATTCTACATGCCTAAAAAGATGGCATTGTTTTCAGAACTGTATGATCAATTCTTGTGTAAATATCTGATTTTGAAAGTTGCTGTGCACCTACATCTTCCAATGGGAATTGTAGTTGCTTAACACCGCTGGGCACTTTTTTTTTTAAGTAAAGTTCCTCTGTGTAGATGTGGGTGTTTAATTTTAAGCCCTGAGCCCTGGACAACACATTTCTACAGTTTGAACCTCTCTAGTCTGGTATCCTCATGTCCTGACTGGCACTGAACCAGAGAATTTGCTGAAGCATTGGAGGTCAATAATGTCTAGCAGCATTACCAACGCTTCCACTGCTTGTTGGGCTGTCTGAAGACATTCAGGGGTAAATGAGAGCTGGGACTCCTGGCTGTAAACAAACTTTATGGGACTGTGGGAAACTTGTCCACACCCATAAGTAGACATCTGGCTAATTAAAATCATGCTGAACCTCGGATGTTGCTGGATGAGTGCGTGCCAGACTACAGAGGTTCATCCTGTACTGCTGCCTAAGGCCCAACCAAGAACTGGATCCCATTGTGGTAGACATGATAAAAACACAGAATAGTAGCAGTGTTTCCTCTAATGTTTTCTATCTTTGGGTGGGATGAATTTTCTTTTGCGCAGGTTGAAATTTCTTATATGCAAGACCGGTATTGAGGTAGTGTATGGATGTGCACCACACGCACACATATACATGAGTGCACACACACATTTTAAGCAATCCATTTGTGTGGAAGAAAATATATTAAAACAAGACACCTGTGTTGAGTTGCTGTGAGGTACTCTTAGTAACTACAAAAGTAGGGAATTAACCTTCTTCCACTTGAGGAAGAGTAGAAGCCCTAGAACAAATTAACACATGACTTCAGGGTTTTTAGACAGATGCATGTTTCAAAGAGCTTTCAAATAAGATTTCATCCTACAAAACTAGCATCACACCTAGTACTTATTACTTCTGATTCGCAAGTGTGGCGGGGTCCCGGGTGCGAGCACCGCTCCCCTCCGGCCCCAGCCGTGGGGGGAGGGGAGGGCTCCGAGAACCCTCCACCTCAAGTCAGTCCTAATAGTCCCTATCCGGGTCCGTACGTGGTGTACAAGCGGGGTGCGATCACCCTCCCGCCTTAGGCGGGGGAGGGGGGCTTGGCGGACCCACTACTATGGCCCGCCCCTTTCTGGGTGGCAGGGAAGAGTCTGGCCCAAACACGGGCCCTGGGGTCTCTGCCCCCTGGTCTCGCCCTTGCCGAGCGTGCGTCCGCGGAGCTGGGCTATGGCTCTGGCCTTGCAGTACCCCCGACGCGTGGGTTTTGTGGTTTCAGGGAGGGGGTTTGCTTCGGGGTTGGGTGCAAGGGGAGTGGGGGACCCGGGCCCACCCTCTCCTCTGGGTCACAGCCCGGGGCCCTAAGTGGAGTGCAGTGCCTAAGGGCAGTCCTCCACGGCAGACGGGGCCAGTGCCCTAAACTCGTCTGCCCACGGGCGCCAGAACGGCCCCGCCCCAGGCTGCTTCCACTCCCCCGGCCGAGCGTGTCCCCGGTCACTCACCCCGTTGGAGGTGTCGGGTCTGTCCCAACACGGCCCTCCAGCTGCCGACGCTGTCCTTCCTGTTGGTGCGGGGGCCCGGCGGCTGGGTACCCCTGGATGCCAGGGTGGACTCCGTCGGGCTTCCCCTTCTCTAAGCATCTGGCTGCCGCTTTTGAAGTCCCTGGGGAGTGACGTCAGGGGCTTTAGCCCCGCCCCCCCAGTGCCTTCCTGACCGTGCCTCCCTGGCAGCCCCCGCGGGACTCCGCCCTCCTGGGTGAGCCATGGTGCCCTGGCTGGCCACTGCTCTGCGGCTTGGCCCCGCCCCCGCTTCCCACAATGCGCGTTCGCCCGCGCTGCCCGGCGCCTGAGTCCCTGCCGATCGGGTTCGGTGCCGCCGCCTCCTGCGGCCGCTGCTTCCCTGGGGGAGGGGGGGCTGCGCCTCCCTCCCGCGGCTAGTGCGGACCTGCCGGGTCCGTCACAGTAAGAGTCAGAACTCTACCACATAGCAAAGATCTGGCTGTAATGCAATGTCATTTACCATGTATTTATTAGTAACACAGGATTTAAAAAATTAAGTTCCAAGTTTTAGATATCTGCTACACTCCAAAAAAAATTCTGTTAAAGGAATCTTTTTCTTTCTTTTCTTAAGCCATTAACACCTATGTAATTTTGTTTGAAATGCAAACATGCAAATATCCTCCTAGCACGCATCCTTCCCCCCCATGCAGTCTGTTTCCTCCCCTCCAACCAAACCTAATAGAGAAGACTGCAGCAAGTCAGCACACCTCCAAACAAACTATCCTCTGCCTCCACCTTACTGCACATATGCTAGCACCCTTTCCCCCACCTATCCCATGCAGTCAGCCACTTACCTCCCCCTGCCCAGCCCAGGACTGCTGTGTTTCTGCCTCTTGGTCTGTGTCTCTCCTCAGGTGATGGAACTTTCCAAACTCCCCATCTTCTCTGACTTTCCCTCAAGCCAATTAATTAATGACTCACTCCTCCTCTCCCCCCAGCTGTTTATTCCCTCCTTATCTTGTCTGCTTTTCTTCAGTTCAGCACCTGGCAGCATTTAGAATCTGTTCACAGATGCCCCACTCCCTGCTGGTCATCTGAGCTTCTTGCCTGTCCAGGAAGTTTTGAACCTTTGAATAAGGCTCATAAAATTGCTGTGTGGTCATGTGGCTTAGAGGGAACTGTGAATAGCAGGCAGACCCTGCTGCAAAAATCTTATGATCTAAATAGATCTGAAAGACACTGGTGGAAAGGGTACAACATACTCATTGCAGAGTGAACAATGTGATGGGAAATATTAATGGAAGGGATTTTGGGGGGATAAGCTAAATGGAAAGAGGTAAGAGGAGAGGGACAGGTGTAGTGTGACACTGAGGGAATGTTAGGGAGAAGTTGACTGCTCCAGCATCTGTCAACATGGGCAGAGAAAGTCTAGTCAAAACTGTAGGAAGTTTGCAGAATGTTCAGAGCTCTCTGAAATAGACATACCTGCAGTGGCTCCTGGTGTCTTGAGCCTCTGGTTACCTATTCCCTGATGTTTTCCTCAAGGCCACATGCCTGAGGGTGGAGAGGCATGCTGGAGTCCATTTGCACAGTTCTGGTCTCTCTGGTACTGAATGTGTTCGTTGCTCCCAGCATACAATCAGTGGCAGATTTACAGTTAATGGGGCTCTGTGCTCAGCTTCATTTCTGAGGCCTCCCTGGGAACCCAGACAAGAAAAAGACCATTCACTGTTCCTGCCCCTCCCATTTTTCATTGTTTTCTTCATCCTCCTCATATATTATAAGTAATAAGAAGTAAATGAAAATAATGTGAGGTACCTTGGTTGTTTTGTAGTCTAACTTTTTTTCACAGACCACTTGAAAATTGTTGAGAGTCTCGGCGAACCACTTAATGATCTTTTCAGATATTGTTAGTACCATGTGCTAACTGTTGTAAAGTGCTTCGGCTAAGAGTGATATAAAATAAATAAAACCCCAAATAAGCTTTCTTCAGTCCCCCTGAATGGAGTTCTCGGAGCACAGTTTGAGAACTTCTGGTCTAGATGAAAGCTTGTATTTGCATTAAGCTAACGTGAAAAATGTGCAAAAATAAAATGTGTTGATGACGCATGAATGGAAAAATGAAACTTCCTTTAAAGAAACTTATTCAGCTTATCTATATAAAGGTGAGGGGGGTACAGTTCCATCAGCCACCTGATCACCCTCCCCTTCCCCAGGTTCTCCATCCCCCGGCCGCTCTCTCCCTCGCCCGCGGGCATCAGTCACTCACCAGGTGGCAGCCAACAGCAGAGCAACATTACAGGGGCTGGAGAACTCAGGAGGAGGGGGCAGCACAGCCACACAGCCAGCTGCTGGAGAGAGGTGGTGCACTCCCACTTAAAAGGGTGGCTTTTTCCTGCTGGCTGTGCAGCTTGTGGGCTCTCCATCCCTTGGCCGCACTCACCCCTGCAGCAGGCAATTGCGACCAGCCACCCACTTCTCCCATGGGCAGCCACCACTCACCAAGAGGCAGCATGAACAGGGGTTGGAAGGCTTCAGAGGAGCACTGAGTAGTGCACAGTCTGCAGCCAGAAAGCAGTGGCGCTTTCCCACTTCAGAGCACTGCTTTTCTCCGGAAGGCTGTGCGGCTGCCCTGTGCTCTTCTGATCCTTCCGGCCCATGTTGGTGCTACGCACTGCCTTCTGCTGTTTCTCCTGAGGCTGCAGCCTGCAGGTGGGCCTCCCTGCTCTCCTGCCCCGCCCAGCCCTCTCTGCAAAGGGACTGCACCCCCCACAGAGTGGCTGTGCTGGACCCGGTGTTGGACTTCCCAGCCCTGGGGGTCCTGTGTCAGTGGTGGTGGTGGAGGGTCTGTGCCAGGGCATGGTATGTTTAATTGTAAATCTGCCCCTGCATATAACAGTGCCCTAAAATATGATACAGAGCCAGAGCAGAGGGACTTCTGTTGAGTTCAGTAGGCGCTGGGATGGGTCCATATATACAACACATCACTTTTATTTTTGTCATTGTGGAAAGGGAAGTGATGTTAATTTTTGTGTTCACACTGGCATGGGAAGAAAAAGTACCTAGTTTTATTTTCAGCCCTTGAGCAATAACATTTAAATGTCCTAATTACAAAGGTAATTTCCCCCCTCCCTCCAACACTTGAAGAACCTCCAGTCTCTTGTGCATTAGCCAAGCCTCAGGTGTAGCAGAGTGGTACCATTTTACATGTCAATAATAGGGGGAAAAAATAGCCCAGCAAGTACCGAGAAGTTTTTTGACTATTTCTTTGTTTGCTTTTAGACAGTGGGGAAATATAAAAGACTAAAGTTTTAGTTAATCTTATAGAATTAAATCCATCTGAGTAAAACCGATTGGAAATGGTTTTTATCCTTCGTTCTGGTCCTTTGTTCTGCAATAACTGCAGCCATTTAACGTAAATTGTCCATCAAAGCGCAATTCTATTCCAGCTTTTGACAAATTGCATCAAACTGTTTGCTTCCCCCAGGGAAACACAAATTTGAACAGTTGTGTAGGTTTATTTTATTTTTTCTGCCTGACATATAGGTTGCCTGAACTTGAGGGCTGAAATGCTTTTAGGTGCAGCATAAAGTAATCCTAAAAGGTTATACGTTGTCCAGCTGAGCTGAAGTGGAGACATTTCGAAACTAGCAGCTTATGTGGTATGATCACAAGAAATTATTCTTTCCCCCACATCAGTCGTCATTTCTAAAATACTCCTCATTCATTAACAGTGTAATCTTTATCCAAACATGAGGTTGGTCTGACGGGGGTGCCAAGAGGAGGTGTGGGGGAAGGGAGGCACCGGATGTGGCCTGGTGAGGGGGGGTGGAGGAGATGGGGAAGGCCTGCCAGGGGAGGAGGATGCACGGGAGACATGGAGGGGGGGGGGGGGAGGTGAGAGGGGACTGGCCTGCTTTTTCAAAAGAACGCTATGACATGATTATGCAAATGAAGTGTGGAATATTTAAATCCCAGCTTCATTTGTACTTTCGATCTGCCTAATTTACATCCCTTGTTCAAAAGAGGGATGTAGTTTAGACATAGTTTTAGTCCTGTATCCTGAATGGGGCAGTACTCAACACATTAGAGAATGGTATAGAACACCCACAGGCTACGTCTACACTGGCCCCTTTTCCGGAAGGGGCATGTAAATTTCAGCAGTCGTCGTAGGGAAATCCGCGGGGGATTTAAATATCCCCCGCGGCATTTAAATAAAAATGTCCGCCGCTTTTTTCCGGCTTTTAAAAAAGCCGGAAAAGAGCGTCTAGACTGGCCCCGATCCTCCGGAAAAAGTGCCCTTTTCCGGAGGCTCTTATTCTTACTTCGAAGTAAGAATAAGAGCCTCCAGAAAAGGGCACTTTTTCCGGAGGATCGGGGCCAGTCTAGACGCTCTTTTCCGGCTTTTTTAAAAGCCGGAAAAAAGCGGCGGACATTTTTATTTAAATGCCGCGGGGGATATTTAAATCCCCCGCGGATTTCCCTACGACGACTGCTGAAATTTACATGCCCCTTCCGGAAAAGGGGCCAGTGTAGACGAGCCCACAATGTATTCAGTTGCACTGCCAAGGGAAAACTTGTTCAGTTCATGTGGTCAAGCTTTAAGGATGATTACCATTGTATTTTTTATTCCCACTATTGTAGCAATGGAGATTATTTGTAGAACCAGGATTCCAACAGTAGAGACTGAAATCAGAGTACTTCCAATGTGCAGGGATAGATGCCATTATATAATACTGTTTCTCTGACCCTTCTGGAAAATTTTTTTAATTAATGCTTTAGGTGACATTTAGATGTGTGAACTTTGGCAACTTCTGGAAATTTTTCATAAATCTTAAGATCTGTGCTGAGTCGTGTCTCCAAAAAGTCACACTTCAGACATACTGAAGTCAAACTGAGACAAAAACTGTTCAAGACCAATAGTGATAGAGGCAATTAAAAGACATTAATATTTGGAAGCAGAATGAAGCTGCTGAGTGCATCCATTACTAAATCTAAAAAAAGAAAAACTTGGCTCTTAAAATATCAAATCATATCTAGTAGGGGAATCTACTAAGGGATTATCTTTTTAATTGAAACTTTTTTAATAAGTTGAAAATCTGTTCCATTCTCTCTCTCTCTCTCTCTCTCTCGCGCGCGCAAAAATTACTTCATTATGTCAATTTTAGTGTCCAAGAAGGAAAACTACTATACCGTAAATGAAGATGGATATGTTAAAAATATTCCAAATTCATGTTAAAGATATACTAAAGAACTATGGATACATATTGTATATAGTACATAAGTCAAATTCTTGAAACTTTAAGTTGCTGATGACGAGTAAAATGAAGTGTGTGGCTTTTTTAAAATGTACATTCATTTAGGTTAACATAGTGAACAAAGCTAACTTGACTCCTGCTGAACTGAAATAATTTGTTAGCAATCAGAGAGAGTTGGAACACTCAAAGGCCAGAAGGCAGAATGGGAAAACCTCAAGAACTTGAGGAGAAATAGTCATAGTCAGTTTGTGAAATTGGATGTCTTTCTGAAGACTCATTAAAAATTGCTAGCAGAGAGAAATGCTTGTGTGGCTGGTCACACTGTCAGTGAGCCTCTCCTAATACTGATGACTAGCAGCTGAGGAATGGTGAGCGTGTGGGTCCTATTACGGATATGAAGTTTTAACTGATTAATCAGTTACCCTCTAAGCATCTCCCTTATTGGGGGATGTTTATGGGTAACTGGTTAACCGGCAGCCTGGCTGGGCTGAAACAGCTCCCCACACTTGTGAGCCCATAGTCCCATGGAAGGAGGGTACTCCAGCTTGGCCAGGCCACACTTACCATGCCACGGGCATAGTGGTAGGTGGCTCCCACCCATGGTGTGGAAGGCCAGGCCTGACCAGGCCAGAGCAGTCCCCGCTTGCAATGTGCATGATGGGGGGCTACTCCAGTGTTAACCAGTTAAATCTAGCATTTAACTGGTTAACATTTTAAATAATTAATATCCCTAGTTCTGTTGCAGTAGGTTGTGGATGAATACTTACTGTTAACACTAGTAGAATGGGAAGTTGCAGACATACATCAGTAATGGGGAAAAGAGGCTACGTGCTATAAATCAATAGGGGCGAAGAAGCACAGCCTGCTCGTCCATTTGTGGAGCCATATGTAAAGATGATATGGGACTTTGTCCAGGTCCCCCAACCATGCTGAACAACTGTAATATCCTGCCTCTGTGTACAAGTGAATAGTAGTAGAATTTCTTTGTAGAGTGGAAGATATGAGAGGGGGCATTATAGTGCAATGGAATGAAATGGGATTGGGCAGGTGCAATGCTACAGAAGGTGATTGTGTCTATGCAAAGCATAGGTAACTTAAGCCTAAGGTACTTAGAACTTAGTAGTAAGAGGGGTGGGAAATGCTTACTAGTGGATCCATGAATGCTGTTGCCACTAGAAGAAGAAGGGTGAAAATAGATACTGGAATGAGTAAGAATGTACACACAAGAAAGAAGAGGAGACACTGAAAAGTAAAAACCTGCTCTAGTATGTCACAATTCTGGGATTTTAGGCATGCTGGGTACTTACTAATAACAAAGAGCAAAATCAACAAGGAGTCTGGTGGCACTTTAAAGAAATAAGGTACTGGAGCAAAAGCTTTTGTGAGCTACAACTCACTTCCTCAGATGCTGAAAAGAGAAAGAAAGACAGAAAGGGAAAAAATACAGAGATGGGAATGTTAACATTTTTAAAAATTTCTGTCTGTCTTTCTCTCTTCAGCATCTGAGGAAGTGAGTTGAAGCTTACACGCCAATACCCTAATAAATTTGTTAGTCTTTAAAGTGCCACTGAATACCTTGTTTTGGCTGAAACAAACTAACATGGCTACCTCTCTGAAAAGAGAAAAATGACTTCCTGGTCACAGATCTGTCTCTTCAATCCTGTTCTTCCGTGGATCTTAGTATTTCGAGGCTTCTTAGGGCATCTCTGCACAACAGCGTTATTTCGAAATAACTTGCATTATTTTAAAATAGCAAAGTGAGCATCTATACAGCAGGACCGTTGTTTTGAAATAATTTTGAAGTAACAGGCTTCTTATTCTGGAATAATAAACCCTCATTTCATGATGCGTAATGCCTATTTCCAAATAGTTATTTCAAAATAGGGTGTGTGTAGATGGGGCAGCTGTGGTTATTTCAGGATAATTGGCCTCCAGGAATTCTCACAGCTGCTCTGGTGGCCACTCTGTCCACACCTATCAGTACTCTGTGGTTTCCCCTTCCCCTGCAGCCTTTAAAGCTACAGCCATAGGTGAAAGGGTCTGTGGCAAAGAAGGTCCTACCATCACTGTGCTATGCAGCAGGACCCATTTGTGGTGCCATGGCAGACCTCAGTGTTCCCACCAAGCCCTTCATGGTGGCAAATAAGCTGGCAGCCAGCTCCCAAGCCCCTGCCTGGGGGTGAAAGAGAAGAGCCCTATTCCTGGCCTGGTGCAGAGATCCTAGATCAGTGGTTTCCAACCTTTTTACACCAAAGATCATTTTTTAAGTCTCAGAACAGGTGAAGATCTACCAGCCCTCCCCTTCCTTGAAGCCCCCTCCCTTTCCTTGAAGCCCTGCCCTCTCTATTCTCCACCTGTCCATCACTTGCTGTCCCCAGCACTTACTTACACACTCTGATAAACAGTTTATTTTTAAATTATGCGATATATAAAATTAAAATCACGTGTTTATAGTTATGAAATAAATGGTCTGTTTTTTATTCATGCTATTTAAATCTAAAATGAAGCATTTATAATTATACATTTTGTGGGGACAGTTCTGCGGCTGGGGGCAGGGGAGAAGGAACAGGGTGCTGGGAGGGCAGAGGACAGGTTTCTGCAGCTGGGGACAGGGTGCCAGTGGGGACAGAGTTTGGAGAGTGGGGACAGTGGAGTGGGGACAGAGTTATGTAGCTGGAGACAGGGAAGTGGGGTCTGGGGAGCGGGGAGTGCGAACTCCATCTGCCTTCTCCCAGGATTCCCCCTGCTCCCCAAAGGGAAGCCAGCATGTGCTTCCTCCAGGCCCGACTTCCCCCCCACCCTCCTCCACAGCGCAGGGAAACCCCGTGTGCCTGCCCTGGGGCCAACCCCCCCGCTCCCGCCACGTGGACAAACCCACGCAGGCGCCTCCCCAGGCTAAACCCTGGGGCCGACCCCCGCTCCTGCGGCGCAGGGAAATCCCTGTGCTCAACTCACCCCTCCCAGGGAAGCTGCTGGACTCCTCTTCTGGAGCCGATGCCCCCTCCCCCAGCACGTGACAGAGTTGTGGGAGGGGAGCAGCCTGCTCACTTCCGGAGCCCCCAGAAGTGACACGGGTTTCACCCAGGACTTACATCCACCCCATGGGAAGCCGGCACTATACTAGAGGTAGGTAGTGGGGCTTCTCGGGGGTGGGGGGAAAATAGGGGGTGGAGGTGCCGGAACGCCTTGCGATCGACTGGTTGAGGCCTCATGATCGACCAGTCGATCGCGATCGACGGGTTGGTGACCACAGTCCTAGATCTCATTGAGGTCTGGGGAGAGGAAGCAAGCCTCCAGGATCTCTGCACCAGGTGCAAGAATGCAGACATCTGCAGCTGGATGGCAGACATCCTGGGCCAGAAGGGCCACATGTGCACCTAGGAATCAAAGAGCTGAGGCAGATGTACATGAAGACCAGGGAGTGGAGCTCTCGCTCTGGAGCGGCACTCCACACTTGTCAGTATTTTGAACACCTCCACCACATCCTGAGAGGGAGGTTGGTCCCTCCCCTCCCCCCCCCCGGTTGTGGACTCTGAGCTGAACACGCCCATCATCAGCCTCCTGGAGGGTGGGCCTGCAGACAAGAAGGAGGTGGAGGAGGAAGATGAGGCTAGTGTGTCTTCCTATCCCTGGAGCTCAGATGAGGCCAGGGAAAGACCATCAGATGAGCTCCATTACTTTCCTTAGACATGTAGGGGAAGGCTGCAGGCTGCAAGGGGCGACATGCTCCTTGCTTAGCCGCCTTGGCTTTGAGACCACGCAGCAGCTGGAACATACAAAATCTACAAGCCTGCCTCCCTCCCCTCACACCCAGGCTCTGGTGTGCAAGAGGAAAGTGGGGAGTGTTTTTCTCCTTCTCAGTCAGAGGCTTTTCAGTTTGCTTCTTGTCTGTGTGCGGCCCCGACTAACTTTTCTGTGGGTGAGTGGTCCCCAACCCTAAAACAGTTTCCCTGCCTCTGCTTTAAGTCTAGAGACCGAGATTTTTTTTGTGTTAATTAAAATACATCTTCACAAAATTACTGCTTGCTATGATTATCTTCATTGTTCAGGAGAGAGATGTCCAGGAGAGGTATGAACAAAGATTACAATTATTGCACTTTCCAGGATAAATAATGTTTAGAGACAGAGTATGGAAGGGTGTGGGAGTGGGGGAGCAGTGATAACTGTTCACAATTTGTAGTAATTTTGTAATCTCAACCATTTATATTTTGAATGTCTGCTATGAGATGGATACTGATACCCTTTTTTATGTGAAGTAACACCTTGTCACTAGTGTTCTTTCATTTGGATGAAAGGGATATTTGAAGTAACTCCAAACATAGGTAACATAAAATATATTCGAGAAAATAACATTACATATGGTGTATATTTTCCCTTAACTTTTGACATTGACTTGTTTATAAATATTATAAAATAACCAGTATCTGTTAATGTCCTCCACAACACTGGTGTAAGCAAGTAGATATATTTTCCTTTTAAATAACATTGACTATATGGGATAGAACTGTACGTTTGAAATGTTTACAATGGGCCAAATGACTCTGATCTCAAGCCTGAAAAATCTAAGGCCTCATTCAAAGCTTACTGAAATCTGTGGAGAAAGTCCCAGGAATGTCAATTGCCATTGGATCAAGCCAGGTGACAGGGTCTGATCCAAAACTTCTGAGGCCGATAGAAATTGTTCACTGATTTCATTTGGCTTGTATTGGGCCCTTACAGTTGTTGGAGGTGTTGAGATGCAACTGTTTTATGCATTGTATGAAACAAATTGATTTCAGTGTTTGCATCTGGTCTCAAACAATGCCAACATGGTGTGTTTTACTACATCTCTGAAAGATCAAGCCCATTCAGAAGAAAATATCCCTAATCTTGTTTTTGTAAACCTTAGCTAATGGTGATCCCTCATTTCTCTAAATGGGACCATTGCATATTATTCTTAAATGCGTCTGCTTAAACAATTTCCTCATTTCTCCATAATAGTAGAATGAGAGCATCCAAAATAAAAGGATAGTGAATTTAAAATAAATAAAAGGTCTTTGTTATCCAGTGTAATACCATGCTTATTGAAAAAGAGTGAGGTGAAGATTTAGAAAGGATAGCTTGGAGACTGAAATATTTGTATAATAATGAGAGTACTGTCACATTGTAAAGTGCCACCATTAGAATTCTAGACTTTATGGTGTTAATTAATGGTAAATCACTTATTTCCAAATGACTCTCTTAATGCATGAGAAAAACAACTTATTAAATCCAAACTGAAAGTGAATTATGATTAATATTCATTATCTCTAATAACAGCTTACAAACTCCCACAAACGTATTTGGAGATAAGTATTTTAACGTTGACATTATACAGTCAGAAATTTTCTTTCACTTTGTAACATGATTGTGTCTTAGATCTTTTACGAAAAATGGAAACTTGCCCTTTGTTTCTTTTCTTTCCCACTGGTTGAAAGGGGAAATAAAATATGGATAATTGTTACAGGACAGGCCTCGTGTTTAGGCAGAGAAATGCCTGTTTTGGGATTAAAAGGGATCATGCAGTGTCTGTGAAAGAAATAAATCAAGCTGCTAAAAAAGGAGAGTGTTATCTGCTGGTTAGAGCACAGGAAGCTTCAATTGAATACTGAATTTATTCCAGACTTTGCCATTAACTATATGAATACACTATTGGGCAAGTCACAGATGGATGCCAACCTTCCCCCCCACCCCGAAACAACCAAAACAACAAAAAACAAACAAAAACACCCCCACCCCCAAACCGAACCCTTTGGATTCAATGGAAAGACTCCTATTGGTTTCACCCCTAAATGCTCCATCTCAGTTTACTCAGAGAAGTGTTGTTAGAAACAAATCTAAACAATAATGCAATGCTTTGCATTTTCATATATCTTATGTAGAAGGGACATTAAAACTGGGCACAGAATCCACCTCTTCTGCAAAATAAGGTTGCAGTCTCCAAGCTATCATTAAAAACAGAAATTAAGTTTCTAACCCTTATGGTTGAGAAAGCAGTTTTCCAAATGTGAACCTAAGGTAATTTGAAGCTGTTATCCTGACTACTGACCTCATGAAGTCATTTTTAAGGGTCGTGTTAACTGCTACCGTTCATCTTGGTGGGATAGTAATTTTGAAACCGAATTATGACGCTAAGTGTCAATATTGTGAGTTAGTTCTCTGATCCTTATTTTGGCAGAGAGATTCAGCTAATTTACTTACCTATCATTTTGGATGCAACAGAATCTGAATGGTAGAGAGCAAGTCTCGTGCTGGTTGCTGTTTGGTTATTGTGGTGGGTGTAAGCAAGTCTAAAAGGATTATTCACCTTTGGAGTAAGGGACACACACTTTCCTGGAGGTTTCCTTTATTATCAATTTGAAGAAAATCTAGAGTTAGCCAGCTTTCTGCTAAAATGTGGTTGTTCCCTGGATTCCTCTGTCTCCCACACTAGCTGATTTTGCCTCTGCTCTTGGGCCTGAGCTAGTAGGCTTCAGCTAATCTGGTATCAAAGTGTGTCAGGGAAAAAACCCCTACATTTTTGTACAGCAGTTGAGTTTTACTAATTCTTGTGGAAGCTGTATATGCAATGGGACTCTTTTAAGGACAGTAGTGAGACATTGTTTTCAAAACATCTCAGAGAATTGAAACAATCAGCAATACCAAACAAGGATCAGACTTCACCTTTTGAAACCAGGTAACAGAAACAATGTCATGTGATTTGTAGCTAATCCCCAGAGTTGATTTTTTTTAAAAATAGAAATCATGAAATACAAATGATCAAATACATTCACAGTGAAATGTCCATGGTCAGTTCTTCACATGCAGCTTCAGGAACTAAAAAAATGTGTCAGTTTGAGAACAGCAGTCTTCTGAGTTTGAGAATATTAAAGGACGTGATGTTTTTATCATGTTTGAAAATTCTCTTACAGCTCAGGAAAATAGAATTGAGGACTTTGTAAGAGGCTTAGGGGAAATGCCCATCTAATGCTTATGTAGTAAATATAGTCTGTAGCCTGTTGTGCTTATTAATGAATGTGACTTATTAGTGAATGATGCGTGACAGCTATTCCCAGGTGTATCTCTATCTTTAGACTGAAGCTTACAGAGAATTTTTCAGCCTTATGTATCTCCCCTGCTTGGTTGCTAGTTAAAGAATGTCTTGAGTTGACTGTACGTCATTTCAGTGATGGAATGGATACTTCTTACCAAACATACAAGGAGAACTATGGGAAGCTAGCTATTGCTGGCAGTTGTTCAGCTTTTCAAATTGTAGGCGATTGTTCAGATTTCCTTCAAGATAATCTCCAATCCAAGGGTATAATCAAATTTATTTAACTTAATTGGCTCAGCAATGATAAAAACTTTGAAAAAACTGTTGCAATCAGTGGACAGAGATAAAAACTTCTCAACAATAAATGAAGGAAAGTAATAAAAAGACTCAGTAGGTTGAAGTGCCTCGTATCAACAGCAGCCAATAAAATATTAAATGATTTACCTTGTGTAATATCTTTGGAGTGCGCTGTTGGAGATGCAGTGAACCATGACTGACAACTTGCAAGCCTCATTGTAAACCACACAAATATTACACTGGATAATATGACTTTATCTCCTCTAAAAAGAACCACGTTAAAGACTATTAACTTATTTTATTTTAGTGGAAACATCTGTTCTGTGACCTCAGTGTCATTTATTTTGCTTACAACAGAATATTTTTTTCAATAACTTCAAGTCTAGAGTTGTGCATATAGTTAACAATACAGTGTGAAGTTTGAAATTTTCATAAAAATGATGGGATCATTTATTACCGCTTTATCCGTTTAAACACACAGAGGAATTCTTTTAATACATAAGTGGTGACTTTTTCAAAATTACGCAGTGTAATAGCAAGGAAACCATTATTGTATGTATTGTAAAAGTGTGCTGATGTAATATCATAAAATGTATTTCCATGTCAGAAATTGCTTGTGATAGCTAAAGATGACAATCATAAATATAGGTTTCTTTCTTTCTTTCTTTCTTTCTTTCTTTCTTTCTTTCTTTCTTTCTTTCTTTCTTTCTTTCTTTCTTTCTTTCTTTCGTTCGTTCGTTCGTTCGTTCGTTCGTTCGTTCGTTCTTAATAAAATAACAGAAAGCCCAACCTGTTGAAACAAAAGTGAAACTGGAAATTGTCAGAAGCTTTAAATTTAAAAGTGCAGGAAGTAAAGAGATGGTATGGATGCTAATTAAAAACAATAACAGTCTCAAAACATGAATGCCACTTAACAAAAAGGGAACTAGGAAGGCAAGTAGCAAATCAATAGAGTTAAAGGGCAAGATTTGAGAAGCTATTTGAGACAAACAGAAATCCTTCACAATTTGGAGACGTGACTCTAATGAAGTCAGCAAAAGCGCATACATTACAGCAGTCAATAGATAGGAAAGGAGATTCGAAGGGCCAAAATTGGTTTTGAAGAGCAAAGATGTGGCAGTCAAATGACCTGCCACCTTCTTCCACCCTAGATTTGCGACTAGACCTGTTGAACACTCCCTTTAGTGCCCTGTATCCTCTTCCATCTCACCCCTTTGCCATTACTTTGTTGATAGGTTAGCTTCAAAATACCTGACTTCTCATGTGGGCTTTCTGAGAGAGATTAGAGATTATACTTGTTCCTGAACTCTCATTTTTAAAGTTAGTACAGAGCAGATGCAAAATGGTATATAAATAGGGTTGCCAGATGGTTTCAACAAAAATACTGGACACAGTGGACATTACATCACAATCTACATTACATCTTATTTAGAAAATACCGGACATTTATATTTTCTCAATTTGATTCCAGAACAGAAGCTCAAATACTGGATTGGACACCTGGCAACCCTATATAAAAAGAAAGAAAGTGAAACAAGTTGTAAACTTGCAAGAAAGTATGTTTTTTCCCTCTGCAACTTAAACCAAAGTCAGATACCTCAAGGAAACTTGCATTTCATTTTTAAGTAGAAAAATATAGCAGTTCCAGTGAGGGTCTTATGGTGATTTTAGTTCACTGGTAAACTTAAGGTGCTTAATAGAAATGTGAGCTAGAAAGAGCAACTGTATTTGAATTAATAAAGGAATGGATAGAACTATTAGTGGGAAAGAAATATTACTTTTGAAAATGTAGGGTTTTTTTAAAAATAACAAGTAGTTGCTCTAGGAATGGCCTCAGGCCTTCAAAAACTTGAGCTGGTGGCTATGAGTTAGCAGAGCAATGTTGCACCAGCTAGGCCACAGAATCTCACCTTAACTGTGCAAACACTGATCAACTCAGTGGGTCTAGTAACATCCATAGCCGCTGTACAAGTAGCAGCTTGGCCTCAAGGAAACAAAACCAAACCAGGAAATTGCTCTTCCCGGGGCTCTGAGTGCTACAAGGTATTTGCTGTAGTTGTAAGGGACCCACAGAATCCAACAAATGCATGCCCTGCAGAGGAGGGTGACTGACTGGTAGAGACAAATACAATGTGATGATGTATCCTCACTAAGAGGTACAAGGAAACACTCACATTACCACCTTCATCCTTCTATATCAAAGCTAGGAAGTGCTGCATAATGTTTGGAACAAAGGTCTGAAATTCCAGAGATTAAGGATTTGGTTTTGGTTCTGTAGACTTGTTGTGTGACCCTGAGTTAAGTCATTTAACTGTGGCTCAGTTTTCACATCTGAAAAATATGGATAATAGCACCGCCCTGACTGAGGTTTTTTTTGTAAGGGTCAATTAGGTAATGTTTATCAACTGCTTCAAGATCCTCTTACAGAAGGTGCAATGGAAATACAAATGATTACTGCTTTATTATTTTATTCTACTATCTGCAGGGAACAGAGAGGATTAATTGAAGGATTAACACATTACTCTCATGCAGACATAGCACCCACTATTTTTACTGATTGTGGATATTCAGAAATCACAAAATGAGAGAATGCATTTTAAAAATCCCCTGTTAATCCTCTGCCGTCAATACATTCCGTACTTCATATTCAGTTTTCCTCATCTGTGTCCTTCCCAAATTTTTCAACTCAACAAAGTAATAGCTCATTGTTTCAATGAGCTATTACTTTGTTACATTGTCTCCTTATATTCCTTTGTGCAAACTGACATGATTAAAGAATAACTAGGCAGAATGCATAGAAAAGAACAGTCTCACTTCAAAAATCTGGGCTGGGTCCCAATAAGAGAGTCGATAGCCTTGCCAGGCCCCCAGGCAAGAGGGGGACAGACAGATCTGTGCTCCCAGAAGGGGCTGAGTCTCAGGTGGAAGGGGTGGGGCTGGGGCAGCCAAACCTCAGTGCTGCCTGGCATGTGGTACTGTCTGGAGAGTGAAGCACAGTGCTCTGGTGGTGATTTAATGGCCCCGGGCTCTTTTGAATCATCGTATTTTGGGGCAGTTGCCCACTTTGCAACCGTTGCCAGTGGACCCGGTCTCAGAAACAGTTCCACAAAATCAAGCTTTCTCTCTCTCTCTCACACACACACACTCACTCAGTTCAACTATGAAAAAGTAGGTTACAGGGAGAGCCTTGGGCTTATATTAACAACAGAGGGCAAAGCATGAATGCCAGCAAGGCAGGTTCCATATTTATTACATACTGGCAGATTTTCCTGGCCTTGTTCAGGTCCATAATTTAGGAATTCTTCATCCCTGTAAATATTAACATTTGCTCTGTTTTAACAAAAAAGCGCTCTAGTCAATTTAGTTTCCAATAATGTTATCTAGTTTTCAAACCTTAAACATTGATTTAGTTATGCCAAAATAGAGCACTAATCCAAATTTCTCCATTTTATCTCTTTTCTGAAGGATTTATTAAGAAGAATCCTATTCCAGGTTCATCCTATTTTCCTGGCTCATCTTGATCTAGTCACTTTCAACATTGTCAGTGATGTCAATTTTGAGGACTGTACTTGCTTTGATGATTGTCTCGTTTCTGTTTCATTTTATGAGAAGCAATCGCATTCCATGCACATCCCATTTTCCTGACACAACCAAACTTTTACATTCTTGCTTTAAGTTAGGTAAGAGGAAGCTGTGTACCAAATTTGGTGGTCCTAGCCCTCACCGCTTAGGAGGAATTATTGATCAAACATACAGACAAACTCTAAGACCATGTCTACACCCGTGGTTTCTTGCGCAAGTACAGCCGTTCTTGTGCAAGGATCTGCAGAGCGTCCACACTGCCTGCCCGCTCTTGCGCAAGGAAATTTACAGTACAGCATGGCAAGAGAGGTCTCCTTGCCCAAGAGCAATGCTCTTTTTTATCAGATGTAAGCCCTCTCGCGCAAGAGCTCTTGTGCAAGAGGGCAGTGTGGATGCTTGGCAAGGATTTCTTGCGCAAGAAAGCCCTATGGCTAAAATGGCCATCAGAGCTTTCTTGCACAAGAGAGTGTCCATACTGCCATAGGAGCTCTTGCGCAAAAGCACAGCGCGCACATGGCAGTGTGGACGTTTTCTTGTGCAAGACTTCTTGCACAAGAACCCTTGCACAAGATGTTCTTGCTGAAGAAGCCACCAGTGTAGACGTGTGTGTGTATCTATAGTAGATGCAATGATAGGCCTTGTGCCTTGAGCTGGTTCTGTGAGACCTGATCCATTTCTGGATAACTACTCATTGTTTTCCTATGTACACATCACTATTTCTAGTGAGCCCTGGTGGGGCTCTTGAACATTTCAAAGGCTGAGGTGCCACAGGGAATGTGAGGCTAGTGGGAGAATCACTGCACTCCTTGCAGGCCTTCTGCTTTTGAAATATACAAGTGCCCTGGTGGGGCTCTTGCTACAATTCCAAGATGGAGGTGCCCTTATCGACTAAACAAATAGCCAATGGAAATCCCATCGACTGTTCGATTAGTTAATTTAAGTGTAACTTCCCTAGTCCTAAGTGGAGCATAAAATCTGGTTGAGGACGTGAATATAGCTGAACTGCTCGATAATACAGTAGCAACTGTATTGTAATTAAATTTAAACATCCTTGTAGTTGCGAAAAATGATAAAGAAATTCACTACCATGGCATTTTATGCCAAAAAAAGCATTTATCTATACAAAAATGTGCAAGATACCTAAATGGAAACTGAAAGGAACAGTCACAAGGGTGGAATGCCTACAAACTGCATGGAAAGTATTTAGAAACATCAGTATAGAGGCTCAAACTAAATGGATAACCCATTTAATATATATATATATATAATCCTGACTTAACAGGAGAGTAAAAGCAGTGGTTAGAAACAAAAAGGCATCTTTTAAAAATTGAAGTCAAATCCTAGCCAGGAGCATGAGAGCTGTGTCGACACTGGACCCCTTTTCCGGAAAAGGGATGCAGATGAAACAAGTCAGAATTGCAAATGAAGCGGGGGATTTAAATATCCCCCGCTTCATTTGTATAAACATGGCTGCCGCTTTTTTCTGGCTCGGGGCTTTGTTGGAGAAAAGTGCCAGTCTAGACGGGATCCTTCAGAAAATACAGCCTTTTCCGAAAGATCCCTTATTCCTGATTTTAAGAGGAATAAGGGATCTTTCGGAAAAGGCTTTATTTTCTGAAAGATCCCGTCTAGACTGGCGCTTTTCTCCAGCAAAGCCCAGAGCCGGAAAAAAGCAGCAGCCATGTTTATTCAAATGAAGCGGGGGATATTTAAATCCCCTGCTTCATTTGCATTTCCGACTTGTCTCATCTGCATCCCTTTTCCGGAAAAGGGGTGCAGTGTAGACACAGCCGAGGAGTGTAAACAATTGGAAGTCATGTGTAACGTACAATAAAGCAGGGCAAGAGAGAATTTTTAGAGAACCAAGCTGCTAGTTTAAATTTTGGGAAAAAGTATATCAGAAAGAGGAAGCCTGCTAAACATTCAGTGGGACTACATGCCAGTCAAGTTACTAAAGGAGCGCTCAAGGAAGATCAGCATTGTGGAACAGATAAATGAATTCTTTGCAGGAGTCTGCATGGTAGAGAATGAGGGCATTGATCGCATCTGTACATTTCTTTCTAGGTGACAAAACTGGGAATTGTTTCACCCTAAGCTGTTAATAAAGGTGGCTTTAAAACAAATTGATAAATTAAATAGTAATAAGTCACTAGGACCAGATGGTATTCACCTGAGTTCTGCAGGAATTGTGATATGAAATTGCAGAGCTAGTAACTGGTATATAACCTATTGTTAAATCAGTATCTGTACCAGATGCCTGGCGGATAGCAACTATAACGTCAATTTTTAAAACAGGCTCTAGAGGTTATCTTGGAACTTACAGGCTGGTAATTCTAACTTCAGGACCAGGCAAATTGGAAGTGAAACTGCAGTAGAAAACAGAATTATCAGACACCTACATGAATGGGGTGGGAGGGTTAATATGGCCTCACCAATTGATTAGAAGTCTTTGAAGGGGTCAACAAACATATGGGGAAAAGAACTAATAGGTACAAAATATCTGGACTTTCAGAAAGTCTATGACTAGGTTCCTCACTAAAGGCTTCTAAGCAAACTAAGCAATTGTGGGATAAGAAGGAAGGTTCTATCATGGCTCAGTATCTGGTTGAAAAATAGGAAACAAAAGGTCAGAATAAATGGAGAGAGATAAATATCAGGATCCCCCAAGGATCTATATTGGAATCTGTAGGGTTCAACATATTCATACATGACTAGGAAAAGCGGTAAACACTGAGGTAGTAAAGTTTGTAGATGATTCAGAATTACTCGAGTTAAGTTCAAAATATGGAAGACTCACAAAGGGATCTCACAAAATTGGGTGACTAGGCAACAGAATGATAGCTTAAAGGCAAAATAATGCACATTGGAAAACAGAATCCCAACTATACATACAAAATGATCAGGTCTAAACTAGCCTCAGCCTCTCATATGCCCCAACACCCAATCTTTTTTGTTGTCTTCTGCTGGATTTTCTGCAATTTATCTATACCTTTTCTGTAGAGGGGCATCCAAAATAGATACATTAGAATTGGAAAAAAATAAGCAAAAAAAAAAAAAAAAAAAAAAAAAAAAGGAATAGGGATATGGAATAACTTCTAAATGAGGAGACATTTAAAAGAATTGTAACATTTCAGTTTAGAAAAGAAGGGACTAAAGGGCAATATGATAGAGGTTTGTAAAATCATGAATGATATGGAGAAAGGGAAGTGTTATTTATCTCTTCACTTAACACGGGAATTAAAAGTCACTGGATGAAATTAATAGGCAGCAGGTTTAAAACAAACATAAGGAAATACTTTTTCATGTAACATACAGTCAACCTGTGGAACTCACTCCCAGAAGGTGTTGTGAAAGCCAAAAGTAAAGTAGGTTAAAAAAACTAGATAAATTCATGGAGGATAAGTCCATCAGTGGTTTTAGCCAAGAAGGTCAGGAATACAAACCTGTTCATTCCCTCTGCAGCTTCTGGCATTGATCACTGTCAAAGATAGGTTACTTATCTATGTGAAACATTGGTCTGACCTCATCCTGTAACTGAACCCCACTGCCTTTATCCATCTGTAAACTAGATTATAAACTATTCCTTTTGAGAATGATCTGATGTTTATTGATGATGTTACAGCGATATATAACACTTTATCAAGGAGTTTTTTCTTTATTACTAATGTAAACAGATATGCAGAGATGTGAGCAGGCTGTTGATGTCTAAGAGGGAAAAACCATGGAAAGTTCACAAAATGATTCTCAAGATTTCAGGTCTAGGCTTAGGGACTTGAAAGACTTGCAAAGTTTGGCTATAGATTTAAAGTTAAAGTAGAGGTCCTGACTTAAAGCCTACTGAAGTCATCAGAGAGGCCAGATGATTCAGGTGGCATTAGATCGGGTACTTACAAAGGGAAGCTAGCCCATGAATGTAGTACTTGTAAAGGGAGCTGTACAAATGACTTTGGAAATTCCTCCTGCTAGGGACATCCCTGATGACCATGCTGCCTTTGGCTTCTCTGGTGTGTTGACTACTTGCAAATATTTTATGAAATAAAATCTACCTGTAATGAAAAGTGTTGCTGAAAAAGAAATCAAGAATACTTTAAAGTCAAAGTGAAATACTTATAGTCATTGCATCATGTTAATGCAATTATTGCCACAGTTTGTGATCATGCGTAGTAGCAGATAGGTACATGTAGGATATAATGTATCTAAGCTCTTGGGTGTGGGAAAGTGCCTCCACACAACGCTGTCACAGCACTGAGGCCTGAATCTTCACAGCATTATGTTACTTTATCTCCACCTACTACTGGTGATGTATTTATATCAAATATATCATGGTATCTATGACAACTTGAGGACTGTTGTTGCTAAGGAAGGACATGGGGAATGTAGAAAGGACAGAAAAGATGCATCAAAATGTAATGTTCTTTTCTTTTTAGTAATAAACTAGAAGATTTACCCATCATTGCTCATGTCCTTAACTCAAATAAGTTTTATTTTCTCCATTTAAATCATGGTTCTAGGGTGGGGCTAGGGATGAGGGGTTGCCATGGGAGAGGGGACAACCCCAGCCCTCTCTCATGGCAACAGCTTGGGGCCAAGTGAGACGAGCCTGTCCATGGTGACTGCAGCTGCACCGGGCACAGCTAGGGGAAGGGTTCATGTCCCCCAGTTGGGAGACAGACAGACACGCAGACAAACTCTCTGAAATATATAGTAGTAGCTGTCCCTTTCTCTAACCTGGCTCTATGTTGCCTCAGCAGGGTTACAGCTATCTCATTCCCCATCTCTGGGCCTTTGCTGCTCCCCTGGTCATTCTGCAATATAATTGTTCCTCTTACCAGATCCCTTCCTTTCCATTTTATAAAAACAATCACATTCCAGGCACGCTCCACTATCCTGGCACAGCCAAACCCTTACCTTGCTTTAAGTTATGATAAAAGGAAGCTGCATACCAAATGTGGTGGTGCTAGCTTTTACTGTTTAGGCAGAGATCTTGAACAAACTGAGTCATAGATGCACAGACAGATATATTTATAAAATATTTAGTAAGATATATTGTATTACTGTCTTCTACACATAAATAGCAAAAGCTGACTGTCACAGTTTGATAATGGGGAAAATACTTCCCTCATTTCCGATTAAATACATCCCACTCCACTTCTGCTTCTCAATCCTCCTAAAGAAAAAAAGAAACACAAGAAAACAAATACAATTAAAGCCAAAGAGATACCCAAGGAAGAATATTTCAAACTGAGAACAAGAATCATAATAGGGTAAGGTACAGTAGTTTTGTATTAGAAGAATACTCTCTAGCCTACAGCAAAGTACTATATGGAAGGCACAGAATATAGACATTGCCTTATACACTATGCTAGTGTAATGACTGGATAAAGATAAGATCTAATTATATATTGAATTGTAGAGCATGAAAGTAAAATAGGAATCACTGAGATAAAACTGATCTGTTGAAAAATGACAAATCAAGGTGCAATTATTGGCTTATTGATTCAAGGGAATAGAATCTTGCAACTGAAAATATCGGAAACCATTTCTGAAATTGCAATTTAAGCATGCTGAAGTATTCCGTGAGGACCCGAGAGTGAAACATATTTCAGAAACAATTTTAAAAAAGCCCTGGTGTTCCCAAATCCTCTTTCAAATATTGAAGATTTCTATTGTCTTGGAATGTAGTCTCAGGATGCACATATACTTTCATAGTCTGCATGATACACTTGCTTTCTCTTTTAAAAAAGACATATAACAGCTTTGGCCTTATTATAAAGTATGTTATATTAAGATCTGTCATAGTGACAGCAACTTTTTTGTAAGCCATAAGAAAATATCCTTGGAACAAAAGACATTTTTCTGGAGTTATTGGCAGTAAAAGAAATAAAAGGAAATGTGCATGTGCTGTCTTCATTTTCAGTGTATTGATGAGTTGACATTTTCCACTCATTTTTTTTTCTGTATTTCTGTTGGCCCCTAAAACACAGAATTTGATTGAAAAACAAAGCAAAATAGAAACCACCCCTTAAACTGGTGTCCTCTGATTCCACGTTATTCTCAAAAGTACAGTATAAAAGTACTTGTTGCTGCACATGTGTAACAAATCAAAATTCTAAGAGATTTCTTGTTGGTCTAGAATACACCATGCAGCATTCATACGTTTTAACAATGACATTTCTCAAACATATGCAATAAAAGGAATTGAATTTTGGATGAACAGTTATCTAGGTGCATGAGCAATACTGTATGGGTGTGCTAGCCTGGAGGGAGCACCTCCCCCAAACCCCCGTAAATTCCCAACCCTGAGATGAGCACCATACCCTCATCAAGAAAGCCATGTCAGAGGTGATTATGGTGTTGGGGCACCGGCTTCAGGAAGGGAAGGAATGTTGACTCCTGGAGGCTGCTGAGGAAGGTGATAGATGGGTATCCGGTATTAGCAATACATCTACAGAAAGCTATTGTATGCTTTTGATAAGGAGCCTGATTCGAAGTCCATTGAAATTGGCAGAAGTATTTTCATTGTCGTTATTGTTTTTAGAATCAGGCCTGTGCAGTATAATTCATTTATTTTTTAGTACCTGATTCAGATAGTAGCTAGTCTTAACTTTGGCTGTGAAACTTGACCTGTTTCTAACTATTCCCTTGTAAACCTATAATTTATTCTAAAGGTTAAACAAGGAAAAGGAAGCCAAGAATTAAGTTCTGAAAATCCTCCATTGCCATGTTTCTTCCTAAGGATAAAATAGCATAACTTTCTAATATTACTGACTTGATATTTTACTAGAATATTAGTCTAATAAAGTATTACTGAGACTAAGTATTACACATATATAATGCCCTGTGATTGCATATGCTGATTTAAAATATGTTGTCTTGATGTTGGATCCAATTTAAACCACACAGTGTCCTATTGGAAAACAAATGTCTTTGTGTTGTTGTATTGTCCTTACTACCTGTTGCAGAATCACCAACATTATGTATTAATTTTGGGGTTAGAAGTTAAAGATCCAGTGTAAGAACAGTAGAGGAAAACGGAATTACTTTCCTTGAAATTTTACTTTCAGAAAAGTCTGCTGGATACACTGGTTAATATGGATTATAGCATTATGTCCTGTCTCACTTGCCATGTACAGCAGCCTGCCTTTGAAAAGGAAATGTTCCATCAGATGCTCCTTTTATCTTGCCTTAAGCCGTTGTATGGGATGTGCACAAAACATTTTTGTATGACCATTACTTTAAAAGTCCTGTAATACCAGTAAATCGGAGATCCTATAGTGTGGTACCCTTCCTCTTGTGTTCTGTTTATTCCCCCTGCAAGCCATTATAGGATTTAAAATGCCTACAGAGCAGTTTTTTATACAATGGTAGCTATTATCTTTTTAACTGTCACCAGCACCCTTTTAATCTAGACTATCTCTTTAATGTTTTGACTGTCTGGCATAATACTTCCACTCCATGGTGCCTGATGCGTGGAGCCAGTGATATTGTATGTGCTCATGGATCCCAGGTGAAAAAATAGAAATTAATGGAAATTAACCGTAGTAAGAGCCAGAATATCTAGTCTATCACAAAGTTTCATAGGGAAGAGACCATGTATTCTGTATTGCTTCAGAATAGTTACAGTTCTCCTTATGTGTAATGAACAATTCATGATAATTTTGAGAGAGAATTGAAAAAGGCAGCCAATATGGGTAAAATCCCACCCTTCATATTAACAGCTGTCTTGAGGGGAGGAGAATGGAACCGTGCCACCCAAGCACGAATTACAGGAATCCTTCTTTCAGTGAAGGGCAGATTGGTATGAGGAGGGCAATAGTATCAGGTCGCTGATGAGGTGGACCAAAGGGAGCAGTTGCCTCGGCCCTGGTGTTTCAAAAGTGACCAAGGCTCTCAGCTGCCACCATTGCTACTGTAGTAGCAACAATGCCAAGAGCCTCAGCCCCTTTAAATCACTCCCAGAGTGTGGTACATGTCAGGGAGCTCAGAAGGCTGCCTGGGGAGGTGGGGACATAGCAGGATGTGCTCCAGGCAGCACTGAGGACAAGCAGGGGAGTGTGCTATGGCCCTGGCTTTGCCCCTTTCACTTGATGCCCTGCTTCTTCCAGGAGGGGAGCACAGAGAAGGCCCTGCACACTTTGCCTAGGAGTGCAGTGGGGCACACACACACTCATATTGGATAGAGCAGCCTGTGTCCTCAGCAAGCATGCGACAGTATTTGTCTCAGGGTCTAGACAAATGGCTTAGCTGGCAGAATCTGCCTCCTTGAGGGAGATGAGCTGTCAGTGGCTTAGTAACTGGTTTTGAATCCCGGTCTGATGCTGGAGGTGAGGGTGGGTGGAGAGCAATGTTCCTTTTCCCTCCATGTGCAGAATAACCGTGAAAATGTGTACTACCAATAGAAACAACAACAACAAAACCTAGTTGTTGGCGCTCTGCTAATCACCTGGGCAGCATATGAAACTCTGCTGAGTGTCCGGCCACACAAGCCCACAACTTACAATGAATGATGGGGAGAGCTTCTTTGGGCCTTCTTTCCTGACTGGTCCATTTGAACTGTACACTGAAGGATTAGGCCAGGTGTTTGGATGGATTGACAAAATATATAATCAACAAAACTTTCAGAGTGGCTATAGATCTCTCTGTGTAGATGAGGTACAGTGGTTGCCATTAAAAAGTTAGTATTTGCCAATATCTACTATTCAGGTGCTATATTTTTTCTGTATGTTTATTACAGGAAACCACTGTGATAACTCTAAGCCAACTATTCACATACGTTTTCTTTTGGATGACAACCACTGTAATTCAATATATCTATATTTGTGCACCCAAACCATGGCTGAATGTCCAAGAACCAAAAAATGCAACAGAAATCCATCAATTCCTCCTGTTAGGCCTATCATGTTAGCTGCGTAATGGCTGGGTTAACAATAGCAACCTGCGCTGTGGCAGGGGACAGACTATGTGACCCTTCCAGTCCCTTCTAATACTATAGTTCTATGATACTGTAAAGAGCTGAAGACCATCCTCTATTTAGTAATTAACTGACAGGAAACATTCTTCTCCCCATGGGTTATTTTTTAATAATTCTGAATAAGTTTTTAATATAAAAATTAGCAAAAGGCCATTGGAAAATGAAGGAATGGAAGAGAGAGAAAAGCCTATTTATTGCTCCTTTGTTCATTGACAAATGCAAGCTATTTTTATTGGGGAACAGAAGGTTCCTTTTTCTGACTTTTTAGGTAGAATACTGCAGCTTCTTTTTTCTCAACAACTTCCTGACTTGCAACACTTTACAAAAATCCTATAATCAATTGGCTGGCTCACATTTTAAGATGGATTTTTGCTCAGCATCTGTTTTCGTCTGCATAACCTCCAGACTTTGCAGTTCTATATAGTAATTACTTTAACAACAATTTCAGATCTCTAATTGGAAAAGTCAGGATTCCACCATTAACATATCTCTGCTTGTATGCATTCAGAGTTGTACAGCAGCTAATATGTTTGCTTATTTAGTATGATAATTTAAATGTATAAGCTATTGCATAAGTAATATATTAATGGATGCTGTTGAATGTCGGCTGTAATTGAATACAAGTATAGGTTAGTTACTCTTGATTAAACTGTAAAGGATGCCTCTGCCAGAGTCCAGTGTCAGAAGCTATCACAATCCCGTATTGCTGACGCATTGACTTCTATATGTTATTTAGTAGACTGTCAAAAATATTAGCATATACTGATTTGAAAAGTGACACACTGCACAGATTGTTCAAGGTGGGAAGCCATTTCACATCTGGGGAAATAAATATACTTGCAACATTTGCAATTTTGTGGTAACCTAACATACACACATTTTCTTCTTGCTGGGAGCAATGCCACTCTGGATTTTGATATTGCAGATAATTTTGAGGTGAATAAAAAGTTCAGTTCTTGTAATGTTGGTAAATATTGTAAGGTTGGCAGGATTTTGTAACTTTGCACATTTTCATTTAGGGTAATTTAGAGGTTTTCTAAAATTATATGTTGCCTATACGTTCAGATCTACGTAGATGTATCTGGCTGTGTTTATTTTTTGCATCTACTGTATGTTCATATACATTTTAATATAAAATTAACATGGTTATGGAAATGATGCCACATTTTATATACACAGTGTATGTATCTGTGTGGGTATGTCTACACTACCCCGCTAGTTCGAACTAGCGGGGTAATGTATGCATACCGCACTTGCTAATGAAGCCCGGGATTTGAATTTCCCGGGCTTCATTAGCATAAGCGGGGAGCCGCCATTTTTAAATCCCCGCTGCTTCGAACCCCGTGCAGCGCGGCTACACGGGGCTCAAACTAGGTAGTTCGGACTAGGTGCCTATTCCGAACTACCGTTACTCCTCGTGAAACGAGGTGTACCGGTAGTTCGGAATAGGCACCCTAGTCCGAACTACCTAGTTCGAGCCCCGTGTAGCCGCGCTGCACGGGGTTCGAAGCAGCGGGGATTTAAAAATGGCGGCTCCCCGCTTATGCTAATGAAGCCCGGGAAATTCAAATCCCGGGCTTCATTAGCAAGTGCGGTATGCATACATTACCCTCCTAGTTCGAACTAGGAGGGTAGTGTAGACATACCCTGTATGTATATAGGTGTATCACACACACACACACACACACACACACACACTTTAACTAGAAATTACATTTGGTGGCTAACTACTGAATACAGACCTTGAGGCATCAAAGCAATTAGTGAGTGAATAGTCCTATAGATGCTGGCCCTCTGATGGGGGTGGATGGATAGGCATAGGGGATAGATTTTCCCAGGGTCTGGCAATTCAAAGGGGCTCCTGGCCATTACCATTGCTACTGCAGCAGCAGCAGCAGCTGGAGCCCTGAGCCCTTTAAATCATCATTTCAGGGCCATGTCCTGAGCTCCTGGCAGCTCTGGGGGCTGGCGTGGAGTGTACCACAGTCTGGGCAATGCAGAGGGCTGGCTGCATGAGGCCCCACATCTTCTGCCCAAGGCCCCAGCTCTTGTAGGAGTGCAGAGCCGGATTCCCCCAACATTTTGTTCAGAGGCCTGCGGAGGCTGCTAGCTCCGCTGCATTGATGTCAAAGTCCAAGGAGCAAGCCCTCTATTTGCTAATGATCTGGGGTGCCTGTGATAGTCAAAAAATGTGAACCGACTCCCACAACTCATCACGTTTATATGGTTAAGCAATTTAAATGACTCATAGGATCCTCGCATTATCAATTATGTTTCACAGTTCATATCTTGCTCATTTGTGCTCAGAGACTGACTCATTCTTAATAATTTAGTCATTCTTAAATAGTTGGTTGAAAAATCCCCTGTAATGATCTCCTGGATGGCTGAAATTTAGTTACTGCTAAACAGTGAATTCCTGCATGCCCTGTTTGTGATGAAAATTAATGTCAACCTTATGAATACATCAAATAGGGTAGTAAAATTATTGGTTACTCACTATCAATTTCACTTTAATACAATTATGGAGACAGGTTGACAGATTTTCAGTGTGCACTTTCTTGATGATGTCATATCTGTTTTGGTTGGTTCCATTCCAGTAATAAACATTTGAATTACTCAGTAAAACCTGTTTATTAAACTTTATATAACTATATGGAGATAGGCACACCAGGTTGGCTAGAACTCTTAACAGAATAGATTTTCCAGATTCTATCTGATATCACCAGTTCCTAACAACTCCTTTTATTCCTCTTTTCTTTTCTTTTAATATCTTTGTCTCCTCCATTTCATATCTTTAAGTTTCTTGCATTTCTAGGCCTAAAACCGTAGGTGTCAGCAGTGCCCACACCACTGCGATCCAACAGTAAAGACCAGAATGATAGTCATTCAAAAATGGGTTGCACAGTTAATATTTAGATTTCTTAAAGTGATATTAACTTGGCCATCTTACACATATGCAGTAGTTTCTGAGGGTATGTCTATACTACACCACTAATTCCAACTAACTTAATTCGAATGTGTTAATTTGAAATAAGCTAATTCGAATTAGTGCATCTAGACCTAAAAATTAATTCGAAGTAGCATGTCCACATTGAGTTGACCCTGAACCGAAGTTAAGGCTGGCTGGAACCAGTGCCAGCAGGGCAACAGGTTAGGAATTAGAGTGTGGAGCTGCTGCCTCAGGCTAGCTGAGGGCTGTGCTTAAAGGGACCCGACCCCCATCCCGGACAGACAGTTCTCAGGGGTTCCCCGCCTGCAAAGCAGTCCTGTCTTGAAGTGCCCTGAGTGCCCGCACTCAGCACATCACAGCACTCAGCCATCAGCCCGGCTGCACTTGCCACAGGCTGCCATCCGGGAGGGTCAATTGGAGGGATGTCAGGATCCAAGAGGCCCTGCAGGAGAGCTTCCACCCTGAGGAGCCCGCAGAGCCACCCAAGTCCTCCCCATCGGGGGCTCATGCCCCATTCCTCCCTCACCTCCTTCCACTTATTCCTCCTTAGCCCCCCTTCCTGATGTAAAAAATAAAGGACATGTGTGTTCAAAAATACAAACTCTCTTTATTTAACAAAACTGGGAGGGGGGGATTAACCTCTGGAGAGACTGGGAAAAGGACGTGGGAGAGGGGAAGAGAGAGGGTGGGAGAGGGGAGGTGGAAACCTGGGAGGAGGAAGCTGGAAGGAGGAAGCCAGGGAAAGAAGGAGGAGAGGAAGTATAAAACTATGGTATGCCATATCTTCAGTACTGTGTACAGATGTGGTCTCCGCACCTCAAAAAAGATATTTTGGCCTTGGGAAGGGTTCAGAAAAGGACAACTAAAATGATTAGGGGCTTGGAACAGGTCCCATATGAAGAGAGGCAAAAGAGACTGGGACTTTTCATCTTAGAAAAGAGAAGACGGGGGGGGGGGGGATATGATAAGAGGTATATAAAATCATGAGTGGCGTGGAGAGGGTGAATAAAGAAAAGTTCTTCATTAGTTCCCATAATATAAGGACTAGAGGACACCAAATGAAATGAATGGGTAGCACGTTTAAAACTAATAAGCGAAACTTCTTCTTCACACAGCACATAGTCAAGCTGTGGAACTCCTTCCCACAGGAGGCTGTGAAGGCTATAACTGTAACAGAGTTTAAAGAGAAGTTAGATAAATTCATGGAGGTTGGGTCCATGGAGTGCTATTAGCCAGGGAGTAGGGACGGTGTCCCTGGCCTCTGTTTGTGGAAGGCTGGAGATGGATGGCACAAGACCCAGTCTCTGCGCCTGTTGGGCTAGCAACCGTTCCATCAGCTTCTGGAACAGCTGCCCTTGTTGCTCCAGTTGTTACATTGTCCACTGCTGCAAACTCCGGCTCAGCTGCAGGAGCTGCTCCCTCTGCCTCTCGGCCATCTCTTCCAACAATTTCACCGCCTCCATTTCGCTCTCTCTATCCCAATGGTTTTATCCCTACTGGGGCACTCACACCACTGTTCCTCCCCTAGGTTCAGGGGTGGACTATGCCCACATTCATCACCATGTTGTCAGGGGGTATGCCCCTGTCAAGGGGTTCGGCCCCCTCCTACCGGGCCTATACAGTACCCCAAAGTCCCAACGTAAAAGTCCAGGCCCCTCTATCAGGGCATATAAAGTAACCAAAGTCTCAACGTAAAAGTCCAGGCCCCTCTATCAGGGCCTATACGGTACTAGAGGCCTAGCCACTCTGAGAAGCCTCTCCTGGCCCGGGGTTTGCTTATCCAGGGAAGGGAAAATCGGTGGTAGGGGGACTTGGGCCCTCCCTCTCCACCGGGTCTCAGCCCAGGGCCCTTTAGGCAGGGCCTATGGCTCCTGCCCACTCGGCGGGGGATCCGGCCGATACACGCAGAGCCAAACTTTATAGCCTTTGCCCTGGGCTGCCTCCTACCATGCCCTGGTTCCCCCCGGGCCCCTTCGCCTCCGAGGAAGTACCTGTTGGGGTTGCGGGCGCACTCCTGCCACCCTGGGTCGGCGGCTGCTTTCTCCGTGTCAGGGTCAGGCGTGGGCGGCGACTCTGGTCCCAGCGGCTGCAGGAACACTGGCCCGGCCTGGTCTCCTCCCTCACCCTGTGGCCTCCCTGACTGCAGGGCTCTTTCTGCCTTTATACCCGGCCGCTGCTGGGAGCATGCCCAGCAGGGTCGGAGGGGTGGGGCTTCCTCCGCCAGCTGGGCCTGGGCTACCCCTGTTCGTCAGTGCGGGTCCTGTCCACCCCGTCACACACCTTTCCCCTTAAATGGGTGGTTACAATCTGCTTTGTCCAAGTTTCCTCGTCCCCTACTCGGGAAAAGAAATCTGCATTCATGTGAGTCTTACCCGGGCAGTGGGCCACTTCAGAATTGTATGGCTGCAGTGATAAGTACCACTGCATTATCCGAGGGTTTGTGTCCTTCATACTGTGTAGCCATCTCAGGGGTCGTGGTCAGTTACCAGTTGGAAGTGGCTACCTAACAGGTAATATCAGAGGGCATCTATGGCCAACTTTACGGCCAGCGCCTCTTTTTCAATTGTGGAGTACTTCTGCTCCTGGGGGAAGAGCTTCTGGCTCATATAGAGCACCGGGTGTTCTCCACCGTCCACTTCTTGGGCTAGTACTGCTACTAGTCCCCTCTCAGAAGCATCTGGAGGATAAAATCCTTAGCAAAGTCTGGGGGGAACAACACTGGTTCTTTCACCAGATGTTTTTTCAATGTTTGGAAAGCCTCTTCACATTCCTGTGTCCATTGTAACTTTGTCGGCATGGAATTCTGGGTCAGGTCCGATAGTGGTGCCGCCAGTGCTGAAAAATCGGGTATGAATCGGCGATAATAGCCTGCCAGTCCCAGAAATTGCTGAATCTGCTTCTTCGTCGTTGGCCTTTTCCACTCCTGTAGGGCTTGTACTTTGTCAACTAAGGGTCTTAATGTCCCTCTCCCCACCGTGTATGCCAGATAAGTCACCTCCCTTCATCCCAAGTGACATTTCCCGGGGTTTGCCATGAGGTTCGCTTCCTCGAGGGCCTTTAATACTGCTTCCAGGTGTTGGAGATATTCCGGCCACATGTGGCTGTAGACGACTATATCATCTATGTACACGGTGGCGTATAGCTGATGAGGGCGTAATAGCTGGTTTACTAAATGCTGGAAGGTGGCGGCTGCCCCGTGGAGGCCGAAGGAAATCGTGATGAATTGGTACAGCCCGAATGGGGTGGGGAAGGCAGTCTTTTCCTTGGAGGTCGGGGTCTGCGGAATCTGCCAGTACCCCTTTGTTAAGTCTAGCATGGAGAGGTACCGAGCTTTTCCCAGCCTCTCAGGTAACTCGTCCACGCATGGCATGGGGTAGGCGTCAAATCTTGAGATGGCGTTGACCTTCCGAAAGTCAATACAAAATCGCATTGTTCCGTCGGGTTTCGGGACAAGCACGACGGGGCTGCGCCACTCGCTGCGTGATTCTTCGATCACTCCCATTTCCAGCATCTCCTGGAGTTCTCTTTGCACCCGGGTAGGGGACGGTGTTGGTCCCGAACCTTGTGGCCTGGTAGGGTGCTTATATGATGACTTATCACTCTGGTCTGGCCTGGCTGGGTAGATAAGACGTGGGAATATTTCTGGACTAAGCGGAGTAGCTAGTCTTCTTGGGCAGGGCTCACTTCTTGCCCCAGGGTGGCTGGTTGGTTTGTGGGTGGGCCGACGGCCAATGGCCCCAAGTCTTCGTCAGGTGGGCGGGGATCGATCACGAGTCCTTCCTGCACCTTCCATTTTTTTAGCAAGTTTACGTGATACGTCTGTACTCCTCTCTTCCTCCCTGTCAATCTCACCTTGTAATCGACGGGCCCCACTCTGCGTACCACCTCAAATGGGCCCTGCCATTTGGCTAGTAGCTTTGACTCTTGTGAGGATAAGAGTAGGAGCACCCAGTTGCCTGGCTCGAACGTTCGTAGTTTTGTCCCTCGGTTGTAGTACCTGGCTTGGGTCTCCTGGGTCTGCAAGAGGTTGGTTCGGGCAAACTCCCCTAACTTCTGCAAGCGCTCCCTCAATTGCAACAAGTAGGGGACCATCCCCATCACGCGGGACTCCTGTCCCTCCCAGTCCTCTCTCAGGAGGTCAAGGATCCCCCGGGGCTGTCGCCCATATAGGAACTCAAAAGGGGAGAAGCCCGTGGATGCTTGCCGTACCTCCCGCACAGCGAAAAGCAAGGTTGGCAACATTTTGTCCCACCCTCGGGGGTCCTCATCTACGAATTTGCGGAGCATTGATTTCAATGTCCGATTAAAACGTTCCACCAATCCATCTGTTTGGGGATGGTATACGGTGGTTCGCAGGGCTCGGATGTTTAACAACCGGCACAGCTCAGCCATTAATTTGGATGAGACATTGGTGCCCTGATCAGTCAGTATCTCTTTCGGTATCCCCACTCTGGAGAATACCTCAAGGAGTTCCGCGGCTATGGTAGCTGCAGTTGTATTCCGTAATGGCACGGCCTCGGAGTACCTAGTGGCATAATCCACTATAACTAGGATATATTTGCACCCCAAGCTAGCCTTCTCCCGAAATCCCACCAAGTCCAACCCGATCCACTCAAAGGGGACCACTACCACTGGTAGAGCCACAAGGGGAGCCTTGGGTACTCCCTTTGGGTTGATGCGCTGACAATCGAGGCAGGACTTGCAGAACTCCCTTACCTCACGATGGATCCCTGGCCAAAAAAACCTCTGGGCCACCCGCTGTAGTGTTTTCTCATGGCCCAAGTGTCCGGCCCAGGGGCTGGCATGGCCTAACTGCAGTACACCCTTTCGGTACCTGGAGGGAACTAGGAGCTGCGCGAATTCCTCGTCCGTCTGTGGGTCTCGGTCCACTCAGTAGAGCCTGTCGTTCCGGACCTCAAACCTCGGTCCTTGCTGTCCCCTTTCACCTCCGGACTCCTTATCCTCCACCTCCTGGACTTGCTCCCAGGCTCGGCTTAGCGTCGGGTCCTCCCTCTGGTCTCGAATAAAGTCCCCTCCGGCACCCGGCCACTCCATCTCTCCCTCATCTATTGGCCAAGGCGGGGGTCCTGCTGTGCTTGATGTCCCAGCTTCAGCTCTCGGTTCGTCATCGGGTTTGGGGATGTCACCCTGGGCGGCCACCGTCCCTCCTCGGGGCCGTCTTCCTATTTCGGGAGGTTCCTGCTGGGCCCAATATTGGACCAACCTGCGGAGACCAGGCCAATCTCGCCCCAGTATTACCGGGTACGCCAGTTGGGGGGACTAACCCTACCCGACAAATCTTCTCCTCGCAGGCATCTGCCATCCACACCCAGGCCATCGGGTATGCCTTTATATCCCCGTGCACACACTGTACCATGATCGGACCCCCTGTGGGTTCGGGACTCTTTACCAGGTTCTCCTGTACCATGGTCTGGCTACACCCGGAGTCTATTAGGGTCCTGACCAGGGTCTCTTCCACCTGTACTTCCGCCACGGCCTTTGCCGGCCTGCTTCCCCGAGCCCTGTGCCCCACGGTCGGTACCTGGGCATATCCACTGTCCGCTGTCACCCCCGATTGCAGTCTCTGTGCCCTGTTGGGCTAGCAACCGTTCCATCGGCTTCTGGAACAGCTGCCCTTGTTGCTCCAGTTGTTGCGCTGTCCACTGCTACAAACTCCGGCTCAGCTGCAGGAGCTGCTCCCTCTGCATCTCAGCCATCTCTTCCAACAATTTCACCACCTATATTTCGCTCTCTCTACCCCAATGGTTTTATCCCTGCTGGGGCGCTCACACCACTGTTCCTCCCCTAGGTTCAGGGGCGGATTATGCCCACATTCTCCACCATGTTGTCAGGGGATATGCCCCTGTCAAGGGGTTCGGCCCCCTCCTACCGGGCCTATACAGTACCCCAAAGTCCCAACGTAAAAGTCCAGGCCCCTCTATCAGGGCATGTAAGATAACCAAAGTCTCAATGTAAAAGTCTAGGCCCTTCTATCAGGGCCTATACGGTACTAGAGGCCTAGCCACTCTGAGAAGCCTCCCCTGGCCCGGGGTTTGCTTATCCAGGGAAGGGAAAATCGGTGGTAGGGGGACCCGGGCCTTCCCTCTCCACCGGGTCCCAGCCCAGGGCCCTTTAGGCAGGGTCAATGACTCCTGCTGGCTCGGCAGGGTATCCGGCCGATACACACCGAGCCAAACTTTGTACCCTTTGCCCTGGGCTGCTTCCTACCATGCCCTGGTTCCCCCCGGGCCCCTTCGCCTCCGAGGAAGTACCTGCCGGGGTTGCGGGCGCACTCCTGCCACCCTGGGTCGGCGGCTGCTTTCTCCGTGTCAGGGTCAGGCGTGGGCGGCGACTCTGGTCCCAGCGGCTGCAGGAACACTGGCCCGGCCTGGTCTCCTCCCTCACCCTGTGGCCTCCCTGACTGCAGGGCTCCTTCTGCCTTTATACCCGGCCGCTGCTGGAAGCATGCCCAGCAGGGTCGGAGGGGTGGGGCTTCCTCCGCCAGCTGGGCCTGGGCTATCCCCTGTTTGTCAGTGCGGGGCCTGTCCACCCTGTCACACCCTTCTTTTATCCCAGCAAAGCTTACTTTGCTTTGCCTTTGGTTTGTCAGAGTCTTTCTGAGAATTCAAGTACAGGTTGAACCTCTCTCAACCGGGACTCCCTGCTCCAGCACCATTCACCGCTGTTGCTGGACCAGAGAGACCCAGTGAAGGATTGGGGAGGACCCCTGTAGGGGCTAGGAACCCAGCCAGGCTGGCTGCAGTGATGCCAGAAGCTGGGTGCCCTGCCGTGGGGTCCAATTAAGCCAGCGGCAAGGCATCCAGAATGCCAGCGGTCATCGGTGTGGCAGAGGTCTGCTGTGGTGGGGCCAGGAGCCCCAGCAGCTGGGTCATGGGGCTTCTACAGCAGGACTGGTGTTGCCTTGGTAAAGCTGGCAGGGTCAGGAACCCTGGTGGCCAAGCCACAGTCTACCATGTGGAGGTGGAGGAGGACGGGAGTCCCAGCAGTGGCATTGTGGGCTGGCAGGGCCGGTGCTTTTGCGGCAGGGCTGGCAGGACCAGGAGCACTGGCGGTGAGGCAGTGGTTTGCCAGGGTGAAGCTGAAAGCCCCAGCGGTGGGATCGGGTAGCAGAGCTGCTTTCACATGGGGAGCCTGCTCGGAAGCCAGACTGGGCTGGGAAGCCGGTGGCAGGGGGGCAGAAATGACCTTCCCTAGTGCGGCAAAATCCCTCCTTGAGGATCACTCAGGTCTCGAGGATGCCAGACCAGGGAGGGCTGTAATATCAGATGGATTTCCCCTGTCCACATGTTTGTTGACACCCTCAATGAATTTTAATAGATTGGTGAGGCATGATTTCCCTTTACAAAACCTGTGTTGACTCCCAGCACATCATATTTATCTATGTATCTGATAGTTCTCTTTTTTACTATATTTTGAATCAATTAGTTGTTTCTGAAGTTACTCTTACCAGCCTGTAATTGCTGGGATTGTCTAAAGCAGTGTTTCCCAAATAGTGCTCCGTGGAATGCCAGGTAGCCGCAAAGTGAAAGTAAGGGTTCCACAAGAACCTGATCACTCCCCCTTTTTTAGAAAAAGGGTTCCGTGGCCAAATAAAATTGGGAAAACATTGGTCTACAGAGTTTTTTTTTTTAAAATGGTCTTTACATTGGCTATCATGTGGTTGATTCCATTTAATCTATAAGTAGTAGTGGTTCATATCTTCTTCCAGGAAAGCCACTGTAAGGTATGAATATTACAGATTGTCAAAGAGTTGAACTAGTCTGAAAGTGTTGCAGAAGGCAGACATATCTTCAATCAAATACACCCTTACGGTTAAGTTAAAACTAGCTCTTGAACATATAGAATTCATACTAGATCGGTCCAAGTACTGGGAACCCGTCTGTTGTTGTTTGTGGCCATAACACGCATGCAGTTTGTCTTCTATGTACATGTACCATTAGAAAAAGAGCTTGTTGTCTTTTACTGACAAAATAAAGGCTGCTGTCACTTTCAGTAGACTCTTCAAAAAGTAGAAATAGAATTTTTCTTTTTGAAGACCATCCTCTGGGAATTTGTGATATAATCAGGAGGGCTAAGCATGGCTATAAATTTAAGCGCAGGAATAATCACATAGAGTTAAAGTTAAGCACATTCTTAAATACCCTCCTAAAACAGAGCCACAGTGGGATGCAGAACATTTCATTTCTTGAAAGTCCAGGTCACCTGTGTTACACAGTAGTTACTCTTCAATGTTGTGTTTAGCGGTCTATACTAAACGAGTGTGTGATTTCTCAGCCTACATCCTAATGGAGAGATGTCTGATAACTAGTGTTGTACTGAAAAGAAAAGTAGTAGGCAATCACCACAGAATTGTAAAGTACTAAATGACCTAAGATTTCTGCTCTGAATAGTGGTCCTTTCATGTCAGAGATGAAGTTTCAGCACAATGGCGTAAGCAAACTAACATTTTTTCTTTTGTGGATAAATAGGTGATGCCAATCCCAACACTTTTAACCTCCACTTTAATTAAAGATTTTGGCAACATCTAGCCAGAGAAGGGTTAGATTGCTACAAACTGATAAATATGGGCTAGTTCTGATACTCTTTCAAAGACAATGCTATGCATAGAAACAAGCCAACTCTGTATTGGCACCAATAAGAGTGTCATTTTTTCATTAGGGCAGATATCATTAGATAACTTTGCTACATAGCAAAATAAATGTCCCTTGCACTTAAATAACTGCAAAATATGTACCATGAGTAGAATATTTCAGCACAAGATAATCGCTAAATATACACCTGGTTTTAAATAACAAACTGGCTGTTGTGAATTAATTGCTCAGTCTGCTTTCCAAGTATTTTTAAAATAGTCCCTTCACTACAGCTACTTATTTTGTGTTGATTTTGTATAGATTTTATGACTCCCATTGGGCTCTTGGACGTTTTATCAGAGATGGGGCTGTTCAGTTGGGTACAAGGTAATTGATACGCATACAATCTTATTTGTTGTTAGTTCTTCTTTCATGCCTAGTCATGTGCATCACAGAAATGGTTAAAAGAGCTCTTGATCTGATTTTGATATAACTGAGCACCCAAGTGCCTATAGTAACTAGTGGACCTGATCCAAAGCTTGCTGAAATCAGTAGATGCCTTTCCATAGCCTTCAGTGTGCCTTGGATTAGGCCCTAAATGTGAGCATCTGTGGAATGGCAGGCAGCTGTTCTTAGCTGCACAAAGCTGCCAAACTAATGCCAGACATAACATATACCAAGTGATGTCCAGAAACAAAAGGAGGAAAGAAAGGGATGAATAGGCTGATTATAGCAGTACTTTGCATACTGTTCAAACTCAGGCCTGATTGAATTTCACATCATTATACTTTTCTGCACTATAAATTCTCAGAATCACCTCAGGCCTCCTTACTGAACAGCACACTGACCAAATACACATAGTATCATTTAAAATTAATTGCCTTTATCAATAGAACTTTAAAAGGTTTTATTCAAGTCTCATTGATGGATAGCATTTAATTCAGATAAGAATGACCCACTGCAGTTACCTGGAATTTACATTAGCAGTATTCAATTGACAATAAATCAAACTAACTCTTCAGTTTTATGTTCTTAACATTTCAGAAGCTAACCTCACTTTAAAACCAATTTGCATTATTTTGAACATTTTGAACTCTGCACATTAACCTCCCATTGTGTTTTTTTCTTTCTTTCCAACGTGGCCTTTTCTTTCAAGTTTTTTGCACCACTTTGAACATCTGTTGCACAATTATCAATATACCGTATAGGATGGCATCTTCTGCATGGCTTAGAATCAATTCAAGTTCTATCATTTGGCCATTTGAGGTCTGTTTTCTTTGTGACACTGAAAAAAGTAGATTATTACCATACAATACCATGCAAGTCTCTTTATACATTTCTTTTTGCTCCTTATTGATACAGATAGATACACTGCACACTTAGGACTTGATATACAGATTGGACCTCCTTGGTCCAGCACCATCAGGACCTGACTGGACCCGAACAAGGGGATTTGCCAGACCAGGGAAGGTTCCCTGCTACTAGCCCCCCAGTCCACCACCTCTCTACACGGCTGGCCCCAGCCGCCTCCCCTGCTGTGCTGCTATAGCCCCGGCAACCTGGGTTACCCTGGCCCTGCGCCAGAGCCGGCCCTGCTACTGAGGCTGCCATATCCCTTCACTACCAGTGGTTAATAGGCCAATGGAGAGATGATAGGAGTTACTATAGAGAACTTTTTCTGGATGTCTGGCTGGTGAGTCTTGCCCACATGCTCAGGGTTTAGCTGATCGCCATATTTGGGGTCGGGAAGGAATTTTCCTCAGGGTAGATTGGCAGAGGCCCTGGAGGTTTTTCACTTTCCTCTGTAGCATGAGGCACGGATCACTTGCTAGAGGATTCTCTGCATCTTGGGGTCCTTAAGCCATTTGAGGACTTCAATATCTGAGATACAGGTGAGAGGATTATTCCAGGAGTGGGTGGGTGAGATTCTGTGGCCTGCACCGTGCAGGGGATCAGACTAGATGATCATAATGGTCCCTTCTGACCTTTGAGTCTATGAGCATCTCCGACCCTGTTACCAGGGCTGCTGTGGCCTCAGCTGCACTGCTGGGGCTCCAGGCCTGGTCCCAGCCCTGCCAGGCTTCCAACCACCAGCCCTCTTGCCACTGGGGCTCCCAGCCAGGACTCCCTGTTCCAGGAACATCTGTGGTCTAGCAGGACTAGAGAGTTCCAGTTTAGGGAGGTCCAACCTGTACTAAAAATTTCCTTGTAGTATTTTACAAGGACTGCCACTATCAGGTTTTCCACAACTCCATGGCTGTGTCTACATTGGCACTCCTTTCCGGAAAAGGGATGCTAATGAGACACTTCGGAATTGCAAATGCCGCGGGGAATTTAACTATCCCCCGCGGCATTTGCATGAACATGGCTGACGCTTTTTTCCGGCTCGGGGTTTTGCCGGAGAAAAGCGCCAGTCTAGATGGGATCTTGCGGAAAATAAGCCCTTTTCCGCAAGATCCCTTATTCCTACTTTCAAGGAGGAATAAGGGATCTTCCGGAAAAGGGCTTATTTTCCGCAAGATCCCATCTAGACTGGTGCTTTTCTCCGGCAAAACCCCGAGCCGGAAAAAGCGTCAGCCATGTTCATGCAAATGCCGTGGGGTATATTTAAATCCCCCACGGCATTTGCAATTCCGAAGTGTCTCATTAGCATCCGTTTTCCGGAAAGGAGTGCCAATGTAGACACCACCCATAAGTTTTACCATCCAGTATTCCACAACTCTTTAAGTAGAATTCACTAAGCTGCACTGATCTGTCATATAACTTTACTGACTACATGAAGTAGCATAGATTGCCACTTGGAATTCCATGGAATCCTCCAAAATTCAATGCTCTGTACCTCTGTTGGAAAAGCTTCTGAGAGATTTACAATAAAGATCAATTTAACATTATGAAGCAGCAGCTTCCCCTCTTAGGTATCAGCTGTGATGCACAGTGTCTTAGTTACTTTCAGTCATGGAACAGTAAAGTTCATTAGGCTTGAGTTCGTTGCTGTCAAGTCTCTTGGGGATAGGCCTTCTGCCATTATTAGACATTATATGAAAGGATGGAAAAATAGTGCAATGTGGAATTTAGAAGGTGTAATGAATAACTTCTACCCCGGGAGAGGGGGTTCCTAAAATTTTCTGCATAACACACATGATTTCTGCTTTCTGCTTATAGCAGCAATATAGCCAGATTCTATTAGCAAATTAAATGGTTTTTTGGTTCTGTGTATGCAAAAAATTCTGCCAGTTGAATTCATATCAATAGGGTAAAAAGTGTGTTTCTGGGTTGAATCCAAAATGCATTAAAGTCAGTGAGAGCCATTAGATAGATTGACTAGGTGTTGGTTTGGGCCCCAAACGTTTCTATTTAGTAGTTCTTAAGTATTGACATATGTCTCAACAGCAGAGTCAACAGATAGTAGGTTGGTTCCATTAACTGATTGCTATTGGATCAATGACAAAATGCCTATTGAATTCAGTGTGACCAAGATTTGGCACTAAAGGTTAGCCTTGATGTAAGGCCACTGCACTCTAGCTACCACTAGCAGCATGAAATCCCTAACAAAATGTACTCAAATACGAATACCTCACTCAAGCTGGGCAAAATTCTTATCTTGAAAGGGCAGCCTAATAGATGGTGAAACCCTGACCCCATTGAAGTCAATGTCAAAACTTGCATTGCCTGCTCTGGGGCCAGTGTTCAGCTCATTGATATTGTTTAAATGCTATTCAGTGTTATTACAACTGGATTATATAAAAAACACACAGAGAAACTATATCTGCATTTCTCATCCATGCATAAATCCCATTTATTAGTGAGAGGATTCTACAGGATCATACCCATATTTGCTTGAACTTAAGTATTAGACAACCTGAATTATTAAATTAAATAATAAGCCCAAAGCATATTTGTTGTAGAAATAAAGTTGTATTAATTCTTAGCAATGCAAACTTCAGTAATATTTATGATTTCTGGGTATTTATCAGTTGACTCTATATACACAAGCATGAGTACATATGTATATATATCTGTCACGCCCATGACTTTAATAAACATTTGGGACTGCTCTTTCAAGTTGGCTTCATTTCTTTATGAGCTTGACAAATGGGGGAGAGCAAGGCATTTGGAACAACTAATACATTCTGTAGTGACGTGCAAATTACTTTGCATTTACACCTCTAATACTGTGAAGGAATCATTTTGTCATACTAATTATCTTAGGGGCCAGCTTGGAAAACTATACATTAGTCAGTCATTTTTATATATATGTATGTATGTATGTGTATGTGTGTGTGTGTATATATATATACACAGAGAGAGAGATGGGATAAGTATAATTAAGAATTAGATATAGGTATAGATGATATTGGATTCACATATAATAGTAAAGGTGTTTTAGTAGATATTTCTAGGCTCTGCCAAAAAAACCATGTGTTTTATTGTTCTTGTTGTGGGTAGTCAGATCTAATGCTTACGAAATACCTATTACTTTACAATGATTATTTCAAATGTTTCTTTATGTGTACATCTCTTAGGGTACGTCTAGACTACCACGTTTTGTTGACGGAAGTTTTGTCGACAGGTACTGTCGACAAAACTTCTGTCGACAAAGAGCGTCCAGACACATTGAGTTCTGTCGACAAAGCAAGCTGCTTTGTCGACAGAACTCTGTAGTCTGGACGCAACGTTACAGGCAATAACACCTTCTGTCGACAGAGTTCTGTTGACAGAAGGTGTTATGCCTCGTAAAATGAGGTATACCAGCGTCGACAAAACTGCTGAGTTCTGTCGACGTTATGTCAACAGAACTCAGCGGTAGTGTAGACGCTGGTATAGTTTTGTCGACAAAAGTCCACTTTTGTCGACAAAACTAGGTAGTCTAGACACACCCTTACGTATTTAAACTTTAAATATAAAAATTAAAATTTAAACATCAAAAAGACAAATAATATTTACTAGTTTTTCATTCCCTATATTTTTAATAGTAAAATACTACAGGTATGTGGCTTTTGAAGTTGTCAGAATATAAGAGGAATAAATACTATTTTACCTATAAATTGTTGTGCACTGTTTTAAAGACTATTTGTATGGTTAAAATTTAAGCATTTGATTAAGTGCTTTGCTGGTTTGGACCTGGTTGTTGTTAAAGGTCTGACCTACTGAAGTCAGTGGAAGTCTTCTAACTGATTTCAGTTAGCTTTGGATCAGGTCCTAAGTGCCTAGAGCAGAACAGGCAAAAGAACCCATGTCTCCTGACTTCTAGTCCCTTGATTTAACACTTAGGGTATGTCTAGACTACAGAGTTTTGTCGACAGAAGTTTTGTCAACAGATACTGTCGACAAAGCTTCTGTCGACAAAGAGCGTCTACACTACATTCAGTTCTGTCGACAAAGCAAGCTACTTTGTCGACATGGCAGTGTAGACGCAAGGACAGTTTACATTCAATAACGCCTTCTGTCGACAGAACTCTGTCGACAGAAGGCGTTATGCCTCATAAAATGAGGTTTACCAGCGTCAACAAAACTGCTGAGTTCTGTCGACATTATGTTGACAGAACTCAGTGGTAGTGTAGACGCAGGTATAGTTTTGTCGACAAAAGTCCACTTTTGTCGACAAATCTCTGTAGTCTAGACACACACTTAGGTTATTCTGCTACCCCTTTCTAGTATCTCCTGATCAGGTCTATCTATGGCCCTGGATTTTTCCTAAGGATTTACAACTATAGCTGAGCAAAAAAATATGGTAAAAAATTTTTTTTTCAAAAAAATCCAGATTTATGTTGACCAAAGAATTTTGTGAATTCAGACTGAGTTTGCTGAATTGCTTCACTGGGAAAAACAAACCAAGCAAACAGCGGAAAAAGTCAGAAAACAGCAAAATGTTTTCTTTTTGACACTTAAAATAAGCCACTTAGATTTTATGATTCCAAATGTCTTTTTATGTTGAATTTTACTGCTATTTGAGTTAAAAATATAAACAGTCAAGAGTACATTAACTTTTGGCTGGCTGTATAATGAATATTATTACCTTAATATTATTTAGAAATTGCTTTTATATTATAGCAGATTGTAGTTCTTATAAAAACAGGTTAATTTTTATCACCAGATAAAAATTAGACAAATGGCAAAGAGATAATTAATTTAGATTTAATTTAAGGAACATTCCACTTCTTCAAGGCCTAGCCTGATACATATTCATTTTTCACCCAATATGCTCAAAACTGACTATCCACAAACTGTAACTCAGAATTTTGGGATCTTTTATCTTTCTAGTGAATAGGCAAAAAAGAAAGGGAGAAACATGATCTCTCTTCTATTTCTTTTTTCTCCTCCATAGTAAATAAGGAGTCAGTCTTTCTCTTTGAGCACCAAACATTAGCTGCAACCTTTTAGTCTAATGAATTATGATACTCTGCTGTAAGCCTAACTATCATTGCCATGTAGATTGCCATTTACATTGGTTTATCCTTAGATTTCTGAGATTCTAAGAAATATTTGTTTCCCTCTATTCCATTAGGTCAGGCCTGGGCAAAATATGGCCCACAAGCCGGATCCAGCCCACCAAGCCACCTGATCCAGCTTGCGGAGGCAGTGGGGAGCCCCGCAGGCCCCTCACAAACGTGGCTACGGGATGCTTTCTCTTTGAGTCCAGAGGGGAGGAGGGAAGATTCAGACACTGCTCCCACCCCCAGAATAATCCTATTGGCCGGTTTCTGGACAGACGCTGACCAATGGGAGCTATCTTTTTGAATAATAGGCAGCCACAAAGCACAAACCTTCTGCTCAGTCACTCAAGCACATGACCCAGCAGGCAGAAACATTTTAAGCTCTGCAGGCCTTTAGCTCTGCAGGCAGGCTGGGAAGTCTCCTGGTTAGAACTTGCCTCTGGCATCTCAGCTCCTCTTTTCCCCAACTGTCTGCCCACACTCCTGCCTCACTACTCCACATGCACCCATACCTCCTCCCAGATCTGGCACCCCATCTCCTGCCTGAGATCACAGTCCCTCCTACCCTAGGTCGCATCCCAAAACCCTGCACAACAGTTCCCTGCCCTAGGTTGCAACTGTCTCCTCCCAGACCCCATTCTCCCTCCTGCATCCCAGTCTTTTACCACAAACTTCCTTCTGCACCCAACCTCCATCCCAGACCCTACACCTCCTCCATTAATACCAAGGAAGAGTGCAGCCCTCGACCACTTTCCAAAATCTTGGGAGTGGCCATCCATCAAAAATTATTGCCCACCCCTGCATTAGGTACATCTAAGGTCCTAATACTGAAGGCTCACAGTTCCATTCACTGCTTTCTTTGTGGCTGAGTTGCTTCTAGCCTAACTCTCTGTATTGCATGTCTCACTTGTGTTCTGTCAATAACAGTTCCTCTAGGCCATGTGGATCCTGTGACTCGGTGCCATCGATCACAATACGCTCATACATAATCTCACATACAGAATGCCTCCTCTGTCCACTCACTCTTCTTATTGGTAATTGCTTGTCATGCAGTAAGCTGATATGCTGTAATTAATATGCAATTACCTCTGCAGAGCACAGTCTTGGAGGAGGTTGTCATATACTTGTGGCTCTGATGGGCTTGCCTGTGCTCTGAAATCCAGGAGGCATACTCATGAAGACAAGACATTTCATGCTTAACATTTCAGTTGGTTGTGATTCCATGACGGTGATCTCCCTATAGTATTTGCATAGTTTGTGTGAATGTATGGTCCCATTTAATTTATTTTAATTTCACTTCTGTACTAAGTTTTCCCTGTGCATTTTGCTTATGAGCATTTTGACTGGACAATCCATCTTCAGTATATTACAATTTGAGCAGGATTAGAGCTGTGTCCAGAAACCGTTTTCCTGTGCAGTGAAAATTTAAAATTCTGAAAAAACTTTTGTCTGAATAGTAGAAAATTAATCTATTCTGACTAGTAGAATTACTCTGTATAGTAGAAATCTCAACTTTCTATGAATCAAAATTCTGAAAAAATAATTGGTTCAAATCAATAAAAATGCTTTGTTTTAATTTTTACTGTTTTTAAATGCTTAATTTTTTTTTTACTATTCTTTGCATAAATTTCAAAATAAAGCATTTGTTTCAAATTGGAAAACTGGACTTTGGTTAGAAATTGTTTAAATTAAACCTTTACAAAAAATGTTAAAGTTAAGAAAGACGTCAGACAGACTTGTTAAAAGTTTTGATTTTGATGAATCAGCAGCTTCTGGGTTAAAAAATAATTGAAGAGTTCATGATGAGCACTAAAAAGAATATATTTTACCACTTTTAGGACTAACAGGAGACCAATCCATATTTGTAGCAGTCTGTAAATGTATGTCACGGTCTATTGACATATTTTGTAAGCTTGACATAATTTTGACATTTGTACCGGTCAGACCATGGATGTTCCAATCCAGAGAGTCCCAGTAGAGCAGCCATGCAGGGCAAGGAAACCCAGTGGGGCCAGCAGTATGGGTGGGCAGGTGGGCTGGCTGCAGGCAGGGGAACCAGCTGGACGGGCTAGTAGAAGGGTGGTCAGAAATGACCTCCCCTGGTCCAGCAAAATCCCTCATCTGGAATGGGTCAGGCCCTGAGGGTGATGGGCCAGGGAGGTCTAACTTGTAGTTAAGCATAGTTACAGAATATACTCTCTTTTTGTGGTAAGTGGAAATCTGTTGTACAGTTACTAATGGTGACTGATCTTTCAATACACAGCTGTTACTGTTAAATGAGATTAGCTGATTTATTGAATAAATATGCATGAGATGTGAACCTAACTATCCTTTTCCATGACAAACCAGCTCCTGTCCAATTGCATAGACAGAGGATTTGTAGACCTGGGGAGTTTGCTCATTGGTTTCAAATTAGAAAACTGGATTTTGTAGTTTGAAATAAATGAGCAATGCTGCGACCTGAGTAGGGTAGTGTGTGCAGCAACCAGACCAACATCCAGTGGCATGTGTTTCAGTCATTTTATGACCAAATGTTGAACAGCTGGCGATGAGCAAATTTTGTATAATTTCTGCCATAAAAGAATGAACACAGATAAGCCAATAATTGCTCGCATCAATGGCCAAACCAATTTTGTGAACTGAAATAACTTTTACAAGTTTTCACTTCATTGGAACACAACCTTGATAAAATGATTGATAACATATGCCATGAGTTTGGTTAAGATCCTCTTAGAAAATTTAAGCAGTTTTACCTCTGCCTGATCTTACTACTTCTAAGTGGCTATTTATCCCTATTTATCCCTTCTTTTTTAAAGCAGAACCAGGAATAATAAAAGAAACAAATCTAAATCTAAAGAGGGATTTAAATGTAGGTAAAATCCATATTGATACAATTACAATTACAATTTTTTGAAATGAGGAGTAACATTAGTTCGGACTAAGGGCTTTAGTCCGAACTAACGCGTCCTGGCATGCACTTCCTGGTTCTAATCAGCTGTGATTCGAACTAGCACGCCGGCGAGATCATTTAAATCCCCGCTTCATTAACTACTTCGGTTGTCTCCATTTGCATCCCTAGTTCGAACTAGGGATGCAGTGTAGACGTACCCGAAAGGAGAACGTGCAGGTAATGGAAGTAAAGTGCCAGGAGAGAATGTTGTTATCCAGGGTGGCTGTGATGGACTGCAGAGTGGCTTTCCAGGATGCTTACCTGAAGAGGCCTCCAGCCCTTGTGGACCTGATCACTGAATTCCATAGCAGCCTCCTCTCCCAGGGGCCCTAGAACACTGGGGAAGGGAAGTCAAGGGCAGCCTCACACTCAACCCTCAGGAATGCGCTTTGAAGCAAAAGGCTGGCCTTACAATTGCAATCACCTCCAATCCTTTCACCTCACTGAAAGTAACATGCATGCCTCTCAAAACTGGCCATTCAGAAACTGTCTTTCAAAGCCTCTCTGATTTGCACTGCCTCTCGCTGTGCTCTCCCTATTGCCCTGGAGTCTGGCTGCTCAAAATCCATTTCTAGGCACTCTGCTCTGGCCCCCACATTCTGACAGATACATTTTCCTCTTATTCTCACAAATATTATGAGCTTGCAGCAGGCTGTCACCACAGTGAGAAAGTTGTATTTGCTGAGGTCTAAATCTAGTCAATAAACTGTGAAGCCTTCCCTTTAAATGTCCAAAACACATTCTACCTTCTTCTTTCTGTAGTTGCTAAACCTGTAGTTGAACTGCTCCTTACTGTGGTCCAGTCTGCCTGTGTATGACTTCATGAGCCACAGGAACAAGGGGTAAGCTGGGTTGCCAAGGAACACTATTGGCATTTCAATTTCTCTGATGGTAATTTTCCAATCTAGGAAAAAAGTTCCAGCTTGTCAAAGAGGCAGGAGTCCCTAAAGATGTGTGCAGCATGCACCTTTCCTGATCATCCCATGTTGATGTCAGTGAAACAGCTCTTGTGATCTGATCACAAGGACATAGTGGAGGGCTTTGTTATGCTTGGATTCCCTAACTGTGGTGGGGCTATAGATGAAATGCACATCCCTATCTTGGCACCCAACCACTTTGTCAAACCGTACATAAATCACAAGGAGTACTTCATGATGGTACTACATGATGGGGCTGTTGAGTCACTACCCTCCATAGCAGAAGGGTGTTGACTGCCTTCAATAATTGGATCACAACACCCCCCACTGTAGATATCCCTACTCTGAATTGATTCCCAATTGACTGGTAGCTGTCTTGCATTGCAAGCTTCCACAGGGCAATTGTCACTTGCTTCACTGCTGTCAGAGAGGGTCTCATTCTGGTATTCTTGTGCTTCAGGGCAGGGGAAAGCAATTTGCAAACTTCCATGAAAATCACTTTATGCATGCCAAAGGTTTGCAGCCTCTGCTGATTGTTCTATACAGGCAGTCCCCGGGTTACGTACAAGATAGGGACTGTAGGTTTGTTCTTAAGTTGAATCTGTATGTAAGTCGGAACTGGCATCCAGATTCAGCCGCTGCTGAAACTGACCGCCAGTTCTGACTTACATACAGAATCAACTTAAGAACCCCAGGCGTCCCCAAGTCAGCTGCTGCTGAAACTGACCGCCAGTTCTGACTTACATACAGAATCAACTTAAGAACCCCAGGCGTCCCCAAGTCAGCTGCTGCTGAAACTGATCAGCAGCTGATTCCAGGAAGCCCGGGGCAGAGCAACGGGCTTCCTGCAGTCAGCACTGGTCAGTTTCTGCAGAAGCTGACTTGGGGACGCCTGGGGCAGAGCAGCCGGGGTTTTGCTGGGTTGCTCCAGTAGCACCGCTCCTCGGCGCTACTGGACCAACCCAGCAGCACCCCATCTGCTCTGCCCCAGGCGTCCTGATTCAGCCGCTGCTGAAACTGACCAGCAGCGGCTGAATCAGGACGCCTGGGGCAAAGCAGCTGGGGGGCTGCCGGGTTGGTCCAGTAGCGCCCAGAGCGGTGCTGCGGGACCAACCGGCAGCGCCCCAGCTGCTCTGCCACAGGTGTCTGGAGAAAAGCCTAGTCTGCTGGGGGGGAGGGGCATACTAGCTGCGCCCCTCCCACCCCAGCAGACCAGGAAGACGCGGGCGGCGTACCCAGGCGCACCGCGGTCCCGCCACCTGGGTCCTCCGTGGCTTTGCTCCCAGTCTCCCTGGTCTGCCAGGGAGACGGGGAGCAAAGCCTCTGAGGACGCCAGCAGCGGGACAGCCTCGGGGCATCTGGGCTGTCCCGCTGCCGGCTTCCCCGAGGCTTTGCTGCCTCGCTGCCCAAGCCCCCCCCCCTGCGGCTTTGCTCCACGTCTTCCTGGTCTGCAGACCAGGGAGACGCGGAGAAAGCCCCGGAGTACACGGGCAGCAGGACCGCAAGGTCCCGCAGTCTGTGTCCTCCGGGGGAGCCCTGTTCGTAACTGCGGATCCGACATAAGTCGTATCCGCGTAAGTCGGGGACTGCCTGTACTTATATAATAATGTAGTCTCACCAGTCTGTGCTTGTCTGACAGCACCAGAACTGGTGATACACTGGGTGAATAGAACTGAATGCTAGTGGCATGTTTTTGTCATAGTGAAAGACATCATGCTTCATTTCTGCAAGAGTTTCACTTGGTACATATAATATGTGTATGTTTCTAACTTGTCAATGTTGCTGCAGTTACATATTTTGATTAATCAGTATCAGGTACTTTAGATCATCAGCACAGTTCCTATTCAGCTTTCAAATTAAGAAGAGAGTTTGACTTGTGTGACATACATAAAGGTCCATTAGATGGTGTTCCCAAACAGTTAAAGCAGAAGTCCTGGAAATGAAGTAACTTAGCTATGGAGTAACTAGGTTCGGTGTCACATGGAGAGGGAAAAGATCAAGCAAATGCGCACAAGAACAAGCCACAATGAAAAATATCTTACAATGAAGAAGCTATAGCGGCAGTAGGCTATGTGACCATATCAAAAGAAGTAAAGATGAAAGATAGACTATAGAGATTACAAATGTTGGCATAGCTGGTCTTTTAATGGCAAAGATGAAGGGATGAACTGACTTATTATAAAGACTTACATAAGCATGGTGGGCACTGGGAAAGGATACTTTAAATCATGATATTGAGATGGACGGCAAACAAGGTTGTAATGAAGATAGTAACTTTACTGAATGTAGCTGTGTCCTGCTCATTGGAACTCTGTTACAATGAAGTATGGTGGTTGGCAAAGGCTATAGATAGCATTTTGAAAGCTATACAGTAATTTTTCAGGATTTGAGGAATCAAAGGGTAGATCTCCACCTCTGAATTAGCTGATATTACTCTTTTAGTGAAATGTTTTTTGACTCATCTCTCTCTCTCTCTCTCTCTCTCTCTCTCTCTCTCTCTCTCTCTCTCTCTCTCTCTCTCTCAAAAAAAGAAGTTTTTCCTGCTGCAGGACAGCATGATGTCATCAGGCTTTCTGGCTTCGAAAGTGGCTGGGGGGGCGGGAGGAGGGTGAAGGGGTTGGCAAGCATAGTGAACAGGAGACAGCCCCCTATTATATATTTAAATGAAGAACAATATAAGAAATAAAGATATAAAGGAAATTTTGGACAGCAACATACAGCGAGGTGAAGCATTGAGGAAAATGCTTATTTATCTTTTTTTCCCTGCTAGGCAGCAAACATTTCTGGTGTTTTCTCCACGTTTCCATTTCAGGCATCTTGAAGGGTCTCTTGTGCCATTGAAGATGTAATCAATTGTGAACCAGATGGTCTTCCCATTAAAGTCAATGCCTAGAGACCCATGGACTAGTTTTTCAAAATTTTCAACAAATCATCTTGGCCAATCTGGTGGTGAGGGAAAAAATTCCTTCCCAGTCCCTTCCCCTAAAAAGGAGCAGCAATTGCAAAGCCCACAGCAATCCCTAACTATCCCTGGTATATGACAGATCCAGGGAGAGGGAAGGTGATTCCGTTTTCCTGACCTGGTCGAGGAAAAAGAGGCTTCTCCTGCTGAGCTTACCCTTTATCAGCTTTTAGTGGAAATGAGACAGCATTATGAGCCTGACCCACTGTCCTTCTGCAGCGGCTCCCAAGCCTCTTTCTCACCACCCATCCAGAAAATGCTGCATCCCTTTTCCCAGCAAAGCAGACAAAGCCCCCCCCCCCCCCCCCCCCCAAGGTGTGGTGTGGTTAATTTCTGAATTCTCATTTCCTGCATATATTTGTAGTGTCCCTTACTAGACTTGTTCATCACATGGAATGCTTTTGTATAGGGATTATCTACTTCCATTCTCTCTTGGTAAAATGTATACAACCTTCCCCTATTGTGTGACCTGTGCTTCAGATATAAATCAGGTCTACTATTAATATATGGTACCACCATTTGGGAGCTTTTTTTAGTGAGAAGTGCTGAAGAATATTAACCACAAATCTGTGTCTAGAAGTATTGTTAAGAATCTGAATCAAATGCACAGCAGCTAGGAAATACAGATTTAGGCTTTCTGTATCCTTACTTCATGGCTGTGTCTACACTGGGCCACTTATTCCGGAAAATCAGCCGCTTTTCCGGAATAAGGTGCAAACTGTCTACACTGGCCCCTTGAATTTCCGGAAAAGCAGTGACGATCTACTGTAAGAAATCAGCTGCTTTTCCGGAAAAACTATGCTGCTCCCGCTCGGGCAAAAGTCCTTTTTCCAGAAAACTGTTCTGGAAAAGGGTCAGTGTAGACAATACAGTAGTCTTTTCCGGAAAAAAGCCCCGATCGCGAAAAAGACGATCGGGGCTTTTTTCCGGAAAAGCGCGTCTACATTGGCCACAGACACATTTCCGGAAAAAGGGTTTTTCCAGAAAAGCAGCCTGCCAGTGTAGACACTCTTTTTCTGGAAATACTTATAAAAGAAAACTATTCTGTTTAAAACATTTCTGGAAATTCATGCCAGTGTAGACACAGCCTGTATGTGGTATTTACATCAAAATCTGGACACTTCCAGCCCAATAATTAGTCTTTATAGCACTGGTCCTACAATTGACAGGACCATTTTTTTCTCCTTTTTATGTTATAAACTCTGGGTTTCTGTTATTCCTCTCCAAAACATCTGATGAAGTGGGTGTTGCCCATGAAAGCTCATGATACTATATATGTATGTATGTAGGGTGGGCAGAGGGAGGTCAGGACTTGGGTTGCCCCAGGGGGGTGGGACTGAAGCCCACTACCCACACTCCCCAGATTAATGCCCTATCCCCACTCCACTACCTTCAGCAGTTCCCTTATCCTGCCTTCCTAATGTGAGAGCCAGGTCTATCCCTGGGGCAGCCAGTGTTGGATGCCTAGCTGCTGCCTGGGTGCGGGGATCCAGCCCACCACCCTGTGCTCCAAAGGCTGATGCCCTATCCTAGAGTTCACTGGAGATCCCACTCCACCTCCTTACTTTCAGCGGGTCCCTTATTCTGCTTTCTTAATATGGGAGTCAGACTGTGGTGGCTGTCCAGACACTCCCAAGCTACTTCTACACTGCAGGCTTTTTGCGTGCACAAAAACTTGCAGAGCGTTTATGCTGCATGCGTGTTCTTGCACAAGTAAATTTTCAGTAAAGCATCAGAATAGAGGGCTTCTTGCGCAAGAGTTATTCCTTTCCCTGTGAGGAATAAGCCCTCTTGTGCAAGAGCTCTTGCACAAGATGGCAGTGTGAATGGGCAACAGGGGTTTCTTGCTCAAAAAGCCCCTATGGCTAAAATGGTCATCAGAGCTTTCTTGTGCAAGACAGTGTGCACAGTGCCATGGATGCTCTTGTGCAAAAGCACATCTCTTGCGCAAAAGCACATGGCAGTGTGGACGCGCTCTTGCACAAGACCTTTCGCGCAAGAACTCTTGCACAAAACAGTTCTTGCGCAAGAAGCCTGCAGTGTAGACGTAGCCCCAGGGTAGGCCTGGAAGGCAGGATAAGGGATAACCTCAAGGTAAGGAGGTAGGTTGAGGTGGGTTCCGGAGTGGCCTGAGTGATAAGACAGCGTCCTGGCAAATGTAGGAGGGTGGGTTTGAATCCTAGGCCACACCCTGCCTGCACTAGTTGCCTACTGGATGACCTAGCTCCTGCACTACAAAGGCAGGATAAGGGATATCCTCAAGGTACAGAGGTGGGCTATGTCTAGACTGCAGGCTTCTTTCGAAAGAGCATCTTTCGAAAGAGGCTCTTTCGAAAAAGCATGTCTAGACTACAATGCGCGGATCGAAAGATCGATCTGCTATTTTGAAAAAGAGCGTCCAGACTGCTGGACGCTCTTTCGAAATTCAAAGCCACCCGGAACTGCTTCTGCCAGGACATGGGGGCAGCATTTCCCTCCGGGTGCTGCCTGCCTGCCCTTTGCAGAGACGCGTGGTGGGAGGGACACTCCTGAACACCCGTTGCTCTGCTCCTGCAGCTGCCTTTGCTATCCCTCGAGGAATTAAGCAAGGCATTGCAGTGCTGGTTTGGAGTGCTCAGCTTCCTGGGACACCCCAGCAGCTTTTTTCTTTTGAGGTTTTTCTGCTTGCAGACCCTTTTTTTTGGCATGGAGCCAGAGCTGCCCCTGGGCAGGCAATGGCCCCACACCACCATACTGCAGCTGCTGCTGCATCTTCATGACACAGTCATGAGGCTCCTTCCCGAGCTGCTCCCAGACCAGAGGGACGAGGGGTTCCTCCGTCAGGCAGCTGCACTCCCCTTGCCTCCGAACTTTTTCGTGGACAGGCGTGTTTGGAGGTTTGACACCAGCTCTGAATGGTGGGACCGGCTCGTGATGGAGATCTGGGATGACCAAGACTGGCTACGGAACTTCCGGATGAGAAAGACAACTTTCCAGGAGCTGTGTACCTGGCTCGCCCCTGCTCTGGAACGGCAAGACACCCACCTGCGGCCCGCCATCCCCCTGGAAAAGAGGGTCGCCATTGCCCTCTGGAAGCTGGTAACCCCCGACAGCTACCACTCCGTGGGACACCAATTTGGCATGGGGAGATCTACTGTCGGGGCCGTCTTGATGGAGGTAAGTCATTGTCTGGGGACAGTCACAGTTTGGGGTGGGGGGAAGGGAGACTGTCAGGAAGGGCCAAGTGGAGTGGGAGTGGGAGGGAGCTCCTCCACTCACCCTGAAGTGTGTGTGTGTGGGGGGGGGGTTCTGAGGAGGGGATTCCCGGGCTGTTTGAGAGGGAAGGTGGGCGGTGGGTTCTCCTCCTAAGACATAAGGCACCCCTTCTAACATTTTGTTGTCTGTCTCGTTCTGCAGGTGGTGAGGGCCATCAATTCGGAGCTGCTCAACAGGCTCATCTGTCTACCGGATCTGGACAGCGTCATGGCCGGCTTTGCTGCCCTCGGCTTCCCAAATTGCGGAGGAGCGCTCGATGGGACACACATTGCAATCCGTGCACCGCCCCATCGAGCAGCCCAATTCATAAACAGAAAGGGCTACTTTTCTATGGTCCTCCAGGCCCTGGTCGACCATCGTGGCCAGTTTTCGGACATTTGTGTTGGGTGGTCAGGGCGGGCACATTTTTGTTGTTGCCAAACTATATACAATAAAGAAACAGTTCGTTTAACCCTTTGTTTGTGCTTTAACTGGGGTGATGGGGGTGATTGAAACCTGGAGGGGGGAAGGGGACTGGAAACCTGGAGGGGGGAAGGGGATCAGGTTGAACGGGGCTTGGCAGATTTCCCTTTCCTGCCTGGGCCTCGTGTTTGGGGTGCTCCCCGGCTATGGGATCGGGTGGTGCACCTGTCGGTTGGCTGGCTGGGGTGCTCTTGGGATGTGGAAGCCTGGGGGAGAGGAGGGCCAGGGGGAGAGAAGGGCTGGAGAACTGTGGGGGCTGGGGGAGAGGGAGGTCCAAGGGGGGAAAGGGATGCTGTTGTGGAAGGGGGGTTTGGTGGGGAGGGGTCATGGGGTGCTGGAGGAGCAGGACCAGGCACAGCAGCAGGCAAGCTGCTGACCTCCCTCAGGGTGCTGTACAGGACCGTGCACTGCAGGACCAGCTCGTTCATGAGCCGATCACGCCAGCGATCCTCTGCCTCCGCCCTCTGTCGCAGGATGGAGTTCTGCTCCTGCACTGCCTCGACGTGCTGCCTGATGATGTCCGCGTAGACACGCCTGTGTCTGCGGCTCCCATGTCCCCGAGATGGAGATGGAGATGGAGGTGGGGCTGGGGTGCTCCGGCCTTCTTCCACGGCTGGTCCGGCTGTGGAGGAAAAGAAGAAGATACAATCAGTCCTAAAAACTGGACTCTGTAGCACTTACAATACTAACAGGATGGTTTATTAGGGGATGAGCTTTCCAGGGCCAGACCCACTTCCTCAGATCAGAGTAACACGGCTACATTTCTATCACAATCAGTCATGTGTACAACAGCTGTCCAAAAGGGCATGCCCTCTCCCTTGAGACAGGGGAAGCAGACATTCTGAAGGTCACACTGTGTGTGTGTGTGAGACCTGGGCATCAGCCTGAGCATGACAGGTTTCCCTTGTGCATCACCCACTATGCACCCACCTACCTCCCCCCCCCCCCCCCGGGTGTGACACATCCTCACTGTACTCACCTGCTGCTTCCTCTCCTGCGCCAGATGACGCCTGGGAGGCCTCAGAGGTCTGGGTGACTGGCTCCAAGGTCAGGGTCGCCGTCTCCTCGCTGTCCTCCTCCTCCTCTGGGACCATGTCCCCGTCTCCAGACTGCTGTAGCTCCTGCTCTGGAGCGTCCACCACGGGGTCTGCCAGTCCGGACTGCACGAACCTCCGTGGTGTGCGTGCTTCTGCACTGCCACCCAGGATCTGGTCCAGCTCTGGATAGTAGGGGCAGTAGTGGGGGGCTGCCCCAGACCGGGAGCTCTCCTCCCTGGCTTTGACGTAGCCCTGGCGCAGCTCTTTTACCTTTGAGCGCACCTGGTCCTGTGTGCGGGGGTAGTGGCCCTTCTGGGCCAGGGCTTCAGCCATGCGGCCATAAATTTCGGCGTTTCGCCGCCGGCTTTTGAGGGCCTGTAAGGCCTCCTCCTCTCCCCACACTCCAACAGGCTCTTGATCTCAGCGCCAGACCAGGATGGTGCCCGGCGCTTGGAGCCATTGGCTGGGTCCTCAGAAGGCTCGGTGGAAGGGCCAGGACAGTCTTGGGGCTGGGACATGCTGCAGCAAGGTAGCCGTGTGCTCTGGCTCCTTGTCTGCAACAAGTGTCTGTGAGGGTGCCTGTCCCTTTAAGGAATGGCTGCAGCCAGGAACCACAGACGTGCAACCCATGGCCCAGATTGTCCACTAGGGCTTCTTCCTGGAGGCCAATTCTTTCGAAAGAAAGGGCTCCCCCTGTCCAGACTCACGTTCTTTCGACGGATCTCCCTCGAAAAAGGCGTTCTTCCTCGTAAAATTAGGTGTACAGCCATCGAAAGAAAAGCCGCGTTCTTTCGATTTACTTTCGAAAGAACGCGGCTTGAGTCTGGACACAGGGGAAGTTCTTTCGAAAAAAGGCTACTTTTTTCGAAAGAACCCCTGAGTCTGGACACAGCCGTGGGGTGGGTTCTGCTGTGGCCTAAGGGATGGGGCAACCACCTGGGGAGTGCAGGGTGGTGGAGTCAAGCCCTGCACCTCCCCCACCCCCCCCCAGCACTAGTTGCCACTGGGATATATAAAAAAAATATTTATTTTGGTAGTTTCTAAAATGCCACACAACTACTCAATGTTTTTTAAAGTTACAGACTAACACGGCTACCCCTCTGAGTCATTTTTGCAATAAAGAAGGAAAGCTGCCTTTATTCTTATATGTAGTGGTCCTAGTTGTCACATCATTTGTGTCATTTTGCCATTTTTTTTTTAGCATAGAGCAAAGATAAAAAAATATCTGAAATATTGATTTGTTCCATGAAAGGATCGTATTTGGTTACCAGGAGTCTCCCTGTGACCTATAGCACTTGAACATTCTTGACCTGATCCAGCATGAAAGCACATTCTTAACTTTCAAGAACTTAAATAGCTTAATTGACATCCATAGAGAGAATGATTTCTTGGTTTGGGGCCAGAGTGCTCAGCACCTGACAGAACTGAACTCAAAAGGAAGAAAAAAACATCTCCAGGTCAGTGATATAACCTTAGAAATACCTTCCTAACTGAGCTAACTATTCTCTAACCAAACAAGCACAGTGTGGAATCTGCGAGGGCTTCTGCTGAGTGGAGTTGGTAATAAAATTGTATTTTTCATGTAAGCATTTTGAAAGAAATTAAAAATTAAAAAAATATTAAATTTCCTACTTTTTTCCCCAAAAAGTGATTGGGGGGGGGGGGGGGGGGAACACACCAGAATTTCAAAAGAAATATTTTTTTCCTGAAAAGTTACTTTGAAAAAAGACAGTTTTCACTGAAAATGGTTTTTGAACAAGGAAAAATATTCCTGAGGGTCAAAAAGAGGTAGAATGTGGTAGGAAAGGATACGAGAGCCTTAAAATTTCTCTGGAGATATTTAAGAGTAGATTAGATAAATGTCTGTCAGGGATGGTCTAGTCAGTACTTGGTCCTGCCATGAGGGCAGGGGACTGGACTCGATGACTTCTCGAGGTCCCTTCTAATCCTAGTATTCTATGATTCTATGAAAATGTAGGTTAAATTACCTTGGATAAAATGCTCAGAATTGGAAGATTTATCTGACCACCTGAACATTTTGTGATTTGGCCATTAATAGCATGTTCTTGCAGCTTATTTGATATTTTATTAGCTACTACCCAATTCCTTAGTTCAAATATTTTTAGTGACTTGCAGTTTTATAGATTTAGTATAAGTTCTCTGGCATTAAAACCAAAAGAATTAGATGAACACCACTTCTTTACATCTTAGATTGCTATGCTAATGAATCTTTATCACCTAGCTAGTTACAAACTAAATGGACCTTACTTTGGGTGATGTAAAATGAAGGAACAGTTCTTTTCTCACCCAATATTTAAGAGATCCCATATACTCTGAAAATAATTACATATTTAGAGACTCAGCTGGTGCAAATCAACATAGTTCCACTTGAAATCAATGGAGTGAAGCCATTATGGCCTTAATGTTCCAAATTCATCGACTATTTCAAGGTTAGGATTGCCATCTAAGATTACATACTTGGGCCAGTTTCTCAACAACAGATGTTCCAACTGTGAGAGCCTGTGGTACACATTTATCCTCCTCCTTTTCAAAAAACGGTAAGAAAAAAAATTGTCCATACATAGAGTAGCCATGGGACTGTAACCTTTATTCTGGCAGTACTTTTCAACATTTCCTCCATGCTGAGTTGACTGTAATAGGTCTTTTTTAGCACTCACATGTTTGTTTCAAACTCCTGCAGTTCACAAAATTAATTTCTGTTGGAATCAAAATGTCATGATGAGGCTGGTTATTTTGACTGGGCTTTTACCTTATCCTCTATACAAAGCAACTGATTTACTTTCTATTAATTATGCATCAGCTATAGGGACCTCCTGGCGTGGTCTCTTCAAAGCATTCTGCCATTAAAGCTTGTTCTCGGGTTTAGTGTATTGAAAGAGGTGTGCGTATGTGTGTGTCTTACCACCACGCTTAAAGTACTTTTCAATTGTAGAATGCAAGGGAATGATTATTTTGTACTATGCATTACACTCCATTTATGTTCAAAACAACAATACCTATTGCAAACACTTTACAAGTTTTTATTCCTCATGAATATAAGCAGAGGAAGTTCAACCAAATTATTCTCCTTTTATCTAATTATGAAAACTCATGCAAAATTAATCTCCTGTTCCTTCCTGCATATCACAATGAAATGCTAACATTGCTTTATTAGGAGAACGATCTAATGCACTAGCTAACTGAAGCTTGAAATATTAATAAAAATGACATTCTTATGTGGTTTGTCTGGAAAAATATATGATTGTTCAATGCACCGTGAATTAAGGACTCATATTAAAGTAGTTATCACATTTGCTTTGATCCCTTTAAAAGTACTGGCCAATAAAATTGTCTTTATTTTGCTATTTTTTGTCCTGTTAGAGAGGTATAGATGGGGATTACACAAAAAGATCAGTGGAACCCAGCTGATCTCATTGATATACAGCTGTTTTTCTTATTTGCAAGAGTCAAGGTACAGTAGATTTCTGCAAGTATGAAGAATTACACGGATGTATAACTTGGTGTTAAGGTGTAGGACCCTAGAACAGGATGTCAACCTGCTGGATGCTGAAGGGAGTTGTGGAGACCAAGTATATCTCATTAGCACTATTCAATAGCATAAAAGGTTGAGAGTGTCTCTGAATCTAGAGAGAGGTAGAGGAAAGGTGCTGGATGTTTCGTAGGGAGAAATGTTAATCGGCCTTGTAAAATAGGAGTTTGGAAACTAAGCTTTGTGTGAGTACATTCTCTCCTTATGGTCTTTTACTTTACTTCGTTTCATAAGATCACTTTTTTGTCTAAACCCTATTACATTTCTATATTTAATCAAAAGGTTCTTTCAGAGTATTCTATAGACAAGTCTGATGTGGTAAATAACATTGTACTGAGGAAATATTGTGTCTGCCGGTGCTGTTCATTATATGAAGCTATTTCTATACTCTTTACAGCACATCAATAAGTGTGGATATGTGTGACTTTATTGACACTTTAATTGCTTGGAATAGGATTATCCTTTGTAGTATTTGGGAGCGGTTTTAATCTCTCTTATTCTACTTTTGCCTTACAATATTTCTCTTACATAGGTAACGTAGATATAATATAGAATTCAGAATCAGCAAACAATATTTATGATGGAAGGACAATTTGCTATTGATAAAATTAACATAATAGATCAAAATGTTTCCACTAGTACTGCAAGCTGCTATGGTGTATGAGCTGCATCTTCATGTGATAACAGTTCTAGTTCAATAAATAAGGGTAAAGTTCATCAGCTTGGGAGGCAGAACTTGCTCAAGGGCTGATCTGAAGCTGTGTAATTAACTGCCACAGGAACTAAGGACTTCACAAAGCTCACCACTTCTGCTTCAAGTGCAAAGCTCACTTCTTCAACCTTACTTTCTCTGATATCTTACTATAGATTTTAGAAATGTGCATCTGTTTGTCCATCTATGAGTCTATTTGTTCAAGAAATCCTCCTAAATGGTAAGAGCTAAGACCTCCACATTTGGTATACAGCTTCCTCTTATCAGAACTTAAAGCAAGATCAGGGTTTGGTTGTGCCAGGACAATGGGATGTGCCTGGAATTCCACTGATTCTCATAAAATTCAAAGGCAGGAGTCTGGTAGGAGGGAGCTATACTGCAGAATGACCCCAGGGACAGCAAAGGGCCAGAGATGGGGACTGGGACAGCTACAACCCCATTGGGTTAGCAGGGGATGGGGTGGAGAAAGGGACAACTATTTGCTATATGCTTCAGGGAGTTGATCTGTTTGTGTGTCTGCCCCTCAGCTAGGAACATGCACCCCTCCCCAGGCTATGCCTGCTGTAGCGACCACGTAGAGGTGCTTATCACCTGAGCCTACGCTGCTGTGATGAGAGAGGGGTGAGGTATTCCTCTTTCCCTGGGGTGGCCTGCATACTGAAACCCTCATCTTCAGCCCCACTCCATAGCAATGATTGAAATGAAGAAAAACAAGACTTATTTGAGTTAAGGACCCAAGCTGGATAAATCTTCTCATAAGCACATTGGAGCATGTACATTCACAATAGCAACAACCCCTCCGTACCACTAGCAATATGCAGTCAGTCAATGGTACTGGCGCTCTTTATTACAGAGCATGGTGTATGCGCCAAAGAGTTCTTTGATAGCTGCTAAGTCCAAAGCATGAGTGACAGACTCATCTACAGGTCGAGCATGCCAACATACTAACTGCGCTGAGCCTAGGGTTGCCAAATGGTTTAACCAAAAATACCGAACACCTTTCCCCCCCCCCCCCAAAAAAAAACACTGGGGAAAAAATTCTGTTGAGGGGAAAAAGGGGAGGGGGGAGAGAGACTTAAGTTGTTGAGAAAAGAAACAAAAAAAGGACTCAGTTATTGAACAAAAAATAAAACAGTATTAAAACAGCATGGCCCCTTTCAGTCACAATAGGGATAGGAAAAGGGGAGCGGTTGAGCACTAAGACCCAGGGAAGGCATTGTTTCCCCTTGGTCTTTAGGCTTTTTGCCAGTGGCCATTTTGTTTTCTTGATCAAACCAGAATGGAGCTTCCCTGTGGAACCAGCTAAGCAGTGGTCCAGGGGCGTCAAGGACCAGAGGCTGGGCCCAGTTGCTGAGTGTGTGGTAGGGTTGCTAGATGTCTGGTATTTTCACCTCCTGGCAGGAAAAAAACCCAGAAAATACCGGACATTTTAGGTGTCCGGTATTTTCTGAATTTTTTACTGGATAGGAGGCAGAAATACCGGACTGTCCGGGTCAATACTGGACACCTGGCTGGCAGCCCTAGCTGAGCCCATACAGTGGATTATTTCCTCCTCTGATGCCAATCTCAAAAAGTTTGATCCAGTCAGTATCGCATCAGCCTGCTTAATCTACAAACTGATTCCAACCCCCACAGCGGTACTCTGTCTTCCTTTCCCAATCATTCACAGAGATCCCAAATGACATTAAAGTATCTCCACAAGCCGCCCAAAATCTGCTCAGTGGTCTGCCTCTCTTTCTAGACCCACTTGAAAGCTTTGGGGCCCTGTAATCCAGCATCTACTTGACATGTCCAAATCACATTAATCAATGTCCCCATGAAGGCCACACCAGCATGATTTAACACTTCCACATTTGTGGCCCTGTCTTGCCATCTTATTCAAAGTTTTTATGTAACCATCAGATATAGCAGGGCTATTCAACATTGGAAGCTCCGGGGGCCACAATGATACTCACAGCACATGCCAAGGGCCGCAACCTAAGTGTGGTTGCAATACATGCAAATATATGCAAACAGCTTCTTTAACACTGACGGGGATAAATACAAAGATTAAGGCAAGACTATACAACATGCAAGCCCCATTTAAGTCAGTTCTGCTGATATTAATAAAATGCAACATTTACTCGATTTCCACCCATTTGACAGCACTTTTAATGAGCAATGGCAGTCCAGGAATTTAACTACTAAAACACATATCAACAGAAGACCTTTATATTGACTACTTTTTTGTTTTGGCTCCCACCTGCGGGCTGTGTGTTGAGCGCCACATAAACTGAAAATGCACCACAGGCCGCAAACAAACGGGCTATGGGCCACATGTGGCCTGTGGGCCACATGTTGAGTAGCCCTGTGATATAGACTATTTAGTCTTTGGTATCTTTGGCAGGAATCATCCATGTTTCTGAGCTATGGAGAAGAGTGGATGAAACACGTGTCTCAGAAATATGGATTTCATTTTAGTCAACAATTTATTATTGCTCTAGGTTCTGCCCTATAGAAGACCAAAGTTCCTGGCTGCTTTGGCAATTCTGCTAGTGAGCTGTTCCTCAAGATTCACGCTGCTGGCAACAGTATTGTCAAGACAGTAAACTGCATGTAAGAATTATAAACAAACCAACAAAACTTTCTACCAAAGCAAAACAATCCTTTGTGCACAGCTCTCCCCATGTGGAGAAGGTAAGAGAACAAATCCCAAGTGACAGATCTCAGCCACTTTGCTTAGTATCTTAGGGTATGTCTACACTACCCAGACGGAGCCATGTCGACGGAGCCATGTAGTTGAGGGTTGTAGACATAGCAAAATGAAGCAGTGATTTAAATAATCGCTGCTTCATTTACATCAAAATGGCTGCCGTGCTGTGCTGATCAGTTGTTTGTCGGCACAGAGTGGGAGTCTGGATGCTTGGTGGTTGACATTAGAAGCCTTTGTCAACTGCCCCGGTAAACTTCATCCCACAAGGCATAACAGGGAGGTCCACAAAGGCTTCTGATATCGACCATCCAGACTCCCACGCTGTGCCGACAAACAGCTGATCGGCACAGCACGGCAGCCATTTTTATGTAAATGAAGCGGCGATTATTTAAATCGCCACTTCATTTTGCTATGTCTACAACCCTCATCTACATGGCTCTGTCGAAAGAGCCATGTAGTGTAAACATATCCCTACAGAAAGACAAGTGGTGAGAGAAAAATTTATTTAGAAGAGAAGGGAGCAGGCAAACTAGTAACAGACTTGGAAGGAAGTTTATTGATGTTGACCATGTGGCAAAAGGAGGACAGACACAGAATTAAGCGCTAGGTTGCAACTTTTATTAGGGTTGGAGTGCTCCCTGCCATCACCTCTATATAAGGCATTGCATTGATTCCAGTGAGAGGCTTACAGGACTTGCCACATAACCTGTAATTGGCACTAGTGTTGCAGGGCTCACTACAATATAACCTACAATGCAGAATAGGTTCACCTCAGTCTGCCCTCAAGGACTCAGCTCTGTTAGTTCTAGCACCCTCCCTCTGTGAGGGGGACAGGATATGGCAGGGTGGGGATCTTGGTGTGTGAGGGCTGCAAGGTCTCACCTATCACATGATCTGAAAGCTCTACACCAAAATCCCAGGTCTATTACCTCTGGGAACTGTTCATTTTATTCCCCTTTACCGTATTGGAAAGTGGCTGCAAATTACGACTAACAACTCCATCCTAGTACCTCAATCAGAAATTAAACTCATTCCTACTTAAGCCACTGTGGCTTGAAGGTTGTGTGAGAAGATAAAATCTCCCTGGTCCTCCACCAATTGATCCATGGGAGATCCTGATCCTCTAAACAGGTGATTGGCTAGACTCACAGAACTTGTCAGGCTGGGCTCCCATTCCTAGTTTCAATGAGTTGATTAGGCTTCTGAAACAAATCCAAAAGGGATTCCATTTGGCCCCTGCGCTGGGCTAATCCCCGGCAGCTGGGGAATGTTGGCCAATCATCACTCCTCTTTTCCAGTTGATCAAGGGGAGCCAGAGACTCCTAGGATGAGGAGCTCCATGTTGTCCTTTGGTGAGTGTCTCATTCTCTTGCTATTGGGACTGTGCACCTTTCCTTGCTCATGTGGTTGGGTAGCATTTCTATTTTAAATTTAGAAAATCAAAATTTAGTGGATGCTCTAATTTCAGCAGCCATTCCTCTAAAAGTGTTTGAATGTTCACTATTTTGAAAAATAGAAGCAATAAGGAAATAGTCTGGTTTTTTGCTCTGCGATTTTTTCTCTATGACTTTCATAGACAGCCACATTAATGTGGGATTACACATAAGCACCTAGCTGTACAAGAGAATTTATTTTCTACTCTATGGCTGCAATAACTTTCATAAACTCCAGATGTAAAAGATTTATAAAGATACTGCTTAGCCCCGCAAAGCTCTTGAATAAAAACCCGCAACACACTTTCTAGGAAAGATATATATTTATAGGTCAAATTTTGAGTATCGAAGTTTATCAAACTTCCTTGCAATGTAGTTTGTGAAATGCAAAACCTTGCCACCTATGAGTGGACATTAGACCAGAACCTACCCTTAGACGTATTGGTACATCTTTCTTGTCTTGAAAGGGAGTTGCACATTTTTTAAGATAATGGACCTCACTGCCCAGTGGGGAACTTAAAGGCTGTCTAAAATCTTTCTAACCCATGCTCCTAATTTATTCTGGGTGATTTTTCATTGTGCTGTTCCATTGCTAAAGAAAGGCTTTGCTGACATTATTTATTCATTAAAGAGTTGGGGTTTTGCCATGCTTCATCAGCCTTAGAAATGGTGCCCTCTATTCCCCAGAAATGACCTCTTTCAAAGAAATTACTGTATTTTTTTGTTATGAGCTACTTGTGTATGAATATTATTCTCTCCTCTTTATGGAATCATACCCTTACTATTATTTTTTTTAAAGATTATTTTTTAATGTTTGAGGTTTCTTGCTCTATAAATAATTTGTAGTCACAGTTGTACTAAAGATGTTGTCATTGACTGCTGTGACAGTCTGACAACTTGAGGACATACAGCTTTTTTGAGGGGAAAGATGTCTTAAGAGAGCAGCAATAAATATAAAAGGATCTACAATCAAACATGTAAAAAAGCAGGGGAGAGTATGAACAGCACAGAGTTAAACTAAAACTAACTTGGGGATTTGATGCTGATGAGGCTGAGAATGTGATACAAAACTCACTGGCTAATAGAATCCTAGAAGTGTAGGGCTGGAGTAGAGCATCTGGCCAGTCCCCTGTGCTGAGATAGGCCATCCCTAGGCCATCCCTGATGGGTGTTTGTTGCACCTTTTTAAAAAATCCTTCATTGACAAGCGACAAGACACAATCTCCTTTGAAAGCCTAATCCAGTGCTTACCTATCCTTACAGTTGGGCAGTTTTTCCTCATATCTAACTTCATGTCCCTTATGGTAGATTAAGCTTCTTAACTTCTTGTCCTACCTTCAGTAAACATGGAGATCAATGGATCATTGTCCTTTTGGTAACAGCCTTTAATTTGAAGGCTACTGAGGGGGAGACTGAGAACCTTCATTTCTCTAATTGTGCCCAGGTTTATTTACTCATCAATCAGGTTTTCTGAATCATTTATTATATTCACTGTTCTCTCCTGGACTCTTGCAAATTTCTCTCCATCTTTTTTAAAAGTTTGGTGTCTAGAACTGGACACAGCATCTCAGTTTAGGCCAAGTAGAGCAGAACGGTACCTCCCAAGTCTTACATTTAACACTCCTGATGATACACCCCAGGATGATGATATTTTGTTCTGTACACTGTTGACTCATATTTAATTTGATTCACCATAACCCCAGGTCCTTTTCAGCAGGACTGCTGCTTGCCTAGTTATTCTCCATTTTGTATGTCAACATGCTATTTTTCTTTCCTAAGTGTAGTGCTTTTGCACTTGTCTCTATTGAATTTCTTCCTGTTGATTTCAGACCAATCTTCAATATTCCAATATTCTTTTGAATTCTAATCCTGTCCTCCAAAGTGCTTGCAATCTCTCCCAACTTGGTGTCATCCAAAAATATTACAAGCCTATTTTTCATTGCACTGTCCGAGTCACTGATGAAAATGTTGAATAGTTCTGGATCCTAGACAGAGGCCCACCTGCAGGCTCCCTCACAGTTTGACAGCAAGCTGTTGATAACTACTGTTTGAGTACGTGTGTTTCAATTAGCTGTGCACCCACTGCATAGTAACTTAATGAAGACATCATGTGGAACTGTGTCAAAAGCCTCACTAGAAACAAGATGTATCATGTCTGCTGCTTCCCACACATTCGCCAAGCCATGAACCTCTCAAAGAAGGATTTAGCATGATTTGTGCTTGATAAATCCATCCTCACTATTACTTATAACCTTACTATCCTCTAAGAGTTTACAATGTGATAATTTTCATAATGATTTCATAATTTGTTCCAGTATCTTTGCAGGTACCAAAGATAGGCGGGCTGGTCTATAATTCCCCAGGGCCTCTTTGTTCCCTATTTTAAAGATTGGTACTATGTTTGCCCTTCTCCAACCATCTGAGATGTCACCTTTCTTCCATGAGTTCTTGAAAATAATCGCTAATGATTCTGAGACTGCTTTAGCTACTTCCTTAAGTACTCTACAGAGAATTTTTTCAGGCTTAACTAACTTGAATACAGCTAATTTATCTAAATATTCTTTAACCTGCAAATCCATGCAAGATCATAAGCTAATGATACTACTACCTGATTGCAAAGCAGTCGTCATGGATACTTTTAAATAGAAAGCTGCTATGATAGAGAGTAATGCAAAAGCTTTGGGTTTCTTTTTGTTAGATACAGGAAATCCTAGAGGCTCCAATCATAGATTAAGAGTCCTTTGTGCTAGGAGGTGTTCACACATGATAGTCTCTGCCACAAAGAGATTATACTCTTAGCATATGATGGAAAGCATTTGGATAGAACAAGAGGAGGAAGGGACAAGGTAACAGTGAAATCACCCTGGTGAAGTATAATAAGCATATGTCACAGCACACTAACCACCTACCATTACTGAGTGTTTTGTAAGTGCCATGGTAGAGGTGAGTTTCAAGGACAGAGCCATAGGACAAGGAAGCCACTTTATGGATTTTAATAGGGAGCATTTGCCATGGAGAAAGGTAATAGAGAGTCAGAGCATAGAATGTAGGTACCAGTTTTACACTAAGATTTATTGTGCAGCTTCCTGTAGGAGCTGCACCTTTTTCACGGATAGCAAATTAACTTTATGGTGTCCGTCACTTTATGACAGTAATGGAAGTTGTATACAGCCCATAAAGTATGTGGATGGGAAAACATGAAGCCCTTTAGTTCATTCTATTGCCAGGACAGGATTATATCCCCAAATAAGTTTTTTTTTTGCTAGAGCTTTTTTCTAGTCCAATTTTGAAATCCGTCAAGTGATGGCACGTCTATCTCTTTCATTGGAAGATAATTCCAAAGTCACTGTGGGAAATATTCTCCAAAAAGCTATCAAAATGCATTTGTTATTTGTATCCTGTTTCTTCGATGGTAGTCATAGCCTCTTGTACAATTCTTGCCTAAACAATTCCTCTCCCTCCTTGCAAACAGTTTTGTCCCACTTTCCCCTTAGCCAAGCTAAAAATCATAGTGAATATTACAGATCTCCTCCAGGAGTTCCCCTAATGATCAAACAGCTTCCCTCCTCTGAAACTGACAATCAGATTAGTGTTGCACTTCCTTGGTTCATTGATAAATTAAATTCCCACCTCTGTAACATAAACCTAACACTGGGCCACCCCCATTGTCATCAGCTCCATCAGCTGAGGATCTGGACCAGTGATTTAAAAGTCAACCTTAGTGAAGAGAGAGACCCCTATTTTCATAGGGATGCCCACAAAGGTGTATGCTCAGTTTTGTAAGTGCTCAGAGACAGGTGCTCCTCATACTGCAAAATTAAGCCCCAAGTCCCTTGACTTTTAAGCACTAACCAAAGTAGCAGGTTCACTAAGGGTGCGTCTGTACCCTTATCTTGAAATAAGCTATGCAATTTGAGCTATGCAAATTGCATATCTTATTTCGAGTTAATTTTGAAATGTCTTATTTCGTAATCTGGTACTGTATACACAGCATCAAATTTGAAAATAATTCGCTATTCCGAAACGTCCCTTAATCCTAGTGGAACAAGATTTACAGGGACGTCGGTATATAGAGCCCGCTATATTATATATATAGTAGCCCAGTGTCTGTGAGTCTGTAACGCTGATGTACACGGCCACGCCCCCTGGTTGTGTACGTCAGCACCCTGCCCTCCTTCCCCTCCTGCCAGGGCCCAGCTGAGCGGCGCTCGTGCTGCGCCGCTCAGGTGGGCCCCAATGGGAGAAGAAGGGGAGCAGGGCACTGATGTACATGGCCAGGGGGTGTGGCCGTGTACGTCACCGCCCCCCTTCTCCTCCTGCTGTGGCGCTGAGTGCTGCGCCCCTCAGCCGGGCCGCCGCGGGGTATGGGAAGGGGGGGCGGGGCAGTGACGTACATGGCCCCGCCCCCTGGCTGTGTATGTCACCGCTCTGCCCCCCTCCCTTGCAGCAGCCCGGCTGAGCAGGCAGCACTCAGCCGAGCACCACGGCGGGAGGGGGTGGGGAAGGGGAAGCAGGGCAGAGAGAGACAGAGGGGAGAGAGAGGCTGGAGGAGGAGGAGAAGAGAAAGGGAGAGTGAGAGGCAGGAGGCGGAGGAGAGCTGAGAGACAGAAGGGGAGGCAGTAGGAGGAGAGAGAGACAGCTCAGGAGAGAAGACCTGAAAATCCCGTCTTATGACAGACTAATTGGTTAGTTTTGAAATAAAGGGCTTGTTTCAAAGATATGGAATAGCTATTTCGGGGTACCGGAAGTTTCCTGAAATAGCACCACAGTGTAGACCTCCCCTATGGGTTTTGATTCTGCATGGTGTTGAGTACTACTCTCAATGTGACTCTGAAATGAATGTGGATCTCTCAGGATTGATCACATAAATAAAAGTGTGCATAGCCCTGTCTTCTAGGCATAAGGGATTTATGCCATCATGCACTGGGCAAGTCAAATGTGTGTAGATGCTTTTGCACATCTCCTTTTAAATATTTTCCAGCTAAGCAACACAATGGTGAAATGGAAAGTTTTGCTCGTTTGACTTGACTTGTAACATTTTTCATGTCTCTTCCACTTTGTTTTTTGTGTAATGAATGTTCCTGCATTCACAAACTCTAGTCTTACCTTATTATCCAGGACTCAGTGCCATTAGCGGATAGCTGGTTGAAAGGTTCATTTTTAAAAAGCGTAGTTCCTAAATTAAGAAACCAATAGAATTCCATAATGTTCAGTAAACAATAAGCCTGGATGTGAAATCAACACTCATGTTTTTTTCCCTTTTTATGTAATCTTATTATGTTTTTCATTATACATATTTTACTATACGTTAAAATGAGTATGTATTCATATGAAGATTATCTTGAACCTTGAATATGCCAGCTATAAATAAGAGACTTCATTATTTTTACTGATAAATCTGTTATTTATTTTAAAGTTTGTGCCACTGACTTTAGTGAGATCAAGACTTTACCATCTCAATACCTCCAAATCATTATAAATCTCAAGGGGCAAATAAATCTGAATAAAGTACATGAATTTAGCTGAAGTTTATGATAAACAAACAAGCAGTGGATAAAATGGAAATTATGCTTTGATTTTTGATCTGGTAGCTTTTTTGTCATAGTAAAGAAAAAGAATGCAAACTCTCTTGTCTAATAACAATCATAACATTCACACTATATTTATACTGCTGGGATTGCTGTGACATTCTGAAAATGGCCTATTTTTATTGAGAGAGTTGTCATTGGTAGATAATGTGAGGCAAGAATACTGGCCTCATTTAATACAACACTCATGCTTGAGATCAAATGCAGTTTGGTACACTGATATATTAAAGTAGCAATATAAGGCTAGATGTATTATCTTCTCTGGGATTCTGTGCTTTTTATGTTCAGATTTACTGACCATTGTCATTGGAAGACATGTGTAATTCACCTAGATGATTGCAGCACACTAACTTGATAAGCAGAATGTCTTTCTGAAATGTGGATTTTCTTTTTTTTTCTAAAAAAAGTCATTACCTTTATTATGTGTTCACTATGCCCCACGTTTCTACTTATTATATTGCTATTGAGAAATTTCCAGTGGCAATAAGAGAACTTCCACAGGAAATGATCCTAGACATTTCATTCTCAGGTTGAACTAACAACTCTTTTTGCATTGAAGAGTCATATGAATATTTTTGTGGCTGCAATGTAACATAACATTTTCAGTTTCCTATATTGCTTAGGGCATGCAGTCTTTATTTTGTCTATACTGCTTTATTTAGCATCAATATGACTTATAGCCTTGTTTTCATCTCCTGATCTTGCTGCTTTATTTGACTATCCATGTGTCCCTTTGAACTCTGACCTGAATGATGCTTTTTAGGGACTTCAGTTTTGGATTGGCATGTATTTTCCAACAGGGAAGTAAAGAGATTTTAGTGCTTGTTTTAATAGTTCTTTTAGCTGGCTAATGCATTATCCAGCTATGTGCTTTTTTTTTTTTTTTTTTAATTTTTGACAATGGTTATCAAATAAGCCTAAATTCAGTGATTTCATTTAAAACATTCAGTTCAAATGGGATTTTACTGAGACTTATTTTTCCATATGTTTGTCACAATTTCTTTATTGCTCATATTGAACTATGTTCACAAAAAAATCTATACAAAATTATTAGACATAGATCTGACAACTTAATACTTATTTTATTTCTAAGCTTAACTTAAATGGAACTTTATGTAGTGTGGGCCAGCAGTTTGATATACTCTAAGACTACTAAGCTAATTTTACTTATGATCTAACTGTACGATCCCTAGAGTAACAATGTAAAGACTTATAAAGTCTCCATCAAGCTTACTCTTGCTACCTTTCTTCAGAGCTGCAGTATATATCAAAATAATTAGATTTTTAATCCTCAAGAGATACTTTACTATAAACTATTATTTTTTTCCCCTTTTTCTCTTATCTTATCAAAAACATCAGTTTCTTTATCGGAATGAGGATTCCTAAGCATTAGATTTGTCTATGCTATCAAGGATAAAAATAGCTATTTAAAAATTTAAACTAGGGCTGTCAAGTGATTAAAAATTAATTGTGATTAATTGTGCTGTTAATAATAGAATACCATTCATTTCAATATTTGTGGATGTTTCTACAGTTTCAATGTATTGTTTTCAATCACAATACAAAGTGTACAGTGCTCACTTTGTATTTATTTTGATTACAAATACTTGCACTGTTCAGTTGTGATGGGGTGAACATACCCTGCACTGGTGCAGGGGCAGTGAAAACCCTGAGGGTGGAGGAAGCCCCGCCCCTTCAACCAGACTGGGCATGCTCCAAGTGCTGGGACAGCATAAAAGGCAATAGAGCAGCTCAGTCTGGGCTGGCCAGGGAAGGAGAAGGACCTCCAGCCAGAGCTCCTGAGCTGCAGCAGCCAGTGACCCATGGAGCAAGAACCAGAGTCCCAGGAGATGGCCACTACAAAACCTCCATGGAGTTTCAGGGAGAAGCCACTGCTGGAAAACTGGAAGACCCAGCCGCTACATGGGATCTTGACCCACCAGAATTGGTAGGAAGTGACGCAGGAAGGGTGAAGGAGCAGCCTCTCCCACCCAGTTATACTAGGCGTATTTCATCCAGATTCCCTGCTGAGGGTGTGGTAGACCATTCTGCCATTCACAGGAGCCCTGGATTGGGACCCAGTAGAGCAGGTTGAGCTCAGGTCTCCCTACCAGGGCGCTTGCCCCAACCCTATTGACTCTGACCATTGTGACAAGGGCTACTCTCTGCTGCCCTGAGACAAGGGCTATTTATTGACATGGCTATAGGGCCATTCTGCCCTGCCACAAGAGCTACTTGAGATAAGGGTTGCTAACTGACTCTGCCATTAGGCCATACTGCCCTGAGATGAGGGCAGTCCATTCTGTCCATTGGTACTACTGTCCAGTCTGGACTACTGATGCTGTCCATTGGGCCATACTGCCCTGAGACCAAGGCTACTGTCTCGGAGCATGAGCTGACCATGACAGACTCTGACCTGTAGACTGTACTGCCCTGAGAGAAGGGACAGCACTATTGACCTTAAACACTAAGCTCAACTACCCTAGACCGCAAGGGCATATTAATGGACTGTAGAGATGGCCAACAACCCTGCAACTGATCAAGCGGCGTCCACACCCCTGAATATCTTCACCCATGTGATGGGGTGCACATACTCTGCCATACCATAACACAAGAAGGGGGTGTGTATGTGTCACCAATGAAATTAATTAGTATCCATTTTAAAATAAACAAAAGAAAGTATTTATTCACACAATGCAAGGTTGTGGCACTTTGTCTACCAGCATCCCAGAATGTACTATGTTCCTGACTACTTTTGGTTACTGAAAATCTCGTGATACTAAGGACTTGTTTACACTTCATACACTGCAGCAACTCTACTGCAGCGTTTCAGTGAACTCTATGTATGCTGACAGGAGGGCTTCTTCTGTTGGTGTAAGTGTTCCATCTCCCCAACAAGCAGAAGCTGGCTCCATGGGAGAATTCTAGAGCTTTCTACACTGGGGGTTAGGTTGTTTTTACTGCATGTCTCATAGGCTCTGTATCAATATATAATTTCATGGTTGTCAGCTGGACAATTGAGCAGGCATGTAAAGTATCCAACACACAGAGCTGCTTAGTGTGATGAGTGTTATAGAAAAACCTAAGACACGGAGCTTAAAGTATTTCCAAGTAACTTTGAAATTCTTTTGAGTCAAGTTATGTTTGATTGCCTAACATTGGCGGCAATTCATTTCCAATGCTGGGGGAAATAAGATCAAGTCCATAACACTGCTTATAGAAATATTCCCTCCATTTTTGCCTCCTCTCTCTCTCTCTCTCTCTCTCCTTCTCTCTCTCTCTCAAAAAAAATGCAAAACCCACCGCTTGCTGGGAACTTTATGCACAGGGCCTAATTTCAAAATTTTAGAATGTTATTAATTTCTGGGCAGGCAAATGCACAATGTTACAGTTGTGATCATCAGAGCTCAATTGTTGTTGAATGTACTGCCTACAACTACCCTGGCAGTCCTTGCTGGCTCAAATAGATGAGGAAAACACTTCAAAGAGAGGTCTAATAGTTACCCACAGCATGAGTGTGATGCTGGAAAGCACAAAGATGTTTCCACTAGAGAAACGGTGTTTTTGTTCTGTCGAGCAAGAACAGTTTTCAATAGGAATAGGGAAGCGGCTGGTTTGTGGGACATCATGTACCTTGCACCTTTGCAGTCATATGAGAATTGCCTTCCCTCTGTATTGAGATTCCAGATTCATGTTTCTGACAAGGTATGTTTCAAGTCTAGGGTATTTGGTGGACTTGAGAACCTGAGCAGCAGCCCAAGCCATAGCTTTCATACATTATGTTTTAGTCCCCATTAGTTCCAGCTAGCTTGGTCCCATTAGTGTGAGTTTGTCTACCCAGGCTGGGAGTCTCACTCCCAGCTGCAGTGTAGATGTACCCTGAGAATCCCGATCTTGGGCAAATAAAATACAACAAGGAGCACTTAAACAGTTGAGTGGAAACCTCGCAGAACACAGGACGTATATTTGAAAAGGGAATAAAAGGAATGATAGTTTGTTTGCAGGATGTGTTTGATTGTGGAGGCATTTGGTTTCAGCCAACTTCTTTGGTTGCAATTATCAGCAAAGCACACCGGCATTATTGTGCAGCATGCAGCACCAGGAAGGTATTTTCAAAGAACCATGTGCAGTGTTGATTGCCAAAATTCACTTTGCCCACACAGCTCCTTCACTTACTGTAAAGAGAAATTTAGATCCCACTTCTGTTGTTTAAAACCACAATCCTGATGCTGTGCTTAATGATTTATTCCGTACGGCACAACATTGTTATAGTCGTAGCCTTAATTAGTAAAGAACAACAAGTTAAACTGGTTATTTAATAAAAAGCACTTTAAATCAATATAGTACTTTTCATACTAGATGCTGTAAGAATTGATTCAGATGCCACAGGGGTGTGATACAGCCCCAGCACACAGTTATAGACCAAACCGAGGAAGAATATTGTATCCAGTGCGGGGAAAGTTTTACAAAGCAAAAAGGTAAATGGCCGGGAGACCAGAACTCATTCCTTTGTTTGCAACAAGCACATTGGAATATTCACGGACAGGAGGCCAGGACTAGAGCAGTTGGGTTCCCATGTGAACTGAACAATCCAATCTGGTTCATAGAGCTGGTATTGAACTGGAACATCTCCCAGCACTCTGCCCTGCCCTTCTGATTGTATTTTCCCTGCATTTATCCTTATTTGTCCCTCTCACTCCTTATGCTTAGATGTTGATTATCTCCCCTGCTGTACCTTCCTCAAGAAGGGCACACCAACACTATTGGCTTTTATTAGGCCTCTGATTGGTTGTTTTCCCACCAGCTCAGATGTTAAGGGGCTTTATGGAATAGTTTACTGCTTATCTTCAATTCATAGATGGTCTTATTGGACAGTGCCCAATAATAGGCTTAGAACTTACATTGACTTAAAAATACAAAAAAACCTCATAGAACACTTTGTAAGTAAATAAAGTGAGCCTGATTTTTTGTTTGAACATAATGTTTTTATGCTACTGTAGCTCCATTGAGTGGAACTACTCCAGTTTCACAAATGCAAAGTTAAATCAGTCTCAGTAATTATAAATAGTAGTAGTAATAATAGTAATCATAAGTAAATGTAATTTTGTATAAACTTAGTCTGATTAACTTTGCTCATGAATAACAAGGATAAAGTTGCACAAATAAAGTTGTTTTACTATTAATGACATTGTAAATTTGCCCATTGTATTACAGCAATATACAAATGCATCCACCACTACACTACTATAAACCAAAAAAGTACTATATCCTACACAAATGGCATATTATATGTATATGTTAATATACAGCCAAGCATGGGGAACACTTAGGCGATGTGGCTGAAATATAACATTCACTATAAAAATTTTCACTTTATTTAAGTAAGCAAATACTTGTATCAAGTTCTTTGTGCCAGTGAAGATATATTCTTTACTCTTAAAATAGTGTTGTAGGGAAACTGATTTGAAGAAAGAGCTTAGAGAGGCTCTGGAAACAGAATAATAAACACTGGACTTGAAATCCCTTCCAGTTCTAATCTCCTGCCCTCCTGGCAGGACCAAGCATTGTTGAGACCATGGGTTCCCAAACTGGGGTGGCATTCCCCCCTGGGGGGGACGTGAAGAAATTCCACGGGGGGCATGAGGCAACCCAGCCCCACACACACCCATCAATCCCACCCCAAGTTTTGCTGCTATTTTTTTGGGAGTGGGGGGCGTGAGGGTTTCTCAAAAATCAAAAAGGGGGCATGATGTTGAAAAGTTTGGGAACCACTGGTCTAGACCATCCCTGATATGTGTTTGTCTAACTTGCTCTTAACTGCCTCCAATGATGGAGATTCCATAACCCCCCTACACAATTTATTCCAGTGTTTAACCACCCTGACAAGCAGGAAGTTTTTCCTGATGTCCAACATAAACCTCCCTTACTGCAATTTAATATTAATATGATCGTTTGGCATGCAGTTACTTTAAACTTTAATAGCAACATGGAAATATTCATTTTAATTGGGCCAAAGTTTGCATTGGTCTTATAACACCTTACAATAAGTCAGTCAGTGTATGTCTATTCAGGGATAAAAAAATCCACAACTGTCATGGGACAGCTAACTTGTGATCAAGAGACTCAGGCTATGGGTCTGAAAAAGTCCTGTGTAGATATTTGTGTTTGGGTTGGAGCCTGATTGTGGGACCCTGTAAAGATGGAGGGTCCCAGAATTTGGGCTCAACGTTTTCACAGAAATGTTTAACCCTGGAACGCAAACCTCATGGGCCTGAATAAGCTGACTTGGGCCAGATGAGGCTGTGCCACAGGGCTTTTATGTCTGTTTACAAATGCCCTCTGAGTCAAATGTTCAAATGTTGAATCAGTTTCTCATATTAGTGTGCACTTACTCACCAAAATAGTCTCATTGACTCTATGGGGCTATTGGACGGGTGGGTGGGGTGAGGTGGGAGGGGAAGGGAAACTGCTTATTCAGTGAATAGGGGGCTCTGTCTGTTCCTTGTTGCATTTCATATGCATCTGGTAAAAGAGGAAAGAGTGCAATTACTTTAATGTCAAAAGATTCTTACAGCAATCAATGTTTCAATTGCTTTTCTATCTACTTATGAGAGTAGCTATATAATAAATCATTAAATAAAGTTATATTAAAAAAATCCAAAAACATTTAATAGCCAGCATTAAGAATATGTAAGTGCCCACTTCCCCAGCCTACTTTGTTCTTCTGCACAATTTTTTTTTGCTGAAGTTGGAAAAATCAAAATATAAAACTTATAAAATAGGAATCAGATCTATAGGTGATATAGATCATTTACAATCATTGCTCTGACATGAAGCATCAGATTACACTAACTGTTGATCTGGCCTGCAATATGTTCCATATTGGACAATTGGAAATTCAGCTGTTTCGCTCAGAGCAATTTCAGTGAAAGTATTAGTCTATAGGTGGTGCTCTTGTCACTAGTGTGATACTTGATCTGTGACAAGCAGCAGCGCTGGCACTCAATTTTTACTTTTAATATTCTTACACTGATCAGTTTTGTTGGAAATATTAAATCATGCCGCTGTTCCTCAGCTGTGTTTTTCCTATATGAGAGAGAATGAGGCAATAAACATGTTTTTAGTTCTGAACTCTGCTGCTTGGCTGTAGCATGTTTTCAAAAACATCAAAAAAAATGTTGTTCAACCTTACAGGCAACTTTGTGCTACACAAAAGCCCTAAATTCTGATACTTGTACAGCTTCAAGATTTTCATGTTAATTGTAAAGCTTCTAGTTGTAATACGTGAAAAGTAAAGATTGCTGCCGTTCCACCTAGTTGCAGGTTAAAAACAAAGTACAACAGATCAAAAGATTTTATGTTAGCTCACAGACTGGGCAGTTCCTCAGCAAGAAGATGCATTATATATTTAATGGGTCTATAGAGACAATAAATGTAAAGGAGAAATGCGATCTATGCAGGAGATAAAGAACAGTAAAATGTTTAAGCATTTTGTTTATTCTTTTCTACTATCTTTTCTTCCCAGACTTGTGTAAAGAAGATAGGTTGACAGGGTTTAATGGATATTTACAGTCTTTTGTTGTATTGTGTATTTTAATTTACAGATTAGCATCGAGAGCATTGGATAGGGGCCTATTCAATGTTATTTATATACGTTGGGCAGAATATATAGCAAGTATACCAAGTATATCATATTGGGGACCTTCATTTTCAATTTTTAAGTGACATTTAAGAATATAGAGAAATGGGTTTTGTACTTGCTTGCATCAATCCATGTCCTTTTATTTATCATTGGACTGAACAAAAATTACAGTTAAACCATTCTGATGCCTGTAATGATGTTATATTTATATAATATCAACAAACAGGAATATATATCATGTGTACAGTAGTTAGATGATTGGTCTTCCTACCCTAATTATTAAAGTTTGCAATTTTGCACTTCATTGCTAGGTATCATAGCATCAGTGTTTTGGCTGTGATACCTGTAAAGGCCCAGAAAAGAAGGACAAGCTCTTTCAGAAAACAACAATAAAAACATTTTTCTTTCTCACATCCTACACTTCAGTCAAATACTTTCTATAGCGCTTGAAGCATCTATTAATCAGCTTCACAGTGGCCTATGACACTATAGTATGTCAGTTTACTCTGTGGCTTCTCAAAACTCTGGTTAGATTGAAGAATGGCATATTCACTTTCCAGATAAGGTGGTGACATATGGATCAGCTCACATGTATGCTACTATCTGCTGTTTGATTCATGAAAATCAGTCTCTGAGACATATACATTTTGATTTAACAGGATATTTTATTTACCGATAATTTTAAAAAGAAGGTGGAATTTAAAACCAAGAATGTGGAAGACTGTTGGTTTACATTTCATTCTACAAACCTACAGTCAAATAAATGCTCTCTAGTCATTTTTGCAGTGTTTTGAGATACAGGAGTAAAACTGTTCCACATCATGCCTGTGCAAAGCTTGGTCAATTGTTTCTGTAACCAGTAGGATTGCCAGGTGTCTGGTATTGAACCGGACAGTTTGGTATTTTCGCTTCTTGTCAGGTAAAAAAATTCAGAAAATACTGGACACCTAACATGTCCGGTACTCTCTGATTTTTTCCCGGCCAGGAGACGAAAATCCCGGGCTGTCTGGCTCAATACGGAGGCAGCCTGGCAACCCTAGTGCTTACTGGGTTCTGCAGGGGAGCTGTCGAGCCCGGCGCAAGGAGGCGAGATGGCGGGCAGCCCCTGGCATCCTGTTAGGACGAAAAAGCCTCACCATGCAGTTTTTAAGGGGACCATGCTGTTTTGTTTGTTTGTTTTTGTTGTTTTTGCTTAACAACTCTCGGGATCCTTTTTTTGCTTTTGTTTTTTGTTTTTGTTCGGTATTTTTTCAGAAACCATCTGGCAAACCAGTAGTAACCAGCAGATCTAGAATATGTTTATAAGACTGTAGAATATTTTGTGTCAGACTCTTGAACCACTTTGTTGGGACTATTTATGCATCCAATCTCCTTATTATACACAGTCCCGCTCCCACACACATACCACAACTTGCAGCCTGGGCCGAGTCCCCTGGGATTTCTGGGCCCCAGTAAAATGTATCCTCCTCCTTTCCTCTGAACTTCCAGCTGTCCTGTGAGCATGTACTGATAGCAAAGGTGCACACAGAAAAAAATGCACCTCTTTCCTTGCTCTTGAAGCATGATTCCCTGCCAAGCTAGCAGTGGACCACATCACTGCTAACAGGGCCCTGGGCTGAGACCCAGGGAGAGGGAGGGCCCAGGTTCCCTACTCCCTTCCTTTAGATACTCCCATGCAAGGGAGCTTTGTCTATTATATATTGACTCTGTGACCACTGGACTGTGTTACCCTGAACACAGGGGGATTGTGTATTGACTCTGTGGCCATTGGGCGATTTTGTATATTGACTCTGTGGCCACTAGACTGTGTTACCCTGAACACAGGGGAGAGCGTTTAGACTCTATGAACACTAGGCAACATTGCCTTGAACACAGGTTACAGTGCATACACTCTGTGGCTGATAGGCCACACTATCCTCAGTGGGAGTCTGCGGGGTGATAGTGGACTTGTCTCCACCCTCTTTGGTGCCCTCAACAGTCCTTTTCCAGATCCTCTGGGAAAGGATAAGCCAGTCATTTGCTCTGCGAAGGGTTTGGATAATTCAGAAAAGCACTGCAACTACTGGATACTTACCTAGGCCAAAACAAACCTATGGACATGTGGTTTAGCCACCAATCTCTTTGAAAATATTTTGGTGTTTGTTTAGATGCGGTATGAAGCATGTGGAAATGTCTATCTAGTACATAACAAAATCTGTAGAAACCACATATTCTCACTACATCTGAAGAAAGCTGTCCATTCTGCTGCTTAGCTTGTAAGACTTTTACTCTTAGAAATGTAAACTGTTGGCTATTTATAAAATACCAAGACATCCTAAGTCTTGATCCAAAACTTCACCTAAACGGTAATAGGCATATATGGTAAGCAGTGCTGCATTCTGTAAATGGACACAATATCCTTTTACGTATAATAAAACTACCTAAATATGTTAATGATTCCACTGTATCCTGCAGACTGAAAAGATGCATACATTATTTATGTTATCTTTCTTCTTAGTTACAAAGCCTGGGCATAATTGTGCTGTTTAACTGTGAAATGCAGTAAATATAGGCGTGTTCTCTGTGATATGAGAAGATTGGGATGTTTGTGTGTGGGGCAGAAATCAGTTGATTTTTTTTTCTAGAAAAATGTACTATTTAAAACAAACAACCTGCATATATATTTTTGCCAAACATGTTCAGTCTGGATGCTTATATTTAAATACGTACAATGAGGAGATAAGCCTGCAGATTAAAGAAAATCTATTAGTAAAGTACAACTAGAAAATCATAGCAATGAAAGATTTAATACTGCTTCTGTGCTAAGTGGAACACAGAATTGCCATATTGGATCAGATCAGTGATTCGTCCAGTCCAGTACTCTATATCTGACTGCAGCTGTCAGTAGCCAATACCAAATGCTTCAGCGGAAGCGCACTAAATCCCTTAGTGGGCAATTATGGAATATTTCATCCACAGGAGAAATTTCTTTTGAAACCTCATCAGCTAATTTGTTGGTTTAGGCCTTGAAGCCTTGAGGGTTTACATTTGTTCTAACAAAAAACAAATGTAACTGTGAATATTCTATCTATATAAATGTCTAATCCTTTTTTAAAAAAAAATCTACTTAACTCTTGTACTTATTGATGGTATCATTGGTTAATTATTCATTGTGTAAAAATAGCTGTTACTTTTAACAGCTTTACATTTGTTGCCATTCACTTAACCTGAACATCTCTCATGTTCTTGCATTAAAAATGGAGTCTGATGTGGGGTAGCCTATGAATTATCTATTGTTACGGTTAACTCATTATTTCATATGTAATTAATATGTAATCAGTGATGAATATATTTAAGTAGTAGGATTATAGAAATATAAATTGACAAGTCTTTATGAGTGATGACTGTGTATTGGGTATATAAATAAAGAAAAGCTGAACTCAAAGCCCATAGGCTTAGGCCTGTAAGATTTCATCTTACACTAGGCCTCAGTTAAACTTTAAGGAGACTTGACATAGGTAAATGACTCAGGAAAGACTTAATGCTCGTGAGATTTCAGAATTACTATATAGGATGTGGTAGTAGGGCTTGTTCCCAGAAAATATGTCACAATGTACCCATCTAGATCACCAATGTACTGAAACAGACAGCAAGACATGTGATTGGAAGTTGGTGGAAAGTTCTGCTCTGACCACCGGTTACCATGGGAATATGTTTATGGCAATGTTAAGATGTTAATGAGAATAAGAGAACAACCCCTGAAAAGCGGGGCACCCCAACTTTTGTGGAGGTGGAACTACAAATAAAGAAGAGGAGGTTGGAACCCTCATGTATGTACATAGGGTAACAGGCACAGTCACAATCACAAGATAAAAGGATTCCCTCATATGGAGAAGGTGGGAAGATCATGACAGATGACCTCATTGGAAATATTCCAATATAAGACACTTCTTTATCAATGACCACTTGTTGAGAGATCTTTCAGACTCTATAGTATTTTGGGGTATGTGAATATGAATATGGAATTGGCTATTGCTTGAATTTTCTTAGGTTTATGTGACTGTAGCCTTAATAATTTATTTAGTAAAACTTGTAATACAGAAAAGATTTTTTACTTGTGTGTGTGACCACTGTCTTCATTCTTCGTATGTTCCTTGAGCAAATCTAAGGATGATTTGCACCTATTAACTGTAGCAATACAGGAGCTGGCCTCTCTGCGATTTACCAGAGGACTGTCAACCAAATCAATTGAGAATAAAGGCTGCCATAGTATTCATTACTTGTATTATTCTATTATATTCATTTTTATTTACCTCCTCTCAAAACTTCAATTTCAGACGTTCTTCATATGGAAACTTTCTTCATATGGAAATTTTTGTTGCCAGTCACAGAATATTTTGAAATAATGTGACCCAAATCGTACACATGGACGGTGAATGAAGGCCCAGCTGGGGAAGACAACTGCCATGCAGTGCTGCACCCCACTCCTCCTGGGTGGCTGAGTGGCCAGGCTACTAGCCACACCCCAGACCTCCCAGACTGCTGTGCCGCAACCTGCCCTCTTGGATGTCTGGGCTGCTTTGCTGCAGCCCCAGCGCTTGGGTGGGGTGGTGGTGGTTGTGGTGGTGGTGGAGGAGGATGTAGGCAGTTTGGGAAAAGCAATGCCTTCCTTTGCCTATGTTACTCGCCGCCTATGATGGATCATAATATTGCAGGTGAGGATAACCCTAGACATATAATGAAATTAACAATTCTCAGTGTTTTCCACTGCGTATCTTATGCCTCCTAACACCTTGTCTGCTTTTTAGACTATCAGTGGAGACTGAGCAGATGTCTTCCCTGAACTTTCCACAATGACAACCACGTCTTTTTCCCCCAGAGTTGCTAATGTTAAAATTTGAAATTACTTTTATCTAAAATTACTTATTGCAGTGTGTATTATCTTGCATTTGCCAACACTGATATCTATGTGCCATTGTGCTGCTTAATTGTTAGGTCCCTTTTGAATTGCCACACAGCCTTCTACAGCAATCTATATAACTTAATGTCTTAATCAATTTTGCTACTAGCCACTATAACTGTTGAACAAAACCAGACCTGATCTGAACTTTGGGACATTCCAGTAGTAACCTTTTGCCATTCCTACTATGTTTTTTATCTCACCAGCTTGTGAACAAATTCATAGAATCCTAGTCTCATGATTTTTCTTTACGAGAGTGGTATTGCTTTTTTGTTACTAACATATCCTGTTCCTCTAGATCAGGGGTGGGGAACCTTTTTTGGGTTGGGGGGGAGGGAGACACTGACCCACAGAAAAATTAGTCAGTAGCCACACACAAAAACCCCTCACTGACGTGGTATCTGACTGAGCAGAAAGATACTTCCCATATTCCCCTCACAAACCAGAGGCTAGGGGGGGCCAGCTTAGAAGATTTTGTGTGCTCCAGCCCTGTGGGGGAGGGCACCAGGGGGGCTGCAGCATCCTTACAGGCTCCTCGGTGCAGGAGAGGTCCTGAGCCTGAGGGGCCACATCCAGGCAGGCCGAGGGTTGCAACCAGCCCCCAGGCTTGAGGTTCCCCACAGCTGATCTAGATGTTTTATAAATCTGTCTAATTCTTCTCTTATCTGTTTTTCTGGAACAAGTAAAACTTGCTGTGCACTGAAGAATTACAAAACCTCTACATGAATCTTTATAACAAATACTAAAATTTCACCTTGAAGTGAGGGAAATCATAGTTGAATGAGAATCATCCGCCTGGTATCCAGAAACTGCCTCAGCTGAGTTTCTCAAATGGAATGAATATCTACCTAGTGTGAACTTACAAATTGGAGTACAGGCAGTCCCCGGGTTACATGGATCTGACTTACATCGGATCCCTACTTACAAATGGGGTGAGGCAACCCTGCATTAGCTGCTTCCCCCCCAGCCGACCAAGGAGACGCAAAGCTAGCGCCCTCCTCCCCCCCAGCAGACCAGGGAGACGTGGAGTGGCTTTTCTCAGCAGACACCTCAGCTTGAGAATAAAGGACTGAGGAAGTGAGGTGTGGGAGAATAAAACTGAGCTCTGGAGAAATGTTTGGCTAGAGTTTCCCCTACAATATGTACCAGTTCCGACTTACATACAGATTCAACTTAAGAACAAACCTACAGTCCCTATCTTGTACGTAACCCGGGGACTGCCTGTAAATCTTTTGTGTTGGAATAGGCTTCATAATTCTTTTACCAAATAGGTTTCTGGCCAATCAGCCTCTTCCACTTGAAAATCAAGTTTTCCAGCTTCTAAAAGGCACAGATGCTTCAGTTAGGTCTATGAGAACTCTCTAGAAATACATCACTGAGAGGTAAAAGACCAGCTAGTTCTAGATACATAGGAGTAACAAGAGGAAAGGAGTAATCACCCTGTAAAGCAAGTCTCACATCGGGGGGAGGGATAGCTCAGTGGTTTGAGCATTGGCTTGCTAAAGCTAGAGTTGTGAGTTCAATCCTTGTGCAGGCTATTTGGGGCAAAAATTTGTCAGGGATGGTACCTGGTCCTGCTGTGAAGGCAGGGGATTGGACTTGATGACCTTTCAAGGTCCCTTCCAGTTTTCAGCAAGTCACCAGGTCCTGATGAAATGCATCCCAGGATACTCAAGGAGCTGATAGAGGAGGTATCTGAGCCTTTAGCTATGATCTTTGAAAAATCATGGCAGACAGGGGAGGTTCCAGAAGACTGGAAAAGGGCAAATATTGTGCCCATCTATAAAAAGGGGAATAAGAACAACCCAGGAAATTATAGACCGGTCAGTTTAACGTCTGTCCCAGGGAAGATAATGGAGCAGGTAATTAAGGAAATTATATGCAAACACTTGGAAAGTAATAAAGTGATAGGGAATAGCCAGCATGGGTTTGTGAAGAACAAGTCATGCCAAACTAATCTGATAGCTTTCTTTGATAAGATAACGAGCCTTGTGGATAAGGGAGAAGCGGTGGATGTCATATACCTAGACTTTAGTAAGGCATTTGATACGGTCTCGTATGATATTCTTATTGATAAACTAGGCAAATATAACTTAGATAGGGCCACGATAAGGTGGGTGCATAATTGGCTGGATAACCGTAGTCAGAGAGTGGTTGTTAACGGTTCTAAATCCTGCTGGAAAGGGATAACAAGTGGAGTTCCTCAAGGGTCTGTTTTGGGACCCGTACTATTCAATATCTTCATCAATGATGTAGATATTGGGATAGAGAGTACGCTTATTAAGTTTGCAGATGATACCAAACTGGGTGGGGTTGCGACTTCTTTGGAGGATAGGGACATAATTCAAAATGACCTTAGCAAGTTACAGAAATGGTCAGAGGTAAACAGGATGAGGTTTAATAAAGAGAAATGCAAAGTGCTCCACTTAGGAAGGAACAATCAGTTCCATACATACAAGATGGGAAGCGACTGTCTAGGAAGGAGCATGGCGGAAAGGGATCTAGGGGTCATAGTGGACCACAAGTTGAATATGAGTCAACAGTGTGATGCTGTTGCAAAAAAAGCAAATATGATTCTAGGTTGTATCAACAGGTGTGTTGTAAGCAAAACTCGTGAAGTCATTCTGCCGCTCTACTCTGCACTAGTTAGGCCTCAGCTGGAGTACTGTGTCCAGTTCTGGGCGCCACATTTCAAGAAAAATGTGGAGAAATTGGAAAGGGTACAGAGAAGAGCGACAAGAATGATTAAAGGTTTAGAGAACATGACCTATGAAGCCAGGCTTCATGAACTGGGCTTGTTTAGTTTGGAAAAAAGAAGATTAAGGGGGGACATGATAGCGGTTTTCAAATATCTAAAAGGGTGTCACAAGGAGGAAGGAGAAAATTTGTTCCTCTTGGTTTCTGAGGACAGGACAAGGAGTAATGGGCTTAAAGTGTAGCAGGGGAGGTTTAGATTGGACATTAGGAAAAAATTCCTAACTGTCAGGGTGGTCAAATATTGGAATAAATTGCCAAGGGAGGTGGTGGAATCTCCCTCTCTGGAGATATTTAAGAACAGGTTAGATAGACATCTGTCAGGGATGGTGTAGGTGGAGCTTGGTCCTGCCTTGAGGGCGGGGGGCTGGACTCGATGACCTCTCGAGGTCCCTTCCAGTCCTATGATTCTATGATTCTATGATTCCTCATTTCTCTTGGTGATTTAGAGGACTTTTTGTATAAATAATACTTTAGTATCCCTTTTGATCCAAGGGGCTAGTCAAAGTTTGGGGCTCTGTGGGGTCATTCTAGTTCGGAGGAGAAACTGATGACAGAATTTAGTATTTCCTTTCATGCAGACATGCTTATTTACAAAGAGGTTACAAAGTTCTGCTTCTCTGACCACAGGAGGAACCAAAAATACCCAACAGGAGACAGCTTCTTTGCTCCCCGTAGCAAACCCTTCCAGTCAGCACTGATCCAGCTCTTCTCCAGGGACTATGCACGTTGCTTCCAAATGTCTGCTTGGGTTTTTCTGCTTCTTTCAGGCTTTCCTCAGCCTGTGCTTTGTCTTGCACATGCAAACTAAAACAATTTCTCCAATCAAAGCTCTAGGCCCTGCACCAAACTGCCAAAGGCCACATGGCAGCTTTTACTCAGTGTTTCCCAAATGCCTTTGATTTGAGGTGCTACTGGTAGTATTTCAGCCACCTGATTACAGTGGCTTCTTTACATTTATCCTGAAGATGGTGGCTGTGCCTGCTCTAAAACAAAAAGGTTTAACTCAATCCATAAAGTTACAATATCTGTTAAACCCTTCCATGCTCCATGCATGCTCCACTGCAAAACCAAAACCAAACAAAAAAACCCTCATGCTCTGAGGCTAAAAATAGAAATGTAGACATTGCCACTCAGGCTGGAGCACGGGCTTTGGAAACCAAAGTGGAGGAAAGTCCTAAACCAGTGCTACAGTCCAAGTACAATTTACACAGCTATTTTTAGCTCCATAGCTTTAGTCCTGCTAGCCCCAGACTTAGGCTCTGAAACTTACTACTATTTTTTTTGCAGGGTACTAATGTACTACTCCATAATGCTCATGAAAATAAAGATAATTTATACAGCAATGGAGTAAATAATTTGAGTTTTTTAAAATGGCTTCAGAAGTTTGTCTGCCTGATGCTGTGAGATGAAGCTGTTTGACATTCCAAGCAGGTTAATGGTGCAACTTGTAGTAGATTTTCATATGTCTCTTCATCTTCAGTCTTAATAACTTATATCCCTGTAAATTCAGGAACTGTTACGGGTAAATCCAGAAGAGCTTGTTCACCAACTCTGGCACAAAAACCCCAAACCAAACCAAAAAAACAAAAACAAAACAAAAACTAACCCCAACACTTCTTTCATCAACTGTAATTTTCATTTATGCCTTTCAAAAGTGTAACAAATTGCAGCCTTTAAGTATTGATTTTCCCTAGTAGATGCTTGCTAGATGCTCTGTGGAAAAGGCTTTCTTAATTTAAAGCTTCAGTACTGATTGATGAAATTAAAACTCCACTGGAGCATGGGTATAGCTGATTATGCTTCTGGCATTTTAGCTACTAATTGACAACAATGTATGTAATTGGAACAATCAGAGTTTACTCAATAATCCTGGCTAGATCCTTGGCATAAATTTCCTGTTTACCTCCAGCAAAATCTGGGAGAAGAATAGTATAATGGATGGTTTAAGGGCTCATTTATGTAAAAGGCTTTAAACTAATCAATGATGGTTTAAACTTGTTTCAGTATAATCTTGATGAAACTTTGACACCTTGGTTATAGGACCTGTAAACTATTTTATGTGAGCTACTGAAAATATTTTGAACTTTGCTGGCTTGAAGAGGGTGTCATTTTCAGAAAAAACTTTTATTTTGCTTTTGCTTTTTTTATTCTCTGTGACCTTTATGAAGGGTATGTCTACACTACCCTCCTAGTTCGAACTAGGAGGGTAATGTAGGCATACCGCACTTGCAAATGAAGCCCGGGATTTGAATTTCCCGGGCTTCATTTGCATAAGCGGGGAGCCGCCATTTTTAAATCCCCGCTGCTTTGAACCCCGTGCAGCGCGGCTACACGGGGCTCAAACTAGGTAGTTCGGACTAGGTTCCTATTCCGAACTACCGTTACTCCTCGTGAAATGAGGTGTACCGGTAGTTCGGAATAGGCACCCTAGTCCGAACTACCTAGTTCGAGCCCCGTGTAGCCGCGCTGCACGGGGTTCGAAGCAGCGGGGATTTAAAAATGGCGGCTCCCCGCTTATGCAAATGAAGCCCGGGAAATTCAAATCCCGGGCTTCATTTGCAAGTGCGGTATGCCTACATTACCCCGCTAGTTCGAACTAGCGGGGTAGTGTAGACATACCCCTTGTGTAGCAATGAGACCACACTCACACTTACACTTACCCTCACACTTTTTATTGTCAAGACTTGATTCAGAGCAGGAAGAGTGAACCAAAAATACCATTTTACCAACGATATTTTATTTTGGGAAAATGTAAAGTTATTAGTGCATAGAGAAGATCTCCAAACAAATTAATATCTAAAAAATTATAGTAGAATACTTGGCTTGAGAACATTTTATCTAGGTTTAGTAAAATTGTCATGAGTTTTCAAGAATCTATAAAATATATTGGGTGTCTATCTTTCAATGATACAAACTTTTTTTTATTGGCAGGGATTTTGACTAGGGCATGTAGTAAGGGTTCTAGTAGGTATAAGAACAAGTGGGTTGGTCCATTGCTCATGGAAACCAAAGGAAGGATTCCCACTCACTTCAGAAGACATTGGCTGAGGCTTATGCTGCATATCAATTTGCCGACTAAACCATGGTAAAATGTTACTAGCATTTAATCAAACTAATGAATCATAGAATACTAGGACTGGAAGGGACCTCGAGAGGTCATCGAGTCCCCTGCCTCCATGGCAGTACCAAATACTGTCTAGACCATCCCTGATATACATTTATCTAACCTACTCTTAAATATCTCCAGAGATGGGGATTCTACAACCTCCCTGGGCAATTTATTCCAGTGTTTAACTACCCTGACAGTTAGGAACTTTTTCCTAATGTCCAACCTAAACCTCCCTTGCTGCAATTTAAGCCCATTGTTTCTTGTTCTATCCTCAGAGGCCAAGATGAACACATTTTCTCCCTCCTCCTTATGACACCCTTTTAGATAGCTGTTTTAAGGTATTGTGTCCCCCCCTCAGTCTTCTCTTTTCTAAACTAAACAAACTCAATTCTTTCAGCCTTCCTTTGTAGGTCATGTTCTCTAGACCTTTAATCATTCTTGTTGCTCTTTTCTGGACCCTTTCCAATTTCTCCACATCTTTCTTGAAATGCGGTGACCAGAACTGGACACAATATTCCAACTGAGGCCTAACCAGTGCAGAGTAGAGCAGAAGAATGACTTCTCGTGTCTTGCTCACAACACACCTGTTAATGCATTCCAGAATCATGTTTGTTTTTTCTGCAACAGCATCACACTGTCGACTCATATTCAGCTTGTGGTCCACTATAACTCCTAGATTCCTTTGAAACCACATGAACACCCTAGGTTCCTTAGACACCACATGAACAATGTGATTCCAGCAATGCTTTATCCCAGGAATTTTTCAAGAACATAAAACAATTTTGCCATATTCCCTTGAAGATTTTCTTCCAGATTCTGTGGAACCAAAAAGTCATGTTCATAGGGAAAATGCTGTAGTGGATCTGAAAAACAAAGTTTCTAAAGGTACAGTCAATGTTTCCTGCAAATAGCAAGACCATTTTTTAAAGAATTCACAATTAATTTTTAAACCCTCACTATGTATGCAAATATATGATCAAATTTTATCTTCAGATTTGTTGATGTTATTAGAGGTTGGATATAGACCATAAATGACAATATCCAATGGATTAAAGGCAAAAGCTGTGCTAGCCCCATCGGAGCAGGCCTAGGCTCTGTCCAGAATAGAAAGCATTCTGGGAAATTTTGTCTAGATTAGAGGGACCCGTGACCTGTAGGTTTGTAGTGATGCATGCTTAAAGAGGTATAAGTGATCTGGGGTATTAAATAGCTGTTTGTGAGCCTTTCTGCTGAGGTATCTGGAAGAAGAAAGGTTATGGCTTAATCTCTCCAATGAGGCAAGAAGAGTACAGGGAAAAAGCAAGAGCTCTGGCTAGGGCAGTGGTGGCTAGAAAAAAAACTATATACAGCTTTCCAAAGAAGATCTTTCCTCCAACTTGCTTATATCAAAGAGTGGGGAAAAAACAACCCTTATTGTTGCCCTCTGCAGGGGTTAGAGATGGGCAGACTATCTGGGGACGGTAGCCCAGAAAGATGGATAGGAAAATATTCTGTTTAGACTTTAGACTCTTGTATGTGAACTGATCAGTGCAGTATAGGGGATTACTGCACTGTTGAATTATACTCTGATGAGGAAAGAAGAGCTGGATGATTTGGCATACATGGATGCACATAAATGCATTTAACTCTTCTTGCTCTGGAAGGAGAGGAGTCTTGATTTGGCCTAAGCAACCCAAGAATGAGGAAACTAAGGCAGTGGTAGCACCTGTTGGAGACCAGGAAGGCATTATTAAAAAGTTGAATTCATCTCCAGTGCATATCACTGCCATGTTGGTGTCTTAAAGGATCATAATGGGGGGTATATGTTGTGGAATTCCATATATGTTATGAAAATATGCTTATGTTATAAATATGCCATAACTGCAATGTATTCTATGAAAGATGGCTCATGTAAGGTATCATTGGAAACGCTATGATTTATTTACTATGATTATCCCATGTGGTATGCATGTATCATCTTTGTATCTGATGTTAGGAATATTGATCCATGTATCTGTGTTTCATGATGTTGCTTTGGGTCACTCCCACTGCTGACACTTCAGGGGCTACAATGGAAAAACCAGACAGGGTTACAGTTGATCCCTTCAGCTAGTGCAATGGACTATGAATAGCCTTGGCCTTCACCTTTGTCAATTGTGTTACTTAATTTGAAATAGCTTAACTCAAAGTTAGGTGCTATCTACACAGCAGGAAGTTGAAGGAAGAACACTCTTCCTTCGACTGCCCTTACCCCTCATAAAATGAGGGTTACAGGAGTCAGTGAGAAGTCCTCCAGTTTGACATTATTTCAAAATAATGGCTTGTAGTGTAGACATGCTCTTTGTTATTTTGGAATAACATTAGATATTCTGAAATAACACTGTTGGGTAGATGTACACTTTCAGGCCTGTGTCTCATGGCCCAATTTATCGGTTAAATATGAAACTAGCGAGTAACACAAAACACCCATTTGCCTCTTAATTCCCCTCAGAAAGAGGACATTCCCTTCTCTTAAATTTCCTGCGTGTGTGATTGCTAGGTAGTCCTCGACCCTTTTCCAACTGTTTTACTTTGTCACAAGGAAGCATCACAAAAATCTACTGGACAATGGACGTTCAAAAGAAATCATCTTATTCCTTATTGCTATGGCTGCATTACACATTTAGTTCACTCTTTGGTAGTTGGTCTCTGCTAGGCTCCTGTTGATCATTTATTCTCAACTTTTTGCATATAAAATAATACAGTGTAATAAAATAAGAGCTCCCCGAGTAGCACAACTCATTCTCACCATCAGATTTGCTGCTGTGATGGGTTACATATCTGCAAGCTTTACTTCCCACTTGTGCACTACACGGTGAACACCCAATTTCTTGTTTACTCACTATTGAAAAAGGAAAACATCTTCTGTCTAAATCCCAGTGCCGTTTTGTTGGTTTTGCCCCTGAAATAATGGGGAAGGAGGTCCAGTAAATATTAAACACTGAAAAACTTTATTTAGCAAAAGAGAAGCTTCCTTGGGCCATGTAATGGGTTTTGTTTTTACTGTCATAGCCCCCTTCAGCCCCGATGAGGGCTTTTGTCTGCTGGCTATTTCCTCACCCCTGCAATGACCTGGCCATACAGGTCACTTCCTAAGCTCAATCCCCTTCCAGGTAAAAAATGTTCAATGATAAATCCCAGTAAATGCAAACTATTCATGATTCTGTCCTTTTCTTGGTTCCATTGAATTTCTGTGCTTCTTGGCCCTTTTAGAGCTTCTCGGATGCTGCTTCTTCCTAGGAGATTTCTCTTGCCCTCTTCCCCTCACTCTGGGGACTCTGGTAGCTTTTCTTAGGGCCTAAAATGAACAATGAGGTCTCCATCTCAGGGTTTATTCTTTTCTTCCCACTTCCTCCCTGTAGGTTCTTTCCCTAGTCCAAGAGTTCTTTCCCTCTCTGCAGTCTCTCCTCTTACTGAGCAGCCTTAGCCTAATTAAAAGGTGTCTAATGGATCATCACCTAGCTTTGTTGCCGCTGGTCAGTCAATCACCCTAAAAGTGTGGAGCATGTCAGTGACTGGTTATTTTTTGCCCTTCTCTAACACGTAATGGACAACCTTATCCCAAGGCCAGATCCCATAACTCCTCCTAATTCAGAAATTCCATTGAGGTCATCATGGATCCTATATGCAGAGGAGTTCTACAATCAGGCGCAAATATTTCCAATAGTTATGTGTAAAATTCATCACCTTTATTCAGAATTAAAATTAAAATGAGCTGATCCAGGGACTTGAAAGTCTTAGAGTTTGTAACAGGAGAGGATGTCTTCCTACCTTTCAAACCATCAACTGACTATTTGATAACCTGTTCGAAATAAACAGGAAAAAATAGCAAGTATTAGTGTATAAACTAAATTCTGACTCATGGTGCTCAAATATCTGAGTTGTTGTCATCACTTAAAATTTAGATCAACTTAAGTACATCATTCTGGGTTTTGAAAAATTAACATCCTCAGTACCGTAATTAAGCTCACCTAACCCTCAGTGTAAGCATGTAGATCTAGTTATTCCTAACTTGGGAGGTGGTTTACTTTCTTTGACAGAGAAACCTTGGTAGTGTAGACATGCACTCAGTTTTATAAGGTTTTAAAGCTGTCTTATATGGGTTTTTAATAATTTCCAAAGAGACAGTCTGATTATTGTGTTAAAGTTAATTGTTTAATAATCACAAGTGTCTGGTCAATTGTTTCCAATAGTTTCTTAACATCATGTAATGTGTTCCAATGGCATACATGGGCCAACACATCTCTTAGCAGGGGTATTGGAACAATTTCTATAGTGGGGATGCTGAGAACCATTGAACCAAATTGTAAATGCTGTGTATGACAGCATTTAAGCCAGCGGTGCAGCAGCACACCCCTACTTCCATCACATATGCCTCTCAGACAGGTTCCACTGCAAATTTTGGCAAAGTTGAGTGATCACATGGAATGAGATGACAAAATGATAATTGAAGGAAATAATGTAAATGAGTTCAAGAGAACAGTGTATTGTATTTATTTATGGAGAAAGGGTTGAGTTTGAGACTAACCTAAACTGATTGTCGTAGGTTTTTTTTTCTTGTCTTTATATTGTCTTATGTCTCCGTCAGACCACTCTGTGATTATGAGTGCTCTCCTGGATGGGAAAGCCTTCATGGTATATGTAAGTTTAAGACTGGACTGCACCTTAGTGATTGACTGAAGGCGAGAAGATGTGTCATGAAACACACTGGGCTACGTCTACACTAGCATGATTTTCCGGAAATGCTTAAAATGGAATAGTTTTCTGTAATAAGTATTTCCGGGAAAAGCATGTCTACATTGGCAGGATGCTTTTCTGGAAAAGCACTTTTTCCGGAAAAGCGTCCGTGCCAATGTAGACGCGCATTTCCGCAAAAAAGCCCCGATCGTCATTTTTGTGATTGGGGTTTTTTTGCGGAAAAGAAATCTGTGCTGTCTACACTGGCCCTTTTCCAGAACAGTTTTCCGGAAAAGGACTTTTGCCCAAATGGGAGCAGCATAGTTTTTCCGGAAAAGCACTGATGATTTTACAGTAGATCGTCAGTGCTTTTCTGGAAATTCAAGGGGCCAGTGTAGACAGCTGGCAAGTTATTCCGGAAAAGCGGCTGATTTTCCAGAATAAGTGGCCAGTGTAGACACAGCCTTGCAGTTGGTGTTAATCTTTAATCAGCATTTCCCTTGGGTATATGCTTTGTATTTGGGGCATAACAGGGTAGTGGAGGTCTATGCTTATACATGCAAGCATTAGGGACACTTGCTTCAAACAAAAGATACCATTTTAGGATCAAGAGGCTTCACAAATAGCTTATGTTTTGCTGCTTTTGTTTACTTGTGCCTCATGCCTCAGTGTGTCCTGGTATATTAGATAACAAAATACAGAGTTTGGATTATATCTTCATCTCAAGAAATGTACTAAACACCACATTAATATTATTGCATCATGCTGTGTGTGTTTGATTATCCCTGTACTTTCAGCTGGACACAGCACTGCATGTAACAGGAGAGACAGGTCATCAAAGTATTTAGAATTAAACAGTCAGATTGTTTAGTACTTCAGTCTTTCACATTCTAATTTGCATGTTTCTGCAGTAAATATTTTCTTACCAGGATGCTGGCAGCATATCACGAAGGGTTCCCTATAGAAAACATTAAACTGTTAATTCATGCACTTTCTATGTGTTTAATTCCAAGCTCCAGCATCACAAAGTTTCAATGCAATATTTTTAATTGCTCTGAATTAATGAGTATTTAGATTCTCATAAGCAATAGAAAACACTGCTAGTAATTAAGATGCAGTAAGTTATCTGATTTGATTTTATTTCAGTTTGTGCTTGATACCTTGTCTAACAGTAATTGGCTCATCTATAATTTGAGTTCCCAGGGTCAAATGCAACAATGCACAGTTAATTTCCAGCTTAATGTTGCTGTTTTACATGAAACAAAATATTTCCCAAATCATGAGAGTTGAAGGAACCCTACCCCCCCCCCCCCACAGTACACACAATCTTCAAAAAGAAATCGAAAACCCATTGCTTAGCAGAACAAAATGCTTGAGAAAAGGAATAACTGCAAATATTCCTTTTTAAAATAAATAGAGAAAAGGGAGTAGATATTCGCATTGACTGGCTTAATTGCTGTGGTGTATTTTCTGATCTGAGCTTGAACGTGATTCGTGATAGGACTAAGCAGAATACAGACAGCCGGTCTTAATTTACAAAATGCTCAATGGACTGAAACTGTAATATCTCAGTAGCCATCTCCTCCTCTAGGACTCACCATTCAATGTTGCCAGGGACAATGAAACTCCATTACACGCTGGATTTAACTATTAAAGAGAAGAGTAGTGACACCTCAGTGACAGAATACTAGTTGTAGAACTGCTTGCTAGAAGAAATCAGACTCAGTGCCATGTAAGAAACTCCTTGAGAGAAGCTTTTTCCCCAAGAATAGCTACCATGAATGACCACTAGAACTGGACTACATTTTCCGGTTTATTCACAAAAAAATGCAGTCAATGTGAAACTAGTTACAAATTTGTTTTGAGTGTGTTGAAAAAGCTGAAATATTTAATTAATACCAAGATTAATTATTTCAACCTGAAAAATGTTGGTTGTTTCGGCTTTTAGGTGTTTTGACAGATGCCAGCATATCAGGAGAGAGTGCTTCTTTCCCTGTGTGCTTTAATCAACTGGTTAGAGTACTTACTTCTCTCTTCCTGGCATGGTTTTGAACTTGGGTCTCCCATATAGCAAAGCATCTTAGCCACTGGGTCCAGGAATGGGATTTTCTTCTCTCCTCCTCACAGCTCTACTTCTGCATTAAGTAAACAGTGATTGGAGCAAGAACTTGAACGTGAGTCTCCCACACTCTAAGTGAGTGCTCTAACCTGTCTTGTCATTGAGTCATTTTTGACCTCTTTCCCTGGCCAAAAGACTATCCATTGTCATTTATATTGAGAATACATCTCTTCCCCCATTAGTGAATAATTTGCTTGCTTTTGTCAAAATACCTGCAAATCGAAATATCGCATTTCAACATTATTGAGACCTTTTAACTTGACATTTTTCACTTTGGTAATGGTGCATTTTGACTCACTTTTTACTTTTTGACACACCCCATTTTTTTTAACAATGTAGTTTTCTGTTTGACCAGAAACACTTTTCACTCTTTATTTAGATATTGCCAACCATGATGGCCTGTCCACTGAAACATTCAGGACCATGTGCTATCTCCACCTCAGTGAAAACCTTCAGTTTTGTGTTATGCGTTTTGCAGCCAGAACAATAAAATGAGCAGAGCAGACAGTTATGTGTCCATCAGCTCCCTCTGCATCTGTCTCCTTTTATGCTGGCTCCAGAAATAGAACACCAGCAAGCTGGAAAAACTTAGCTCTAAAAGCACAAAAGGAGTAACAATCGAAATTCACGGTCCCCTATAAAAAGGCAGCAAAGAGAGATAACAGTGTTTTTACTGGAATCTGGATTGGGTGTGACACCCAGGTATCAAAATAATAGAAATCATAGAAATACTTAAGAATTCTTCAAAAGCTGCCAGGAGTCAGGGCTTGTCTTGGAACAACCAGCTTTATTCATATAGCTGGCATGCAGCAAGCTGCCTGATTAGCCACACACACTGATTGGCTGGAGAGACCTGCAGGCTGACTCTTAAGCCAGCAGCAGCTTGTTGGCTTTTCAACGCGCATGTCCGCTCCTCTGTTACCTTGTTTCTGCTCCTCCTTTCCAGCCTTGCCTCTGCCCTGCCCATACCTGGAACTCCTCCTTGCCTGTTACCTAGCTTGCTCCAGTTCCTGACGGCCGCTCAACACTTGATACCCAGTTTCTGCTTTGCCTCTGGCTGCTGATTAATTACGGATCTGACCCTGGCCACCTGCTTTGCTGCCTGCTCTCACTACTATTCTAGACTGTCTTCATCGTGGTAGCTGGACAGAGGGTTTACCACACACGGCACTTTCAAACTCAGTAGCCACTGCCTCTTATTACAGTGTCTCTGCAGTTAGTTTGGGTATTTCTATTGTCTAGCTTGCTGCAGACAGACAGGTATGTCGACTGTCATGCAGGAGACTGATAGAAAGCAACTATGCAGAGTTTTGTAGCTTTATCCAAATGATTCATGTAAAAAAACATTCAGTCTGCATTCAGAAGACATAATTTGAGCAATTTTTTTTAAAAAATGTACTGAGGCAATGCACCTTTCCCTGTGCCGTTCTGCCATTATTGTGGTCTGCTGGGGTGCTTGAGTGGGGACCCCCTCTTTATAAGTGAACCAGTATTATCTGTGAGGCCTCAGAGAATCTGGAACTTGCTGTCCCCCTCCTTCTCTCCTTTAGTCCAAAACCTCTTGAGTGTGGTGACTTCAGGGGTGCTGCAAAACATACCTTTCTGATAAGGCCTCTAAGGAGGCTGCGCATAAGTGCCGTAGATGACAAAGGGCATAGGTAGCATGCTGGCTGGGTGATTTGGTGTAGAACTGATTTTAATGCTCCTGAAATTTAATTAAATTATGTGAATGATTATGTTGGATTGGTATCTTTATTGTTTTATATATATATTTTTTCTAAACATGTCAGACCTGAAACAAGAAATTAATGCTTCCCTGCTGTTCGACTGTAATCCAGAAACTTTCCCTTCCATGTAGTCACTGCTGGTGGATCATTTCAGAGAGTTTCAGAATCTTGGCTTTGTTAGCTGATCACGCTAAGTTGTTCCATGACAGACATTTCTAAAGGCTTTGGTTTAGCATACTGATTCATATTCCTGCATGGAAAAAATAGATAGTGGAGCTATACTAATACATATATTCACTAACTGTAGCTTTCTTTACATTGGGGAAAGAGTTGTGTTTAAATACCAAAAACCTAAAAAAAAATTGTGAAAAATTACAAAAGTCATTTTTCTGAACATGCCAATCCAGCCTTGTGAAGTATGTTTTCAGATGAAGAGGTTATAGGAAAAAAAGACCTTCCACCCAACAGTGAGCGTCGGAGTTATACTAGCTTAAATTAATGATAGCTTGTTTTATTAGTATGCTGCACGCCCTGGGAGGGGGCGTTTCATGTGCTGCTACAGTCCCCAGCACAACCTCACAACTCCCATTGAGGGTGTGGCAGGCTGGGAGCCTGTCTGAGGCTACGTTTAGACTGCATCCCTCTGCCAAGAGAGGGATGTAGTCTAGACACAGCCTGAGTGTCCTGCTGGGCTGCTGGCCAGGAACCACTTAGGTAAACACTTCTTGGCTAGAGCCTGAACCTGGTACCTCAGCCCCTGTCTGCCCCAAACTCTCTGTTCCCCCTCCTATACTTCTGCCCCATGAAACCCTGACCCTCTGCACCCCCACTGCTACACCATTACCTTCTCCCAGACCCTGTACCTTAATCTCTTGCCCTAGGTTACAATCTAAACCTCTGCACTCTCTTGTGCGCTCCTTCCCCTAGGTCACAATCCACACAATCCTAGATCCTGCACCACACCTTACACCCCTCCTCCAGGTCAGAATCCGCTTCTGCCCCCTACCCTTATTCCTTTCTGAACCTTGATCCCCTCCTGCACCCCAATCCCTTGCCCCAGGTCACAACCCCCTCCTTCACCCAAACTCCCTCTCATACCTCACACTTGCTCCTGCACCCCCAATTCCCTACCCCAAGGTCCTTTTTGCACCCAATCTCCAACCCAGATGCTGCATCTTCTCCATTAATATCATGAATGTGGTCTTTGAACACTTACCAAATTCTTGAAGGGGCCCCCATTAAAAATTATTGCCCACCCCCTGCCTTACAGTATAAGTACCATAGTAGCTACAACATATTTTCATTCATCATCTGTTTGTTCAAATAACCCAGCTATACCACCAATCCAACAGCACTTGTTCTCTAACCCTCACTGGTGAATATTTATTGCCAACAAATAGAGGTGCTCCAAACCTCTTGGGGACCTGTCAACAAATAAGAAATTGTGAGTAGTTTTACCCTTTGGTCCCCATGAGTATCTGTTCATGTCCTTTCCAATTTTCCCTCTCCTGATAAGATGCTGCAGTGCTTAGCTGCTGATTTTCCCTTTAGAACTGTTACATGTGGGGCTGGGGAGAAAGTGGGTGGTGTATTTGAGTTTAGTTTAGTCTTAGCACAATTCAGATAGGAATGGCATATGGATAAAAAAATCAGGGTTTAATGCCAGGGCGAATTGATATGATCTCCTTTGAAATACTACTTGAACCGGGGTAGGAGGCTATAATCCCAAACACAAAGCCCGACCTTTTGCTCTCTATCTTTAGTCCCTCTAGTAGACTGTAATTGAGCTTCCTTTCATCATGTGGCAAGTCTCCTTGAGCTATACTGTTGCCTGGAAGTGCCTTTACAGGCAGTAACGTGCCCTTGAGTAGAAGCAGCATGGCCATCGGTTGCAGACATAGGCCACTGAGCTGTATGATTAGACCTAGTGTAGCAGACAACAGAATAACTTGTAAAAGTTGGTTTGTACACATGTACTCGATTTCTCAGTCCCAGTTTCTGATTAAGACGATGCATTTGTACTTCGGACTTTGATAGATCAGGAAAGAGATTTTGATTTCTGTGCCTGCATACTACATGTGTATTGATAAATGCAGGAAAGTCTTGTGATCCATTTGCATTGAACTCATAAAGCAGAATTAGATATTCATGGCAGGAAATCCATATGAAATTTACACAGTAGCCCAAAGCGATGCTTCGTAGGTTGAACTGCAGAAGACCCCTATATCCATTGTCTTAGATTTCTGTCCAGAAATACATTTCTTGTTTTGCCCAACTCTCTCCAGGACAATGCAAGTTATATGAAGCCTGTTATTTCTTTTCAGCTAGTTATTCAGACACTTCAAATTAAACACACTGGATTAGATAAAACAGTAAAACAAGTTTATTAACCACAAAAAGAGATCTGAAGTGAGTACATGTAAGAAAGCAGGGCTACTTAACTTTGGAAGCCCCAGAGGCCACAATGATACTCAGAGCACAGGCCAAGGACCGCAACTTACGTGTGGTTGCATATACATGCAAATAATTCAGATAGATTCTTTCCCACTGATGGTCATGAATACAAAGATAAACACAAGACTATACAACATGCAGGCCCCATTTATGTCAGTTCTGCTGTTATTAATAAAATACAAGATGTACTCGATTTCCACCCATGTCAGCACTTTTAATCAGCAATGACAGTCCAGGAATTTAACTACTAAAATGCATATCAACAAAAGACCATTATATTGCTGTTGTGGAATGTGTTCCCAGTGGAGGCCATGTTCAAAGGATCCCACCCATAGGCCACGTGTTGAGCCCTCGTAAACCCAAACCATACCATAGGCCACAAATAAACGGGCTGTGGCTGCATGTAGCCTGCGCGCCGCATATTGAGTAGCTTTGTACTAAAGCATAGAGGTCAGAAATGGTTATAAGACAAATAAAGATAAATCACTTTCTAGCACCTAACAACAAAATAAGGTATAAATTCAAAGCTCTCTCACCCCATGCTTTGGGCAGTCTTATTGACCAAACTCCTTAGGTCAGGAACCCCTCTGCCAAAGTCTTATGAATGCTTTCTTTGTCACTTCAAGTGCAATGAATGAGCAAGGAGAGAGCAAGGGGTGTCAGCCCCTTCTTTTTACAGTCCTGTCCCCCTTTGAGAACCATTCCCAACTGGTGACAGGCTGTGTTTATAGAAAGGAACTCCATGCTGTTTCTTTGCTAAAATGTAGATTGTTTTTTTTTTGCCCCTGCCCTTTTTCTGTCAAACAACATCTACTTAGTAGGAAATGCAGCTTTGCTTGCATCTGGTTGAGGTGTCAATTTGCCTTTTTGTGTCTGATGAACCAGTTTGATTACTCCACAGGCTTCTGTAGAAAACGAACGTTTAGTCATGATCTCAGCATATATTTAAAACTTCATAAATAATGTTGCAACATGCATGTTGCCATGATATTACTGACCAGCAAATTCTGAGTTTTTAAAATGATACCTCATAAGGCATACCTTGTACAAACAGATTACTACAGAGATGTGTATGTGGAGAAACACAGGGCTATATTCTGTCTCACTTGGTTTCTGGTCTTCCATGTACGCACACCACCTTACATCTGCACATTCTAGTCTGTTACAACTGTTCTGTAACCTCCACAGTTACCTTGAAAATCCCTTTTAGTTCAGACAAACTCAGTTTACATTATTCCTTTGATTCTTTTCAACAGGTTCATCAATCATGCTTACAGGTTCAAATGAGTTATATTAAGGCTCTACACATGCCTAATGTGATCTAGATTATTTCCAGAAACCTGAGTAGACAAACTGAGCTCAGTGTTCATTCCCTTAATAGAAGAGCTGTATCTTCTCTCCAATCACCTTGTTCCTAAGGTCTTATTAAGGTTTCATGCAAGAGCAGCTCTTGCCTTCTCTCCTTCCCCCTCCCCTGCCATCTTCACTGTAGAAAGAGGTTTGTGAATTTCTGTGTGATTATCTTTGAAGAGCTTTCTGTGTGGTGCTACTCCTCAAGCTGTCATGAGCTGAAACACATATCAGAAGGGAAAGATCCATAAAGATCTCCAAGAGATCATCTATGGCCTTTTTTTTTTACTTCAGTGATATATATGACAGGGCTTTTCCACGTACTTCTTGCAAACGGATGCATTTTTTTTTCCGATGAAAGACAATACAATATTAGAATACCTGTTTTCTCTTTTGTGTAATATTGCAAAGATGGTGGGAGCCAGAGTGTAACCCATGTGGCAGTCAGGCTGCAGTTATACACACTAGGGATGTAAAATTCCAGTTAATCAGTTAACTGGTTAAATATTAAGCTAACTGACTAAACAGGGGTGGAATGTGTGTGTGGGTGGAGGGGGGGGAGGCTGGACGTACCATGGTCGGGAGCTGGAGCACCTCTGCCCGCAGCAGGCTCTGCAGGGCTGGGACAGCCCTCTTTCCACGGCAGATAGGTCTAGCCCACAGGTCAACTATAACTGGTAAGCATCACCTGGTAAAGATCATGCTTACCCGTTAACTGGTTAACCATTCACAGCCCTAATACACACTAAGGGTATGTCTACACTACAGAGTTAGTTCGAACTAACGGACGTTAGTTCGAACTAACTTTCATAGGCGCTACACTAGCGCTCCGCTAGTTCGAACTTAATTCGAACTAGCGGAGCGCTTAGTTTGAACTAGGAAAACCTCATTTTACGAGGATTAAGCCTAGTTCGAACTAGCTAGTTCGAATTAAGGGGTGTGTAGCCCCTTAATTCGAACTAGTGGGAGGCTAGCCCTCCCCAAGTTTCCCTGGTGGCCACTCTGGCCAACACCAGGGAAACTCTTCTGCCCCCCTCCCGGCCCCGGACCCCTTAAAGGGCACAGGCTGGCTATGGTGCCCGTGCCAGGTGCAAGCCTGCCAGCACCCATCCAGCAGACCCTGCACCTGGCATGGATCGAGCCACCTACCCGATGCCCCCCAGCCCTCCCCCTCTTCCCGGGACCAGGCTGGCGGCTCCCGGCAGCTTGCCCGGGACCGCAAGAGGCGGACACCCGCTTGGTCTAGAGTGGACATCGTGGACCTCGTCCACGATCTCTGCACTAGGCACAGGAAAGTGGCCGTCTAGGGCAGGAGAGCTGCCAGCCTGGCCACCCAGGAGCAGGTGTGCATGAAAATCAAGGGGGTCCACTGAGATCCCCGACCCTGAGCCCTGAGCCCTGAGCTTACAATGGCCATCCTGGGTCAGACCAAAGGTCCATCTAGCCCAGTAGCCTGTCTGCCGACAGCGGCCAACCCTAGGGACCCTGGAGGGGATGGACCAAAGACAGTGACCAAGCCATTTGTCTCGTGCCATCCCTCTCCAGCCTTCCACAAACCTTGGGCAGGGACACCACTCCTACCCCCTGGCTAATACCACTCCATGGACCCAACCTCCATGAATTTATCTCACTTCTCTTTAAGCTCTGTTCTAGTTCTAGCCTTCACAGCCTCCTGCAGTAAGGAGTTCCACAGGTTGACTCTTTGCTTTGTGAAGAACAACTTTCTGTTACCAGTTTGAAGCCTGCTACCCATTCCTTTCCTTTGGTGTCCTCTAGTCCTTCTTTATGGGAACTAATGAAGAACTTTTCTGTATGCACCCTCTCCACCCAACTCCTGCTTTTAGAGACCTCTATCCTGTCCCCCCTCCGTCTCCTCTTTTCTAAGCTGAAAAGTCCCAGTCTCTTTAGCCTCTCTTCATATGGGACCTGTTCCCAACCCCTGATCATTGTAGTTGCCCTCCCCTCTCCCACCCTCTCTCTTCCCCTCTCCCACCTCCTTTTCCCAGTCTCTCCCAGTTTTGTTCAATAAAGACAGATTCCATTTTTGAACACAATTGTCCTTTATTTTATACATCAAGAAAAGGGGCTAGGGAAGGGTAAGTGGAAGGAGGTGAGGGAGGAATGGGGTACGAGCCCCCGATGGGGAGGACTGGGCTAGCTCTTCGGGCTTCTGGGGGTGGAAGCTCTCCTGCAGCCCCCCCGATTGCCCCCTCTCCCCAGATGGCAGCCTGCGGCAAGTGCAGCCGGTCTGATGGCCGAGTGCTGTGATGTGCCCAGTGTGGGTAGTCCGGGCACTCCAAGCCAGGACTGCTTTGCAAGCGGGGAACCCTGAGAACTGTCTGTCCAGGGTGGGGGTCGGGACCCTTTAAGCGCAGCCCTCGGCTAGCCTGAAACAGCATCTCCACTCTCTAAGTCCTCCTCTGATGCCCTGCTGGCACTGCTTCCGGCCATCCTTAACCCCGGTTCAGGGTCCACTTACTGTGGACATGCTAGTTCGAATTAGCAAAACGCTAATTTGAACTAGTTTTTAGTTCTAGACGCGTTAGTTCGAATTAGCTTAGTTCGAATTAACTAATTTGAACTAAGTTAGTTCGAATTAGTGCTGTAGTGTAGACGTACCCTTAGGCTACGTCTACACTGGCCCCTCTTCCGTAAGGGGCATGTAAATTTCAGCAGTCGTCGTAGGGAAATCCGCGGGGGATTTAAATATCCCCCGCGGCATTTAAATAAACATGGCCGCCGCTTTTTTCCGGCTTTTAAAAAAGCCGGAAAAGAGCGTCTAGACTGGCCCCGATCCTCCGGAAAAAGCGCCCTTTTCCGGAGGGTCTTATTCTTACTTCAAAGTAGGAATAAGACCCTCCGGAGAAGGGCGCTTTTTCCGGAGGATCGGGGCCAGTCTAGATGCTCTTTTCCGGCTTTTTTAAAAGCCGGAAAAAAGCGGCGGCCATGTTTATTTAAATGCCGCGGGGGATATTTAAATCCCCCGCGGATTTCCCTACGACGACTGCTGAAATTTACATGCCCCTTACGGAAGAGGGGCCAGTGTAGACGTAGCCTTAGGGTTTTGCTTGCACACTGGAAAGCTGTCTGTGAGCAGATAGGAAGTACTTCAGCAAGACACTGTAAACCACCCCAGGCTGCAGGGCAGGGCAGACACAGCTGCTCATTCAAGTGGATTGCCAAGGTTGCCATCCCATTTGGCCATGTCTGCTGCTTCACTTAATATTCCTCAAACTTTCAGCATGACTGAAGGATGGGAGTAGCAACATCACCACCATAATATCCTGACTCTCCCCCATCCTGGCCCATTCCTGGAAAATTAGTCCGAGGGCCTAATTTCTGTCACCCTTTCTCATTCTTAATAATTTTTCTGAAATAAAATTCACTACATCTAATAATGAACATGGGTAAGGGCAACAGAATTGGGCCCATCAAGTGTTGTACAGTAAAACCTGTGTTATCCGGCATGCTCGGGGATTAGGGTGTTCTGGTTATCTAAAAATTTTGGTAATCTGAGGATCCCCATCAACCTAGGAAAAACCAATGGACAATAATTGTAAAACTCAAGTTTTTAATATTGGTAGTTTTCTAGTGTCAGACAGGTGGTCTCACATTTCTATTTTGAATTAAAGATGATTAGTACTTCTTAAATAAAAAAATTGTTAAGCCAAATATTGTAAACCAAGCTAGGCCTATGTGCCTGAAGATGTGACAGTATTGTGGCTGGGAGCAATGTGGGTTAAAGTTTTCAGGTTAAAAGAGTGCCGGATAACACAGTTTTCACTGTGCATCATCCATAGAACTTTATCCTGTCCTCTTGTTCCTTAGTTATTACTAAACAGTGCTGTGGCATACATATCTAGTTCATTTAATCTTAGTTGATGCAATATACTATTCCCTCCAATCACCTCATCAATTTGTGACTAAACCTTTAGTGTATTTCTGAAAGCAATCTATTGATTGCTGTGGGGGTATCTTTAGAAAGCTGCAAAGTAACATCAGAAATGTATCCAAGTATTATAGATTTTAATTGAACTATATTTTTGTTATATACTCTGTGCATTTTGAAACAAAAGCTCTTAATATTGAAATCACATTTTTCAGAAGAAAACAGTTGATCATAAAAATGTTAATTGGATGTCTCTATTTTGGCTCCTATCTCTATGCTAATTCAATTGATCTCTTAGGCTAAACATTTGAGACTTATGTGTACTACCTGTTTCTTTTTAAACCAAAACAATGCAGACCTAGAAGCTCGGGATTATTTATATTTTCCTTTTTCTTGACACTGTAATAATAAAGGTGGTCATATTGCAATGTGTCCATTGATTAGGACTCGGGGAATTAATTAAGGAAAGTTATGCTATTTAGTAAGTACCTTCCTTAAATTAATTGCTTCACCATTTCATTTTATCTTAATATCTGTTTTCATCTCCTGGATTGTGCATTATCTGCTCTTTTGCCATTCACAGCTTTATGCTTTCCTTTGAAGATAGCAAAGAGGGTTGTGGTGATTTTAGATGCACAAATGGCAGTTGGACATTCTACTGCAATTGAAAGCCATTGGGAATTAGGCACCTAATTGTCACTTGTGCTGTGTGAGAACCTTCACCAAAGATTATTCTGTACATGTTGATCAACTTGATATGTTTGGTCTCTTCTAGACACGTAATGAGAACTCATTGCTTTGTCTGAATCCATTGATCCTTTCATGGTACCTCCCTGTTGTAAACCTGATCGCTGCTGATCACTACCAATCATCTATGTTTCAATAAGCCAAAAAATAGAGCAAGAATAAATGTGACAAGCGTGCTTTCCTGTTGTTCCAGAATTTGTGTTATTTATTGTTCATGAATTTTAAAAAAGCCTCTAAAGCAACTAGAAAATACTGGCACTGTTTTATAGTTTGCCTAAAGACCAGGATTCAGGGAAGATGAACTAATTTCCCATTTCGATAAGCTCTAGTATTTGAAGTCTTTGTCAGTACAAGTATCTCTGTAATATATACAGGCAGTCCCCGAGTTACGCGGATCCGACTTACGTCGGATCCGCAGTTACGAACGGGGCACTTCCTCTCCCTGGTCTCGAGCAGACCAGGGAGAGGAAGCAAAGCGGCGGCGGAACGCGCGGCCAGCTGACAGCCCAGACGCATCTGGGCTGTCAGCTGGCCGTGCACTCCGCTCTGCTCCCCCTCCCCCTGCAGACCAGGGGGAGGGGGAGCAGAGCGGAGCAGAGCAGAGCGGCGGAACGCGCAGCCAGCTGACAGCCCAGACGCGTCTGGGCTGTCAGCTGGCTGCGCGTTCCGCCGCTCTGCTCTGCTCTGCTCCGCTCTGCTCCCCCTCCCCCTGGTCTGCAGACCAGGGGGAGGGGGAGCAGAGCGGAGCACGCGGCCAGCTGACAGCCCAGACGCGTCTGGGCTGTCAGCTGGCCGCGCGTTCCGCCGCTCTGCTGTGCTCCGCTCTGCTCCCCCTCCCCCTGATCTGCAGGGGGGGGGGGAGCAGAGCGGAGCACGCGGCCAGCTGACAGCCCAGATGCATCTGGGCTGTCAGCTGGCCGCGCGTTCTGCCGCTCTGCTCTGCTCCGCTCTGCTCCCCCTCCCCCTGGTCTGCAAACCAATGGGGGGGGGGGGAAGCAGAGCGGAGCACGCGGCCAGCTGACAGCCCAGACGCGTCTGGGCTGTCAGCTGGCCGCGCGTTCCGCCGCTCTGCTCTACTCTGCTCCCCCTCCCCCTGGTCTGCAGACCTGGGGGACGGGGAGCAGAGCAGAGCAAAGCCACGGAGCCCGAGGGCAGCAGGATAGCCACGGCGCGTCTGGGCTGTCCCGCTGCCCCCGTGCTCCGCGGCTTTGCTCCGGACGCCTGTGGTACAGCAGCTGGGGCGCTGCCGGTTGGTCCCGTAGCGCCGCTCTGGGTGCCACTGGACCATCCCAGCAGCACCCCAGCTGCTCTGCCCCAGGTGTCCCCTAGTCAGCAGCTGCTGAAAATGACCAGTGGCTGACTACAGGAAGCCCCTTCCCCGGGCTTCCTGGAATCAGCCACTGATCAGTTTCAGCAGCAGCTGACTTGGGGATGCCTGGGGTTCTTAAGTTGAATCTGTATGTAAGTCAGAACTGGCGTCCAGATTCAGCCACTGTTGAAACTGATCAGTTTCAGCAGCGGCTGAATCTGGACGCCAGTTCCGACTTACATACAGATTCAACTTAAGAACAAACCTACAGTCCCTATCTTGTACGTAACCCGGGGACTGCCTGTATATCCTCTAGACTAGAGGCAGTTCCAAAGCCAACTGAAGTAAAGAGAGAGAATCCCATTGCCTTTTATGGAATTTGGATGAAGGGTTTGGAAACGTCAGTCGTTAGAAAAAATGCAATTGCTAGATATTTACATGAACTGTACATGTATGACCAGCTGCAGAGAACTTCATTTGCTGTAGAGAATATGAAGCCCGAAATAAATTCTTCTTTTGCCTGTTCTCTTGAAATATTTCAAAGTTGCTGATGTATAGTAGACTAGAAGATTTACCCAGCATTGTGCTCGTGTCCTTAACTCAATGTTTGTTTTTTGGAGAATAAAGTGAAAATATACTGGCCTCTTTTAAATCATTGATCTGGGTTTGGGCTAGAAATGAGGGGTTCAATATGAAGGTTCCCTCTGTGAGAGAGGCCTGCCCAGCCCCCTCTCACTGCAACAGATTGGTAGAAGGTGAAAAGCTCCTCTCCATGGTTGTTGTAGTTACAGCAGGCACAGTTGGGGTAGGGTGATGTACCCCATTCCTCCCTCACCGTCTTCCACTTACCCGTCCCTAGCCCCCCTTCCTGATGTTAAAAATAAAGGACACGTGTGTTCAAAAATACAAACTCTCTTTATTTAACAAAACTGGGGGAGGGGAATTAACCTCTGGGGAGACTGGGAAAAAGAGGTGGGCGAGGGGAGGGGGAAACCTGGGAGGAGGGAGCTGGAAGGGGGAAGCCAGGGGAAGAAGGAGGAGGGGAAGTATAAAACTATGGTACGCCCACATCTTCAGTACCGTGTACAGATGTGATCTCCTCACCCCCGAAAAGATATTTTGGCCTTGGAAAAGGTTCCAAAAAGGGCAACTAAAATGATCAGGGGTTTGGAACAGGTCCCATATGAGGAGAGGCTAAAGTGACTGGGACTTTTCAGTTTTGAAAAGAGGAGACTGAGGGGGGATATGATAGAGTTACATAAAATCATGAGTGGTGTGGAAATGGTGCATAAGTAAAAGTTCTTCATTAGTTCCCATAATAGAAGGACTAGAGGACATCAAATGAAATGAATGGGTAGCAGGCTTCAAACTAATAAGCGAAAGTTCTTCTTCACAAAGCAAATACCTGTGGAACTTCTTGCTGCAGGAGGCTGTGAAGTCAACCTGTGGAACTTCTTGCTGCAGGAGGCTGTGAAGGCTAGAACTATAACAGAGTTTAAAGAGAATTTAGATAAAGTCATGGAGGTTGGGTCCATGGAGTGCTATTAGCCGAGGGTAGGAACGGTGTCCCTGGCCTCTGTTTGTGGAAGGCTGGAGGTGGATGGCATGAGACAAATGGCTTGGTCATTGTCTTTGGTCCATCCCCTCCGGGGTAGCTGGTGTTGGCCGCTGTCGGCAGACAGGCTACTGGGCTAGATGGACCTTTGGTCTGACGTTCTTATGTTCTAAGCTTCTAATTAAGTTCGAACTAGCGGTTTGCATGTGTAGCGCCTATGAAAGTTAATTTGAACTAACCGCTGTTAGTTCGAATTAACTTTGTAGTGTAGACATACCCTCACTTTGATCTGTCTCTTTTCACTTGCAACCACTTAAATCCTATTGTTTGTACTTAGTAAACAAAAATATTTTTATATCAGGCACAACATGAATAATTGTTACCAAGGGAACCCAACCAGTGTGTATATCTCTCTTTCTTTCATTGATAATGAGGGTGAACATCCTTATGAGCTTTCTTTGTGTAAAACTTTTACTGAGAAAAAGACAGATTAATTTGGGGATTTCCCCTTTTTGAGCATTAGTTTCCTGGCTGCTGTGCACTAGAACTGTATTCTCAGAGCTGAAGTGGTTCAGTGTCTGCATTGCTCTTCAGGGGGGCAGTAATTCCAACCCGATGCCTGGTCTGGGAGGAGGCCATGGAATCTGGTCCAGCAGGATGGGGAGGGAGGCTGAGAGCAAGAAGGCAGGTATCAATGGCATGATTATCACACCAGGGAACAATGTTTATTGGGTGTTCCTCAGTAAACACATGACCCTGGGGAAGAAGCAAAGGAGCAGTCCTTCCTCTGATCTCTAGAGTGAAGTGTCCTGACAATTCTGCCTGATGCTTATGCTGGCTCTGTGGAAGGATGCTACATCCTAATTCTTTCCCTATCATAATGGCCAGGCATAATCTTTCCCCATATATTTTTAAAATAAAACAAAGTACACAGCAATTATAATGAAATCCAACACCAATACCTCACCACTGACACACAAACCACAATTGCATGCATGTCCTTCAGATGTGTGGTGCATTTATTCTTAGAAAGAAGGACATTCCATGCAGACTGTGAACTATTTTAAGGAAGTCTAGCTGGTGGCTTCAGCCTTTCCCCCTTCATACTTAAATATACAGCAGAGAGTGCTGTCCTGATGCTTGCTCCCCAAAAAATCCTTTGTCTGAGAAAAGCACAGTGATCCTTCCTGCTGTGCGCTCTTCACCACTCAAGACACAATAGGAGCAGAGGAATTTGGGGGAGATGGTTGGGAGATGCCAAGGTAATCTCTACGCCAGATTTTAACACTGAGAGGGAGGAAAACGAAGTAAGAAAGGGTATAGCTGGGGATAGGAGAATGAACATGAGGAAGGGTGGGGTGGATACTAGTCTAATAGGTCATATTGGAGGTATAACGTCTGTGCCAAATTGGGTAAAGAATGTGAATGAGGCCAAACAGCAAAAATTAAGATGTTTGTACACCAATGCGAGGAGCCTAGGTAACAAAAAGGAGGAACAAGAGCTATTGGTCCAGGAAGTGAAGCCAGATATTATAGGAATAACAGAAACATGGTGGAATACCAGGCATGACTGGAGTACAGGTATTGAAGGGTATGTGTTGTTTAGGAAAGACAGAAATAAGGGTAAAGGTGGTGGAGTCGCATTGTATATCAAAGATGAGGTAGATTGTAAAGAAATAAAAAGTGATGGAATGGAGAAGACAGAGTCTGTTTGGGCAAAAATCACATTGGGGAAGAAAACTATCAGATCCTCCCCTGGGATAGTGCTTGGGGTGTGTTATAGACCACCAGGATCCAATTTGGATATGGATAGAGACCTCTTTAATGTTTTTAATGAAGTAAATACTCATGGAAACTGTGTAATCATGGGAGATTTCAACTTTCCAGATATAGACTGGAGAACAAGTGCTAGTAATAGTAAAAGGGCTCAGATTTTCCTAGATGTGATAGCTGATGAATTCCGTCATCAAGTAGTTGCTGAACCAACAAGGGGGGATGCTATTTTAGATTTGGTTTTGGTGAGTAGCGAGGAATTAATAGATGAAATGGTTGTAGGAGACAACCTTGGCTCGAGTGATCATGAGCTAATTCAGTTTAAATTAAATGGAAGGATAAACAAAAATAAATCTGAGACTAGGGTTTTTGATTTCAAAAGGGCTAACTTTAGTAAATTAAGGAAATTTGTTAGGGAAGTTGATTGGACTAAAGAAATTATGGATCTTAAAGTGGAGGAGGCCTGGAATTATTTTAAGTTAAAGTTGCAGAAGCTGTCAGAAGCCTGTATCCCTAGAAAAGGGAAAAAATTTATAGGCAGGTGTGTTAGTCCAAGCTGGATGAGCAAGCATCTTAGAGAGGTGATTAAGAAAAAGCAGAAAGCATATAAGGAGTGGAAAATGGGAGGGATCAGTAAAGAAAGCTACCTTATTGAGGTTAGAGCATGTAGGGATAAAGTGAGAAAGGCTAAAAGTCAGGTTGAGTTGGACCTTGCAAAGGGAATTAAAACCAATAGCAAAAGGTTTTATAGCCATATAAATAGGAAAAAAACAAAAAAAGAAGAAGTAGGACCACTAATTACTAAGGATGGAGTGAAGGTTAAGGATAATCTAGGAATGGCCCAGTATTTGAACAAATACTTTGCTTCAGTCTTTAATGAGGCTAATGAAGAGCTTAGGGATAATAGTAAGTTAACAAATGGGACTGAGGATAAGGAGGTAGATATTACCATATCCGAGGTGAAAGCCAAACTTGAACAGCTTCATGGGAGTAAATCGGGGGGCCCAGATGGTCTTCATCCAAAAATATTAAAGGAACTGGCACATGAACTTGTAAGTCCATTAGCAAACATTTTTAATAAATCTTTAAATTCAGGGGTTGTACCATTTGACTGGAGAATTGCTAATATAGTTCCGATTTTTAAGAAAGGGAAAAAAAGCGACCCAGGTAACTATAGGCCTGTTAGTTTGACATCTGTAGTATGTAAGATCCTGGAAAAAATTTTGAAGGAGAAAGTAGTTAGGGTATGTCTACACTACCCCCCTAGTTCGAACTAGGGGGGTAATGTATGCATACCGAACTTGCTAATGAAGCCCGGGATTTGAATTTCCCGGGCTTCATTAGCATAAAGCTGGCTCCGCCATTTTTAAAAGCCGGCTTGTTCGAACCCCGTGCCACGCGGCTACACGCGGCACGGGCTAGATAGTTCGAACTATGTAGTTATTCCGAACTATCTGTACGCCAAACCAATCTGATCTCCTTTTTTGAGAAAGTAACAGATTTTTTAGATAAAGGAAATGCAGTGGATCTAATCTACCTCGACTTTAGTAAGGCATTTGATACAGTACCACATCGGGAATTATTGGTTAAATTGGAAAAGATAGGGATTAATATGAAAGTTGAGAGGTGGATAAGCAACTGGTTAAAGGGGAGACTACAGCGGGTCATACTGAAAGGTGAACTGTCAGGTTGGAGGAAGGTTACTAGCGGAGTTTCTCAGGGATCAGTTTTGGGGCCAATTTTATTTAATCTTTTTATTGCTGATCTTGGCACCAAAAGTGGAAGTGTCCTAATAAAATTTGCAGATGACACAAAGTTGGGAGCTATTGCCAATTCAGAAAAGGATCGGGATATCATACAGGAAGATCTGGATGATCTTGTAAATTGGAGTGATAGCAATAGGATGAAATGTAATACTGAGAAGTGTAAGGTTATGCATTTAGGGATTAATAACAAGCATTTTAGTTATAAGCTGGGGACACATCAGTTGGAAGTAACGGAGGAGGAGAAGGACCTCGGAGTCCTGGTTGATTATAGAATGACTATGAGCCGCCATTGTGACATGGCCGTGAAAAAGGCTAATACGATCTTGGGATGTATTAGGCGAGGTATTTTCAGTAGGGATAAGGAGGTGTTAGTGCCATTATACAAGGCATTGGTGAGATCCCATTTGGAATACTGTGTGCAGTTCTGGTCTCCCATGTTTAAGAAGGATGAATTCAAACTGGAACAGGTACAAAGAAGGGCCACTAGGATGATCCGAGGAATGGAAAACCTGTCTTATGAAAGGAGACTCAAGGAGCTTGGCTTGTTTACTTTAACCAAAAGAAGGCTGAGGGGGGACATGATTGCACTTTTAAAATATATTAGAGGGATAAATACCAGTGAGGGAGAGGAATTATTTAAGTTTAATACCAATGTGGACACAAGAACAAATGGATATAAGCTGGCTAGTAGGAAGTTTAGACTTGAGATTAGACGAAGGTTTCTAACCATTAGAGGAGTGAAGTTCTGGAACGGCCTTCCAAGGGAAGTAGTGGGGGCAAAAGATCTATCTGGTTTCAAGATTAAACTAGATGGGTTTATGAAGGGGATGGTTTGATGAGATAACAGGATCTTGGTATCTAGTTGACCATTCATTATCAGTGGGAAATAGGTCAATGGAGGGATGATAGGAGTTACTATAGAGAACTTTCTGGATGTCTGGCTGATGAGTCTTGCCCACATGCTCAGGGTTTAGCTGATCGCCATATTTGGGGTCGGGAAGGAATTTTCCTCCAGGGTAGATTGGCAGAGGCCCTGGAGGTTTTTCGCCTTCCTCTGTAGCATGGGGTACAGATCACAGCTAGAGGATCTCTGCATCTTAGGGTCTTCAAAGTATTTGAAGGCTTCAATATCTGAGATATAGGTGAGAGGATTATTCTAGGAGGGGTGGGTGAGATTTTGTGGCCTGCACTGTGCAGGGGGTCAGACTAGATGATCATAATGGTCCCTTCTGACCTTGGAGTCTATGAGTCTATGAGTCTATGAGCAGAGACCTATATGGTACAGCCCGATAGACCAAGATATGCTAACCATCCACAAAGGCAAATTTCATCATCTTATTTTCAATATAATTGGTCTTTAGACTACTATAGAAGTTGAGTAAAAAAGTAACTCCTTTTTGCAGTTAGGGACAAATTTATGCACAATGGGCTTTGATTTCCTCTGTAATTGTTACTCATTTCACTAGGCTAGCTACTTTTTTCTGTAAATGATGTGTTTTAATGACCATGCTAGCAGTCTTATTAAACTTGTCAGACATCATGATATTTGTCTAACATCCTGCTCTAAGATGGAGTTCCTAATTCTTATGTGACTAGGTGAAACTGTTAACACAGTTAAAAAAAAGAAACCTCAACAACTCAGAGATTCTTGACATTTTAATGGTATGGGAGAAAGCTTCTATTAACTCATTATGCTCCTGTTGTCATCTAAGAGTTTATTCTAACTGCAAAACCTCCACAGGGAATAGTATTTCCAGGACCACAGATGGGGCTTCCCGGATGCTGACTTAGTGCAGCAGGCTAGTTATTCTACCTCTACATGGGCTTCTAGTAAGTAAAGTAGGGTATACAAAGAAAGGCTTTTGAAAGCAAGCTATTCATTTAAAGAGGGAGGTTAAATGGAAGGAAGGAAGTGTAATGTTCTCCCATACTCTTTCAGAAATTGTCTTGCTCTGGTTGTCAGAAAATCTGACCTGCAACCCTAATAGCTTAATCATGGCACAAAGGTCTGCATTTGTTATAGAGGTCTTGTACTTATATTTGTGTAACTCGTGTATAATCTGGTTATGAAGCTGCTAAAAGCTTTACCCAAGGGTCTTAAATTTCAATGTATTGCTCAGGGTTTTAGCCAAATGACTCTCATTAATGTCAGTGAAGATACGCTGTTTAAAACATCCTACGCTTAGAAAATGAAATCCCAATGTGTCATCTTAACATATGGATGTATATTTTTCCAAGCTGGTCTTACAGAGATTCAGAGCTTGTCCTAAACAGGTGTAGCTTTATTGACTTTTCTGCAGCTATGCTGATTTACAGTAACTGAGAATCTGGTCCTCCATTTTATAATGAAACAGATTTTGTGTCAGATTTTTTCTTTTACAAAAAATGATTATGGTGGAGTACATTTAAAAACTTCTTCAAACTTGCAGATTGGTAAGTTAATGAAGACACAGTATGATGTTCTAGTGCTCCTGGTATTCAAAAATAAGGAGTATATCTGCCCATAATGTAACCAGCAAATGTGATGCACTAGCTGTGTTGTGTTTATGTGAGACCTTTTTTTTTAAGAGACTGGTTGTGATGACTATACAGCTGGACAACAGCCTCTCTCTCAAGTGGTTAGGGGCACATGCTTTGGTGTTAGTTTGACTTCCCCTTGTGACTATTCTGGCCACCTGTGTGCACACATCAATATGGTATCCATGTTTCTTTGTGTTAGATCTATTTTGAGACATACCAAAGGTATGCTGATAAAAGTGCTCAGATACCAGCATGATGCATTGTCAGTACTGTCCTGCCAAAATCAGGACCCTTTGAATCTGAACTCCTTTGAATCTCATCTTTGCTGGAAGCAATAATTTAATATTTAATCCTTAGTTAAAGTTCAACCTTATGCTCTTCATTCCAGCTCAAGTCCAAAACTGTATCCTCTATCTTCTGGTTCCAGTTTCAATGTGGATACTCGAAACTTTATAAAGTAAGAAGATCACAGGAAATTTCCACAATTCAAAATATCCAGAGTTCTTGCAGCTGTGTTGGTTCCAAGCTATTAAAAAGAAAAGGTGGGTGATATAAAGTCTTTTACTGGATCAACTTCTCCTGGTGAGAGAAATAAGCTTTTTAGCTTGTACATACATAGCTCTTCTTCAGGTCTGTGAAATCTACTCAGAGTCCCAGCAAAAGGCAAAGTGGAAGAGATTGTTTAGCATAATTAGCACAATGCAAAATGGCCAGTCAATAAGGCAGAATCTCCCCTCCTCTGCACTTTTATGTTTTTCATTATTTTAAAAATTATTTACAACATGTATCCATGCTTTGAGATATGGAATTAACCTTTTATAAATAAAAGAAAACGTGGGTCAAACATGAAATAAAGCCTGGGCTGAAAGGTCATGAACAAATCTTACAGGATATGAGTACTCAAATACTGGCTCTAGATTTGATTTTAAACCCAAATGCTAAATCTCATCCTGATCTGAATGGTGGCTCCATGGTTCATCTCTATAGGAGATGGTATTTGTCGTTCCATGGATAAATCTGGTGGCTTGTCCACATAAAATCTTTTAAAAGACTAGTTTCATCTCCAGCATAGTATTGATAAAGAAGCCAGAAGTATGTTAATGAGGTATCACTTTCTCATGCATCTGATGAAGTGGGTCTTTGCCCACGAAAGCTTATGCTCCAACACTTCAGTTAGTCTATAAGCTGCCACAGGACTCCTCGCTGATTTTGCAGATTTAGACTAACACGGCTACCCCTCTGATACTTTTCAACTACTAGGAAAATTATTCTTCTAGGTAAATTTATAGCTTTCCTCCAGACACTTTAATAGCTCCCTTCCTTTAACCTTCTATTCCATGCAAAGATACCCCTTCCAAGTCCCTGTCCACCTCAGCTCATGCCCGCTATTCCCTCTGTTCCAGCATATCTCCCATCTAGTTATGTCAAGGACACATCTTGATGAGCAGGCAGGGGCGCGTCAACTCTATAACTCTTCCTCTGCATGCTTACTCCACAGCTGGCAAGGGTCATCCATGAGCCCACTCTGCAACCAGATTAGGGTGGGTGGTTTGAAGTAAAGGGGAGAACAGTGATTGTATGATGATGGTCCGGGGAGAGATCCAATCATTGGTGGATGTGGTTTTTTTGTTACTTTGCTTAGTTTTTTTTTTAAACAAAGCTAAGGAGAGGAGCAGTAACTATACTTTGAGCTGGTGGTGTAATTTCCAGTTTGAGGAAGCACACCCACCTTAGCTCTGAGTGGGTTAGCATGCTAAAAACAGAAGGGTAACTCTTACTATGATGCCATCTAAGACTCAAGTGGCTTGCACGTTCTACTGTTTGTGCCACCCTGGTTTCACTGCTATTTTTACCATGCTAACTTAACCAGAGCAAGGGCGGATGGTCTCCTCAAACTGGAAATTTCACTGTCAGTTTAAAGGATAGTCATCAGGACTGCTCAGAGTAGTATGCATGTGCTTAGTAATAAGTATTTGCTCCTGGAAGTAAAAAGTCAGCACGAAGACCATATATAGTTTAGTCATATAGTTTAGCCATTTAACTATCCAATCCATTGCTGCTTGGTAGTTATTTCTGCCATATATTTTTCTCTTTTAACTCTGACTTCTTTATATTGCTAGTAAATGCTTTTGATCAGGTAATATTTCACAGTACTAAAAAGAATTTAGACTTTGTAACTTCATGGTTAAGTTGGCCATGTAAAAAACTGCAGTTGTGTGTTATAGCCAGAATTAATAGGGCTTAAATAAACAAAGTAAAGTGATTGCCTCACAAAATCAAAATAGTTAGATAAAAGCTAACTAAAGCTAAAACTAAAGCTAAAAACACAGCGCTAGCACAATTAATGGAGGATGAGTTTTTATGGATAAGTATATCTAATTCAGCAGTTTCCTTTCCAATATGATGAAGCTTATGTAAGGGCAAATAGTTTTATGACAATATGAGAGGTAATGCTTTGCTAGGTCAAATTATCTCTCAGATTTATGTTCAACGTGTCTTAAGTTAGCCTGTCACCATCAGATCTATATTGGCAAAGCCTTCAGATCCCACAGATCTATTTCTACATTTAGGAACTTAACATGTGTGGTCCTGCTTTCCAAACTATTTCTGAAATGTCCATGACATGTTCAAATTTTCCTCCATTTGTCACTAAAGGCTTGCACTGTCTTACAGTTCAGCAAACAGCTCATTGCTTCCAGACATGAGCTCCGTAATTGAACAAACGGAGGTTTAAGCAGACTTTGTGTGAGTGACTCGGCAGCAGCCACAGCATATTCTTACTTAATTTCAGCTCACAGTCAGGCACCCTGGACTTCTGACAATGTATTTCACAGAGGAGATTACAGTCACATAAGCTTTATCAATTGGCTAGATTATATTTGCTTCTCGGATTTATTGCATTTTTTATTCATGTAATTGAGATAAATGCAGTCTATGGCATTTAACAAGTGCACTTTTCATTGAGTTCTGCCATTTGGTCAGAGAGGATTATTTCCTAGTAAACACAAACATGACATCTAAATACGGTTTAATATTAAGGGCCAAAAATGGCCTTGCAGTCCTTATGCACATGTTTCCCTTACTTCAGTTGGAGCTAAATTTGTATAAGGGCAGAATGGACTTTGACAAGCTATAGTGACTCATCAAGTCTGTGCAAGAGGTGTTTTTACAAAAGATTTTGAAAGAGCTTATGGACTTGAAGTTTGGCCAGAAAAGCCTAACTGAGATTTCTCTGTACTACGTCTTAAATATTTTGACAAACTGTGTAACTCGTCAGCATTCATGCTGTCCACCTCAAGTGCATTGAGAAAACCACTATTGGTCCCTTTTAGCAACTCCAAATGCTCATTCCAGGAATAGTCTTAGGACCAAGAAATCAAACTTTAAAACCTATATTTGTCTGAGTGCTTTTTAAATTGCTCTCTTTGGCATTACTGAAGATTATTTGTAAACTGACTATAGATTTCTCTGTTTTTTTAAAATTGTTATTCTAAGGCACTCTCAATGAAATTCTACATAATGCTGTGATCCAGTGATTCAAATTCACTAAACTCTCAGGACTGCGAAAATATCAGTATTCCCACCTAGATCAACCATGTATAGAGAAAGAACATGATGCTATTTCTCTATCAGAAGAAAGGGAAACTTCTATATTTCCCATACATACTTCAACAGACACTGAAACTAAATCTTATAGAGTAAACAAATTCTTTTGTCTTATCTTCAGTTCATATTAATTCATCCCTCTTCTCTCATGAAACATTGCCAGCTTTAGAAGCTTTACATTAGGGCTGAGTAAATAGTTCCCCAAACCTGATCCATATTAAAGAAGTTGACCATACTCTAACAGTCCGAGTGTATACTAATTGGCAACATTTTCCTCTAAGCCCTGGTCTCCAGTTAAAATGTTGGCTACTGTGTGGCATGAAGATTGTTGCAGACAAATTCTCTAAAATGGCTTTGTGATTGTGTCCTTCGCTTTCTGTGTACCACATTTATTGTCCTATAGACAACTGAACTTTTATTTCTCTGTACATTGGATTAATTACTTTAACTATGGATCATGCTTTTCTGATTTCCACAACATCAGTGAGTTCCTGCCAGATTAATTTTCTGTTTGTAGATGGCTCATTAACTACAATATACAGCTTCTGTCCCCTAGGCAAAAATGCAAGCAGCACACTTACTGTATTTTGCTGTGCTGGATCAGGCAAATAGAGAATAAATATTTTTGCCATCAGCTTAAAGCTGGATAACAGTGTGTGTCTAAATGATCAGCATATTGAAAATGCTTTACTCTGTGGTGCTTTTCCCTCCCCCCAGTTAACTTACGTGAAGCAGATAATGAGAAACACATTTTTCGTAGCATGAAATAAAATAACATTATCAATAAGTTATTGGAAACTCCAAAACCAGAAGTGTTCTCCGTTGAAACGACCTACTCAGGCGCCCATATTCAACAGTAGTATCAGAGCTTCCTAAAGAACAACACCGGCCAGGCAATAACCCATGCTGCAAGGCATTGAACTTTCAATTGGGAGCCAAGTGAACAAAGTGTCTTAGAAGCTGAGGATATAGGGGAAAAAGCTTGTTCCATGGTTTAAAGCTATGTTCTGTGAGCTTAAACATCCTATAAAATTCCAATGACAGTCAGGTAACTTGTGTTTGCTATTGCAGCATTGTCCTCCTACATTTCCTGTTTACACGCGTAAGCACTAACCTGTAGCTGTGGGCTATGTTGAGGTGTGTGTTTATTAAATGAGCACCCCCAAAACACTGTCTAAACTCGGTGCTATTTGCAGGGTAAAGATCTGGCAATGTAACACACTTCTAGGTTCCAGTAGCTTTACACTAATATGGCTTGCAGCTTCAAGCATGGCTGACAAGCTACAGGGGTGGAAGAAGAGGGACAGTTTTGTCAGGCCTTGAGTTCAACCCTTCCCCCAATGTTTGTAATTGGGGTGAAAGGAAGGTGAAGTAGGAGAAGGTGGATATGATTATACCAACTCCTAATTTCTTTTTATGGGCCTGGCTTCAAGAGATGTCAAAAACAGCACCCTGGTAAGATTTGGGGGTAAGAAAACTAAGCTGTTCTATCACTCTGTGTGATGGCTCAGGGCAAACTGAAGCAAGGTGTTTTTTTTTTCTGGAGTGAAATGATGGTGCAGAGCGTGGTCATTAGTCATGGATGTACATTGAGATTGTCTGTACAGACAATACACAGAGTGGGAGTAGTTGAAATGCTGTTTTCTTTAAACCTTTGGCTGTGGCTTCATCCTTCTTCCTTGGCATAAAACAAACCAATTGGATGTGGCAGGAACAGATAACTAAGCTGAGAGCCTGTTAAAACAAGTCAAAGCTCTGCATGGCATGACATGGCCAGACCAAAACAACACAAATAACTTGAGAAAAAGGCAGAGTGCATGCCCCTCGGGAACTTTAAATATACTTTCTCAGAGGGAGTCATGAAATAAATTAAGTCTATGACACAGGAGAGTACTTGAGCAAAACTAAAGTGAAAGTAGAACAGCTTTCAGGTGTTTATTTCACATGGGACAGTCTGGCTTGGGAATGGAGACTAATGTGCATAAATGGCACTGTACAGTATTCGTGTTATTATATATATAGTACAGTAAATACTCTGTCACTTCTCATTAGCCCTAAATCTATCCTATCAGTTTTCGTAAAAGTTTTAACAGCTTCTTTTACTGTTGTGTAGGTACCAGGATTGTATTTACCAACATCCACTGCTAGAATGGCAAGGTTCAGGTCTATCAATATTCTAGTGGATGGGAAAATGGGTAGTACAGTATTGTTGCCCCTCTGCCAAACAGCTGCAGATGTCAGAGCCCTTACAAGTCAGCAGCATGCTGTTTGAGGAAAAAAAAAATCCATGTGGAGCCTAGGTATATTTTTAATGTGCTTGTTTATTCTACTGTATGTATGCACCAGTTCTTGCACAGAGTTGACCAGAAACAGCATACAGGCAATTCCCTTTCAGAACTGTCAGCCAAACTAGTAGTGCCCAATTTCTACCTCACAAATTAATGCCAGTTAGATTAAGACAGAGGGCAAACTCTACTGCTGTTTGCAACATCTAGTGGGGATGGGGATGGTGTTGAAATGCTTTACAATATTTATAATTCCTTTGCAATGTCATGTATTCAGGACTGATTAAAAACACGTGCGTTTTAAATTTTGAAATTGGTCAGCTGCATTTTCAAAGTTGACAAGGAATTTCTTATTAATGTTAAGGTGATGTTGAATAGGGCTTACAAGTAAAATGAGTTTGTAGCACCTACTCAAATCGCAGCCTATTTCACAGATGCAGTGAATGGATATGAATTCAGACCCCATAGCAGAAGACTGAAGGCTCCCCAGGTTCATCTTATGAAAAAGGAACAGTATTCACAGATCAAAACACACTACACTGTGGAATCGTACAGTACTCATTTAAGAGGGCATACAAGACTCCCCAGCCTTTTGCATTTTTGTGGGAAAGGAACTTGAGAGCTTGCTAACTTTTGTAATCTCATACATCTGAATGATCCCCAAACATTTTCATGGGGTTCTGGATGATTTTCTACCATTACCCTCTGTGGAAGGGGGACACTTAATAAAAAATCCTAATACTCTCCACACATTCAGATCCAAGATAGGTGAACTGGAAGACACCTGCTGTAGTAGGCAGAAGGGTCAAGAAAAAAGTTCTTTTGTCAGCAGGCACTCAATTGGATAAATAGGCACCGATAAATCCTGAGTGCAGGGGCTAGGTGTTGCCTAATGAGGCTACCTGTGTGATGAAGAGGAAACTGAACTGAAGTGGCCATGCAAAGTCATGTGATATTGTACCCACTGCCTATGCTCTTTACATTTCCAAAACCAATCTGTGGGGTATGTGCATCCACCAGTTAGACCCTTAGAGGAGGCCCGTGCCTGCTGACTTGAGCTTGCAGGGTTCAGGCTAACAGACTGTAGACTTCCAAGGCTCAGGCTAGCGGGCTCTAGGAGCCAGCATGGTGGGAGGGTATCAGCAAAGAAACAGCCCAGCAGCCTGAGTGATGGAAGCTTGCATGGGTTGCTACGGATTAGCTGCAGAGTTCTCTTTGCAGTGTAGACATACCCTGTGAGACCGATTCAATGACTCCTTTTCTTGCAAGTGGCACACACCGACTCCACTTCACTTTCCCTATCACAAGTGCTAAGCTTCAAGTAAATGTTGTTCAAAGGAAATTTAAAAGCTTCTCTTGGTGCTTACCAACACAATTTGGCTATAACGTCCCAGCCTATAATTGCATTGTTTTCAGTTATTAGGACAGCGACTAATGTTATTGAATTGGAATGGAAATGGCCTATCAGTGTACGATGGAAATAGTGTAGTCTTAGCTTTTTTTATATATATGAAACTCAGAGAAAATCATGTCATTCTCCTTTTTCTTTTTTTTTATACAGCTTGTTGTTCCCTTCAAAAAGCTCTTAAGTGCTTGTAATCATGCGTTGCTTTAAAACACATCAGCTTCGTGCTGCAAAGTACCTAGTCTGTCATATTTAATTATATATATAATTTTCTCATTTTCTCCGTTCTGTCAGTTAGATATTTTTCTAAGTTTAACAATTTACAGAGCTTTAATAGCAAGAGTCTCATGGTATCCCTCTCCTTTGTGCCAATCTTCTGGCACAATTGAGCTATATCTGTCCACCTGAGGATTTCATTCCCCATGACAATGTGCCCAGTCAGGCTGGTCAGTGGTGGGGAAAGCAAAGGGGGCAGTTGCCCCAGGGCCCAGTGATTCAAAAGGGCTGGGGTCTCCTGGCTGCTGCCATTGCTATTATAGCAGCAGCAGCATCTGGAGCCCCAGGACCTTTAAATAGCTGCTAGAGCCCCATACGGCATAGTCCAGATGGCACAAAGAACTGGCAGCAGGAGGCTAGCCTCAGCCCTGCCCCTTCCACCTGAGGCCCTGCCCCTTCCAGGAGCAAGCAGCTGCCCTCTCACCTTGCCCAGGGCCCCAGCAGTTCTGTCAGCCCCTTTGTCCCCAGTGTAGTGACCCCTGCTTTCTTCTTCAGTTGTTTCTTTGAAAGCTCACAGTTCATGATCAGATGAAAGTTTATCAGCTCCCATAGTCCATATGTCAGATTATATTAGCTAATGATTTTCCTAATATTTTTTCTTTAGAAATAAAGTCTCAGCTCTTCTCTAAATAACCCGATGAAACATTGTGAAAAAGCAATCCAGCTAAAGTGCACTGTGGAATTGCAATCTTGTGTTATATATTACAGATATTACTTGGGGAAATCTAGACTGTAGACTTCAGAAAAGATCAACTTATGCACGTGGACTAGGACCTAGGAATAGATTGGAAACATAATTTTTATTGATTACACAATTGGCCAAAAAGTCATAGCAGCAGTCCCACAAATATCCGTAAATGTATTTGTAGTTAGGTGTTTCTTAACAAAGAGAAGAAAATTGTAAGTCAAATATGAACAAGAATATGCAACTTTCATATTTAATATCTTTTCAACATTTAAAATTCATTTACTATCTAGATTGTGACATTTTATTTGTAATGTGTAATAAGAGGATTTAAATAAGATATGTAGATGTTTACAATTGATTAAATATGATAACACACACAATATTTTAAAATGGAAATATGTGTAGTGTTTTATACATCTCTGTATATCATTACAGAGAAATATAAACATTGCTGGTTTTTTTTACTTACCTCTGCAAAGTACAAAATTATACAGATAATAGTAAATAAGACGACAGTGTGTATATCAGCCAAAATGAACAATAAAAGAAAAGCTTACGTGTGTGAGTTATGTGTAAAATATCAAATGCCACTTTCATTAAATATATTTGTAGAAATCACTGTGGCTTTTCTTTAAAGAAAATAAATGTTTACTGAGGACATTAAAAACAAATAGCTTTAATAAGCAGAAATCCCTAGTTCAACAAGGCTTAGGTTATGAATAGTCAGTGTTGTGTACAAGTTTGTTCTGGAGGACTAGCTTCTCAACTTCAATTTTTAAAGGAAAAACACTGCAAAATTGAGCTTTGTTTTTTGGCATTTTTCATTTTTTGAGAAGTTCACATTTGTGATAGAGCACCCTTTAAATCGTTTATCTCAAATTTTCTTTAGAATTCAGTTTTAAGAGGGCATTTAAAAATTTCTTTTCAGGAAGGTTGGACCTGAGGTCAATGATGCTAAACATATTTAGCCTTTGAATTCATTGGCTGTGCAGAGGTATGTTTGGTTGTGGTGTGATAATCAGTTGTGTAAATGATGAAGTAGATAGAATAGAAACCTTAATTCTGTTGGCTTGGCAGGTCTTGCAGGAATAAAAAGCAGTAAAAAGTTTAGTTTGTCACTAAAGTCAGTTGTTGTAACTCAAAATACTAACACAGCAGCTCTGACTGCTCCTTGGAAGAGAGAGCCATTTTTAGCTACTTCTTTGAGTATGCGCATACCTTGAGGAAGGAAAGGAAACTCTTTTCAAGGTGAATCTTCTGGAGTTTCTAGTGGTTTCCTTACTCCAGTGGGTATCTCTGAAGAAAGAATGCTTAGGCCTTTTCTCTTCTGCCATGGTTATATTAGTACTGTATTCTGGTCTTAAAGTATGTGTGTCAACAGTAATTTGTCTAAGGAAAATCCAGACTGTTTCTACATGAGCGTGAATGGAATTAAAACTTTGAAATAGATTTACAGAAAGCAACCTGACAGGAACCTTAGTTATTTCTTAATACTTTAGGTGGAATATTGCACAATACACTAAATATTATTGCTTTGAATTAATAAAATATAGGTGTCTACCCAGGACCCCTGTCTTATTGGCTAAAGTAAGAAGTAATGAATCATGTAACTATTTAATCCATCAGCCCTCCCTGTCTACGCTTTATACAATCTATTGATCGGATGATGCAATTTGTAGTTTGCTTTAAAGATTACGACATTTAGGCCCTCACCGACTCAGGTTGCTCATTCCAAAGACAAGGGCCTCCCACAGCATGTCATGACAGTGGGCATCAATCATATATATCAAGTGTGCCACGAGTCAAGCAACTCTGTTCATTTTAACTGTGGGGGCATGCTTACATGAAGAGAGGCAAACATTTTTGGTGATCATTTAGGACTTTATAGGTATAAGAGATGGAATTTCAATATTTTATTCTCTTTTCTGTTTGTTAGCACCAGTGAGATCACTTTAAAGCTGAAACTAAAACAAATATACCTATTTATACTCACGAATGTGTAGAATTTCATGATCATTTTGGTATCGTCACCCCACCATAAGCTGAGCCCCATCATCATTCTGTGCAGTAATTCATGCTACATAGTGGTCAATAGGTAAGGAGATTGTTAGCCCCTTACTAAATCTCAGTGGGTTTTGGCAGGGGAGGAGGTTGGCTAAATCTCAGTTCCAAAAAAGGGGAAGAGGAAAGGATTGATGGGAAATCAGGACTCTGAGGTGGATAGTGCCCAGGAATAATAGGAAGAAGTTAGTGCTCCAGGTCAGCCTAATTGACAGGGTGGGCAGGCTAATGGGGGAATCATGAAAACAGAGGGTCATGTCCTCCATGTGAGCTGGGTTTGCCTGGGCCACTCAGAGTGGGACCAAGGTTAAGGAGAGAGCAGGGGTCCAAGCTGAGTTGGAGAACAGAGCCGGGACAGCCAAAGAGAACCAGTGAAATAGCCCAGAAGCAGATCCTGTGCTGGGATGAGAGCTGCAGCCACAGAGTCTGAGGTACTAGAGAAGAAGGAAGTGGAGCTGAAGCAGTTTAGAGGTGGGTGTGGCGAGCAGCTGGGAGAATGAAGGGGGGCTCCCATCATCCTCCCACAGTGGGGACACCACAAAAACTCAACCTATGGTACATTGAGTTGAGCTACAGTATTCACGTGACTGGAGTTGCGTATCTTTGGTCAACTTTCTTCCTTAGCATAGACCTGGCTTGAGTGGACATGAAGATTAGTTGATTTTAACACTGAGAAATCTTGCACTTCTATGGGCCCTGCTGTGTCTGTTCTGGGCCAGATTGTGACCCCCTTAAATAAGTAAACTAATTGAAATCTGCGGAATTTCCCAGATGAGTACATGCTCACCAATATGACGTAAGGGCTCACAATCTGTCATCCCTTTAAGGTTTTCAATCCAGCACCTTTTGTGCAGAATAAATCCACTCAATAAAATGAGAAGAAACATTCTGGGTTTTTGTTTGAAATGATAGGGGCCGTGATAAATGTGGGTTGTTTTGTGTCACAAAATGTGGTTTATGTATTGGATCTCTGATGCCTTTTTTAGATGAAAAGTGTATTGCCAGCTGGCATGTATACCTATAGTGCAGTAGTGTGCTGTGTACTAAATCTATGTCTATGTTACAATTTCTGTCTGTATAACTGATGTCACTCAGGGATGTGAATAAGCCACGTAAACTAATATAAGCACTCGTGTACACAGTGTGATCTATTGAGGACTATTTTGGAATTACAAGCTGTCACTGTAAAAGTAGGGGCATCTCCTGACTGACTTGCAAGCTAGAGAGCTCTGAAGGGAAGGAGGTGATTAGGGTCAGTTTGCAGCTAACCAACCCAAGAATGAGGTGAGTTGTAATGTGCCTTTCTGTTTTTCTATGTTATTGTTTTGAATAAGAAATTAAGAAATAATGTACTTGCAATCTTCCAACAAGAATATTTTGTTTTTGTTTTTTATTCTAACGTACGTGTGTGTGTGTGTGTGTGTGTGTGTGTGTGTGTTTGTATACAGCCTCTTCCTGACTTACGAACCAGTTACAGACCAAGCAATTGGTCGTAACTTGGTTTGTTCGTAAGTTAGACCCCCTAGAGTTACACACGACCGCGCTGTTCATAAGCGCGGATCACGTTCATAACTCGAGGTCCGCCATTTACAACAGCTTTGGTCGTAACTGCGAATGGTTGTACTATTGTTCACAACTCGGGGACCGGCTGTGTGTGTGTGTGTGTGTGTGTGTACAACAGGGGGTTCTTAAATAAATAAACAGAGCTTTCCAGACAAGAGGAGCCAATGACCAGCGCACGACAGTCTCTAGAAACAAACTGAGATCAGGCTGGATTCCAGTAGCTCTTGGGCTTCCTAACAGGATGTAAATTGGTTCGATTCTGCTTTTGCAACTGAAGAGGAAAGTCTATGTAACTTGTAGGGAAGTGTAAAATTAGATTAGATTAGATTAGATTAGATTAGATATGTGTGTAAATTGAAGGTTTTTAAAACGTCTTTTATGTAATGTCTTGTTTCAGCTGCTAAAAAATGTTTGAAGAAGGCTCTTGGTTAATAGCACTAGTCACAGGTTCCCAAAGGGAGGAAATGCAGGTACTCCAAATCTGGACTGTCCTGAAGATGGATAACAGTTAGTAATAGAGGGGATAACTAGGTCCAACTAAAACTGGAAGAAACCCAAGATTCCACCCTGAGACAAGTAGGAGTGGGTACAGACGGTGGGATTAGAAAGGAAACACAAGTGCAAGCTAGCCTTGCAGCCACATCCATCTGTAAAACATTTTCTGAAATACTGGAATTTTCCCACGTTTTACTCTATTCATTAGCACGCTATCAAGCCAATCTAAGAGCGTGAGGTGCTGAAGTGGCCTGTATTTAAGTACATGTTTTAGCTATGTGAATACATTATTTTCTGTAGAGATGTAACAGGGTGGCTTGCCCAAGGGCTGGAGAGCCTGAGGCTAACTCAAAGCTAATTATAAGATGTGCCTCCCCTGAAGGGAATCAGGTAATTAAAATATAACAGCAGGATGCTGCAACAGTACTGTGGTGGAGAGAAGTAGTCAGGGAGGCCAGAGGCAGGAGGACTGGTGGCAAGCAAAGGAAGAAATTGTGTTGAGCCTGATACCGATGAAAGATTTGGTTTGGTTTGGGACCTTTCTTGTGTTTGGATCTAGAAGGAAAATGGAAGTTGTGTTAGTTCTGAAAGGGGCCCGGGTGAAGGGGAACTAGGGTGTGTCTAGACTACATGCCTCCTTCGACGGAGGCATGTAGATTAGCCAGATTGGAAGAGGGAAATGAAGCCGCGATTAAAATAATCGCGGCTTCATTTAAATTTAAATGGCTGCCCCGATCTGCCGATCAGCTGTTTGTCGGCAGATCGGGGCAGTCTGGACGCGATGCGCCGACAAAGAAGCCTTTCTTCATCGGCACAGGTAAACCTGGTTTCACGAGGCTTACCTGTGCCGATGAAGAAAGGCTTCTTTGTCGGCGCGTCGCGTCCAGACTGCCCCGATCTGCCGACAAACAGCTGATCGGCAGATCGGGGCAGCCATTTAAATTTAAATGAAGCCGCGATTATTTTAATCGCGGCTTCATTTCCCTCTTCCGATCTGGCTAATCTACATGCCTCCGTCGAAGGAGGCATGTAGTCTAGACACACCCCTAGAAGTGGATGGAGGCCATGGTACTGCAAGACAATGCAGGAAAGAAGAAATAACCTTTTGAATGAATATTTATAATACAAACCATGTGCTAAGTGTTATCATGCCTCACATTAGGATCATGTTTTGGTGTCTGTGTATATTTTGCAAACAGAAATTGCTTCATGGCATGTTGTCAGCCGACGGTCAGGGCAGTGTGTGTGTGTGTGTGTTTCTGAGAAAAGGTTTAACGTCCATGTCCTTACTGCTAGGACTGGGCTCCCATCGCAGAGGGTGGCCAGCAGGCCAACAGACGCCCTGTTATATAAGAAGAGCTTATTACACCTTAGATTTCAGCTGCTAGAACATAGGGGTTCCTTCGCAGCGGGCAGCCTAGGAAAGGCTGAAAAGGTGCCCCAATGGATCTTGTCATCTGGGAGTGACACAGATCCAAACGCCTAAGCTCTCTTTATGTCTGTCCTTTTATGACCGGCTGAAGTTCTTTTAAATTGTGCTTGGTTCCGTTACAGCAACTGGATGCGTCAGGTTAAAGCTTAAACAGTTACAGGTTTATTAAAAGACTTATAAAAGCATATGGTTACAATGGCTATTGCTCTATTTCTTAAATGCTAGCAAATATATATATATATATATATATATATATATATATATATATATATATATATATATATATATATATAGGTCTTAAAAATGATCACAGGAAAAAGGTAAAGATAGAAAATAGAAATAATGGTACCAAGTGACAGCTTAATCTTTAAAGAGCTCTAACACTATGTGTATATATATACTTAAGCAAAGGACCACATCCAGGTACAATTTTTACCCTTTTCTGTGCCTCTCGACTCCAGCGTGTCAGGCCAGGGCCGGTCTCTCAATTCTTAGGAAAGACGAATACGAGGTGGGCGTCCCCTCTGGAACATCGGGAGATCAAACACCAAACCAGACCAGCAGATAGATGGTAGATTGACACTCAGAGAAAATGTGCTGATGAACCCATCTATATACCCCTGGGGGCTCGTATCTTCTTTCTTATCTAAGATGCCGAATTGTACTGGTCCGTTTTGTGGCGCCAGTTCTTACAAGCAAGTTTCAAGTTAATTTACACTTTCAAGAGAGATAACTAAATTGTAAATACCAGACATTTTTTTACTGGGCGAGAGATTCCTCCCCCCGCGGATGGATGTGTGTTCGTATCAATATGGGTTTGAGTCAAGGGCACTCCTTGGCAGCTTCTTGGTCAGCAATTGGCGTATCTCTGTTTACAGCCATTCACGGTCACACAGCCTGAGCCTTCTGCTCTGTGTGCCCTGGATGCTCCAGGCAAGCAAAAATGGATGTTACAAGGGGGGTTCCTGTCTGGCTACACATGTGCATGAGAGAATAACAATGCAAAGCCAATGATACTACTTAGGTGGGAAGCTCTCTCTTTTTGTAGTTCCAAGGCTCTACGGTGCACTTTTGTAGACTTTCAGGTGGAAAAAACAGTTCATAGTACAGGTTGGACCTCCTTGGTCCAGCACCCTCGGGACCTGATCTGTCCTGGATGAGGGATTTTGCTGGACCAGCGTGGTCATTTCTGGCTGCCCTGCTGCCAACCTCCACCAGCTGTGGCCCAACTGCTGCCCTCCCAGCTGGCTCCCCCTTCTTGCTGTCCTGTCAGCCCCTGCTGCTCTACCTGCTGGCTCCTCCCCCTGCTGTCCTGTCAGCCCCTACTGCTCTACCAGGCAGCCCCATCACCTCTGCACCAGGCTCTGCTGTTGCACCCTGCTCCTGCTGCTGTGCCAGGCAGCCCTGCTCCTTTTTGCACTGTGCAGCCCTGCTGCCTTTACATGCCAGGTTCCTACTGCAAAGCCTGACTCCTGCTGCTGCTCCAGGCTGCCCCGCAGCCCTGCCGGGAAGCCCTGCTGCTGTGTGTGGGGCTCCTACAGCCCTGCTGCCTTGGTGCTAGCCCTTCACTGGGACTCTCTGGTACTGAAACATCTGTGGTGCCAGACCACAGATGTTGCCATACCAGAGAGTCCCAGACTCCCAGTTAAGAGAGTTTCAGTCTGTAGTGCTAGTAGAATGAAGACACAATTACTCTTTTGAATTTTCTGCTTAGTTTTAGAGCCAGTACACACTGAAATCAGTCACAGTTTTTCTATAGCTGGACTTTGGATCAGGTCTGCAATGTCAGATGGTGTATTAGAAAATTTATAGACACATACTTAGGTTCCTGCCCCAGGCGGGAAAAATAGACAAAAGACAAAAGGTCATGGTGAGGTGAAAGAGAAAGGGGTGCGAGTTGAGGACTGATTGGTGAGAAACTCTTCCCATTTCTTTTCCTCAGCTGCTCTTTAGCTTTAAGGGGCAGATCTGTAAATGGACAGCGAACCTTATGTGACATAAATCCTGGGAATTAGAGCATCAGAGAAGACTGGAGGGGAAAGGGGAGAATAAGTCTTCAACTACGTAAAAGGTTGCAATAAAGAGAAGGAAGATAAATGGTTTTCCTTATCCATTGCGGACAGGACAAGAAATAATGAGCTTAAATTGTAGCAAGGGAGCTTTAGGTTACGCTTTAGGAAAAACGTTTTAAATATAAGTCCGGTTAAGCCCGGGAACAAATTACCTAGGGAATTTGTTGAATGTCTGTCATTGGAGGTTTTTAAGAACAGCTTAGACAAACACCTGTCAGGGATGGTCCAGATAATACTCCTGCCTTAGTGCTGTAGTCTGCACTAGTTAATCTATTGAGGTCCCTCCCAGTCCTCCATTTCTATGTTTTTATTAACTGTACTATCTGTTCTGCCTCGGCTTCTGTTGTTTTCAATAGTGAGTGTCTACAATTGCATGTATGCTGTTGAATGTATCCTTAAAGAATCCTGGAGGAGCACTTCCATGTTTTATCTATTCCTGTTTTTTTCACTGAGCAATATTTTGTATCTGGCTTCCAAACTGCAAGTCACAGAAGTTCCAGCTGGACTGACCTGCAGCATTCAGCAGCATTATCAACATGTCCACTGCTTATTGGGCTCTTAGAAGACATTCAAGGGTAAATTAGCACTAAATAACAGCACAAATCACTTAGAGCCAGGGCAGGTGGCAGTAAACAAATCTTATAGGACTGGGGAAAACTTGGCCACACCCATGACAAGTGGACATCCAACTAACTAAAATCTTGTTGGACCAAAGAGCAAATTAGAGAGGTTCAACCTGTATTTAAAGTTGAATTGAGGCCTGAGTAATAAAAAGTGGGTGTCTTAACTTATAAAAATAATCCTAGTTATAAAGAAATGAGTGAAAGCCCAACATCTGTCTACTTCCTGTGCCATCGCTTGTAAAGCTCAACAAGCAGGTATTTATTTGGAACAATGATGTTCACCACTATTGCTGGCTCCCAGATGAACCATTTTGGATGTTGCCAGTATAAATTAATTTCCCAGTTCTCACACTGATTCTGAACAAATGGTTCTGGAATCTGAGTATTTCATGTCTTCTGTTATACAACTGCTGTCCAACAGCAGAACTAATTAATTGTCATGACTGTGGAAAGGAAACCTCTGTGCTCATAATGGTAAGCTATCTGATTAGAGAAATATTCCCAGATCGGTCCTTGTATTTTGAATTGTCATTCAGCTCACAAACATTGAGACACACAATTTATAAATCCTCAAAAAATAATCACCGGGAACACATTTCATTTAAAGCTTTTATTATTAGTATTGAAGCTAAATATAATAGTGGAATGAAATATACTCCAGGTAACAACCTGTTTGTGCCTAGCTGGAGATAAATTATTAAAATTGAACAAATACAGCCATTGGATTTAATACAAACATATTCCAGATTTATGATCTGGAAAAAATTATAACCTTTCATGAAAGCCTTAAATTAATATTTTGCCATATTTTACAGCATTGTTTTAATATTCATATGCACCGTATTAATGTCACTAGGTACTTGTACATCAAAATGCATATAACTAGGCCTGAATTGAGTGTAAAATAAAATTCTTATTTTTTCCCCTAATGTATGTGCTTTGAAACTCAGTAGAAGCAAATTTTCCATAAATTATCTCCAAACATAACTGAAATTATAACTTTCCTAGATATAAACAGGATTATTCCCATTTTTTGTGCACTATGATGAAGAGGAAAGGCAGATCAAATGTTTCTAGCTCTGGCAATTACACCCACACATATTGTAGTGGGAGTGATTTATTACTTGCCGTTCTATTAGTTACACCTGAAGTAGCAAGCTAATGAAACAGGAAATTCCGGATTCAGTCCATAACTGGACCAAATGACATAATAGTGTGAAGACTTCTCGGCACCAGATGCAGACTTAGGGTATGTCTACACTACCCCGCTAGTTCGAACTAGCGGGGTAATGTATGCATACCGCACTTGCTAATGAAGCCCGGGATTTGAATTTCCCGGGCTTCATTAGCATAAGCGGGGAGCCGCCATTTTTAAATCCCCGCTGCTTCGAACCCCGTGTAGCGCGGCTACACGGGGCTCGAACTAGGTAGTTCGGACTAGGGTCCTATTCCGAACTACCGTTACTCCTCGTGAAACGAGGTGTACCGGTAGTTCGGAATAGGCACCCTAGTCCGAACTACCTAGTTCGAGCCCCGTGTAGCCGCGCTACACGGGGTTCGAAGCAGCGGGGATTTAAAAATGGCGGCTCCCCGCTTATGCTAATGAAGCCCAGGAAATTCAAATCCCGGGCTTCATTAGCAAGTGCGGTATGCATACATTACCCTCCTAGTTCGAACTAGGAGGGTAGTGTAGACATACCCTAAGTATTCAATTCAACTTCTCTAGCAAATCAGAAATACCATCCATGTAAACTCTAAAAACTAGATTAGACTTTAGTAACATGGATGAAATAATTCAACAGTAGCAGATACTTAACATTAAGGGTAACATTTTCATAAAATTAGATGAAAAAGACTTTTAATTCATTTCTCAGCGCACACTTATTCCCTACATTGTTTTCTTTTATTCTAGAACACCAAGGCTGTGTCTACATTGGCACCCCTTTCCGGAAAACGGATGCTAATGTAGACTTTGGAATAGGCAAATCCGCGGGGGATTTAAATATCCCCCGCAGCATTTGCATTAACATGGCTGCCGCTTTTTTCCGGCTTGGGGAAAAGTCGGAGAAAAGCGCCAGTCTAGACGTTATTCTCCGGAAAATAAAGCCTTTTCCGGAGGATTTCTTATTCCTTTCAAGTAGGAATAAGAAATCCTCCGGAAAAGGCTTTATTTTCCGGAGAATAACGTCTAGACTGGCGCTTTTCTCCGGCTTTTCCCCAAGCCGGAAAAAAGCGGCAGCCATGTTAATGCAAATGCCGCGGGGGATATTTAAATCCCCCGTGGATTTGCCTTTTCCAACGTGCTACATTAGCATCCCTTTTCCAGAAGGGATGCCAGTGTAGACATAGCCCAATAGTTTTAACGTAGCAACAGCAGTTTAGTCTTTAATATTTTGACTAAAGATTAAAATGTAATTTAGAGATTATGCACATTGTGAAGTTTCTCTTATTATTACATACTATCATTTCTTGAGCCTCAACCCAGGCCAGTGTTATAGATGCTGTCTTGTAGTGTGCTGAATGCTTTCGCTCAAAACTTGTTGCAAATGTGTAAATTTCCTGGATAGTCCCACTGAAGTCAAGGAGACTATGTGCATGCATAAAGATTAAGGACTAAGACTATTGCCCTGTTTTGTTTTGGAAAAATATGAACCTTAGCCAATGTTGTATGTTTTTATATATATATTTAGCTCTAATTCTAGGAGCCCAATAAGCAATGGAAGTGTTGGTAATGCTGCTAGACAATATTGACCTCCTGTGGTTTGGCAAATTCTCTGGTTCGGCACTAGTCAAGTTCTGAGGGAGCCAGACTAAAGAAGTTCAACCTGTACAACTATTTTCTATTATGGATCAATTTTTAATACTGTCAGTCCTCAATGAGCCTGAACTCATTTGGCACTTCTCTTTTTCCTCCCTCCCTCCAATTGTTTTCTCCATTTTGATAAATTATTTCTCATTTTCTCTTGGGGACGTCTACACTAGCCCCCTAGTTCGAACTAGGGAGGCTAATGAGAGTGACTGAAATTGCTAATGAAGCGCAGGATTTAAATATCTCACGCTTGATTAGCATATTCCCGGCCGGTCGCCATTTTGGAAACTGACTAGCCCGAAGTAACTGTTCGCGCCTACACGCGGCAGAGAAGCGCGATTCCGAGATAAACCCCTTAGTTCGAATTAACAGTTAAACCTCATGGAATGGAATGAGGTTTAACTGTTAATTCGAACTAAGGGGTTTGTCTCGGAATCGCGCTTCTCTGCCGCGTGTAGGCGCGAACAGTTACTTCGGGCTAGTCAGTTTCCAAAATGGCGACCGGCTGGGAATATGCTAATCAAGTGTGGGATATTTAAATCCTGCGCTTCATTAGCAATTTCAGGCACTCTCAGCCTCCCTAGTTCGAACTAGGGGGCTAGTGTAGATGTACCCTTAGATTCTGTATGTAACTCACTTCCATTTCTTTTCTATTGCAGTTTATTTATATGGCGTGCCTTTACCTCTTCTTGTGCAACACACATTGAGTTTATCCTTCCTTCATTCTTCCCTCTTTCTCAAATATTCTTCACTTTTTTCTCTGATCTTTCCCCCTTCTCCCCTGATTTTTTTTGGTGTCCTTCAATTTATTTCTTCTAAACCATCAATCATTCTCTTCCCCTTCTTTTCTTTTCTTTTCTTTTCTTTTCTTTTCTTTTCTTTTCTTTTCTTTTCTTTTCTTTTCTTTTCTTTTCTTGCAGTAGCTTTTTTTTTCATTTACTGCCCTTTATGAAACACATGTGATGTCTTCATGATATTTCATTGACTCTATTAGAAGATCTCCCAAAATCATTATTAGTATGGAAACCATTGAGATTATACATTTTCATAGAATATGGCAGGATGAATTGAGTTATCCAAAACACATAGCAGCAGAGTTCAAATCCAGTTCATTTTCAACAGAACTTACAGGAGGTCGGAGATTTTTTTTTCATTATTCACCACTTACTCCATTATTCAATATATGGTAGAATCTTTCAACACCAAAAAATGTTTTCCCTTCTTTACCTAAGCATTTCCTGTACTGTATCTGTAACTGCAAAACATTCTTTTTCTTACAAATTACTTTTTTTCTAACTATTAGTTTAGATGTCTACCCAGGTAAATAGGCAATTTCTTGGGTTAAACATTGCTATCTAATGAATTTTTCTACTTACTGTCCAATTTTGTCCTTTCTAGAGTGGCACTTTATCCTTTATAATGCTGCCCTCAGCAGTTTTAAAGGACAGAGAAGACTTATAAATAACAATTCATAAACCTTTCAACAGTGAGTCTGAACATACATAATAAAGAGGATGGAGACCTGGCACTCAGAGAAAGGGATTAAACTGTGCAATCAGTGATAAAATTGCACAGTCAATAAATACATTCCTTAAAGTTCCATTGCAGGGAATACTTACTTCATGATAATGATAGTGCTCACCACAGATCAAAGTGATGATGACTGAATATTAATGCTATGTGACAAATATCTGCATATCTTTATCCATTGTTTAAATAATCTTCTCTTTTCTTTTTTTAATCAAAACTTGATTCATACAAGCATTGCTAACTCTAAAAGTTTAGGAGAAAAATAGACTCTCTCACATGCAACATTCATTTTGTGGTCCATAGTCAATGAACAGATATGGTCGACACTTAAAGAAACAATAATCTGAAAGAACTGAGTATGCTCTTTTAACCAGATTGTTTTCCCTGTTTAGGAACAAAGAAAAGTTTAAATGAATGCATGTGTGAAAGCCATACCCTTTAAAAAAAGAAATGTGGCTAAATAACACATAATTTACTTGTCACCACTGAAGTCCATCTCAGGCTGTGTCTACACTACAAAGAAAAGTCATAAAAGCTGCAATTTGTGTATCTTTTTCTGCTTTTCTTTTGAAAGAGGCTTTTCCGAAATTTGGCTCCTCTACTCAGGGCCAAATGTGGGAAAACAAACCCTCTTTTGGAACATCTCTTCTTCCTCATGAAATAAGGTTTACAGAAATGCTGAAAAAACATGTCCGCTTTTCCAAAAAAAAAATTCAGAAAAGCAGATGCATTCCTTGGATGTGGCAGAGCTTTTCCAGGATACTTCTGGTATCCCAGAAAAGCTTTGTAGTCTAGATATACCATCAGGGTCCTAACACATCAAACCACTTCTAGTACTCATTCAGCTTCCAGTATTTTCAGTGAGAAATTGTTATTGGCCTCAGGTGAGACCTGAAGCTTGAAGTAGATAGAGTTGGGACATTTTCTGACCAGTCTGGTCATGTCCCTCTCTACTTGTCTTTTTCAGGCAGAGTAATGTTTTGCTTATTTCATTGTGCTGGTGCTATGTTGTCAGCTGGGTTCAGTATCAGGTGAAAACCTGATGGGGAGAGAGAACAAGAGGAAAATAATGGGAGATGGAAAGGAATATGCAAGGGAGGTGTGTACAGATTAGGATTTCTGTGTCTCACTTTGTACAGGGATAGAAGCAATCAATTCTTGAGCACCTTTGAAGTGGGAAAGCCTTAGCATGTGGAAGATTTGAATAGAGCAACTGGCAGCAGCTCACCAAGGAAGCATCAGATCTGAAACTCCCCTAATAAGAACATAACAGAATTGAGTTAAGCTAAGGAGAGCAGGCGGAGGCTTGAGGGTGGAAACAGATGAAAAGGGTCCTTTTTTGCGAAGTGGAAAGATGTGATTTGTTGAATGGCAAATGAGTCTAGGATTTCACCACTGAACTTTTTAGTTCTGATTCAGAACGAACCCTCTCCATTATTTCAGGTGGATTGAACATTTAGTTTTTCAATCCAGTGACTATGTAGAATGTTCAAGAAGAACAATAACACACAAAAGCTGAAAATAAAAACTAGCAGCTCTAACTTCTAGTAACATTTTTTATTGTTGACACTGGGAGTGAAGCACTCCCAGGATATCACAGGTAAATTATCCTGCCACTTTCATGTGTGCAAATATGCTCATAAAAATTCAGGGCTGACAGCAAATGCAGTACAAGCTTTCCCTCCCACCAGCACTGTCAGTGCACATCAGTTCCAACTTGGAATGGCCCTTTATCTCAGTCCTGAGCTTCTCTTGAGCAGAGTTTGCCAATCATACAGAATTATTATTCTGTATCACGTGCTGGATTTTGTAATGTGGACAAATGTCCTCCCTAGAACTAGAATAATAAAATCAAACTAATTTTTTTTTGTTTAAGTTGGCAATGATAAAAAGGCTGGTGCATTCCTTAAAATGCCAGATCACCCGGTAGAAACATACAATAACCATATAAATCAAATACTTGAGCACACTATTAGATTATTTCCCCCCGAACAAGTCTCAAACTAAGGAACGAACAGTCAGACTGGAGCAGCTGTCAGACATAAGTGGAACATGATGGGACAATTTTGGCTTGCTAAGTAATGAGGTGCTGTAAGAAAACCAGTAATGATGGATCACTTGGACTAAGAACAAAGCCGAATTTAATAGTGATTTTAGTGCACGGTGGGAAGAATATTGCCAAACAATGGTCAGCCTCTAAAGTATACTCAAATCTGGGCTATCTAGGCCATCACACTATAAAATATACATGCCATTGGAGATATTGATGCAGGCATGTGCCCACAAAAATCATCAAGAAGTTCTTTTAGCTCTATCATCTTAAGGATTTTACTGTAGTCAATCTCCTTAATAAGGCTAAGGGAGTTTGCTACTTGAACTGAATACATTGGAGCCATTAGTTGCAGAAAGCAAGCTTTTATTTTTGCTATTCAATGCACCCCACAGGAATCCATTGACTTTAAGAGAAAAAAAACACACATTTGTTATCTCTTCAGCCTATCACCTTGTTCAATGTTTTCATCGGCCTTGAAGGATGTGTCAGGGTATGATGGTGAAGTATGGTTCTGTAGAGTATTTGATGCCCAGAGCAGCATAGGCATGAGTAGCTGCAGTTCAGAAACCTTAAAAAGAAAAAAAAAAGTTGGAGTCTTAATTTTTCTCACCTCCTCTTAAACAGTTTACTGCAAAAATCTCCTTAGGAAATGGAAGGTGATGGCAAAATGAATTAGTTTGGTACTTATTTCCCAATAATATGGACTGAGCCCCTTTATAGAAGTCAGCTACCTAGATTTTTCAGAGGTCATCATTTAATGTCCATAGAGCTAAAACATGCTTGGGCTATGACCTCTGTCATCTATGGGTAGCATGAATTGCTTGCCCCTGCAATTTTATGGTGACACCAATCCTGCTTAACAAAAGCAACAGAGTGCTGAGGCTGGCTGTCTCTAACCTGGGATTTTCCAACTGCAGTGCAGTATTTTAAATGATTTATTCATGCAGAATGGCAGCTGAACAGGCTGGAACATAGAATGCTATTACCTTACACCACATTTATTTGGCTGGCAAAGTGGAAAAATGATGGCTGCCTAAGGGTTAATATTTGCTGCTCCACTGGAGGAGGCTGAAGGTGATGTAATGCCATATGTTGCATTATAAAGATGAACAAAATTGCATGTGCTTTTTTTCCCAGAGACTCTCCATTATCTTATACTTCCCACCATAGAAATTCATTGAGCTATTTCATTCAACCCATAAAAAGAACCTCTTTTTCAGCAATGTGGAGAGGTGGGCTCATAAAATGGAGCCTGAGCTGCACCTGAAAAGGCACTAAGCTTTTTGGAAAAAAGTATATTCATGAGCATTTTCTAAAAATGGAAGATGTCTCAGCCTTGGGGCTATATTAACTTATCTGCCAACCATTTACTGATGGAGTTGCTGGAGCATGTAACAATACATTGCTATTAATCATGCCTGTGTAACTGTGGCATCAGGGTAGCATTCACCGAACTCACAGGCATTGTTTTGCCATTGTTTTAATAATGCATATTGGATTAATTGAGTTTTACTAAGGAGAACATAAGCTCTGTCATGGACAGTTCAAGATCTGATAAAAGTATTATGTACCCTACATGGCACTCGCACAACAAAAGCCTGCAAAACTTGAGTTGGACCTCTGCTATTAGGCAGGGAAGCTGCTGATAAAGAACAGGCTTGTCTTATATATGAGGGGCAATATCTTACAGGGACCTTAATCAGTCCTTCAACAGATTGAAAATGATGTGGACTGCAGAATTTGTGCCTTTGATAGACCTCAGGTATTTTTTCAGACAGCTAATTCCCATTGACAACAAATCTCATTTCATCCTCCTACCATACATATGTGTGAGAGAAATTCTTCACTGATTGTATTTTTGGCAGGTGTTCTTCCACTACTTACATTAAATGAAATGCCCACTCAGGAGAGACAGGCCTGGCTTTCATTGGTCATAATTTGCTTTCAGTCCCAGTGAGCCAGTGTTATCTTCTGAAATTGTGAAAACTATGCACTAGTTCAAAAGTTTTCCTTGATGGCAACACTTACTTTCTTAAAACTATTTTCAGTATTGTTTTCATTTATCACCAAAACACCAGGAAGGGCTCATAAGAACATAAGAATGGCCATACTGGGTCAGACCAAAGGTCCTTCTAGCCCAGTATCCTGTCTACCGGCCAGCACCAGGTGCCCCAGAGAGGGTGGACCGAAGACAATGATCAAGCGATTTGTCTCCTGCCATCTCTCTCCAGCCTCTGACAGAGGCCAAGGACACCATTTTATCCCCTGGCTACTAGCCTTTTATGGACCTAACCTCCATGAAATTATCTAGCTTCTCTTTAAACTCTATTATAGTCCTATAATAGAGCATCTAGACTATGCTGAAGTACCGAAATAGGATATACAAATTGTGGGAATTTGCATATCTTCTTCTGATCTCACTTTCAAAAGCAAAAGTAGTTGGGATGCAATTTTTTTGGCTCCCCCCTTTTTCAAAAAGCTGCATAAACCTCATTTTTTGAGGAAGAGTGGCTTTTCGAAAAGGGGACGGGGTTGCCGAAAAAAACTACTTCCTGACTACTTTCACTTTCGAAAGCTCTGATTTCAAAAGTGAGATTGGAAGAATTTGCATGTCCTCTTTCGGCACTTCAACATAGTCTAGATGAGCCCTTGAGAAGTATTATCCATCTGTGAGTTCAGGGACTGGAAATATATGTCTACAGAATATTAATTAATTACAGTGGTAATATACTTGTATGATATTACTTACCAGTGCAATATTAAAGCCTACAGACACAAAGAGAGAAAAAATAGTTGTCTTTTGAGCATCAGATTTTGGGAGTTTATTTATTTTTTGTTCGCTGCTTTACAAGGGCTACATCCAGACTACATCCCTTTTTCGGAAAAGGGATGTAAATTAGACGTATCGCAATTGCTAATGAAGCGGGGATTTAAATATCCCGCGCTTCATTAGCATAAAAATGGCTGCGGCTTTTTTTCGGCACGGAGCTTTGTCGAAGAAAAGCGCCAGACTAGACGCTGATCTTTCGAAAAATAAAGCCTTTTCCAAAAGATCCCTTATCCCTTATTTCAATCCTTCTTGAAATGTGTTCCGAAAAAGAGATGTAGTCTAGACGCAGCCAAGAAGTATATCTGCAATATGAACCTTAGAACAGTCAGTTCAGCCTCTAATGTAAGGAGCAGCATTTGGTTGAGTTTATCCCAGCTCTTAGAAGCATTCCCCCATATAATGGCTGTTATAATAGGTAGCTGATTACTATGGGAGGAAATACAAAATGGAGCTGTAAAAGCAGAAAAGAAAAACATTTCGCACTATGTACTCTTTCTTGATATGTCTTGGGTAGCGCAGGAGGAAAGTAACTAAGGCCACATCTATACTTACACACTGGAAATCAATTTTCTGGCATTACATTTAGTGGGTCTAGTAAAGACCTACTAAATTTAACACTGAGGGTACATCGACAGAGCCATGTAGATTTGTTTGTTTGGCAAAGGGAAATGAAGCTGCAATTTAAATAATCACGGCTTCATTTAAATTTAAATGGCTGCCCCGCTCTGCCGATCAGCTGTTTGTCAGCAGATTGGGGCAGTCTGGACGCTCCCCTGTCGACATGAAAGCCCTTTATCGACCTCCCCGGTAAACCTCATCCTACGAGGCATAAAGGGAGGTTGATAAAGGGCTTTCAGATCTGCGCAGGAACGTCCAGACTAGCGCGCTGAACTGACAAACAGTTGGTCAGCTGTTTGTCGGCTCAGCGTGGCAGCCATTTAAATTTAAATTAATTTCCCTCTGCTGATCAACCTAATCTACATGGCTCCATCGACAGAGCCATGTAGTTTAGACACACCCTGAGTGTGCCCTGGTCAACACTGGTACTCCTCACAGTTGTGAAGAGGAAGGGAAGCTGACAGGGGCATTTGTTCCCAGGAATCTCCCACTGTGATGATGGCACCAAGCTTGGCTTAAGATGTGTTGGCTCTAGCTTTGTTATTTACATAGCTGGAGTTGCATACCTTCTGGGTCTAGTATAGATGTGGCCCAAGTGTCTAGTTCAAAGACTACTGAAGTCAAAGGCATTGGTTCAGGCTGCCCCTAATTCTTGTCCTAAAATAACAGCCTTTGCTTCTTTGAGACATATCTGAACAGTCACTGTCAAATGTACAAATAGAATCTTACTGAGCAGCAAATTCCTTCCCCCTAAAATTTAGGCAAGCTGAAGGAGAAATCCAAGAGCTAATAATCCTGCCCGAGACATCATCCATGTTATGTGACTTCTCTTTCTGGAGTGACACAATGCAGTTAGCCTGTGGCAAGACATCCGACAGCCTTCCCACTGAGGGTTGCAGACAATACCTTTCCCATAGTCTGATACTGCAGGAGCTGTGGAGAATACTTGCGTGGAAGGGGAGCTTCAGAGGAGAAATGAACTCAACAAGATCTTTACCTATGGCTTCAACGAGGTTAGGAAGGTTTCCTATCTTGAACCACTGTGGGTATGTCTACACTACCCCGCTAGTTCGAACTAGCGGGGTAATGTATGCATACCGCACTTGCTAATGAAGCCCGGGATTTGAATTTCCCGGGCTTCATTAGCATAAGCGGGGAGCCGCCATTTTTAAATCCCCGCTGCTTCGAACCCCGTGTAGCGCGGCTACACGGGGCTCGAACTAGGTAGTTCGGACTAGGGTGCCTATTCCGAACTACCGGTACACCTCGTTTCACGAGGAGTAACGGTAGTTCGGAATAGGACCCTAGTCCGAACTACCTAGTTCGAGCCCCGTGTAGCCGCGCTACACGGGGTTCGAAGCAGCGGGGATTTAAAAATGGCGGCTCCCCGCTTATGCTAATGAAGCCCGGGAAATTCAAATCCCGGGCTTCATTAGCAAGTGCGGTATGCATACATTACCCCGCTAGTTCGAACTAGCGGGGTAGTGTAGACATACCCTGTGTGACACTGAGGCTTCTTAGCGAAGAATCATGTGTTCTCAGCAAACCTCTCACACCTAAGACCTGACAAACTTACTACACCAAATACATTCCTTACAGGATACTTATCCATAAAGAGTAACACACAAGGAGCTGGAGAATGCCTGGAACTTGTTAAGATTCATAATCACGGTGAGATGTATGGGTGGATATTCTTAAGGAACAATGTATTTATACTGAAAGGAAGCTTTATGGACTTGAGTAAAAATTAGCCACCAGTGGACAATATTTCTTGGTGATGGCCAATTCAGGCAAGAGGAAACTGTTATCCCACCCAGTTTAGCCGGTGATGCATTGCAAGAGTTGATGGTTTAGGCTTGTGCAATATTAAGACTTTCAACAGAAAAACCGTCAGAGGCAAGTGCAAATAATTGAGGCCACATTTAAAAAAAAGAAAAAAAGAAAGAAAATTGCAAGACAGGGATTGCCTCTGCTTCTGAATGGGAACTGTTACTGCCTCCGTGTAACATTAAGCACTTTGCCACTTGCTGAGGAAATCCTTTGGGGGGTTGTGGTTTTTCAGAACATTTGGATCCTAATTCTTTTGAAACCAAATGAAATTTGGGTTGAGGGGACCTATTAATGGTTGCCATTCTTATCTAATAAAGTAATCGCAGATCCTGGTTTGTGTTTTACAGTTTTGTTTTGTGTTTTAATTATTGATTTGATCGCTTTCTCTCATTTCTATTTAAATCTTTACTCTTTCTTAAATAAACCTGCTTTTGTTTTATTATAAATGCTTACAAGTGCTTTGTGGTTTACAGGGAGAATAATTTATGGTAAAAGAGGTCAACTGGGGTACGCTGCACTTTTGGGGCAGAGGGTCTGGGATTCCTGTGAGTAGTTAGTGTCAGTGACTGGATATCACAAAGGAACAATTCAATGGGACTGGAGTGCACCTATGGTTAATCTGAAAGGTGAAAAAGAGGGCTGGCATAGTCCAGAGGAGATTGCTTGAGGGGTGGAAAGTCTGGAGGTGTCAAGGAGCTCACACCCAGCCAGACACCGGCAAGAGTCCCTCACACTGGAGGAAGGCCCTAACGGGGTGACTTGCAGTAGCAGGTGTCCCAGAAACTGTGTCACACTCCTTCTCCTTCAAAAAATACGGTAGTTGTTGTAGCTTTTTAGTCTGGAAATTATGAAAGAGAAGAGGTGAAAGAGGTAACCTCACTTCAAGCAAACAATTATCTTAATCAACATCAATGACTATGTGAAATTGCTTCATGGACTGTTAAATCTCTTCTCCTCCCTTGAAATCTGGTCTTTTGTTTGCTTTCACCCTAGTGATGGCTCTTCTTTTAGAGCTGGGTTCCTGGCCAGCAGCTACTGCTCTCCAGTTGCCTAGCTCTGAAGACAGCACCACCATAAGCAGAAGCAAAGGTAGCAGTTCTGCAATCCCCTAAAATAACCTTGCACCCTACCCACATCTCCTTTTTATGAAGACATCTTCTTTTCTACAATTACAATGACATTTCAGATTTAAATAGCTGAAATAATAAAATATATTATTTTGAAAGTCCTGGGTGTATCTACATTGCAGGGCTTAACCTGAAATACAGGCAGTCCCCGGGTTATGTACAAGATAGGGACTGTAGGTTTGTTCTTAAGTTGAATCTGTATGTAAGTCGGAACTGGCATCCAGATTCAGCCGCTGCTGAAACTGACCAGCGGCTGACTACAGGAAGTCTGAGGCAGAGTTGCTCTGCCCTGGGCTTCCTGGAATCAGCCGCTGATCAGTTTCAACAGGCTGAATCTGGATGCCAGTTCTTACATACAGATTCAACTTAAGAACCCCAGGCGTCCCCAAGTCAGCTGCTGCTGAAACTGATCAGCGGCTGATTCCAGGAAGCCCGGGGCAGAGCAACTCTGCCTCGGGCTTCCTGTAGTCAGTGCTGGTCAGTTTCAGCAGCGGCTGATTTGGGGACACCTGAGGCAGAGTAGCTTGGGTGCTGCTGGGTTGCTCCCGTAGCGCCGCTCCTCGGTGCTACTGGACCAACGCAGCAGCACCCAAGCTGCTCTGCCCCAGGTGTCCTGATTCAGCCGCTGCTGAAACTGACCAGCAGTGGCTGAATCAGAACGCCTGGGGCAGAGCAGCTGGGGTGCTGCCAGGTTGGTCCAGTAGTGCCCAGAGTGGCGCTACGGGACCAACCGGCAGTGCCCCAGTTGCTGTACCACAGGCGTCCGGAGCAAAGCCGCGGAGCACGGGGGCAGCGGGACAACCCAGACGCGTCGCGGCTGTCCTGCTGCCCGCATACTCTGTGGCTTTGCTCCCCATCTCCCTGGTCTGCTAGTCTCCCTGGTCTGCTAGTCTCCAGACGGGGAGCAAAGCCGTGGAGCACGCCGGCAGCGGGACAGCCGCGGCGCATCTGGGCTGTCTGCTGCCCGCGTGCTCCGCGGCTTTGCTCCCCGTCTCCCTGCTCTGTTAGTCTCCAGCAGACCAGGGAGATGGGGAGCAAAGCCGCGGAACACGCCGGCAGCGGGACAGCAGCGGCGCGTCTGGGCTGTCCGCTGCCCGCGTGCTCCCCGGCTTTGCTCCCCGTCTCCCTGGTCTGCTGGAGACTAGCAGGAAGACGGGCAGCAGACTAGGGCAGCAAAGAAGACGGGCTTCCTGGTCTGCAGGAAGACGGGCAGCAAACCCCGTTTGTAACTGCGGATCCGACATAAGTCGGATCCGCGTAACTCGGGGACTGCCTGTATGCTATGCAAATTGAGCTATGTCAATTGCGTAGCTTATTTTGAAATTGGGAGCATCTACACAGCACTTATTTCAAAATCGAGCATTCTTCCTCTGACTTCCCTTACCCTTTGTACAATGAGGGTTACAGGAATCGGAGTAAGAAGTCCTCCAGCTTGACAGTATTTCAACATTATTCCAAATAACTGCTTGCTATGTAGACATGGACTAAGTTATTCCACAATAATGCTAGTTATTTTGAAATAATGTTGCTGTGTAGATGTAGATGACCATGAAACTGACCAAAATGGACTGTGAATTTGGTAGTGACCTTTCAATGACAAAAGAAAGATACATTGTTTAAAGATAATTTTAGCTGGAAAAAGGAGCAGTGGAAATGGGACTTGATAAAATTAGTACAGCAAGGATTGAAAGAATTGTCTTCAAACAATTCCACTCTGACTCTAAAAGAAGCAAAGGTTTTTGCAAATTGAGCTTTAACTCATTTTTTTTTCTTAAATGGGAAGTGGCTGTAAGGTCACTAATAAATTCAGACTCCTACTAACCAATAATACAAACCAGAGATTTTGACATTTTTCTGTGACTTGTTGAGTAAGATGCAGTGGTTCCTATACCATTGTTGAGATTAGAAATTATTAAGCAGCTATTTGAAGTGAAATGCTACATAAATATTACAGACAGCTATGATTAGTCAATATGTTGCTGCTAGGGAACATTGAACAATGGATTCTTATATCACGGCTACTTGAATATTCCTTTTCCTTTTCTCTGTGAATAATTTATTAAAATTGTAAAGAATGCTGCTAAACTATTTTAATTTTTGTTTTTCTATACTACTGTTCGCTTCCGTCATCTATTATAAAATACATTTTTCTCTTATGATGCCAATTTCACTCCATTCTTTTGATAGAATGTGTGTATGTGAGGGGAGGGAGGGAATAAAAGGAAAAAAAATCTATTAAGAACGTAGCACCTTCTTCAGCCAAATTATATCTACATATCTCTTTAATAATTTGATGTCTTTGCACTGAATGAGAGTAAATACATTTCTATCCACCTCCAGACCACTAAATAGCACAGGGGAAATTCTGACTTTAGATGTATTGTCCTTTTTCACAGGCATGTTAAGGCATTTTATATTTAGGACATTAGAAAAATAGATTTAATTTGATACACAGGAATGGTAGCAAAAAACTGACCTTGTTTGAAGTGATTTGAACTGGGTCAAGGTTTCAAAGCCAAATATCCCAATCACATGACAATGATCCTACTCCATTGACTTCAGTAGTTACTATTACAAGAAGCACTCAGTTTTAAAAATGCTTAAATAGAACAAAGTGTGAATTATAATCATAACACTGATATGAAGAAGAATGCAAAATATATCAGAGTTACTACTTTATATGAAACTGTCCACACAGGAGTTAAAAGTAAAGGCTTTAAGCAGAAATCCTCATTACCTGTGGACCGGTTGATTTATAAACCAAGCTAACATTTAGGTATAAGGAAACATGGTCCCCTCTTTTGGGTCAGAAGACCCTTTCAAAGTGTAATGAATAGTTGAAATAGCTTCCTCTGTCAGGGTATGTCTACACTACAGCACTAATTCGAACTAACTTAATTCGAATTAGTTAATTCGAACTAAGCTAATTCGAATGAGTGCATCTAGACCTAAAAACTAATTCAAATTAGCATTTTGCTAATTCGAAATAGCATGTCCACATTGAGTGGACCCTGAACCGAAGTTAAGGCTGGCCACAACCAGTGCCGGCAGGGCATCAGGTTAGGACTTAAGAGTATGGAGCTGCTGCCTCAGGCTAGCCGAGGGCTGTGCTTAAAGGGACCCGAGCCCCAACCCGGACAGACAGTTCTCAGGGTTCCCCGCTTGCTTATCTACCTCAATGAAGGACAGCAAAGCAGTCCTGTCTTGGAGTGCCCTGATTGCCTGCACTCTGCACATCACAGCACTCGGCCATCAGCCCGGCTGCACTTGCCGCAGGTTGCCATCTGGGGAGGTCAATCAGGGGGCTGTCAGGATCCAGGAGGCCCTGCAGGAGAGCTTCCACCCCGCAGAACCACCCCAGTCCTCCCCATCAGGGGCTCGTGCCCCATTCCTCCCTCACCTTCTTCCACTTACCTCTCCCTAGCCCCCCTTCCTGATGTAAAAAATAAAGGACATGTGTGTTCAAAAATAGAAACTCTCTTTATTTAACAAAACTGGGAGGGGAGGATTAACCTCTGGAGAGACTGGGAAAAGGAGGTGGGAGAGGGGAAGAGAGAAGGTGGGAGAGGGGAGGGGTTAACGTGGGAGGAGGGAGCTGGAAGGGGGAAACCAGGGGAAGAAGGAGGGGAAGTATAAAACTATGGTACGCCAAATCTTCAGTACTGTGTACAGATGTGGTTTCCTCACCTCAAAAAAAGATATTTTGGACTTGGGAAGGGTTCAGAAACGGGCAACTACAATGATTAGGGGTTTGGAACAGGTCCTATATGAAGAGAGGCTAAAGAGACTGGGACTTTTCAGCTTAGAAAAGAGGACACTGAGGGGGGATATGATAAAGGTATATAAAATCATGAGTGGTGTGGAGAGGGTGAATAAAGAAAAGTTCTTCATTAGTTCCCATAATATAAGGACTAGAGGACACCAAATGAAACGAATGGACAGCAGGTTTAAAACTAATAAGCGAAAGTTCTTCTTCACAAAGCAAATAGTCAACCTGTGGAACTTCTTGCTGCAGGAGGCTGTGAAGGCTAGAACTATAACAGAGTTTAAATTAGATACATTCATGGAGGTTGGGTCCGTGGAGTGCTATTAGCCAGGAGGTAGGAATGGTGTCCTTGGCCTCTGTCAGAGGCTGGAGAGAGATGGCAGGAGACAAATCGCTTGATCATTGTCTTCGGTCCACCCTCTCTGGGGCACCTGGTGCTGGCCGGTAGACAGGCTACTGGGCTAGATGGACCTTTGGTCTGACCCAGTACGGCCATTCTTATGTTCTTATGTTCTAAGCTCAGGGCTCAGGATCGGGGGTCTCACTGGACCAACTTGATTTTCATGCAAACCTGCTCCTGGGTTCGCATGTGGCTTTTGGTGGCCAGGCTGGCAGCTATCCTGCCCTAGACGGCTGCATTCCTATGCCTAGTGCGGAGGTCGTGGACGTTGGAGGCTTCCCCTCAAACCTCAATGAGGTCCACGATCTCTGCACTAGACCAAGCGGGCGCCCACCTCTTGCAGCCCTGGGCAGGCTCCTGGGAGCTGCCAGCCTGGTCCTGGGAAGAGGCGGAGGGCTGGGTGGCAGCGGGTGCCTGGCTCATGTTGTGCAAGGTGCAGGATCTGCTGGCTGGGTGCTGGCAGGTTTGCAACTGGCACGAGCACTGTAACCAGACCGTGCCCCTTTAAGGGCTCCAGGGCTGGGAGGGGGGGCAGAAAAGTTTCCATGGTTTGGCACAGAGTGGACAGCAGGGTAAGCTGGGAAGGGCTAGCCTCCAACTAGTTTGAATTAAGTAGATACACAGCCCTTAATTCGAACTACTTAATTCGAACTAGGCTTTAGTCCTCATAGAATGAGGTTTACCTAGTTCGAATTAAGTGTTCCGCTAGTTCGATTTAAATTTGAACTAGCGGTTTGCATGTATAGCCGTTATTAAAGTTCATTCAAACTAACCGCTGTTAGTTCTAATTAACTTTGTAGTGTAGACATACCCTCATAAGCCTAGCTGGATTGGCACAGAATAAGTCAGAATTTCTTAAAATGTTCCATGGACCTCCATTGGGAAAGCCGCTAGTGTGCCCATGCCACTTTGTTTACCTAAAGAGACCACAACCGTGGAGTCTTGCACTGGTTCACCACTTCTAGTCAAGGACAGCTACGAGAAGCGGTGGTTCGGGCAATGACACCTCTTGTGGTTCTGCTTGGCTGGAAATGGTGAGAGCCAGACCCAGTGGGAGCTGCGAGGCTCCATGGCTATAGACCCTTTAGGTAAACAAAGTGGCACAGGCCCATTACCTGCTTTTCTGAGGCAGTCCTGAGGAACAGTTTGAGAAACTCTGATGTAAGTGATGGGGGAAATATGGGAGATAAAGAAGAGAGTTCGTTCAACATAAAGAGCAGATAGTTTGGGTTTACCTTCAGCTAATTCTTTCTGAGAGACCATTCTAATACAAAAGTGTTTCTTAGTTTTATTTGGAGCAAATTTTGATGTTCAGAAACAATATATGTGCACTTGGCAAGCAATCAGAGAAACTGCTGGAGGCCAAAGCACTATGGTTTAGTAGAAGTTCTGCATTCTCGTATATCTCACATAATCTGGCAAGAATGTTATTTTACTTCACCAAGTAAAATATATTCTCTGTGATTTTTGTTAGTTTGCTTATAATAATACAATTGAAGTATATTAATTTTATAAAAACATTCAAATTATTGTGCCCCCAAATGACTAAATCTATAGTAAAACAAATCACATCCACAGGAACACTTCCTACCTATCCAAATAGTAACAATATGAAGAGATTAAAAGTATTAAAGTCACTCTGCCTACCTTAGTATTGAGTTTTCAAAGAATCGCCCAACACTCTCATAATTTCCTATTTTAAACTGGTTTAAAAATTAGGATGAAAAATTACTCAAAGGACTAAATTCATAACTGACACAAATAATTTCAGTTCCACTGAAACCTATGAAGATGGACCTGCTTTTGCTACTCATGAATTTGGTCCAGAATGACACCTCAGACAGCTTTGTTTAGGAACATCAGACAGGGTACGTCTACACTTGCACCCTGTTCGAACTAGGGATGCAAATGTAGGCGACTGAAATTGCTAATGAAGCAGGGATTTAAATAGCCTGTGCTTCATTAGCATAATCTTACCCACTAGCTATTCCGATCGCCAGCTGATTCGAACCAGGGAGTGCACTCTGGGCCACCTTAGTTCAAATCAAACCCTTTGGTTCGAACTAACGTTACTCCTCAAAAAATGAGGCGTTACAGGTATTCAGGAGTTACAGTGAAAACTCCATCTGACTGATATCAAGAATACAGGACAGAGAAAGACATTGAAAAGGGAAAAATTCTATGCTCTCCTCTACATTCTTTGAGATTAAATCCTTAACGGTAAATGTCTTAATTTTGAGAAACTTGAAGCAGGTCAATAATGTTGTTTTAATGCTGTTTTTAGTTGCATGACTTATTATTAATTCAAAATATTTCTCTATATTTGGTTAGATATTTAACTGTCTTCATTTTTCATTATATAGTAAAAATTCGGATAGCATGCAGACTCTCTAGAAAACATGACCAGGGCACAAAAAAGTCATAAATGGGTTGTTTATTTGCTTGTAAAGGTGTAGATGTTTGTATGAATAAGAATACCATCTTCAATGTACACAATCTAGGATAAAATGACAAGGGCACTAATCATTGTACTGAAGTGCACAAATGGATCACTTGCTTGGAGTTTCCCTCTGTTTTATGTTACATAATTAGGCACATGAAGGCTGTTCAGTAACCTAATGTGCAATGAGTTAGCAGTCTTGGTATGTTCTTGGAGAAATAACCACACCACAGAAATCACTGCCACAATTCGCCATTAAATGGCATGATTATCCACCCAGGAGAAAAGGACAGTATTTCAAATCGACTATACATTTGAAGAGAGTCTCTTGTTTAAGAACTCCTCCAAATGGAAAGAGCTAGGACAACTAAATCTGGTATACAGCTTCCTCTTATCATAACTTAAAACAAGGTAAGGGTTTGGTTGTGCTAGGAAAATGGGATGTGCCTGGATTGGGATAGTTTCTCGTAAAATCATACAAAAAAGAGACAGAATCACTGGGCAGGTAAAGGGTCTGACTGGGGGCACCTTCCTGTCTGGGACTGTGCTAGCCCCAAGTCTTTTACCTCAAGGTGTCCTATAAGGAGGATGGAGGAGGGGCTGACTTTGCCTTCTGCCCCCAATTTGTATGGCAATATTGCTAACTGTTCCTCTTCATCAGGAAGTGAGGGGAAAGTGCCCAGTTTGATGCATTCCTCACTATGGCTGGGGAGTGCAGGAGGCAGATCAATCTGGACCTGCCCCATTCAGGGGGTCATTCACCATTCAAGGGGACATGCTTCTCACCTGGTCCCAAGGTGCTGTAGTGAGAGAGGGCTGAGTAGCCCTCTCGCCTCAGGGCAGCCTGTATATCGAATCACAGCCCAACCCCAGAGCAATAACTTAAATGAGACATGCACATTTTCATTTTATTTTGCAAAAAAACCCAAAATTAATTAAGAACCCAAGTACTTCCAGGTAAATCTTCTAGTAGTTTAGTAAATCTTCTAGTAACGTGTTACCATTTTCTTCATTGCCCTGAGCACATGACTTCACCCAGAGTCTTTGTTTTCCCATATGTGAACTAGGGCCCAAATTCGTACAGTGTTTTGAGTTCCTTGAATTAAACATGATATATAAATAGTACTGCTGCTTTCTTCCTTGAAGGTCACTCTAGATCATGCCTTAGGAATCTTTGTGGGGTAAGATGGCGAACCTTCCAGTGACCCTACCTGTGTAATATGAGTTCTATAGAAGAATAGAGGATTTATGTTTTCAGGGACACCAGTTAAGTGATGTTCATGGGCACCAAATTCATCTCAATTTTTCTCAAGTTATAAAGAAATGGTGGAGCTGGATAAAGTATTTTGAATAAAATAAAAGAGCTGACTTAAATTCAGAACTTGACCTACATCCTCAAACCCTTTGAGCTTTGAAAAATTTGTTTTAGCTCTTCTCTTTTGCATTCACAGTCAATCTCCTTTCTGTGGTTCTCTTCTCCCTGGTTTCAGCACAAGACGACAGATAGCAGTACTGAAAATGCGCAAGAGAGATTCACTTATTGTATTTCCAAGACAAGTGGAAATAGGTCTTTCCATGGATCCAACAATAGAAGCCTGTTTTTTTTTCTTCTTCAGTATTTCCAATCTCATTCTATCTAGACCAAAGGAGTTTAGATAAATACGACTAAGCATTTCTGGGTAAAAGGCTTTAGCAAAGATCGAGCTCTATGATTTGCCTTTTACTAAAATTAGAATAGCAGTTTTTAGAATATTGCAGATGTGATAGGAATGACAGGACAGATTTCTGAAGGAGTGTTTACTGTATGAATCATCAGAACTATGTACCTACAAGTGGACATATGGGGCAATTAATTACTAATTGTGGGTGTAATCTGCTCCAGTGCAGAAAGCCAGCAAAAAGCATGTACACTGTTTAAATCCTCAAGACCTGTGGTTTCCTATAGTTTCTTTCTGCAAAATCATGAATTTCATTCTTTTTATATAAATGCCTATGTGTACACTAGAAGTTCTTGTGAACACTTGCATTTCTCGCTGGTAAATATTTCAGGCTGCCTTTAAAAATTGTAACCGCTATATCTAGAATCTATGGTTGTTGATCAAACAAATTATATATTTTACCATTTGTCTGAACTTGTCTGGTAACTCATTTCCCTCAGCTAAAGAGTACATTGAGAAAACAGAAAGGTTGTTCAGATTCCCATTCATGTCTTTTATTATGTTTCTTTAGTGTCATAAGTGATTTGGCTGCCATATTTTTTTTCTGATGTTATCTGGAACAGGGAAATTAAGTACTTGTGGGTATTAGGGTCATGTGGCCATGAGTGCTTATAAAAAGAATTCTGGATAGTTATCCACTGAAAAGGTATGTTCAAGGAATTTCAATGACTTTTTTGTGAAGGTTTTATCTTTGACCTTCAATATGACCGCTCAGAACAGTTTGTGTTCATAGCTGAGAAATAATACAGTTTCCAAATTATGTCTTAGCTTTTTTCGAAACAACCACAATTTGGTACCAGTGCTCAATGTGACTGTTTCCTGCAAATTGAACATCATAATTTTATTTTGCCTGGAACCTCGGCTGAGATACAGAAAACAAAAGGAATTGTTTTTTTTCTGTTCCATAGTACTTAGTTCACCTACAGAGTGAAGTAAACCTAACATCCATTAAAGAGCTCAAAGTTGTCCAAGAGACATTACTCCTCCTCTTAGAGTACACACAGACAAATGATGCTGCCGCTGCTAATCATTAGCAGGCAGATGGTAGGTGATCAAGATTTCATTATCAAACACCAATTTTCTTCTTAAGGTGAAAAGATGACCATCTGTTCTCTAACATTATACCTAGGGGAGCTTACAACACTGGGTTAGTTAGTTAAAAATATAATAAGAAACTTCCCTTAATTAATTTACTTGTTACATTCAAACTGGTTTATTCAAATTCTGTTAGCATTTCAAATGAAACAGAGGTGAAATTAATTATGTGGAATAATTCAAATGACACATCCTATATTATAAGCTATTGACTGAGCTTTATTTTGTTTATTCTCTGTTGCTATAGAAGGAACCATCTACAATTATATAAAAAAGACAAACATAAAAAGGGATTATATTAGTTTTAGTATCATATCATATATTAAAGTGTCATTTAATATAGTTGTTATAGTTTATAAAATAACTGAATTCTGGAGTTTTCCCCAATATGTTACTGATACTGATTACTGTTAGAAACAAGTATTTTTGTGAATGCTGTGGTAAATTAATAATTTAAGCCTTATTTTTCAAATACTCATAACAGATTTAAAAAAATCTCCATTTTAGCCTGAAATCTGTCATGTTTGGCAGCCCAAAGGTGACTGGTTTAGGAAAATATAAGAACATATTTTTTCTATGCTTGAGTTATACAGTATAAACATTGGGTTTTTTCCATGATGAAAAATAGAAGACCTTATTTGTATACAAATAACTTAAGAGTTGCTAAATTTTAAAACTTTAGAGATCCTTGGATGATGGTCTTAGATCACAACCTATTTGTGCATCAGATTCTGTTCTCAGCTTGAATAAAATTTCACTTCTATATGCCAGGGAAGTGACAAATTTGACCTATATAAAAGAGAAACTTGGACTATTGTAGGAGTGAATTACTCAAGATGAGTAATAATCTGATGGAAGTTTGCAGAAAGAAATTTCTAAATTGTGTGACTTACAAACACATGCATTTTATAGTACAATAAAAATGGGCGTCTCACAAGCTTAGTAACTTAATCCTCCCCCCCTTCTAAGATTTTAGTTGATGTTGCACTACTGAATTGCTCCAATGTGTAAAATGAGTACGGAATTCTTCTGCTTTGAGAAATATCCCTGGAACACACAGATATTTGTTGTCAAATTCTTGGCTGCATGCAATTTTTGTGTATGCTGCTTATGTTGTTCTAAATGTCACATTTATTTGCATATGAAGATTTTGCACATGACGATTAGAAAACTCAGTATCGAAAGACTTCTGCAAATGTGATTAATGATCTATACCTATAAACCATCCGCTTTTCAGGGTATGTCCATCTATGGCAGTGATGGGCAACATGCAGCCCAAGGACAGCACGTGGTCAATCAGAATTCTGTGTGTGGCCTACGAGACTTTTTTGCTTATTTTTGCCCATTTGCAGGATTGCCAGATTTTGCTGGTTTCCATCCACATAGTCCCCTTCGCCCCATACACTGGCATTATTAAAGTGACATGCACATAAAGCAAGGGCACATGAAGTAAGGTTTGTGCTGCTTGCACTTAACATTGACTGTGAGAGCTATGTGCTCCCTCTGCATCCAATCAAAATGCCACCATAGTTCCATCAGCACACTCTGCAAATTCCACGTTAGCAAAGCTATCCTATCCCAGGAGACTGTCTTGGTTATGGTAAGCTGGTGGTCCACTGAGACGGAGGGCCACTTGTGGCACTCTCTCTAGGCTAGGTTGCCCATTGCTGATGTTTGGGAGACCAGAGTAATGAACAAAAATGTACTGAATCAATACAATAAAGAGCAAAAGTTGCAGAGTTGCCAGAACAATTTTTATAATAAGGATGCTAAGAACCTTGACCCAAACCCCGTATATAAAGGAAATCACTTCAAGCCATGGGGTAAGTCAGCGTTCCTCCCTCCCTCCCCCCAACACCCTTAGTTCCAGGACCTATGCTTATCTGGGAACCTGGAATTACAACCACATCTGGATCCACTTCATGCTTATAAGTAAATGTAGACTATTTGATATCCACAGGAATTTATAGCTGAATGATATTTCAAATCAATATTGTTGCACCAGAAGTCAGCACAGCTCCCAATATGAAGAAATGTAGAGGATATGGTAGGAAAGAAAAGGTCAAGACACCATTCACAGTGTTGAATAGTTTATCTCAAGTTGGCAGTTGGGACTAATCTACTGCTCTTGTAGGGGCATTCTTTTGTGGGCCTGTACTCAAGATTTGTTTGTGTCAAAACCATTTCTTTGTCTTGTAGTAGATGAAACTGCTCTGATGGAGACCCCTGCAATATTGATCAATGAAATAAGCACAGATACAGTTAATCATATTTGGTTAGTGACTAACAAATCTGTCAATGTGGGACTCTAGAAAATGACTCCGACCATTAATTTTTTTGTTGTGATTTTCCAGTGTCTGAGTCCAAAGTAAAGTTTGTTACATACTAGTTGCCTGAGGCAGTGCCTGGGGAGATGAAACTGAGATACAGAAAACACATGCCACATTAGCTTTGCCTCTTTGCCACATACTTTGGTTCTCTTGGTGTGTAAAACACTTAAGTGCAGTTTAGTATTAAGTACAACAATTAGACTCTATATGCACTGAGGTTACAATGCAGAAAAAAATATTAAACTTACAAGTGAATAGGAACAACCTGCAAACAGTGAAAGCCTCTTAATCTTAGTATATCATTTCTGATTACTTTTTTTTCCCTAAAAAACTAAGGATGAATGAACTGGTGTAGTTAAAATAAGAATAGGCCCTCTCACCCCAAAATCAAGTCAAACTTTTTTATGCAATCGAAGATGTTTAACTGAGGTCAATTTAGATAACAGAAGTACGTGAAGAAGAATTGGTGGTTAAAGTATGAGTTTTAGGTTTAGATACTGTAAGTTCATATCAATGTGTCCATATTCCATGAAGATGACGTTATTTGTTTCATAGTACTAATCTTTTGAAACATGTTTCATTCCATTATATTTCATATCATACACAATTAATTCAAGCAACAAACCTTTCTAAACTAAGCAAAGAGAGTGGAATACGTATCTTATTAAATTTGCAATTAATATTTCCCTGTAGAAACAATGTAAGAGGGTACAGACTGGGCTGTTAAACCGCTGTGTTCTCACAATGCCTTTTACATTTTTTATGTCAAGTTCTCACTCTCAGACGTTCACCTACAAATGTGTACCTTGTACTGTCCAGTTCTGTCATGGACAACACAAGCTCATGTGAATTCCATTATTTTATTGACTGGATTTGTGCACATCATTTTCTAGGATCTCAAATGGAGCTTCCCAAACACTTCAAATAAACGTGCACTAGTTTAGATAAATTAAAATTTAATTAGCTGTAGAAAGAGAGATTTTAAGTGATTACAAGTAATCAGGCATTACTTGGGCTCTGAGGTGTCCGAGGCAGAACATCAGAAATGGCTGCCCGTCGCAGGGAGCCATAGCCTGTAATACCTCTGAGGCTGGTATAGGGGGCTCTGTCTGTGAGGTGGAGTGTTTTCCATATAAGGGCATGTAAATTAATAATCTTCCCCTGCTCGCTCTACCCATTGCAGTAACAGATCAGCTAATGGGCTGACTGGTGCTCAGGCCTGCTACTCCACCCACTGCGGCAAAAACCAACCTATGGGGTGATAAGTTCACAGGCAATAAAACAGGCAGGCAGCCCCTCTCTCACTGGGGATTCGCATTGAGTGAACGCCTGGCCTGATCACCCAGACGCCTTGCACCCCCCGCTCTTGAGTCTTACTGAGCGTACTCCGAGTTGGTCGACCCGAGTGGAGACAGTTTATGAGCGTGTGACCGGTACTTGTGTTCCTGCTGTCTCCAGAACTGGTATAACCCCCCCCCCCCCCGCCATCATCCCTATCCTAATTGATTTTTTAGTTGTCCTTATTGCTTGCCAAGTGACAGTGGCTAAAAAGTTACTAAGTTAGTTTATAAATACAGGCAGTCCCCGACTTACGTGGATCCGACTTACGTCGGATCCCTAGATACGAACGGGGTGAGGCAACTCCCGCACATGCGCAGCAGCATTCCCGGGGCTCGCTCACCTGGGTCCTAGGATCCTCCTCCTCCTCGGGCCGGCTCCGACTGGGGTCCCGCAGAGCTGCCGGGCAGAGGAAAAGTGCCTCCCCACGCCCGCTGCCCCCCCCCACCCATCTGCCAGCAACAGGCTGCCCCCTCCCCTGAGCAACAGGCTGCAGAACAGACAAAAGCAGCCTCTCAGCCCCTCCTCCCCTCTATACATGCCGGGCTCCCGGAGCGCAGCAGCGTCCCCGGGGCTCGCTCACCTGGGTCCTAGAATCCACCTCCTCCTTCTCTTCGGCCGGCTCCAACTGGCCTCTGCCTGCAGCAGCTGGCCACAGGGACAGGGATCCCACAGAGCTGCCGGGCAGAGGAAAAGTGCCTCCCCCCGCCCGCTGCCCCCCCCCCCCGCGGCCTCGCATCCTGCACGCCTCCCCCCTCCCCCTCTGCCAGCAACAGGCTGCCCCCTCCCCTGAGCAACAGGCTGCTGAACAGCAGACAAAAGCAGCCTCTCCGCCCCTCCTCCCCCTATACATGCTGGGCTCCCTGGGCAAACAAAGACTCCACCAAAAGAAACAAAGTGCTGGCCTCATTGTGTTAGCAAAAAAAGGACCCTCCTACTAGAACCCTGGGTGGTGTGTGGAAATAAAGCTATTAGCTCAAAACATGGTGCAGAGCTGTTTGGTATTTGATGAGTTACTCCTTTAGTCCTGAGTTTGTCACAGGGACAGAAATAGATGTGAAATCTTCTGAACAGGGGAACAGACAGCAAAACAAACATTAGAGGGGAGTTAACCTTTCCCTATGCTATCCAAAACTAAAAAAAATGTTTGGCTAGAGTTTCCCCTACAATATGTACCAGTTCCGACTTACATACAAATTCAACTTAAGAACAAACCTACAGTCCCTATCTTGTACGTAACCCGGGGACTGCCTGTAGTTGTGGTTTAGGTTTTTTACTGTTTCCTTGTATAAAGTTGTGTAAATAGTCAGCCCTATGGACAATACCAGTGTTAATTCAACTGTTCCTAACCCCTAGGCAGTTATTGGAAATTATTGTGATTTAGAAAAGCCTTAGGGAATTGTTTTGTGTTGTCTGGCAATCTGTTTAATTTTTGTTCTGATGATTGTCTGGCGCCATCAAAATAAAATCAGTTTGTGCTTTTTGAAACCCCCAGTTGTGGTCTCCTCCTTTCCGGCATCCCTTCGAACCTCGTGTATTACGGGGACTGACATGAGGTTTTAACAAAACTCCATATATTGCAAGGTGTTATATAGTAAATCAGCCATTCTCAATGGACCCTGCTGGAGAGGGACACAAGAGGTGCATCAGCCATGTGATCTCCCTACCACATCACTCCTCCCAACACCACCCCCTAACTGAGTGATGTCCTACTCCTTTTTACTCCTGCCCCACCTCCACTCCACCTCAGGCCCCACCTCTTCCTGCCCTGTCCTCTTCCTCAAAGCCCCTGTCCCTGCTTTGCCCCATTCCACCTCTTCCCTGCCCCTGTTCCCCCCCTGCTCTGCCCTCTCTTCACCTTTCCCCACCAAGCCCACTCCTCCCAAGCGGCATGTCCAGGGAGTAGCAGGGGCTTTAGAGCTAGCAGCAGGGGTTACCCCTCCAGCACTCACTGACATTGGGGTGGGAAGCAGAGCAACCTGACCCCAGCCTGCTCCCTTCCCCCAGTTCCCAGCCATTTCACTCTACTTCCCACTGCTGGTGAGTGTTTGGGACAGTTCCACCCCATCCTCCAAGCCCCCTGCCCCTGTAATGCTGCTGTCAGCCGACGGTCAGGGCAGTGTGTATGTGTGTGCGCTATACACTCGAGACTTTAACTGCTGAGACCGGGGTCCCTTGCAGCGGGCAACCTGGAAGAGGTTGACGAGTGCCCCAGTTCTGCCAACCAATGGTCAGGGCAGTGAGTGGTGTGTGTGTGTATACTATACACTCGAGACTTTAACTGCTGAGACCAGGGTCCCTTGCAGCGGGCAACCTGGAGGAGGTTGATGAGTGCCTCAATGGATTGTGCCACCTGGGTGTGACACAAATCCAAACGCCCAAGCTCTCCCTATATCTGTCCCTAAGACCGGCTGAAGTTCTTTTAAATTGTGCTTGGTTCTGTTACAACAACTGAAGGAGTCAGGTTAAAATTTAAACAGTTACAGGTTTATTGAGGAAGCTTATAAATCATATGGTTGCAATGGCTATTGTTCTATTTCTTAACTATTAGCAAAATATAGGTCTTAAAAATGGTTACAAAGAAGTTAAAGATAGAAAAATAGAAATAATGGTACCAAGTAACAGCTTACTCTTTCTATGTGTACACTTAAGACAGAGGACCACATCCAGGTACCATTTTTACCCACTTCTGTGCCTCTCGACTCCAGCATGTCAGGCCAGGGCCGGTCCCTCAATTCCTAGGAAAGACGAAAATACGAGGTGGGCGTCCCCATAGAACCTCGGGAGGTCAAACACCTAACCCGACCAGCAGGTAGAGGGTAGAATGACACTCAAAGTGAGTGTGTGCTGGGCCCATCTTTTATACCCATGGGGTCACGTATTTTCTCTTTCTTAACTGTAATGCCAATTGATGCTGGTCTGTCTGCTGTGAGACCAGTTCTTACAAGGGAGTTGTGAACTTAATTTACACTTGTAAGAGAGATTTGAGATGATTAAATTGGAAGTACTGGGGATTCTTTTCTCAGTGGGAAATTCCTCATCCAGGGACTGTGTGTGTGTTCGAATCAACATAGGTGCCAGCCGGTGGCAGTCTCGCATATCCTGATCTCTCCTCATATCTATGTTTCAGCTTCTCAGGATCAGATGAGCCAGCATAGACTATGCTGATTTTATTGCTCCTTCTCTGTCCTGTATGCTTCAAGGAGGCAAATAAGATGGATGTGATGGAGGCGGGCTGTCTGGCCACAGCTGCTGGGAGCTGACAGAATTGAGCAGGCTGGGTCTAGGCCACTGTGCTTCCCACTGGTTTCAGTGAGTGTGTGTGTGGGGAGGGGAGGGCGAGGGCAGGACCCTACTGCTGGCAATAGATGCCCCTGCACTAGTCTCCCGGGCCCAGGACAGTTGGACAAATTGGTCCTTTGGCGTTTGGGGTCATGTGACCCTTCATGTCCTCCATATGTCACCGCTGGCCATACTGGATCAGACCAAAGGTCTGCCTAGCTCAGTATCTTCCAACAGTGGCCAACGGCAGGTGTTTCAGAGGGATTGATCAGAAAAGCTGATCTATCCCCTTCTGACTATTCCCAGCTTCTGGCTGAGGACTCCTCACAGCCTGTCTTGGCTAATAGCCATTGATGGACCTGTCTTCTATGAATTTATGGAGTTCTTCGAATCCTGTTAGTGTTGTGCCCTTTCCCAAATCCTCTGGCAAACAGTTCCACAGCTTGAGTGTACGTTCTATGAAAAATACTTCCTTTCATTCATTTCATTTCATGTGGTGACCCCCTATTTCTTGTGTTATGAGAGAGTAAATACCACTTCCTTCTTTGCTTCCTCCACACCAGTTATGATTTTATATCATCATAATTCTATCATCTCCTCCTTAATTGTCTCTTTTAAAAGTCGAAAAGTTCCAGTCGTCTTATTCTCTCTTCATATGGAAGCTGTTCTGTATCCCTAATCTTTTGTGGTGTCCTTTTCTGTACCTAATTAGATCTCAGAATGTATCAGCAAAGTTACTCATCTCACACAGATTCCATTGAACCGGAATCACACATCAATTTTGTAGTCCCTTTTTTTTTTTTTTACAAGTGACATGTAAATTCTTCCATTCAATGTATTACAAAGTTCAAAATAGCTTGATTTTCATACATAGTCTTATTTTCATACATTTCTGTAAATCCTGATGCCAGTCGGGCCCACCGACGGGGTTTGAAGAGGAAAAGAGGCAGTTGTCTCAGGGCTTGATGTTTGAAACAGACCTTGGGCTCTCAGCTGCTGCCTCTGCTACTGCGGCAGCAGTGATGAGCAGAGCCCCAGTCCCTTTAGATTGCCATCCAAGAGTTGCACGGCAGACTCTGGGCATTTCTGGGGACCGGGCAGTGTGCACTGAGCAGCGTGGAGGGATGGCTGATCCTGGCCTCTCCCCTTCTGCCCAAGGCACTGCCCCTTCTTGGCGGGAGAAGCTGTCCCCCCACCTTGCTCAGGGGGCTGCACAGACTTGTCACCTCCCCCGAAGCCAGTGATGATCCAATGAGGCAGTGTCAGGAAAAGCATAGCAAGACAGCATGACTTACTATGTGCATTAAACCTATTGAAGATTGACAACACCAAAAATGTCTAACTGACTGTGTATTAAACCATCACTAGATGTCCGTATATCAATTGGTTATACGCTATTGTAACAGGAAGGAAGTATTATAACAAGAAAGGCTATTGCTATATTATATCTGCCTGAACAGAAGCAGGTTGAACTTAAAATATCCCAGGAGAGCCTGTAATGAGATTTCAAGCCAGCTTTCTAGACTAAAAAGATGTTCTAGACATTTCTATCACTGTTCTAGACTAAAAAGCTCTTGCTACATTTCAAAGGGAGAGGGAGAACCTGAGGTGAGTAGGGACTGCTTGAATCCCCACTGGTCTTTTGCCTGTTAAATATAGGTTGACTAGTTAGTTGACTAATCTAAATTTAGCATCCCTAGAAGAAATCTGAACCAGATCCAGAACAGTGTGTGAATAAGCTAATTTTATAAGATTAAAAAATGATGAAATACAGGACCTCAATTTGAGGGCAACATGATTATATGCACTCATGAGCAGTTCTGAAGTGTCATTCATCCAGGCTGTAGTTCTGAATCTTTCCAGACTACTATCCCTCTTTCAGGGGTCTGATTTGTCTTGCACACTCAAGTTTTACCTCACTTACAAGCTACTTGGTTATAAAATCAGACACAAAAATACAAAAGTGTCATAGCACACCATTACTGAAAAATTGCTCACTTTCTCATTTTTACCATATAATTATAAAATAAATCAATAGGAACAGAAATAGCATACTTACATTTCAGTGTGTAGTATATAAAGCAGTATAAACAAGTCATTGACTGTAATTTGTACTGACTTTGCTAGTGTGTTTTATGTAGCCTGCTGTAAATCTAGGCAAATATTTAGATGAGTTGATGTACCCCCTGGAAGACCTCTGTATACTCCCAGGAGCAGTCATCCCACTGGTTGAAAACAGCTGCATTGGGGGCACCCCACCAATCAGCAGCGTACTGCATTGTGTTGGAGAATCTAAAACACCAGCGAGTCAAATCTATATGTAACCTTAATAAAAGTGAATTTTTATACCACCTAAAGCTAATAGAGATGTTTCAATGCATTTAATTAAACACATACACAAACATCTAATCCCAATGGAAACATTTGAAATTTCATTTTGAAGTATTAAAGCCAAACAATACTGCCTTGTGCTAACGCATGAAAATCAATCAACCTTAATCAAATCTAACCACAAAGGGTATGTCTACACTACAATGTTAGTTCGAACTAACGGACGTTAGTTCAAACTAACATTCATAGCCGCTACACTAGCGCTCCGCTAGTTCGAATTTGAATCGAACTAGCGGAGCGCTTAGTTCGAACTAGGAAAACCTCATTTTACGAGGATTAAGCCTAGTTCGAACTTACTAGTTCGAATTAAGGGCTGTGTATCCCCTTAATTCCAACTAGTGGGAGGCTAGCCCTCCCCAGGTTTCCCTGGTGGCCACTCTGGCCAACACCAGGGAAACTCTATGCCCCCCTCCCGGCCCCGGACCCCTTAAAGGGGCACGGGCTGGCTACGGTGCCTGTGCCAGGTGCAAGCCTGCCAGCACCCAGCCAGCAGACCCTGCACCTGGCACGGCACAGAGCCACCCACCCGATGTCCCCCAGCCCACCCCCTCTTCCCGGGACCAGGCTGGCGGCTCCCGGGAGCTTGTCCTGGACCGCAAGAGGCGGGCACATTCCTGGGCTAGTGCGGACATCGTGGACCTCATCCACGATCTCCGCATTAGGCACAGGAAAGTGGCCGGCTAGGGCAGGAGAGCTGCCAGCCTGGCCACCCAGGAGCAGGTGTGCATGAAAATCAAGGGGGTCCACTGAGACCCCCGACCCTGAGCCCTGAGCTTACAATGGCCGTCCTGGGTCAGACCAAAGGTCCATCTAGCCCAGTAGCCTGTCTGCCGACAGCCGCCAACCATAGGGACCTTGGAGGGGATGGACCAAAGACAGTGAGCAAGCCATTTGTCTCGTGCCATCCCTCTCCATCCTTCCACAAACTTTGGGCAGGGACACCACTACTACCCCCTGGCTAAGACTACTCCATGGACCCAACCTCCATGACTTGATCTCACTTCCCTTTCAACTCTGTTCTAGTTGTAGCCTTCACAGCCTCCTGCAGCAAGGAGTTCCACAGGTTAACTATTTGCTTTGTCAAGAACAACTTTCTCTTACTAGTTTCAAGCCTGATACCCATTCCTTTCCTTTGGTGTCCTCTAGTCCTTCTTTAGGGGAACTCAGGAAGAACTTTTATGAATGCACCCTCTCCACCCAACCCCTGCTTTTAGAGACCTCTATCCTGTCCCCGCTCCATCTCCTCTTTTCTAAGCTGAACAGTCCCAGTCTCTGTAGCCTCTCTTCATCTGGGACCTGTTCCCAACCCCTGATCATGTTAGTTGCCCTCCCCTCTCCCACCCTCTCTCTTCCCCTCTCCCACCTCCTTTTCCCAGTCTCCCCCAGTTTTGTTCAATAAAGACAGAGTCAATGTTGGAAGAAACGTTATCTTTATTTTGTACATCAATAAGAAGGGGGGCTAGGGAAGGGTAAGTGGAAGGAGGTGAGGGAGGAATGGGGTACGAGCCCCCGATGGGGAGGACTGGGCTGGCTCTGCGGGCTTCTGGGGATGGAAGCTCTCCTGCAGCCCCCCGATTGCCCCCTCTCCCCAGATGGCAGCCTGCGGCAAGTGCAGCCGGGCTGATGGCCGAGTGCTGTGATGTGCCCAGTGTGGGTACTCCGGGCAATCCAAGCCAGGACTGCTTTGCAAGCGGGGCACCCCTTAGAACTGTCTGTGCGGGGTGGGGGTCGGGACCCTTTAAGCACAGCCCTCGGCTAGCCTGAGACAGCATCTCCACGCTCTAAGTCCTCCTCTGATGCCCTGCCGGCACTGCTTCCGGCCATCCTTAAGCCCTGTTCAGGGTCCACTCAATGTGGACTTGCTAGTTGGAATTAGCAAAATGCTAATTCGAACTAGTTTTTAGTTCTAGGTGCGTTAGTTCGAATTAGCTTAGTTCGAATTAACTAATTCGAACTAAGTTAGTTCGAATTAACGTTGTAGTGTAGACGTACCCAAACTGGCTAAATATAAAGGAAAATTGACTAATCTGATTTCATTGTTTTACTTTTTTTCATTGTTTTCAGTATAAACAGTGAAAATGAATTGGATTTAAAATGATCACATCTAATATAACTCAATGTGTACATAATTTGTGCTAAGTTTATGCAACAAAAACCCATTTATTTATTTAAAGGGGGGATTTTGAAATTTAGCTGTACAAATGAGGATTGGAGCCATGGCTGAATAGAAAGCAACATGGCTTCCTAAGGATTTGAACCTCATACTGGAGCTGATTACAGTATTCCATAATTAAACTAGTCTACAGCACTATTGCATGGACGAGAATTAACGGATAATACTCACTGCAGAAACTTCTCAAAGAAAAAGAGTTAACATACTTTGGAGTTGCCCAAGAATCTAAATACTGTGGAATAATAGTCTAGAGATAATTAATATAATAAAATTGAATATTATAACACTTCAGATGTATCCAGTTCGGCTGTATATTTATCAGACATGCCATATATAAGGGCAAATGGGTTTTGCTGAATTTAATGGAAGCAATAAAACTTACAGTTGGTAGTATCTAACAAGACCAATAGGGAAGGACTGACTCTCATTTCTAACAAGTTGCTTCTTCTGAAAGAATTAGTTGGAATAGAAAATAAAATGTCAGATTTTTAATGAAATTTTAACACTTTAAAATTATTTATTTTGGGTAGGGTCTGTATGAGATAAACCCTCAGCCAAACTAGGATTGTTAACTCAGCTACAATTACCCACCCCTTCTGGAGTGCTTTATCCGTCAGGCATATTGCAGCAGCACCCAATCCCAGGACAGGACCTGAGCTAGTAGCTGACTCCAGACACAGGGATTTCACCCTCACCTCTGGAGTGATAATTAATCTATACAACAGTCCCACTCAGCTAGAAACCCTCCTGCTGTCTTCAAACCACACAGGAAACTAATTAGGAGAAACAGTGAGACTTACGATAAATAATATATTGGTACAAAATGTAAATAATTTGAAATGTGGAGAATTTTGTTCTAATTGTTCAGTTATAATAATTTCAAATGTTACTTGTAAAAATAACAGGGTTTTTTTCCCGCAATGTGATATCTAAGGCAACTGAAGAGTAAAAAGGGGTTAATGGTTTCTGTGACTCTGATGTGCTCATGTGGGGGTTGTTTTTGTCCTCCTCCCCCTTGACTTGTGTATTAAAATTAAGTATTTTTACTGAGATTTCTGCTCACTGCATCCTTTTCCCCTTGTGTGTTCTTCAGTCCTTAGTGAATTTTGCTACAATTTGCTTATTGCAAAGTACATTGCCTCTGCGCTGTTAAAGAAAAACTGCTATAGATAGGTAGCTTCTTTTATTGTCCGCTAGGACCTTGAAAGTATAGGGAAAGGGTTTTGAAACAGTGTATGAACAAAAAGGAAACTGAAATCCAAACTGATATTTAAATGATGATATTTATTAAAAGTACATGTAAAATTGGGATAGAGTCTCTTTTCCATTGGACCAACATGCCAGGACCATCTTTAATAGTGTTGCATATAGATATTTTACTAGACACAGAACTCTGTTATGAAATTTAAACTCAAGGGAGGAAGGCTGTCTGCTTATCACCTATACTCTCCTGAGCCATTTAATTTGTTTCAGGGCTCCTTACCCTATAACCCTTAATGTGGGGTGGTTCTCCTCACCCCGCTACTCAGAACTTAGGTCTCTGAGTCCCAGCACTTTCCTCCCCACAGAGAGGGAGACAGAAGGTCTGCAGAGTGGGGTCTTGGACCCATGAGGGCTATAAAGTTTCACCCTATCAAATGAGCCCAAAGCCTATCACCAAAATCCCAGGTCTTTTATTTTCTTCACCAGACTGGAAAACAGCCACAAGTTGTAACAGATGAACACCTCTATCTCATTTAGGTACTGAGCATATTCTTACTAACCTGCTGTGACTTTAAGGCAGCGGTCTCCAACCTTTTGAGGCACAAGGTCACTTTTTTAATTCAAGTGCGATCCAGGATCAATCTCAAACCCAAATACCCTAGCCTCCCTCCTTCTTGCCCCTTCTCTGAGGCCCTGCTCACTCTGTCCTCCTTCCTTTCACCATCTTCCCTCCCTTTCAGCAGGTAGAGAGCTGGGGCACAGGCTCTGGTGTTGGGCTATGGGATTTGGAGTGTGAGGTGCTCTCAGCTGAGCCGGGGGCAGGGAGTTTCAGTGCCAGAGGGGTTTCAAGGTACAGGCTCTATAAGGAAATTTGGATCCTGAGGGCTCAGGGCAGCAACTTGGACTGCTGGAGGGGGTTCATGACGGGGAAGGGGTTCAGGATCCTGGCTCCAGCTGGGCACTGCTTACCTCAGGTGACTCCTGGGTGGAGGTGAAGGGGGGGCTAAGGCGGGCTTACCACCATCCTGGCCTTACACCACTCAAAAGCAGCCAGAAAACTCCCTCCATCCTAAGCCCTGTTGTGCACTCCCTCTCCATTTTGTGTAGACAAAGGGCAGGAGATGTGAAGCAGTGGGGGAGAGGCTGCTGAAGTGCCAGCACTTTGCCCAGCTTTTTGGCCAGACCAATTAGGATCACCTGTCAGAAGCTCCAATATCTACCAGTGGATCCTGAGCTACTCGTTGGTGACCACTGCTTTAGGTGCTCTGAGGTAAACCAAAAAACCCTCCCTGATCCTCTGCCAATTGGCCCATGGGAGAATAAATTATTTCCTGATGCCCTAAACTGGAGATTGACTAGATCCACAATACCTGTCAGGTTGGGTTCCTGTGTTTAGTTGGTAGGTTAGGATGGGCTGCTGGAATGGAGCAAAAATGTTGGGAGTGGGGGCATGTTGGCCAATCAGCACCACTCTCTGCTTGCTGGCCAGTGACTGCCAGAGATGGCCAGGGGAGGAGTTACCTATTGTCCCTTGGTGAGTGTCTTCTTCCCTTGCTATTGGGACTGTCCCCCCTTCATCTCTGGCCCCATCAAGTGCCCTCACTCATTGATAGGTGGGTGGCATTCATAATAAGAAAAGTTATTTCAAAGCTAGAGAGATGCTAATTCAATGAAAGTGAGCTATTAAAAGCAGTCTCTCTCTGTGTGTTAGATGGAGGGGTGAAAAAAGTAGTGTTTGTCTTTAGTATTAATGGCTCTATTCCCAGTTACATTAGGACTCCTTTAAGCTATTCTGACAACATAAAGAGCCTTAAAAATGGAAGAAAAACAGTTGTGAGAATACTCCCAGGGCAGGGAGCTTCTCTGGGCAATGCTAAGTTTGACAACTGGCAGAGACTGGGAGAGCTATTTTTTGCTTCCCAGGACCATGGGAAGCAAAGCATAACTTAGAGCCAAAGGAGGCAAGAGCCTTTGCGGGCCCTTGGGCAAGTGTGGAGAGGCCCAATTCCATGCTCCCAAAGGGAGCAGGACCACAGAGATAAGAGAGGGGGGCATGAACATCCAGCCCTCCACTCCAACTGGAGCACTCCACCAGCTCTAAGAGCCACATAGAGCATGCAATGCTGCACTCTGGTGCTAATTTAAAGGGCCCAGAACTCTGGTTACTGCTGCAGCTCTGGCTGCTGGACACCCCAGGCCTCTTTGAATCACTGGGTCCCAAGGCAACTGCCCCAATTGCCTCCCTCCCCCAATCAGTGGGGCCTGCTTAGAGCAGCTCTGATGCCAAGGGCTGGACTTTGGATGCTGCAAAATATGCTACCTTTCCCCCTCCCTCTGCATTCCTACACCTGTCACAGGGCAGAGTAACTGAGAATAGGGGTCCAAGTGTCTGAATGTGAAAAAAACCAATAAAAGAACTTAGAAGTGTCTTAGCAGAGACTATAAAGTTCCTGACAATGAAGTATTTTCAAAATGCTTTGATGTTTTATAATAAAATAACAAGGCTTGATCTCGGAGTCATTGAAATCAATGGCAGAAACTTTGAGCAGAATGGGAGCAGGATCCAGGTGCAGGCTATTGTTTGTATTTCTATGTTCTGCTTAACCTGCAGTACACACTCTCCCATTCTGACCCTCGTTAGCTTAAATTTCTACATTCGCATAGCTCCCACAATGAAATGCCATTCAGAATCTAGTGAATTTGAGCATTACCTGATCTTTTCACTTGTCATTCTACAAGCAGCACAGCAAATGCTCGGCCAATTCCATGTTGTCCTTCAGAAGTGTGACAAGAAAAACAATGGTTTGAAAAAGCTGTGAATGTCACATTAGTTTTCTGGTGGCAAGAACTATTTTACCTTTAGTGCAGCATATTGTCTGTCTTGCTTTTTTCTCATCTTTTATGAGAAAAGCACTCTGCTAATACTTTAAAACACTCCAAGAATTAAAGTCTGATGTTTTATGAAACACATTTTCACACAGTGTTAGTTTCCAGAAATTATTATTTAACGATATATTGAGCTATGTTATATTGAAGTGTTATAGCTAGTTGCCTGTCATGATGCCTGAGAATGAACTTCTTTTGCAGACACAGAGATCATGTATTAAAATGTCACTTTCCCGTACTAACATTTCAGTGGAATTAAGTACCAACATTGAGTGAATTCTCACTATGTACAATCAAGGGTAAACTGAGATTTTTACAGTAAAAACTCCAAGATGAAAGTGCTGTGGCAAAGATTCTGCTTGATACTTTGAAAATTGAAAAGCAATGTTAATAGATACATCCCTTTAACTGCAGGTTTGGTCATGTGGTCTATTCCTTAATTATGGACTAAGATAATGTAGTGAAATTAGGGTTGTCAAACAATTAAAAAATTAACCACAATTAATTGTGGTTTAATTGCACTGTTAAATGACAATGGAATAGAACTATACTGGGGCTTTGGTTAATAGGACTACATAGCTTGCAGATGTACTTCCACCTATCCTGGTTTGCTCTTTCTGCTTTTGTGACCTTTCTATGATTGGTCTTCTATACTAGTTCCATTGCATTTTGGGCCTTCATGTGCCGTTGAAGATGGCAGTGGAACTCCTTGACAGTCTGGCAGAGATGGAGATGAAAAGTTATGGAAAAGTGGTCCCGATTATTTTTACTAAGGCTTCTGACAGAGCATAGGACTCTGATGGATATTTCTGATCAAACCACAGGATTCGAGCTGTCGATAACAACACTGTAGGTTGATGTGCAGTGAGTATACTGCCCAATGCACCCCATCAGGAATTTAAAGTCACCACATGTGAAAGATACTGTTTTGTGGGACTTACTAAAAGCATTTTGTGCGAGACCCTTGAGGTGTGCTTTGTTTTCACATTCTTCTGAGATTAGCTATTCTGTACATATGAATAAATAAGTGCTCCACAGTGGCAAGAAGAGGGTGCCTTGAAACTGAGAAAATGTCTGCTATGTATTGCAATGTTTACATTCACCAGATAGTATTTAAAGCTGACCTGTAAAATCAAATATGTTTGTGTCTATATTTGCTTCTTTGTGATGTATGAAAGGGGCCTGAAAGGGTTCTTAATTTTTTTAAACTTTTTTTTTCTGCTTGTCAATCTTTTTTGATAGTCTAGTGAACATGCTGACGGTCTCTTGTAGTATGCTTGCTTGTTTTCTTGAACCTTAATTAATGCAGTGGAGCATTGGTTCTTCAGCAAAGACAACTGCTGAGGACTGAGCAGAGAAACAGCAACTGCCATGGCCCAGGTTTTGATGTTGCTGCATTCAGCATTGCAATGGCTCTCTTACTTAGAAGCCTATGGCCAATTTTCAAAAGAACTTTAAATGTTCATGACTCAATGGTATCTAGATTCAAGTACCTAAATGAGGCTTAGATATTGCAGCTCTGAATGCATCAGCAGGTAATATCTTTAGAAGTCAGGGCCCATGTGCTTAAGCAGAGAACTAGAATGATCTTCTGCCTTGAAACCAGTTATTAGGGCTCCTCACAACATACCGTGGTCCATTCTGGTAACTGGAGGACAAAAACTCTATAAATTCAGATTTTTTTCCCTCTCAAATGTTTCTGAGGCACTTTGAATTAAATATTTAATTAACAAAACCAAGCACAAGCTGCCTCCGTAAATATTCTGCATAAAAGGTACATCATTTCTTAATTATTCAGGTTTCGCTTGAATGCTATTTCATATGTAAGAATACCACTGGTTCTCCCATCATCCATAGAGATTTCCAGCATTATTAGGGAAGTGAAGACCTGATGTTTTTGGATGCGTCTAGACTGGCAAAATCTTGCCGCCTGTCTACTCTGTCCGCGAGTATTTGCGCAAGAACACTGACTTTATACTGTACAAAATCAGTGGTTCTTGCACAAATATTCCGACGTTCCCGCTCAGGGATAAGCTCTCTTGCGCAAGAAAGCCTGATGGCTAAAATGGCCATCGGAGATTTCTTGTGCAAGATAGCATCTGCACTGGCACGGATGCTTTTGCACAAAAGCAAATCTTTTGCGCAAAGGCTCATGCCAGTATAGACGCTCTTTTGCGCAAATACATTTAACGGAAAAACTTTTCCGTTAAAAGTATTTGCGCAAAATCATGCCAGTCTAGACGCAGCCTTTATGTAAAAAGAAAAGAGGAAAAAGAAAAGTTGGCTGAGATGGTCAAAATCTGTTAAGAATTATATATAATAGAAAAGTGTGGAAGTAATCTTTTCTTTTTCCCTCATGTCGCACCCCTCCTTTTCAGATCACCTCTAAATGTCTTTATCCTGACTATACCCTGTTTCCTACACCCCACCTGTGATGTTGGGGACTTTTTTTTCACACATAGGGAACTAGAACTAGCAGAATCTTTTTTGTGTCATTTATTGTGTATGCAGAATTCATTTACTGTCCTTAGTTATTAAAACATACCCACACACATAGTTCTACAGATGGGATATAATTACCAACCTCAGTTGCTCATGCTAGTCTACTGACACAAGGAGAGAAGCCAGGTCAGGTTTGTGCGTACTGATGCTCCTGGAGGATGATTGTAAAACTGAAAGACCCAACCTGATAGTTTTGCACCCTATCTTTTTATAAGTTTTAGTCCATAGACCCTGTCCTGTCCCACTGCTCCAGGGCACTGTTTAACCATGTGTCATCAGTTAATGTCAGATGTGACTTTTGATCATCTTTTCTTGATGGGGCTTTTGTGTCTTTATTTCTTGGGTAGGTTTTTTTTGCAGGGCTTGCTCGCATTGTTCTTTGGCCATCAAGGTGGTGCTGGCAGCTGGTCACTGAGACAGGCTAGTGTCCTGCACCTCCCTCCCCCACATTCACACTTTTAAATGACATTACAGCCAAACACCTAACTTTAAACAGAGTTATGGCAGTGCATAGTTTAAAATGGGGTTTGTTACAATATGGAGTACAATGTATTAACAGTTTTAAATGGGGATTTAGTCTCTCTCTCTCTCTCTTTTATATATATATATGAAATGTATGCTACATTAACAGACTCTTCAAAGGCAATTCTTAATAAGTTACTAATAAATTCACCCCAAAGTAGTTAGTGTTTTATTTATAAAATTCCATTGATAAAAAAATTGGTCCACAATTCACGAGGTTACATAATGTCATATCAGAGGATATAATTCATTAAAAGGATGATTTCATCCTTCAGCCCCTATACTTTGTCTTTAAGGGCTCAGCTTCCCATAAAGGATCTGTGTGGAGTTCTGTGACAGTGAATCTCTCGTCATAATGCACAGCACCAACTGATCACTGAATATCATTCTTCCCACAAATAATACACATTCTTCTCAATGAGGACTCAGTCTGTTCTCACTGCTGCACACAGTATGTGTTTCTCAACATTATGTAGAAGCCTCTAGATGCTGTTGTTGAGAAAATGCTGAGTGCCCAGAATTACTATTTCATGCCCCTGCTCTTTCATCATTTTCCAGCTGGCAGGATCAAGCCTGGGAAGAGGTTTCACTCCATATTTCACCCAAAAACTATTTAAAAAGTGTCAGTGAAGATAAATAAAATATTAACAATGTTCTCTTATCCTTATGTGAAAATTCCACTTTGTTGAAATATTTATGGTTAATCTTACTGTTACTGAACTGCAATGAAAATTTAATTAGCTTTGTGTAACCGAGGTAACTGTCTTTACTAATATAGCAAGTCAGAATGTTGTTGTTTTATTCTCAGATAATCAGCATCATTACAGTGATGCATTTAACATCCTACATATTAATTATTAGCATGTGCCTAGAAAGCTCGATCAGATGACACTGAAGTAGGATGATTAGGTATTACCAATAAATGCTAATACTAGTACTTATGCCTGCTTAATAAAAATAAATGTAAAGTAATTTGCAAATTGTAATTTTGTTTTCTTAGCATCCTTGAACATTATATTTTGGGATTTTTAGCCTCTGTGAATTGTTTATTATTGTGTGTAAAATAGTCAAAATTCTAACTACAGCACTGGAAATGTGTAAAGAAGGGTATGTCTACCCAAGAAGGGTATGTCTATTCCACGAGGAGTAACAGTAGTTCGAACTAGGAAGCCTAGTTCGAACTACCTAGTTCGTGCCGCGTGTAGCCGTGCGGCACAGGGTTCAAATGAGCGGAGATTTAAAAATGGCGGAGCCCCACTTATGCAAATGAAGCCTGGAAAATTCAAATCCCGGGCTTCATTTGCAAGTGCGGTATGCCTATATTACCCCGCTAGTTCGAACTAGCGGGGTAGTGTAGACATACCCGAAGAGAGTATGGGGCTGTGTAATATCAGGAAAGTAATGTTGTGGTTTTGTTAATAATTTACAGATGCGACTGTTAGGTCAATATGAACTTATTAAACTGTATGCACTCCAAGGGAGTGTATGGACCAAGCTCTTCAGAAGAATTATCCTTATGTATCTAGCCATGTGCATGCTGCTATGCCAACTTTCCTTTCCCCCAGTGCTGGGGCAGAAACAGGGCTTAGAGTAGCCCTTTGAGTGCTTTAAGTTACAGCAGCTTGAGTGGTCTCATAAGGCCTATTTTGACAACTAAGCTTCAGTGTCGCCCTTGATACGCCCTTTTTGATGTGGAAAGGGAGGGCTTGGGTTTCTTAGAGGCAGCTAGAGAAGCTTAATGCCACCTCAGGATTCCCCTACATCAGACAAATTCCTTGTTTCCCTTTTAGGAAGGTGTGGCAAGCCACACTAACAAAGTGATCAGTGGTGTCATCCCTTCCCTTCAGCTTTGGTTGCCTTACAGTGCCTTGCTGAAGTAGTTCACTGGCAGCCTACCAGTATGCAAGCTATGGCTTGTGTGTGTGCGTGCGTGTGTGTGTATGTGTAACTGTAGCCTGCAATCCACACTTCGGTTACACTCTGACTCTCACCAGCCTTGGTTACACAGTAGGGTGACCCCAACATACTCTCTCTGGGTATGTCTACACTAGAAAGTTAGTTCGAACTAACGGACGTTAGTTCGAACTAACTTTCCTATGCGCTACACTAGCGCTCCGCTAGTTCGAATTTGAATCGAACTAGCGGAGCGCTTAGTTCGAACTAGGTAAACCTCATTTTACGAGGACTAACGCCTAGTTCGAACTAGCTAGTTCGAACTAAGGGCTGTGTAGCCCTTTAGTTCGAACTAGTGGGAGGCTAGCCCTCCCCAGGTTTCCCTGGTGGCCACTCTGGCCAACACCAGGGAAACTCTATGCCCCCCTCCCGGCCCCGGACCCCTTAAAGGGGCACGGGCTGGCTACGGTGCCCGTGCCAGGTGCAAGCCTGCCAGCACCCAGCTAGCAGACCCTGCACCTGGCACGGCACAGAGCCACCCACCCGATGCCCCCCAGCCCACCCCCTCTTGCCGGGACCAGGCTGGCGGCTCCCGGGAGCTTGCCCTGGACCGCAAGAGGCGGGCACCTTCCTGGGCTAGTGCGGACATCGTGGACCTCGTCCACGATCTCCGCACTAGGCACAGGAAAGTGGCCGTCTAGGGCAGGAGAGCTGCCAGCCTGGCCACCCAGGACCAGGTGTGCATGAAAATCAAGAGGGTCCACTGAGACCCCCGACACTGAGCCCTGAGCTTACAATGGCCGTACTGGGTCAGACCAAAGATCCATCTAGCCCAGTAGCCTGTCTGCCAACAGCGGCCAACCCTAGGGACCCTGGAGGGGATGGACCGAAGACAATGACCAAGCCATTTGTCTCGTGCCATCCCTCTCCAGCCTTCCACAAACTTTGGGCAGGGACACCACTCCTACCCTCTGGCTAATAGGACTCCATGGACGCAACCTCCATGACTTGATCTCACTTCCCTTTCAACTCTGTTCTAGTTCTAGCCTTCACAGCCTCCTGCAGCAAGGAGTTCCACAGGTTAACTATTTGCTTTGTCAAGAACAACAACTTTCTCTTACTAGTTTCAAGCCTGCTACCCATTCCTTTCCTTTGGTGTCCTCTAGTCCTTCTTTAGGGGAACTCATGAAGAACTTTTCTGAATGCACCCTCTCCACCCAACCCCTGCTTTTAGAGACCTCTATCCTGTCCCCCCTCCGTCTCCTCTTTTCTAAGCTGAACAGTCCCAGTCTCTGTAGCTTCTCTTCATCTGGGACCTGTTCCCAACCCCTGATCATGTTAGTTGCCCTCCCCTCTCCCAGCCTTTCTCTTCCCCTCTCCCACCTCCTTTTCCCAGTCTCCCCCAGTTTTGTTCAATAAAGACAGAGTCAATCTTGGAAGAAACGTTATCTTTATTTTGTACATCAATAAGAAGGGGGGCTAGGGAAGGGCAAGTGGAAGGAGGTGAGGGAGGAATGGGGTACGAGCCCCCGATGGGGAGGACTGGGCTGGCTCTGCGGGCTTCTGGGGGTGGAAGCTCTCCTGCAGCCCCCCAATTACTCCCTCTCCCCAGATGGCAGCCTGCGGCAAGTGCAGCCGGGCTGATGGCCGAGTGGTGTGATGTGCCCAGTGTGGGCACTCAGGGCACTCCAAGCCAGAACTTCTTTGCAAGCGGGGCACCCCTTAGAACTGTGTGTCCGGGGTGGGGGTCGGGACCCTTTAAGCGCAGCCCTCGGCTAGCCTGAGACAGTATCTCCATGCTCTAAGTCCTCCTTTTATGCCCTGCCGGCACTGCTTCCGGCCATCATTAAGCCCTGTTCAGAGTCCACTCAATGTGGACTTACTAGTTCGAACTAGCAAAACGCTAGTTCGAACTAGTTTTTAGTTCTAGATGCGTTAGTTCGAACTAGCTTAGTTCGAATTAACTAATTCGAACTAAGTTAGTTCGAACTAGCGCTGTAGTGTAGACGTACCCTCTGTTAGGTTTTTTCTCCTAGAAATGTATGTCTTGTTCTACCCAGCCCTACCCTGGACAGTACAAGAATAATGCACACACAACTTGTCACCCTCCACCACATAGTTGTCCAGACTCTTCAATATAAACACACTAGATAAAATATTAAAACAAGCTTATTAACTACAAAAAGAACAATTTGAAGTGAGTACAAGTAATGAGGCATACAAGTCAGAAATAGTCAAGAAAAATAAAGATGTTTATTAATCCCCAGCTTGACAAACTATCAGATTCAAGCAAAGTTTCTTACCAGAATTTATGACGTCTTACCTACCAAACTCTGTATGTCAGGACCCCTTCCCCAGGGTCCAACAACTTCTTTTCTTGTTGCTTCAGGTGCAGTGGAGGCAGTGTGTGTGTCCATGTGGCAGGGAGAAGGGTTGGGATGTTTGTCCCTTCTTTTTATAGTTTCAGCCCCTCTCTTGAAAAATAATTCCAGTTGGGTACTCGGAGACAAAGAATCTATGGGAAACAATGTTCCCTGCTGGCTTCTTTTCCCTTGATTGAGCTTTTCTTTTTTCTCCTCCATGCTTGGTGAGTCTGTTTATTCCTTAAAAGCAAAGTTAGCAGGGCACCACACGTTCCTTTGTTTAGGGTTTGCTAACCTCGGTTAGGGAAGGGCTTGACTAATAAATTATGAGTTTTCAAATGATACCTTGTAAGACTTGCCTTGTACAAAAACTGTTGCAACACCGTGAAGGGTATGAATACAGGGATGCATTTGGTCAAAGAGTCTGGCTGAAGCTCTGGCATAATGAAAGCATGGAAACAACAGAGAGGTAAAAGAAGGAGAAATGGTGAGAGGAAAGGAGAGAGAACAGGAAAGGACTAGGAGGATGAAGCTGGAATGTACCATGAAAGTAATTAGTGGTGTGGAGAGAGGTAAGTACACCAAAATAAAGGGCAACAAAGTGAGTTGTTGGTGGGTGTTTGGAGTCCTGGGATGTCAACTGATGGAATGTGTCAGCCACTTACATGAAGGGAGCTGGAGTGGCACAGACTATTATAATGTGCTTCTATGGAAGTGGGAGTCTTGATGCAGATAGAGAAGGAGGTTGGAGGGGCCTCTGATTCAGCAAGATGCTTAATGTGTAGGTAACTTTAAGATTCAGTGTAATCTCCATTAAAACCAATGGAGATGCTCACAGGAGTGCAGTTGGGCACATGCTTAGCTTTCTTGCTGAGTTGGTGCCTAATTCTGATGCCTTCTTATATACCATTATCTGGTAATTTATTTTTAGTAGTGACTAGCGTTACGCAATACTTTGGCTTCATGCTCTAACAGGAGAATGTGCTGAAAGAATTATTGACTGTAATTTCTAAAAGTTACTAGTGATGTTGTTACTGCAAACAGTGCATTATATTACAGACCAATAGTAAATAATTCGTGTCACTGTTGTAAATGGAGAAATATGCCCACTGTATGAATATTTGCAGACACATAATTCCTTTGGATTTCTCTAGCATTGGTAATATGTCAGCTAATTAATTCTGTAATTTAAGAAGTCGAAGATAATCCACTTAATTTTAAAATTCTTATTGGAATGCTAATTTACCATTTACTATATATGAACAAATAATGATTCCTCATATTAAGAATGTTTTCTGAGGAAAAGCTAAGGGATTCAGGGAAGAGGAGCGGGAAAAAGTCTAGAGACTTCCATTTGTGTTCTAAGTTGCTTTGTTAGAACAGCAATTTTATAGTTTTGTAGCCAACCAATTGCTATTATGGAATAATGATCACATTTCTTTTTAGCAACCCTGGAATACAAAGTATCACGGGTTCATTAAATCCCACCATAGACCTCATTCCTGTTATAAGTTCTGTATGGGCTTATTAGCAAAATTGAGGCCTAGGTGCCTGATCTTACACGGTGCTTAGTTTCTGCTAGCAAGAGTCAAGAATCATCTAGTGGAGTTATGAACACTCAGTACCTTCTAAGTGTTTGGCTTTCAATCCATTATGCTACACTTTTGCTTTTGGACTGGCAGGAGGAAGAGTTCCCTACAATTCTTCCCACTATTGCTCACTCATGGATGGAGAAAAGCAAGCTGGAGTGTTGATGGCTCAGTTTTTCCTAGCCCCATTGCATGTACTTTATCTCCATCTGTCTCTGAGAGAAGTAGAAAGAAACTGTGTGTTTAAATCTTGATTTTTTTTAAACAAACCCTCAATTTGTTATGCAGGTGCAGAAAATCTTTAATAGATGTTTCTATTTTTGTATGTCATATAAGAATTAAATTCTGGAAATAAACATCAGCATTGAATGTGTAACATATTTATAATGAAGTCTGAATTTGAATTTTCTGTGCTAAGTTAATTACTTTCCACTTATAGCAACTTCCTGATTTGGTATTTTCCAAGTTCATTCTCGTTCTTTTATCAGCATACTCTCATTCATCTTTATTTTCTGAGTTTTATCTTTTAAAAATTATAAATCTATTTAAACAGATACAATGCAAAGTACCTTAATAAATACACAGTTCTTGAGAAGAATGGTAAAATAATATATCCTTTGGGACATATTTCATTAATTTTTGTTGGTGGGTCAGTACACTGTATGTATCAGTATGATGAATTCTTGAGATCAAAATGATAACGTTGACTTTTTCAGAGCTGATCCTACAATTCTTTCCAATGAATAGCCCCATCAAAGGAAATGCAGGAGTAAAGATTAGGCAGAGTGAAAGCTGCAGGATCAGTTCCTGAAAGAATTGAGGTTAAGTCATTAATCTTCCTACTTTAATTTCCCAGTCTTTGTATGTTATGGTAGGAACATTGAAAATCCTCAGTGTGTAATAGATGTTATAATTTGATCATTTATTATTAATAGTGAATAATATTTTGATGGAATGTATTTGTACAGCCTCTTCTTTAAGTTTATGATAGAAGGGAATTTGAAAGTTAGTCAAGGTGGCAGTGGTGTTCCTTGCATTAAGTTTTTATAGTAGTGCTGTATTTTAAGATAGCATTTTGTCACACTGTAGCCTAGGTAATGCCATTATAAGATGGAAACAATATAAGACAAAACCAAAAACATTGAAAGTTTTAAATAAAATAGAAATGGAATCACCCAGAGTAGAGTGGCAGAGGACTGTTGATGAGGAACATCTCTGTTTTCCTGCCAAGAGCCAACTTCAGTGATGAGAAGAAAAAACCAGAGGAGAGGCCCAAGTAGGTCAGCTAGGGACCAGTCAAAAGGGTTCTTAAACATTTCCTGTCAGGACTGAGCACCTGCAGTTGTGTTTAAGGATCAGCCAGGCTAGCCTACTAGCTCATCAATTATCTTATCTGGGTTTGCAATGGGAATTCCTGATTGGCTGGCCTGCCTGATTAGCTGAAGAGAGTCACCAGGCCTGCTTTTCAGCTCAGGAGAAGCTGCTTTTTATGGGCTGATCAACCTTTTTCTGCTTGCAGTTGTGAGCATTCTCTGCGTTGCTTCTCTCCTGCCCCAGCCCTCTTTGGCTATGTCTAGACTACATCCCTTTTTCGGAAAAGGGATGTAAATTAGACATATCGCAGTTGCTAATTAAGCCGGGATTTAAATCTCCCATGCTTCATTAGCATAAAAATGGCTGCCGCTTTTTTTTGGCACGGAGCTTAGTAATAAGGGATAAAGGATCTTTTGGAAAAGGCTTTATTTTTTGAAAGATCAGCGTCTAGACTGGCGCTTTTCTCCGACAAAGCTCCGTGCCGAAAAAAAGAGGCAGCCATTTTTATGCTAATGAAGCACAGGAGATTTAAATCCTCATTTCATTAGCAACTGCGATACTTCTAATTTACATCCCTTTTCCGAAAAAGGGATGTAGTCTAGACATAGCCTTCCTGTCTTGCCGTGGCTTCACTCTGCTCTTGCCCTTGCATTGTTCCTGATCTGCTCCAGCCCTGCATTTCCTTCCTCTTTCCTATGTCCAGCACTGATCCTTGGCTTGTGTTCCTGATTCCATCTCTGACCTTGGGCCCCAGATCTGTTCTTGGCTTCTTCATTCCAGTTGTAAGCACTAAGCTGGACTATCAGTATCTGCTCTGACACTTTATGTCCTCCCATACAATTAGATTGTTTGCTTTGTTCTCTCTCCCCATGTTGTGTTGGACTTTAAAATACAGCAGTTAAGATGAAGCAAGAAAATCTGGAGCAACAATGTATGGCGCATATTGACTGGGAAGAAAAGTGTAGGTTGTAGGAGAATGGTTTGGAGTACCCCATTGTGCCAGGAGCAGTATGAATACCTAGTAAGCGATGGTCCTTGCATTAAAAAGCGGAAAATCTAAACAGTCAAGATAAATGGATTAAGGTTTCCTGGGGCCCTGGACCAGAGCAAATGAGGGGTCCTTCTGTCTGCAGTCTTTTCACCATTCCATCCCTTCTACTCCTTGCTCTGCCCACAGCCTCAGCCATTTCTGCTCCCTCCCTGGGGACCACCAATATTCCACCCAGAATTCTCCCCCTCCTCCACACTGTTGCCCTGCAACCTCTTTTGGTCCACTTGAGGCCCCAAGATAGGAGAAGCTATGGCCCCAGGATGTTGTGAAGAGTGAGAACTATTTTAGTCTCAGGGTCACAGCAGGTTCTAGGGTTTCCCCCACCACTGACCACACTTCTGTGTGAAAGTGGGTTCAGGCATGGTGGGTTACCTCTGCTGCCTTTCAGCTTCTGCGAGTTAAAGGAGCCTCTGGGGGAGGGAGCTTCCCACTTCATGGCTTTTGCCAGGTCCCTCTGATGGGGTGTCTGCTCTACAACTTCTGCTAGGAATGTAATCAGACTGGAGGAGGTTTCCCCTGGTCCACAGTCTCTGCTGGGGAAGGGGTTGTGCGGGCAACTTGGAGGAGGCTTCCCTGTCCCACCCACTCAGCATTGAGGACTTTGGCCTTTCATGACCTGGCGTCACATTTTTTCCAGGCCAACCCCTCCCCGTAGTTGGCCAGGATCCATGGACGCAGGCCCTGTGGGCCCAGGGGCTAATCCATGAAGGAAGTTATATTATTGCTAGTTTAGAGATGCAGAGAAATTGAGGAATTTACTCAGGGTGCCAAAGGCAGTCTCTGGCAGAAATAGAAATGAAACCTGGGTTCCTGGGTCTCAGTTTTGTGCCTCAACCTCAACAGAGTGAGTTGCTTTATCTTATGGATTCAATTTCCAGATGTTGAAATTATGAAACCAATGATGCCAAAACACTCATCTGTGTGTGTACAGCCACATTTATTACAGTGCACGAGAAGCTGCATATGCCTCCGGAGGCTGGACCCCACATCATGATGTCAGAATTGCATGCTGCTATGGAGATCTGAAGGGAAAATGTGCTGGGGGAGCACTGGGAAATGGGTGGGGGAGAAAGAGGACCAGAGCAATGTTTCCAGGCAGCAGGGATGCTAAAATAGGGAAAGAACAAGTTAAAAATTGCTTAGTAAAGTTAGATGTCATCAAATCACCAGGGCCTGGTAAAATACATCCTAATATACTCAAGTAGCTGACTGTGGAGTTTTCTGAGCCATTAGTGATTATCTTTGAAAAGTCATGGAAGACAGGAAAGATTCCAGAGGACTGGAAAAGGGCAAATAGTGTCAATCTGTAACAAGGAAATTGAGGACAATCTGGGGAATTACAGACCAGACAGCTTAACATCAGTACTCCAGAAAGATCTACAATCACCTAGACGATAATAAAGTGATAAGTAACAATTGTCTTGAATTTGTCAAGATCAAACTAAGCTAACAGCTTTCTTTCACAGGATTGGAGGGGGGCAGGGAGTGGTAATGTAGTATATCTTGTAGTATATGACTTTAGTAAGGCTTCTGATATTGTCTTGCATAAAAAAAATAGGGAAATGCTAACTAGATGGAGCTACTATAAGGTGGGTGCATAGTTAGTTTGGAAAATAGTTCCCAAAGAGTAGTTATCAGTAATTCACAGTCAATCTGGAAGGGCATATTAAATAGGATCCTGCAGACATCAGTTTTGGATCTGTTTCTTTTCAATATCTTTATTAAATTTTTAGATAATGGCATAGAGAATACACTTTAAAAGTTTGTCAACAATGCCAGGCTGGGAGGGGTTGCAAGTTCTCTGGAGAATAGGGGTAAATTCAAAATGATCTGGACAACTTGGAGAAATGGTCTGAAGTCAATAGGATGAAATTCAAGGACAAATGCAAAATACTTCCCTTTGGAAGGAACAAATGGCAAATTACTACATAGGAAAGGAGTACTGGGGAAAGGGATCTGGGGGTCATAGTGGATCAAAGCAGTGATAACTGTGTAACACTATTGCAAAGAAGGCAAACATCATTCTGGGATGTGTTGACAGGAATGTTGAAAAGAAGACACAAAAAGTAGTTCTTCTGCTCTACTCTACACTGATTAGGCCTCAATTGGAATATTTGGTCCAGTTCTGGAAATCACATTTCAGGAAAAAATGTGGAGAAAGTCCAAAGAAGAACAAGAAAAATGATTAAAGGTCTAGAAAATGTAATCTATGAGGGGAGACTGAAAAAATGGGTTTGTTTAGCCTGAAGCAGAGAAGAATGATAGGGAACATAACAATTTTTAAGTACATAAAAGATGGTTACAAGGAGGAGAGAGAAAAAATTGTTTTCCTTAACCTCTGAGGATAGGGTGAGAAGCAGTGGTCTTAAATTGCCACAAGAGTCCTGATTGGACAGTCAGAAAAACTTCCTGTCGGAGTAGTTAAGCACTGCAATTAATTACCTAAGGAGGTTGTGGAATCTTCATCATTGGAGATTTTTAAGAGCAGATGAGATCCGTGGTATCCAACTCACTAGCTACTAACCACATATGGCTATTTGGCTAGTTGAGTGTGGCTAGTTCACTATAGCTATTTCAGAACTGGTTGGACACCACAGGATTAGATACACACCTGTCACGGGTGGTCTATATCATATTCAGTCCTACCATAAATTTAGGGGACTGGACTAGATGACCTTGATGTGTCTTGCAGTCCTAAGATTCTATGATTTTATGCAGAGGGTAGAGCACTGGACACAGTAAATCTGGGTGCTGAGCAGAACTGCCTGCCACACCACATCCTGGCTGCAGTCTCTCTTGCTTCTCTGAGTGCCTGGGGCTAGTTCTGGGTTGGTCGTACAAAGCCCAGGCTCAACTCCATCTGCCTTCACCATTACTCCTTGCCTATTTTGTCTATTTAGACTATAAAGATTTTACAGCAGGGACTTTTTGTTTTTGAAATCCATCGCAATGGGCTTTAGGGGCACTACCACAATAAAAATAATAATAACATAATTAATAATCATTATTATTAATACATTATTAATAAATAGTGGCAGTGAAAATCTTAAAACTGTGCCGGGTATGGAGGTACCTTCTATTAATTTTAATGGAAAGTGCATGGTTATATCTCTTCCACTTTTGAAAATCTCAGCCAATAACTAATCTCTGTAGGTTTTGATCTTTAATATGTGTTAAGTTTGCAGCATTTCATATACTTGAAAATGAAAATTTTGCCTCAGAAAAATAGATACCAGATCATATATACATATAATTTTGAAAAATCCTGTTTAAACCATTTATTTTGTGTTTTAAATAGATCAAGTGTACTGTATAATTGTATTAGGCACTTCAGAGCACGTGTCAATGTAGCGTATTATCATGCCTTAGTTATTTGAAGGCTAGTCCCAAAAATGAAGTGCTTTACATTTTTTTATTATATTATGCACTCAATACTAAAATACAACTACTCCTAAAACTATAGCCTTTTGCCATAAACGAAATACAGAAGATTGTGCAAACCTGCTGCAGCAGCCAGAGAATTACAGTTACAAAAGTAACCTTGTCTGTCAGATATATGGCTGGGGTGATCTATATACAACTAATAGGCACTGGCATAAATCAAGGATAATGTCTCAGAAGTCAAAGGAAATATACTAGTGTAAGTGAGATAGGAATTCAACCCATTACTTTTATCTGTACATCAAAAATTCACATCTTTGAATTCATGTCATCTTTGTTGTTTTATTCATACTTAAAACCTTGGAAATAATCTTAACGTTAATGCAAATAATATTTTAACATGACATTTAAGGCTGAATACCTGACTAAGCAAGACAGCAGGGGTCTGAAGAGTTCTCAGTAAACCAGTTTCAATGTAGTTTATGTGATTTTAGGGTTGTCAGCCTGATTTTGTGGAAGTGTCATAATTTAGAGTCTTGTATCATTAAGACTTGCTGACAGTGCAATTGAGTGCAGGGAATCAAAGGTGGCTGTGTACCACTTTTATTCCAGCCTAATTCGGGGCTGGCAAATCAGCTCTTCATACAAGATAGAACAGATATAGGGCTGCTCTAAAGCCACGTCTAGACTGCAGGCTTCTTTCGGAAGAAGCTTTTCCAGAAGAGATCTTTAGAAAAAACTTCTTCCAAAAGAGAGCATCTGCACTGCCAAAGCTCATCGAAAAAGCGATCTGCTTTTTCAAAATATAGCATCCACACTAAATGGACACTCTCTCACATTTAAACTGTGATTACTCTGGATGGAGTGGCCACCAGGGCACCTGTGCTTTTCCTGTTTCCTCTTCTTGCAAAAAAACTCCCTCTTCCCTGTCCACACACGCCTTTTTCTGAAAGAGCTCTTTCGGAAAAGGCTTCTTCCTTGTAGAAAGAGGACTACCAATGTTGGAAAAACCCTTCGGTGTTCTTTCGATTTTCTTTCGAAAGAACGCAATTGCAATGTGCATGTAATTGAAGTTTTTTTCCGAAAAAAGCTGTTTTTCCGAACAAAACTCTGTATTGTAGACAGACATACCCTAAGTAAAAGCTGCTAAACTGGTTGCTGTAAGGCCTCACCAGCTTTATGCCATTTAGGATTCTCCCATGCTGGAGAAATCACCATCAGCTGTTTGGGGATGTTTTAGAGTCCCATTCATGGGCAGAGAGTGAAGCTGCTGCTTGGGAAGGCAGGCTTCCCAACCTGTGGGTCTGACCAACTCCACCCATACTCTGCCCAGGCGTTGTGTCTCCCCACTGTCTCCCTCTTCTCTTTCCTCTCCTCTCTCTGTTCACCTCTTCCAACCCAATCCATGAGCAGACATATGGCAAATAACATTTGAAAAAAACACTCTTTTAAAATATATTACTAAAAAAAGGAACATATTTTCCACTGCATGCTAGATTGTGGAGACTGGATATGCAGAAGGCACCTAATTAAAAGCTCTGCATTTGGGAATAAACAATGTAACAATGTATATCAATGTTTTGTTGATATATACAAAAGTTTGTCAGAGATTTATGTGCAAAAACTTTGTATTATGGGCCAGTCAGCTGGCCTGCTCAATATAATATTAAATATTACAGAATACATGATGCGTCTCATCTCTGTTTTACATTTTCGTAATCAGTATTTCTAAGCTGATTTTATATTTTAAATGTACTCTTGAGCCTTATAAAGTAATCATTACTGCATATATAACAAAGACATTACGTTAAATTAATCAGTCGGAGCAGTTTAGTGTGTTCATAACAAAGTTCATTGCTTTTAGAAGAAGTGAACACTAATTTATTTTGTGTGATCTCCATAACAATAGAGATTTTATTAAATGTCACCATATGTTTCTGTTAAAAATGTTTCCAAAGATTTTAGGCATAACAAAGAATTTTATATCTTAGTTAGGTATTGATTTTGGTGGAAGGTTCTCTTAAAACTTGTTCATTAAATAGTCAGAGGTAAACAAAGGGGAAACTCATTTGTCCAGCTATGAGGTAGAAAAGGGATGTTGTTCCTTTAAAGGTTCTTTTCCACAGGTAGGGTGAAGAAGAAAGAAGATTATAGCAGGGATGGACAAAGAGGACAAAAAGACTTTGGAAGCAAGTTTTTGTTCAATAATAATTAAAATTAAAAATGTGTATTTTAGATAAGGGTGGTCTTTTGAGGAAATTATTTTAAAAACTGCGTGTCTGAAGACTCAAGTGTTTAAAGCCAAAGCGGAATACTCAGACTGTGAGTCTAAAAATCTGTGCAAGGATTTTTTAGAGATGTAATTTTATAATCTTCAGCAACAAACTAATGAAATGTTTAAAACAATTTTTTAAATAAGGTCCTGTAGACATATTACAGTAATGCACAACTTCTTTTGTCAGTAAATTCAGAAACTGACTGTATATACCTCCAGGTTGGCTCATTTCTGTTAAATAGCTTCATTACCACTCTTCCAAGGGTTCAGTGTTAATGTAATAGATCTGGCAACCTATTAGGTGGAACACTGTTCACTTTTAATTTACTGGATCCCCTGGGGAGTTGGCGGGGGGAGGGGAGAAGACTCACTCACTAGGTCACAACCGCCTGCTGTGGGAGCCTGCAGGAATGGCCGAAAAGGCTTATGAGGAAGTGAGGGGTTGAGCACTCAGACCCAGGAGAGGCATTGCCTCTCCTTTCCTTTTGTACCTGCCACTCCTGGTCCCATTTCACTGTTCTGGTGGCAGAAAAGTCCCTTAGAAGAAGCTCTATAATTTCCTAACAAATATTCTGGTACCTGTTGTCACCAAACAAAACTGTGGAACAGTGCAACATGCTTAGTAGGACCTTGCAGGTTATGTAGCTTAGATAATTCACTGCCAAACAATTCCAACTGTGTTTTCTGTAACTGTGCTGGTGGGGTATCATACTGTATTGTATCTGTATGGGAGAGAGAAAAATTGAGTAAAGTCATCAGTCATGGTTCAAGGGGATGATAAGTCTTGATCTGATTCTCCTCTTACCAAGTGTCATATTTGTCAACAGAAAGGTGAGAGGAAAAGAAATAGGTGAAAGGTGCTGATTTTCTTGGTAAGAACACAATATTTTTCCTGTGTCTGAGTTAAAAGAACAGGAGATCCAGATATTAGAGTATTGGTATGAGTCAGTGATGTAAATACTTACATTATTGGTATTACCAACAACAGCGCTTATATGTGTTGTGATGAGGTAATCTTTTCCTATTGATTTTGAGTTAAGGGTTGCAAAAGATATAGGGCAACATTTAAATTAAATTCTTAATGTTGTGCATGCAGAATAATGGAATGGAGGATCAGTCCCCATCAGGCGAGCAGAAAGACTCTCTGGGACCCTGGATAAGGTGTGTGTGTGGGGGGGAGGGGGGGTGACGCTGTGCTCCTGGAAGGGGTGGGGCTGTCAGTAAAAGGGATGAAGATGGGCTCAACCAGCCCTCAGTGCCATCTGCACTGTGCCACTCTCCCACCCCCAGCACCATCCAAAGCGCTCTGCCTAGGGTTCTGGAGCATGCTACGCAGTACTCTGGCAGTGACTGGAAACCCCAGGCACTTTTGAATCATAGAGCTGGAAGAGACCTCAGGAGGTCACCAAGTCCAGCCCCCTGCCCAAGGCAGAACCAATCCCAACTAAGTCAACCCAGCCAGGGCTTTGTCAAGCTGAGACTTATACACTTCTAGGGATGGAGATTCCACCACCTTCCTAGGTAACCCATTCCAGTGCTTCACCACCCTCTTAGTGAAATAGTTTTTCCTAATATCTAACCTAGACCTCTCCTGCTGTAACTTGAGACCATTGCTCCTTGTTCTGCCATCTGTCACTACAGTGAACAGCCTTTCTCCATCCTCTTTGGAACCTCCCTTCAGCAAATTGAAGGCTGCTATCAAATCCCCCCTCACTCTTCGCTTTTGCAGACTAAACAAACCCAAATCCCGCAGTCTCTCCTCATATGGGGGCACAGGACTGGACTCAATGACCCAGGAGTGCCCCGAGGCCGGCTGCAGCAGCTGGCACCATAGGCGGGGCGGCACAATCAGTGCCCCGGTCTGCACGGCCATCAATGGCTGTGACATCATCATGGGGTGCCCCGGTGCTCCATGACATCATCATCGGGCGCCCAGGCCAATGGTGCCCTAGACAGCTGCCTAGCTCACCTAGGCTCACAGGCCGCCCCTGCGATGACCTCTCGAGGTCCCTTCCAGTCCTGGTATTCTATGATTCTATAGGTCATGCGCTCCAGCCCCCTAATCATTTGGTCGCCTTCCACTGGGCCCTCTCCAATGCATCCACATCCTTTCTATAGCAGGGGGCCCAGAACTGTACACAATATTGCAGATGTGGCCTCACCAGAGCTGAATAAAAGGGAATAATCACTTCTCTGGATCTGCTGGCAATGCTCCTCCTAATGCACCCTAATATGCCATTAGACTTCTTGGCTACTGTTGACTCATATCCAGCTTCTCATCCATTGTAATCTCCTGGTCCTTTTCTGCAGAACTGCTACTTAGCCTTCAGTCCCCAGCATGTAACAAAGCTTGGGATTCTTCCATCCCAAGTGCTGGACTCTACCCTTGTCTTTGTTGAACCTCATCAGATTTCTTTTGGCCCAATTCTCTAATCTGTCTAGGTCACTCTGAACCCTATCTCTGCTTCCAGCGTATCTACCTCTCCCCCTAGCTTAGTGTCATCCACAAACTTGCTGAGAGTGCAACGCACCTTCTCATCCAGGTCATTAATAAAGACATTGAACAAAACTGATCCAAGAACAGATTGTTGGGGCACTCCGATAGGAAACCGATCGCCAACCTGACATCGAGCCATTGATCACTACCTGTTGGGCCCGACAGTCTAGCCAGCTTTCTATCCATCTTACAGTCCATTTATCCAATCCATACTCCCTTAACTTGCTGGCAAGAATATTGTGGGAGACCGTATCAAAAGCTTTGCTAAAGCCAAGGTATATCATATCCACTGACTTTCCCATATCCACAGACCCAGTTACCTCATCATAGAAGCTAATCACATTTGTCAGGCACAACTTGCCCTTGGTGAATCCATGTTGACTATTCCTGATCACTTTCCCCTCTTCCAAGTGCTTCAAAATGGATTTCTTGAGGAGCCCCTCCATGATTTTTCCAGGGACTGAGGGAAGGCTGACTGGTCTGTAGTTCCTTGGATTGTCCTTCTTCTCTTTTTTAAAGATGGGCACTACATTTGTTTTTTTCCAAATCATCCGGGATCTCTCCTAATCTCCATGAGTTTTCAAAGGTAATAGCCAAAGGTTCTGCAATGACATTTGCCAACTTCCTCAGTACCGTCAGATGCATTAAATCTGGGCCCATGGATTTGTGTATGTCCTGTGACAGTCGCCCCATTTACCTGCCCTCCTCCCCGTCAACTCCAGCCAGCCTGCTCCCCATATATCAAGACCTATGCGCAAGGAAACTAATTCCTAGAACAGTGTTTCCCCTGGATCCTCTTGGCTGCAAATGGTGAACCCCAGTCAATGGGAGCTGTGTGGCTTCATGGCTGTGGGAACCAGTAAGTAAATAAACTGGAGCAGCCTGATATCAGCTTTCTCAGAGTGGGTCCGTGGCCCACTTTAAGAAACACGGTCCTAGAGTTTCCTGACGATGAGAACTAGGTTTCTCAAATGCAGTACCAAAGCATGGTATTTATGGGCAAAGGATGCATATTCCTTATGGGAAAAAAAAAATAATGGGAGTCTGAAAGATATACTGTATAAAAGCATGCTTCATATTTCTTCTGGTTTCATTATTCTGTATAGATATTTAATGATTCATATTAATACTTTTTCCATTTTTTCCTAGGAATAGAATTAAGCTCACATTGTAATAATTGCTAGGATTACTCTTCTTCAGAAAAAGAAAGATAATGGTACATTTGCTTTTCTTCCATTTTCATACAGGTTTTATGGCATTTTTAAAATAGCCAATAACATCCTGTTTATTAATTCCTGTGATTAAAATTGCTTATCACTCAGGTCAGCTAACCTTTGCATGCTTATGGTGTTCCCTTACCTATAAACTATGAATTACAACTGTCTAAAGCTGTTTGTATCCGTTCCACTTTTGAACTGGTTAAACATCTTTTTTTGTCCTTTTGTTGAAGATAGATTTAAAAAACTGAGATCAGCATCAGTTACTTCTGAGTCTTCCATTTCACCTTCTTCATTATTCTACCTGCCTTACTTACAACTACATTACATGTAGCTCCACTAAAGTCAATGGGAAGAATTCCCCATTGCCAGGATCAGCAAGCCCCTGAGGCTATGTCTACACTACAGGGGGTTTTCAGGATACCAGAGGTATCCCGGAAAGACTTCACTGTGTCCAGGGAATGCCTCTGCTCTTCTACTTTTTATTTTAAGGAAGAGCAGACACGCTCTTTCAGAAGCTCTGTCTTCTCCTCCCACGAGGAAGAAAGGATCTTCTAAAAGAGGGTTTTTTCCCAAAATTTGGCCCAGTGTAGATGGGCAAAAATTTGGAAAAGCCTCTTCCAAAAAAAACTATCGGAAAAAGGTATGCAATTGCGGAGTGCAATTTGCATACCTTTTTCTGATAAAGCCCCGTAGTGTAGACATCAACTGAGTAAAGTACTGCAGAAGGAAAACAAGTATGGCTACAGCTGGCCTTTAGATGTACAACTGCTAGCTCTCTAGTTCTGCTTTCCTTCTGTTAGTTATAAAAGCCCTTTTTATTTTCTTACACTTCTTTATACCTGTTGTTAAGTCACTTCTCTTTTCTGCCACCCTTACCTTTTCTTTGCAAGTATTAAGTGTATTTCAGTATTCTTTTTGATCTTACAGAAGATTTTCTTTTAAATTTAAGTTATTGAACAGTCTCTTGTGAAACCTCACTGTTTGAATTTTGTTGTTGTGTTCTTATGCAAAACTGACTTGTTTCCTTCTCTAAAATTAATTGCTGAGGCTTTTCACAGTTTTAATAATTTTCCTTGATTTAGTAGCTTCTGTTTTATTAAATTGTCAGATTAATACTTTGTTCTCTTAATTTGTTTTTGTTCTCCATTTTCTGTGTCTCTCCACTGATCCTTTGTCCTAAGGGATATTAATCTTGTAACAAGTCACTACTAAATGGTCTATCACTGCAAACTTCCAACTGAGTAACTCAATTTCTGTTTTTACTAGAGATTGGCGTGAACCAGAAATATTTATCAAAGTTCCCCCCCCTTTCCTAAAACTGAAATCTTAGAAATCGTATCTAAGTTCCCCTAGGGCTGTTTGATACAAGATTGTGAAATCTTTGAGAGAATCTATTCTGCACTCAGACAACCAAAATAAAATTGAGATACAGAATGTATAGTATAGGATGTGTGTGTTTCTAGCTAACTATATTGAAGGCCATATCTAGCCAGAGGGACTTATTGTCTTTGTATGTTTTCTGTAACTCTTATTTCATCATGGATATTATCCCTAACTGTTTTGATTTCCTTGTATTCACTTGAAGTCTAGGCATCCTCAGGTAATCTTGCATCTTTGGCAGCTCAAAACTCTTGTGATTTGACTTTCTCTAACATCCTAGGCCACAAGGGAACTGACAGACTTGCTGGGCCCTTGGGCAAGATAGGATGAGAAGGAGGGCTGGCTTCGCACTCCCAGAAGGAGTGATGCCTTTAGTAGGAGCCAAAGAGCTGAGGTAACTAGCTGTCTGTGCTGCCCAGAGTGTGCCACGTCCCCTTTCTCCAGCCGGCCTTCAGAGCTGCGCAGAGTATGCTGCATGGGACTCCAGTAGTAGCAGTGGCAGCTGTGAGCCCAGGGTACTTTTGAATCTCCAGGATTGGGGCAGTTGCTTGGTTCCTTCCCCTTCCTCCTTCCATGTAGGTGATCTTGCCAGGCCATTTGTGTACTGGTGATTTAATCCCATTAATTTTCTCCTTTTCTTGTTTGGTCTTTAATATCATGTTATCTCCATTTCCCAGCTGTAAAGGGTTACACCCTTCGGGCATGCACCGCTTGGTGGCTGAGGGAAGTCTTATAGTCTCCACAAGTCTGTCTGCAGGTGAGGTAGTGTCCAACAAGTGGCCAGAGATCAGGCCTCTTCTTTTACGCCCCCCCCTCGGGTGTGATTTGCAGGGGAGTTTGACCCACCCACTCCTCTGGGTCCTGGCCCAGGGACCCAATAAGTAGCAGTTACCTGCTGAGTTTTAAAGTACTTAGTTGCTGTCACATCCCTGGGCCACTTCCCTGGGATGCTGTCCCATCCAACACTTTCTCTAGGGGCTTGTGGTTGAGTTCCATTGGCTTCTTGGCTAGCTTTCAGTCGCAGGACCTGGCTCTGATCAGGTACGATACCCCAGCTCCCACTCGGAGCTGTCTAGAGTGTTGGTGTTCCCCAGTTAGCCCTGAAGTCTGCCTGGGTCGAGCGCCAGGAAGGAACTGATAGGCCCTGGCTTAAAACCTTTTTTTATATCTGCCTGCTGCACTCTGATTGGCTGCTGCGGAGGTTGTCACTCTGTTCCACCCGGAGGGCCTCTCTACTGCTCCTGTTGATGGCCAGCATGCTGAAAGGCCTCCTGCAGGGATGTTGGGCTTTGACCAACCCATCACAGCAGCCTATGAAACTGTGCTACTTTCTTCACCTATCAACTTGGACTCCTCTTCTCTTCTTTGTAGTACTAAACCTTTAAAGTTCTTCCCACCAGGGAAATTCCCCTTTCAGGACAGAAAATCTCATTAAATATATGAAAGCATTTCAAGTGTGATTAAGTATCTTCTCTCACTTTTGCATTCTCCTTTAATTGCTACTAGAATATTTACCCTGTGTTGCTCACATACGTAGCTCAATTAATTTTTGTTTTTTGGAAAACGAAATGAAAATGTACATGCTTCATTTGAATCATTGCTCTGCAGTGGGGTGAGGGATGAGTGGTTCAATATACAGACTGCCCCAGGGTGAGAGGACAGCTTCAGCCCTCTCTCACTGCAACATCTTAGTGCCAGGTAAGAAGCTATGCCCATGGCCACTGCAGCTGAAGTAGGGGTCCATATTCCCTGGATGAGGCAGGTCCATCTTCGTCTGCCCCCTATGCTCCCCAGCCAGGGTGAGGAATGCAGCAAACTGTGCACTTTCACCATGCTCCCTGACAAAGGAGAACAGCCAGCAATGTTTCCTAAGAATGGTGGGACGGAGGAGAGCTTCAGCTTCCTCGCCCCCATCCTTCCTATAGAGCATCTGGAGGAGCAGGAGGCTCTAGACTAGAGGAGACCTGGGTGGGAGTGGGGTGTGCCCTGGATGCCCTAGCTCCTTTCATCAGATTCTATCTCTTTTTGTCTGGTTTTATAAGATTTGGTCTCTTATTTTTTTAATCATCCTCAGCCAGCTCATTCTATTGGTCACTTTCTTTTCTCTTAGGACTATTCTGCTTTTTTCTTATGACTGTTCTGACTATTCTGTCTCTTATGACTATTCTGCCTGTTTCTGCTTTTTCACCTCTTCCATTTCATCACACTTTTGTTGTGTGCCATGTTCCTCCGCTATTTGTTTAAGAATTCTCCACTTGGGCTCTTACTGAGACTTTTGCCTCTATTGACCTGATTCTCTGAACTCTATATGTACTCTCCTTTTTAAATCTTCTCCTCAGACTGGCTGTTCTTTTTCTATTTCACATTTCCTGTCATGATACTCCAAATCCAGGCTCACTTCTGTCCTTTGGTGCTTGCTTTTTCACATTGAGTTGAAGAAGTTGGTGAGGCTTCCTTCTGAATCTTACACTTCAAATTCCTCTTGCCGTGTTTCACTTCTTATTTCTTCTGCTAAGCTGGTTCTAATATACCGGCTTCATTAACTCCAATAGTTCATATATTCACAAACCTTTCCACTGTCTTGCTCTATTTGCACTTGTCTTTTAGCTTCATTATTCAAGCAAGCTCTGATCTCCCCTGTTTTAAAATGAAAATCCCTTTGCCCCATGCTCCATTAATTCTTTCAGAAGAACCTTTAAATAACTCAGTGGCAAGTAGGCTGTATATAGGAAATATCATTGACATAACTTCTAAAATTTCTTCCAAATACAACTTTAAGTTCCATTATAATGAATGTAGAACACTTTTATGAATGATAAAAAGGAAGAAACATTTAAATAAAGGTTTGTGTCTCATGGCTCTCTAAAATTACAAACACTGACACAATAGATTTGCTCCATGTTCTTTACGTTTTGAAACTCATGGACTTGACCATAGCTTTTTATGTGTGTGATAAAGTGGAAGTGACTGGAAAATAATGCCCTTTTGCAATGTAGCTTGCCAGTGTAATCACCATTGTTGTTGAATTGCAAAGGGTGCAAGAAATCTGCATTTATATGTATTTCTGTCAACAGGCATATTCCTGATTTGAACTTGTAATAGAGAAATAAAGAGGAAACAACTCATTCATCCACAAAAAAATCACTATTCCCTATTACTCCTCTGAGTGCACTTAAATTGCTTTGTTCAATCTGCTTCTAAAATAAAATCCCCTTAATAAAATTACAGGGTATAAAAGGACATGAAAATACACATTAGCTTTCAGGCAAACAGAATATTTAACTTTGTTTGTGAAGAACATAAAGAAAGTGATTTTTAGATTCCAGATGATGGAGAGGAGATGAATGCAACAGAGATATCTGTGTGTATAGTTTTCCCACTCAGTTTAGAATTTCTTTGTACTCCCTTGCAACATGTAGAATCAGAGAACACTTGGTACATTCTACTTTAGCTCAAGTGGCAGAGAGAGGATGCTTCAACTCTTTGAGTCTGATTCACTTAATTGAGCTGTGTTGCACTCGTAGCTAGCAGAGGGGATTTGCTAAGGAAGGGTAGGGAACTGCCTTTCTCTCTATTTGCCCAGCTAGTATGGGGATTCTGATCAGGCAGACTTAGTAATTAAGCTCCACAGTCTCTGTACACTGCTTTTATTATAAGTAGTCATCCACGGATCACAGGGCAACACATTTGACTTGACTTACTTTGGAGATATTTAAAGGCAGTAAATGAGGCCTTTCTTAGAAGATGGATGACTTTAGTTTCCTGCACATGGCCACCTGGTGGTGCGTGATAGGGATTTAGAACTGGGGGCTGGTCACATGTTTTTAAGAGGTACTGTACCACTAGGAAGTTGGAGCACAAAATAGATGTTGGAAGGAAAGGGAGCAATTCGATAAACCATTGAAAAGGAAACGTGGCTTATTCAAGACACATCTTAGGTTAACTGCCCTTAAGACAATAGTGCTTCAAGTTAACATTTTTAGTGCCTGTTTTGCTACAATTAGCAATATGATGGTGAATCCCGTTGTACAAGAGACCCTCATGACTCGTGGAATTGCTATTCACAATTTGTGTATTCACAGGTCTCTTCCATCCTCCCAATGTACCCATCCTTTGGGGGGGAATGGTGCCTCTGGGGTGGGCCTGTTGCCAGATGGCAGCAGCTGTTAGGGCTCACCCTCCCCCCTCCACATACTCAACATGACTCCCAGATTTGTGGTGAGTTGTCCATGGCTTTTGGAAGTCATGACGAGATCCCTGTGGTGAGCTTCCCATGGCTCCCGACAGTTCGGGAGCCACAGGGAGCTCAGTATAGCTACCAGGAACTGCCAGCCCCTGTAGTCATGGATTTTGCCAATTGCAGTGGTGCCAGCAATGTATCCACCACGAAAGGTGAGGGTTTCCTGTCCATAACAATTTGAGACTAACTAGCAAAAGACACAAAAATAAACAGCCTTTTTAAAAAGTTTATTAGAAACAGGAAATCTGCCAAACAATTGGTGGAGCCACTGGACAATCAAAGTGCTAAAGGGGAAGAGAAGCTAAATGAATGTGGAAAATATAAAAAAAATTATCAGACACTTAGATGAACACAGTATGTCAAGAAAGAGTCAACCTGGCTTTCGTAAATGGAAACCATGCTTCACTAATCAGAATTCTTTGAGAGGATCAATGACATGTGGACAAGGGTGGCCCAGTGGATATATTGGAGTATATAGATTTTCAGAAAGCCTTTGACAAGATTCCTCACTAAAAACTCTTTAGCAAAGTATGAACACAAAGGAGAAGAAGGTAAGTTCTTTCATGGATCAGTAACAGGTTAAAATATAAGAAACAAAGGGTAAGAATAAATGATTAGTTGTCACAGTAGAAGAGGGAAGTAGCAGGGTTCCCCAAACATCTCTACTGGAATCTGTGCTATTCGTCATATTCATAAATGATCTACAAAATAAGTACACTTTGAAGTGTTAAAGTTTGTAGATGATATAAAATTACTCACTATAGTTAATTCCAAAGCTCACTGAGAAGAGTTACAGAGGGTTCTCACAAAAGGGGGTGACTGAGCAACAAAATTGCATATGCAATTGATAAATGCAAAATAATGCACATTGGAAAACATAATCTCAACTCTATATACAAAATGATGGGGTCTAAATTACCAGCTATTACTCAAGAAACAGATCTTGCAGTCATCATCTTTGTCAACATCTGCTCAATGTGCAGCAGCAGTAAAAAAAACTAACAGAAAGGGGATGATAATTAGGACAGGGATAGATAATAAGACATAAAATATCATAATGAACTATATAAATCCATGGTCTGCTCACACCTTTAATACCGTTTGCAATTCTGCTCTCCCCTTTTCAAAAAAATTACATTAGAATTGGAAAACATATACAATAAGGCAATGAAAACCATTAGGAATATGGAACAGCTTCCATATGAAGGGAGATTAAAAATTTGGCACTGATCAGTTTAGAAGAGATGACTACGGATTATGTAAAAGGTTTATAAAATCATAAATGGTGTGGAGAAAATGAATAAAGAAGTGCTATTTACCTCTTCCATAAAAACAAGAGCTACAACTGACGCAGAAAATTAATAGGCAACATGTTTAAAACAAACAAAAGAAAGTACTTCTTCACCCAACACACAATCAACCTGTGGAATTCATTGCCACGGGATATCGTAAAGGCTCCAAGTATAAATGAATTAAAAAGAGAATTAGTTAACTTAGACTCATAGACTTTAAGGTCAGAAGGGACCATTATAATCATCTAGTCTGACCCCCTGCACAGTACAGGCCACAGAGTCTCACCCACCCCTCCTAAAATAATCCTCTCACCTATATCTCAGATATTGAAGCCTTCAAATACTTTGAAGACCCCAAGATGCAGAGATCCTCCAGCTGTGATCTGTACCCCATGCTACAGAGGAAGGCGAAAAACCTCCAGGGCCTCTGCCAATCTACCCTGAGGAAAATTCCTTCCCAACCCCAAATATGGCCATCAGCTAAACCCTGAGCATGTGGGCAAGACTCACCAGCTAGACACCCAGAAAGTTCTCTGTAGTAACTCCTGTCATCCCTCCATTGACCTATTTCTCACTGATAATGAATGGTCAATTAGTTACCAAGATCCTGTTATCTCATCAAACCATCCCCTGCATAAACCCATCTAGTTTAATCTTGAAACCAGATAGATCTTTTGCCCCCACTACTTCCCTTGGAAGGCTATTCCAGAACTTCACTCCTCTAATGGTTAGAAACCTGTGTCTAATCTCAAGTCTAAACTTCCTACTAGCCAGCTTATATCTATTTGTTCTTGTGTCCACATTGGTATTAAGCTTAAATAATTCCTCTCCCTCCCTGGTATTTATCCCTCTAATATATTTAAAGAGTGCAAACATGTCCCCCCTCAGCCTTCTTTTGGTTAAGGTAAACAAGCCAAGCTCCTTAAGTCTCCTTTCATAAGACAGGTTTTCCATTCCTCGGATCATCCTAGTGGCCCTTCTTTGTACCTGTTTGTCAGCCGACGGTCAGGGCAGTGAGTCCCTTAAGACCGGCTGAAGTTCTTTAAATTGTGCTTGGTTCTGTTACAGCAACTGAAGGAGTCAGGTTAAAGCTTAAACAGTTACTATTTATTGTTACAGGGTAAACTTAGTTGTTAAATGCTACTACTGTGTTACAGATAACACAGACACTACAAAGGACAGGACAGAAATTACACTAATAAGTCACTTACAGGTACCATGAAACCCTTTGGTTCTCTGAGCTCTTATTAAATGCATGCAAAATAGACACATAGCAGGTATATATATTCTCACCCCTGCGTTCCAGACTTGGCGTGGCCAGCGTCTTTCTCTCAATCCCTCGGGAAGAAGTAGGGCGAGGTTGGGCGTCCCACAGACCTCGGGAGACAATCAATACCTGCCAGCAGGTATAGATGATTGGAGCTCAAATAGGGTGGGCTGCTGAACCTCTTTTATACCCCTTGGGTCATGTAGGCTTCTTCCTGGTTTCAAGTGGCCAATTAGGAAAAATGGCTTTGAATGCCAAGTTTCCCACGAAGGGTGCAAAGCATAATTTACACCTGGGAAAATGCAGACAATGGGCACCTCTGGTATGTGATGGGCGAAGATTCCTCTCCTGGGACAGTGCAGGCGTGTCAATTACTGGTACTAGCCATCAGGGCGACGGGAGGCCCCGGGTCGTCAGCTAGCCCATTTACTGTCTGGTTTCTGTTTATGGTAGAGTCAGGGACAGGCAGCAAACCTGTGTTCCCAGGGCATCAAAGGCTGACTGCCTTTCTCTTGCTCTCGGGGGGGGGGGGGGGGGAAACAAGATGGGGCTCGTGGAAAAACAAGATGGGGTTCGTGTCTGGCTACACTGTTCCAGTTTGAATTCATCCTTCTTAAACATGGGAGACCAGACTGCACACAGTATTCCAAATGGGGTCTCACCAACTCCTTGTATAATGGCACTAACACCTCCTTATCTCTACTGGAAATACCTCACCTAATACATCCCAAGACCGTATTAGCATTTTTCACGGCCATGTCACAATGGCGGCTCATAGTCATCCTATAATCAAGCAGGACTCCAAGGTCCTTCTCCTCCTCCATTACTTCCAACTGATGTGTCCCCAGCTTATAACTAAAATTCTTGTTATTAATCCCTAAATGCATAACCTTACACTTCTCACTATTACATTTCATCCTATTGCTATCACTCCAATTTACAAGATCATCCAGATCTTCCTGTATGATATCCCGATCCTTTTCTGAATTGGCAATACCTCCCAACTTTGTGTCATCTGCAAATTTTATCAGGACACTTCCACTTTTGGTGCCAAGGTCAGCGATAAAAAGATTAAATAAAATTGGCCCCAAAACTGATCCCTGAGAAACTCCGCTAGTAACCTTCCTCCAACCAGACAGCTCACCTTTCAATATAACCCACTGTAGTTTCCCCATTAACCAGTTGCTTATCCACCTCTTAACTTTCATATTAATCCCTGTCTTTTCCAATTTAACCAATAATTCCCCGTGTGGTACTGTATCAAATGCCTTACTAAAGTCGAGGTAGATTAGATCCACTGCATTTCCCTTATCTAAAAAAATCTGTTACTTTCTCAAAAAAGGAGATCAGGTTGGTTTGGCACGATCTACCTTTTGTAAAACCATGTTGTAATTTGTCCCAATTGCCATTAGCCTCAATGTCTCTAACTACTTTCTCCTTCAATTTTTTTTCCAAGATCTTGCATACTACAGATGTCAAACTAACAGGCCTATAGTTACCCGGGTCGCTTTTTTTCCCTTTCTTAAAAATAGGAACTATATTAGCAATTCTCCAGTCAAATGGTACAACCCCTGAGTTTAGAGATTTATTAAATATTTTTGCTAATGGACTTGCAAGTTCATGTGCCAGTTCCTTTAATAATCTTGGATGAAGATTATCTGGGCCCCCCGATTTACTCCAACAATGTCAGGGAAACTATGCTTTGGTTGCCCCTAAAACTGTGACTCCCAGAAACTAGGACTGGATGCCAAGGGATGGATCACTCAATAACTGATGGGTTTTGCTCTTTCCATCTGAAACATCTGGCACTAGTCACTGTCAGTAGACAGGATAATGAGATAGATGGACTATTCTTATGTTATAAGGGGAAGCTGTTTTAAAGGGTATTTTATCTTGTCCTCTTCACATTGGTTGTGGATTGTAAAATACAGCAATAATCTCTGTATATGGGATATAGTTAGGCTGGGAACTTGCAAAACACTTTTTTATATTTCGGATTTGGATCACATGAAGATTATTTTAATTAATTACTTTCCATTTCCTGTGTTGACCGAGAAGTACCTACTGAAGTGACAAGCGCACACATGCTGTGTATAATACATAAAAGTATTGTGTGGCTTAAGAACTGGATCAATGAATGTGAACCCCATTTACATAGGTGCTGGAACTAGGAGTGCAAGGGGTGCTACCATCCCCGCCCCTAGCTTGAAATGGTTTCCATTATATAAAGGATTTACAGTTTGGTACAATGGCTCTCAGCACCCCCACTATACAAATTATTCCAGCACCTTTACCCTTTTATACACATACACAGATACAAGACAACTTTGCCTGTAATATAAGTGTTCTGTATATATCACCATTATGAGATACTGTTGCAAAGAGTGTTTTAGATCTTTACAAGAACCATTTACGAAAGGCAGCAGCATCATTTGTCTGTAAAGCTGGGTGCCTTGCTTAAAGTCAGCCCAAACATAGAGGACTTACAAGGATATTTACAATTCAGAAAGTGGCCTATTCAAGTTTTTAAGACATAGAAATATCACAACTTTAAGTTCTATTATCTCTGGAGCCTTCAGGGCTTCCAGTTGCATAATGCTTCTCTTTTTAGTCCTGAAAGGCTGTAAAATATCAGAGTTAAAATTCACAATATTTTTATAATCTTATGCATTTTTTTATGTTAAGTTATTTGTGTCAGACAGGGGTCACTTCTAGGAAATACATTCTGTATTTGAATAAAAGCAGAAAGCCGCACATTTTGTCTGGTTCTTGTTCTCTCTCTTTCTCACACACACAAGATAGTAATAATTAAGTCATATGACACTTGAAAGAGAAGGCACGTATAAGTGAAACCATAGGAGAGGGGCACAATAAATGTATCACCAAGCTCTGAAATTTATAATCTTCATATGGGTAAAATAAAATGCAAATAACTATATCTCTTTCTATTCATGTGGGATATACTGAGCTAGATTCTCCCCTGTGGTAGAACTCTGGTAGGTGCATGACAGAATGGAGAAAATCAAGAAGCCAAATAATCTCCCACAATCTGAGGGCAAGTATTAGTCCAATTGCCAGTTATAGGTGGTGATGGGCCAATGCTATAGAATTCACAATGGAGGAGTGCCATAGCAGAGCAATGCTTCCTGACATGTTTCCTAGTCTATCTGGGAGAAAGAGGGGGGTGAAAGGGAACCAGAGTGGAAAGGGAGCTGTGTCAAATTCTGTAGAACTATTAACTCCCAATTGGGTCTGTAAAATTCTATACTGGGAACATATGGCCAGATTACAGTACCTGAGTTTGCCACCTAGGCAGCAGAAAGAGACTAGGGTTAAATCTTACAAAGTTAAAAGGGATTTCCTAACAAAGGAAACATCTTATTAAAAGCATGGTATTGATATCTATAAAGTTTGTTGTATAAAAATATCATGCCAAGGAGAATAAGACTTCTACTTGCAAATCCAACATTCCCACAAATACATCTTGGATTTAAGCAATTGGCAAAATTTGTCCAGAGACTAAAGAAGATGCCCAAACAGAAAGGACTCTAGTCTGGTGGTGCTTGAGTCCTTTCTGAATAACAAAGAGATCAAAGCTGTGTTGCAGAATGTCGATCTGAAAGAAAGAAAAAACACCATGGCAAGAGGTTTTAATTGCCTCCAGATCTATCAGATTCAGCCTGATTGATGTTATTGAATAGGTAAGAAATAGCTTCTAACACCTGGAGTTGCTGTCTTCTGAATAGTCAGAATTCAGACATTAGTAAGGGGGCAGAGCAACCAGTACAATTGAAAGCACGGACTTAAGAGCCTAAAAGCTACAGCTTTACCGGGTGAGCGAAAGCAGTGCTTGATGCATATAGTGAACGAGTTTCTCTTTTTATAGCTAACCATTGTTATTTATAGAAATGATGAAATATTCCACTGGGAAACAGAAGTAATTTCATGTTGTTGAACACTATAATAGAGATTCTAGCTGCTGTTGGATTATATACAAATAGAAAAGAAGCTGTAAAAATGTTAAGAAGTCATACTTAGAATAATAATCTATTTTTAAGAAAAACCTCTGCCTTGTCATATTGAACACAAAAGTACATGATGTTGCTTTAATTTGAAATTCTCTGGAAATACACTAAAATGTTTGTGGACTACCATCAGACAATTTACTGAAGGAAATTAAAGAGAATAATAATTTAGAATAAAATGAGAAATTGCCTCAACCTTCAACCAAAATTTGAACCAAACTTTATTAGAGATTTTGAAAATGTGGGTGGTGTATGATTGTAGTTAAAGTTTACTTCATGTTTGCATGCCTTAGCATCTGCTAGCTTCAGCCAGACAGGGAAGAACAGAAAGTGCTGTGAGATTGCCTATTATTGTGATATTTTTCTTCTGATCTGTACAAATATTCCGTCTGACAATGAAACCACAACTGGACCTCCTGAGGTTTAACAATGGCAAATTAAAATGTCATTGACAATCACTGTGTTCAAGCAAAATCTATAATAGGTAAACTAGAGGGAAACTGATAAAAATTGATAAAAATTGATAATTTGATAAAAATTAGAGTATTTATCTAAATAAACCAAACTTTATTATTTGACCATGTACTAGAGTGTGAACAGTAGAGATGATAAATGTGCTTTTTGTCAATATATGAAATCACTAGAAGATTTACCCGGTGTTGCTTGGTTCCTTAACTCAATTAATTTTTTTTTTTGAAAAATAAAATGAAAATGTACCTACTTCATTTGAATCATTGCTCTGGGATGGGGATGAGGCTGAAGGGTTCAGTATGCAGGCTGTCTGGGGTGAGAGGACAACCATAGCCCTATCTCATGGCAGCAGCTTGGGGTCAGGTGAAAATTGCCTCTCCATGGCTGGCACAGCTGCAGCAGGCACAGCAATAAGGTATGGGGGTTTCATGTTCTCTGTCTGGGGCAGGTCTAGATTTGTCTGCCCCTTGCACTTCCCAGCCATAGTAAGGAATGCAGCAAACTGTGCATTTTTCCCTCACTCCCAGACAAAGAGCAACCACCAGCTATGTCCCCATATTAATTGGTAGGGGAAGCTTCAGATCCTGCCCCCAAAGCTTCAGACCCTGCCCTACCTGGGGGGTGTGATTCTGGGGCTGTGACAAGCCCAGATGGAGGAGAGGTGGGTGCTCACCCCCAGCCAGCCCCTGTCACCTGCCTGGTGATTCTGTTCCTTTTCCATATGGTTTTATGAGAAGCAATCCCATTCCAGGAACATCCTGTTTTCCTGACACAACCAAACCCTGACCTTGCTTTAAGTTATGATAAGAGGAAGCTCTATACCAAATTTGGTGGGCAGAGGTTAGCTGCTATTTGCCTGCCCTTGTTCTATCTCTTACCATTTAGGAGGAGTTCTTGAACTAATGGACAGAAGGACAGACTCAAATATGTAGTAGATTATTTTAGTAATATTTGGATACCTGCTCGATTATTCATGAAGTCTTTTGCAAACATAAAAATATCATGGCTTTTAGTTTGTTTAGGCTGCTGTCTGAAAATTCATACTTGAATATTTGCTGTTTACAGTAACACACACTTACTAGGCCCACATATACAATGTGCATGTTCAACATAGGATGCACCTGTTTGACTGTGAGGTTTGATGATACTGAATGGTTTTTCCTATGCTTTTCTTCACTATAGTGGTAGTTTTATATAATATTCTATATTGCATTTCAACAACTGTTTAAATGTTATAACAATAGCTATTCAAATTACATGTTTCAAATAGGTTATTTGAGTAATGTAGCTTCTTGTCTGTTCACAAGATGATATCAACTCATTTAAATGTATTTCTGGATCACAATTATTGGCAAATAATTTATTGGAGTCTATGTGTTATACATAAATTTTATGTTTAATATCTGAATATTCCCATTAGTGGATTGTGGATGACCACTAAACAAAACGCAGGACACTGTAGCACTTTAAAGACTAACAAGATGGTTTATTAGATGATGAGCTTTTGTGGGCCAGACCCACTTCCTCAGATCAAATAGTGGAAGAAAATAGTCACAACCACATATACCAAAGAATACAATTAAAAAAAATGAACACATATGAAAAGGACAAATCACATTTCAGAACAGGAGGGGGATGCGGGGGGGTGGGGGGGGAGGGAAGGAAGGTAAGTGTCTGTGAATTGATGATATTAGAGGTGGGGAGAGTGGGATGTTTGTGAGCTAATGGTATTAGAGGTGATAATTGGGGAAGCTATCTTGGTAATGGGTAAGATAGTTTGACACTTTGGATAAATCTCAGCATGCCATTTCATGTTTAGAAAATTAAATAAGAAAAATAAATAATTATATAACAGTTTTTAGGAAAATATAAGTAATCTAAAAATGGATAATGATCCTGTGAAACTAAGCACCACTCACCCCTCATTGGCTCTTACAGACTAATAAGGACACATAAATGTTCCGAGCACATTCTTTGAGAGGTACAGGTGTACCCAAAGCATTTCCTGAGGATACTGACACATTGTTTTTAAAGGGATAATCATTAGAATTCCAATGATTGAGAATAAAATACATTTCAGTTATTTTAATAGAAACCTGGAATAAATACAAATAGTGTCTGACTCTGAAAACTAATAGGTGCATCCCATTTGTAAATGTTTTGCCATATTTGAGAATTTAGCAAATAGTAAAATGTAATGCTGCTTCTGTTAGTCATAACAAAAAACAGGACTATGTAGCACTTTAAAGATTAATTTATGCTATCATGTGCCGAAAGTGTCTGTCTGCTATGTACAGTAAACTTCCGATAATCCGGCACCTTTAGGACCCAGGGGGTGCCGGATTATCAGATATGCTGGACTATCAGAAGGGGGGGCTATGAGCGGTCTGGGGTGGGGTGGGGGGGATGCCACCCAAGACCTCTCATAGCCCCCCTTTCCGATAGTCTGGCTCTGCCCCAGGTGTCCCCCATTCAGCTGCTGTTGGTCAGTTTCAGCAGCGGCTGAATGGGGACTCCTACGGCAGAGCAGCTGGGGTGCTGCCTGTTTGGTCCAGTAGCACCGCCCCTAGGCGCTGCGAGACCAACCTGGCAGCACCCCAGCTGCTCTGGGGGATGCCTGGGACAGAGCAGCTGAGGTGCTGCCAGGTTGGTCCCGCAGCGCTGAGGTCCTGCAGAGCTGCTGTGCCCTGGGTTTCCGGGAATCAGCCGCTGGTCAGTTTCAGCAGCAGCTGACTCTGGGACTCCTGGGGCAGAGCAGCTGGGGTGCTCTTGGGTTGGACCTGTAGCGCCGCCCCTCGGCGCTGTGGAACCAACCCGGCAGCACCCGGCTGCTCTGCTCCAGGCATCCCCAAGAACAGCTGGGGTGCTGCCGGGTTGGTCCCGCAGCCCCGAGGGGCGGCACTACGGGACCAACCCGACAGCACCCCAGCTGCTCTGTCCTGGGCTTCCCCGATTCAGCTGCTGGTCAGTTTCAGCAGCGGCTGAATCAGGGAAGCCGGGCACAGAGCAGCTCCAATTGTCTGGCTGCCCCAAGCACTTCCGGGTTCCTGATTGTGCCGGACCATCAGGAGTGCCAGAGTATTGGATGCCGAACTAATGGAGTTTTACTGTCATTGGACAAACGTCTCAGACACTTCGCCAAAGGATCAATGCCCACAAAACAGATATTAGACAGGATCACAAAGAAAAAACAGTTTCTTGCCATTTCAACCAGAAAGGACATTGTCTCAACGACTTGATTACCTGCATCCTGCTTCAAAGATCTTTTAAGACTACACTTGAAAGAGAATCTTCTGAACTGTTATTCATGCTTAAATTTGACACTTTACGCCTAAGTTTGAACAAAGACTTTAATTATCTTACCCATTATAAAGATAGCTTCCTCAATTATCACCTCTAATATCATTAGCTCACAGACATTTACCTCCCCCCCATCCCCGTTCTGTTCTGTAATTTGATTTATCCTTTTCATATGTGTTCATTTTTTTAATTGTATCCTTTGGTATATATGGTTGTGACAATTTTCTTCCACTATTTGATCTGAGGAAGTGGGTCTGGCCCACGAAAGCTCATCACCTAATAAACCATCTTGTTAGTCTTTAAAGTGCTACATAGTCCTGTTTTTGTTTCAGCTACACCAGACTAACAGGGCTACATTTCTATCTCTATTCTGTTAGTTATAGTGATGATTCATACCTTCCCACAAAGAGCTGTAGCATCTAACAGTCCTGGTTCTTGTTCCATGTACTTGACAACAGAGTTAGCTGGTCAAACAATGGTTCTTTAATTGCCCAGTAAAGTGTCAGGTTCTCAAAGGAAAAGTACCTTATAGCACAAGTATTCTGACAGAAGAATTTTACATTTAAGTTTATCCATTGCTGATGTTTGATTTTACTTCTCGCATCCATCTAGGCTATGCAAAGTTCAGTATTTTGGACACAGATTAGTGAGAACATCAAGGACAATGTTTTTAATAGTGGTTGCCAAAATTTAAACTCCTAAATAAATAATCTGGTTTTCATTCAAAATTGCAGAGCATCCAGCCACTCTTTTGAAGTCATTGGTGCTTAGGTGGCTCTCTACAGTTTCCCTCATCCTGTGACCTTTTATTACATTTTGGAAAGGAACATTTCTAATCAGTATTAGAATAAAAATCTCTGGGTCAGTGAAATTGTTTAGGGCCTGGCCAAAGCTTGGGTTATCACTAAGAGCTATATAAGTTTTTAAATGACGTGCTAAGTCTATTCTTGGAAAACAGAAAATAGACAAACAAATATACATGGAAATGAAAGATGGAAATAATGCAGCAATTGACATTTCCCCTCCACATTCTGGTAGAGACACTGAACCAAAAAAGTAAAAATAAGAACAACAAACAGTTTTCACTTCTTCTGGGATTGTTTTTCTCCCATTGTACTTCATCTTAATAGCCTCCAATCTGCCCCTGGTTTTGCTCCATTTTGCTTTGCACCTGAAATCAAGCAACTATGAAAGAAAAAGGAACAAAAGTAAGAGGATTATTTGAATGCCTTGCATTTCTGAATATGAGTTGGTCTAAATAGAAACTTATGCAAGATGTAAATTAAATTGCATATTGAATACAGTATAGAACAAAGTGAAGTCGTAACAGTAGAAACAGGTTTTATTCTTAAGGAGAGAAATAAGCATGCAGAATGAGAAAAAGAAAAATGAGAAAGAAATGTAGAAAAAGTAGCTAAAAATGTAGCTAAAGAAACGAAGTATACATTTTTGTATAACCCTTAGTAGTCACTTAAATTTTTACCTGGGATTTCATCACTTTTTATCACTATTTTAGTGCCCTGAAATGTGCTTGGCAATTCAAAACAAACAAAAAACCCAGATATGCCCCCTGCCCAAGAGAGTATTTGGAATCAGGCCCCAGTACTCTAGCTACTTACATGCACTGGTAATTTTATGCATGTGAGTAGTCCCTGAGGACTGAGGTAAGGCTTTTTTTCCTTTCCTTCCAGATTAAGCATTTGTTCCTCTTTAGCACTGGTAATAAATTAGTTTCTGCCATTCAAAGTTAAGCAAGAATCAGTCAGGAATGTGTAGAAGACTCTAGAAGTAAGTGCAAGACTGTTTCAGACATACTTCTACTTCTGATCCATAACAGTGAATGCTGCTCTCTTGTGTGTGTGTGTGTGTGTGTGTGTGTGTGTGTGTGTGTGTGTGTGTGTGTGAGTGAGAGAGAGAGAGACTTTCATTTTAAAGAAAGAAAGAAGGAATCATGCTGTCTGAGAAAATGCTTTGCCAGATAGCCATAGACAGTTAATAAAACTAACATTTTCAATTTGACTAAAACTGGTGTGATTTGATATTGCACTAAAGTAGAGACTGTTTACAGATGAATGTAACAACACAAAGCTTTATAACTTGGTTTTATTCCCTTTTCTTTGTGCTCTGAATCTGAAGAGCTTTACAGTAATTTCAAACTGTTTTATTTCAAATCAGTGAGATTTGAGGTTATAAAAACAGACACGAAGAGGTCCTAATTTAGACCACTTCTCTGCTTTTGGGAGGATCGAAGCTCTGGTGATTGATCCTCCAGGGTTTGATTTATTGGGTGTAGTAAAGGCCCACTAAATTGAACGCTGAGGGATCCTCTGTTGGCACTGATACTTCTTGCTGTTGGTAGGAGTATTTCTTCCATTAACCTCCCACTGTGGAACCATCCCAGAAAATTGGTGCATGGTACGTTGACTCCAGCTATGCAATTCATGTAGCTCGTGTTGTGTATCTTGCATCGATTTTCTCCACCAGTGTGGACCTGGGCTTAGTGTTCCATCATACTTCCACTGTTATCAGAGATGGAAGAGTGTTGATAGCATTAGTCTGCTTCTTTGTTTGCTAAAATGAATCAGAAAGAATGTTTATGTTCTTCACTCTTCCAGTGAAAAAGAACTCAAACATTATCTATATCACTTTGTTTCATCAGTTCACCTGGAGAGGTGATATTTTCAAATGTCTTAGCCTGTGACTTGGATCTTAGGACTCTCCGTGTACAGTCAGCTGTGTTGGATAGGAATAAGGGAATCAACTTGCCTCTAAAATGGCTGAGCTGTATGAAGGTTTTATTTTTACAGAATAGGCTCATTTGTCATTAGACTGTTTATCATATTTATGCTTGAAATTTTTCACTATTCCTTGTGCGGTCAGACTTGTGTATTATTGTTATAGTATTTAGAAGAATTTATGGTCAAGCTGAAGAAGAAATGCCAAATTTTACATCTCCTTGAATAGCTTAGTCATCAGTAGATTGTATATATATTTTGTAGGGCTGTTAATTTTTCTTCTTTAAATGTGAAAGGCATCCCTAAACCTGTATAAATTCTGAGTAGTCTGCTCACCCACTGCCATTTTGATGCTACAATACATATAATCATTTAGAATATTTTAATCAAAGATGCTTCATTACTGTGGTGATGGGACTGGCTTGAGAACATGGATGGTAAAAGAGCAAAACTGTTCTGGTAAAATATATCTTGCTATTATTTTTAGAATTGTTTTCTGTCTCTAAGGCACTGTTGGATAGAAGTCTTCTTATCATACTAAAAAAATCCCTTTAAAAAAGGGTTTTATAATATCTTTCATGAGCATTTAGAAAGATTTATTTTTGTTTACAATATTTTATTTTATTTTATTTATTAGGAGTGCAACAATTATACCAGATTAGTTATTGCAGTACTTTTACTAAAACATGCTATACACCCAAAATCTACCATTTTCATCACAGAGGTCTAGAAACAGAGGCTGTGCTAACAATCGCACTGACCCTGTAAACACTTGCATATATGCTTAGCTTTAAGCATGTGAATAGACCTGGTCATTTAAAAATAGATTTGGGGAATAATATTTTGTTTGTAAAATCACAGTACATGCTGAGTGGTATCACAGATTTAAAAAAGCATTGGTTTTATATCTGTCATATATTGTAGTTTCTATTCCTTAGCTTGACTGGTATAAAAGGGTTGCCAGCTGTCTAACTGCAGAAACCCAAATACCCTTATCTTGCTCCCTTCACTGCCCCTTCTCTGAAGCCCAGGGCTGGATTAAGACATGCTGAGGCCCTAAAACATGTTGGCTGTGTCTAGACTAGCAAGTTTTTCTGCAAAATCATTTGATTTTGCGGAAAAACTTGCCAGCTGTCTGCACTGGCTGTTTGAATTTCCGCAAGAACACTGACGATCTCATGTAAGATCGTCAGTGTTTTTGCAGAAATACTGTGCTGCTCCCATTCGGGCAAAAGCCCTCTTGCGCAAATCATTTGGAATGAAAACAGAAATAATAAAGGTTTATATTTACATCTACACTGGTACGTAGGCATGGATGCAACTAAAAACTAGTAATTTTTTTATTAAGAGACACCTCATAATCTGAGACCCTAAACTGTAGTTTACTTAATTTGTGCATTAATCTAGCCCTGCTCCCCATTCACTCCTTCTGTTGCTCAGTTTCCTCTACTCTCACTCAATTTTAGTGGGCTGGAGTGGGGGGATTGGAGAGTGGAAGAGGATCCAGGTTCTAAGACAGCGCAGTAGGGCCAAGAAATTTGAAATGTGTGTGTGTGGGGGGGGGGGGGGGGGGGGGAGGTCTGTGATGAGCCTAGGGCAGGTGGTTGAGGTGTAGGAGGGGATGTGGGCTCTGGGAGTGAGTTTGGAAATTAGAGGTGGCTCAGGGCTGTGATAAGGGGGTGGGGTAGAGGAAAGTGTGAGGGTTTAGGGCTCTGTCCATGTGGCATTTACCTCACGTGGCTCCTGGAACTGACTGGCATGATTGACTCCTAGGCTGGGGACAGCCAGGCAGCTCTGCTCGCTGTCTCTGCCTGCAAGCATCGCCTCCATGAATTGTATTGACCACAGTTCTCGGCCAAGAGGAGCTTTGGGGTTGGTGCCCAGGGCAGAGGTAGCATGCAGAGACTCCCTGGCACACAGTATTCTGAATGGGGTTTAACAAGCTCCTGTGTATTAATTTATCTTTATATGTATATTAATACTTATGTATTCATTTATATTTCATTTTCTATTTTATCATTTGTATAATATAATTTAGTGCCCTCCTTTGCCTTTTTGTAACTACCTACGAGCCAGAGGGACATGCTAGTGACTTTTGGAAAGCATGCATAGCCATGGCAGGTAGGGAGTCTTCCTTAGCTCTGCTGCACTGCTGACTGGACTTTTAGTAGCCTATTCGAATCTCCCAGATGGTTCCAGTAGCCTACGGGAGATTGATTCTAAAAGGGGATCCTGGCCAATTCGGGAGAGTTGGAATTCTAAGTATAACTCTTGGAATAAGGTTACTTGTGTAAATATTTGGGCGCCATTCCTGCAAATATATTAATGTGCAGGGCTCGCCGAACAGTGTGGTGAGTCCCGCTCGCCAGCCGCGCTGTCCGGTGATCTGCGCATGCGCAGATCACCCGAATCCGGCTCTTCCGGGTTGCAATCTACTCACCATGGGCGAGTAGATTGTATTATTTGTCGAGCCCTGTTAATGTGCATAATTGTATTGGCTTCACTGTGGCTTCACTGTGACTATTGGCTTCACTGTGACTACTTGTGTATAAAGTGGACATAAGTATAAGTGTCTGTTGGACTGAGGCCTTGTTTCCTTAACTTAATTATCTGTTCACTATGAGTATTTCATAATTGTAGCAAACTTGTTAGAGGACAATTTAATTTAAAAATACAATCGAATATTTTTTGCAGTATTTTACCACGTCTAACTCTGAACAAATAGACGTTTTCCATTAAGAATAAAGTGTAGACATACCCTTTCTTATTGCTTTAGCCAGCTAAATCATTTTCACTGTTTAAATGTAAATTTAACCCTTCTGCCAGGTAGTGCCAGGAGCAGCCAGGGCATCCAAGGCAGAACTGGCTCACACCCCCACACAGTATCTTGGGAAATTCACATAACACCCATGGGCGCCTCTGAGAGGCAATTCTTCCCCACTCACAAGCACAGAGTTTGAGTGTAGAAAATAAATCTTTAATAAAAGGGGAGGGAAATAATATGACATTAATTTGGGAAAACACTACTGTAATATATAGAGGAATAAAAAAGAATTACTATGCCTACAATAAATATTAGGCATGGGAAAGGACTGAAGTACAGATCTGTATGGATCATAAGTAGATAGAGAAATGTATGTTTTGTCGTGATCAGGGTATTTTTCTTTACTTTGCTGTTTGGTTCGACTTCTCTGTGTGAAATCCATGTGCTTCTCTTCTCCCATTCACTGTATCTAAGCTGCAGCCCAAAGAGACGGTGTTTCTTTGGGTTTTAATCCTTCTTTTCTGCAAGTTGTTCTGCAACTTCTAGCAACCATGAATGCTTTATCGAGTATATCTTTGTTTTGTTAATAAAATCACCTTTTTAAAGGCAATGATGTAATTCTTGTCTTCTGGAAGGTAATGGGTGTGAGTGTGTGCCTGCCTAGGCTGAGGTCAGCTACTAGAAATTGCAGTTTGTTTTCTGTTTTCATTTTCAAGCTCTCTTGTACTAAAAGAGCTTGAGGTACTCCTCTCGAAGAAGTTCAAGTGATTTTTTCCTGGGTTTTAAAAGGAGTAGGACACTTGATGGTAGCAGCTTATTTCCCGGTGTCAGTGAATCTGTGATTCGGGGGAGTTTTTATAAGAGCCTATAGAAGCAAGGTATTTTAAGGTCTCTTGCAGGCCCCTATCTTCTGTACTCGGAGTATCAGAGTGGAGAGCAGCCCTGACAAACACAAACAGAGTAACCACAAACTATGAGTAACAGTCCCACCCCCAAGAATCCCTCTCAGGTTCTTAAGTCCAGCAATGTAAATGTCCCCTTCACATGTCCAACCCTCTGTGCACCCCACTCACAGTTGCTGCCCTTTGTCAGGGCAGACCAGAGTTCAAAGGTGCAGCCACAGATTTCACCTCCCATCCTGAGTAGGGGAAAGGTAAAGAGGCATCTTACTCACTTCACTGGCTACTCGCCATCCATCTGCTTGCTGCTCTCTGCTGTTGCTGCCTTACTGGCCATTAGTCTCACCTCGCTGACACCTCTCTGCTGGCCACTCATTACACCTCTCAGTTGCTGTCCCGCTGGCTGCTCATCGTGCTGCCAGCCACTCGTCGCATCTTCCACTGGCTTGTGGTGGATTTGGCTCTGGGCCAAACCTAGTGATTTCAGCTCTCAGTGATTTCAGCTCTTGGCCTAAAGCACGGTCCAGCCACAAAAAAATTCCAGCATTTCGCTGGAATAAATTTAAAATAATATGGAGACTGTTCTAGTTCTGTCATTAGAACGGGTGGGGGTGGGGAGGGCAAACTAATTGAACCAATGTTACAGCTCACTCCTGGAGGGCATGCAGCCTGCTGATTCAGAGTCCTGCCCTTCCCCTGGTTAACTTCATAGAGCTTTGACAGAGGGGGCTCTGTCTATCCGAGTTTCTTTACACTGATAGTCTCTCTCCTTTTGAACTGAAATAAACACAGTCTGACTTTTCTGCATTCCCACAATTACTGCAAGCATTGAGTAATTGTGACCATATCTCACAGTTCCTGCATTTAGTGCTAACACAATTTGTGACTCCACAATAGCCACATTGGTTACAGCGGCAAACACCATTGTAACAGCTGAATATCTAGCAGGCCTAAGTGAAGCAGGGGCAAACTGTGTATTCACAAGCACACCCAGGATTTCTTTCCCATTCTAGCTAGCTGTAATGGAAGCATTGATTCAGACCTTGCTTAATTAAGAACCTATAATATTTGGCACTTCACTTAAATGGAGCAGTGTGTGCAGGTTTTAAAATACGCAGTAGTGATCAGGAAAGAGAATGAGTTCTGGCAAAAAAAAAGGGTTAAATTCACAGAGACTTCTTTGTGACTGGGAAGCTACTATCTGTCTTCCTACTTGCCATCACTTCAGATTGTATATGGTAAGCAGATACTAAGTTTTTGTTTGTGCAAATGGAATTGCTTAAATTAGCTCATTTTATTTCTGTCGCTTGTTGACAAAGAAAGATATAGACAAGATAGACACAAGATCATCTCTTTCTTATGTTTCTCAGTTTGTTTCACAGTTTCCATTCAGGCATGACATATGTTTCTTTCTTACGGCTCATCAATTTTCTTTGTATTTTTAGCCTTTGCCCATCAGTTTCTTAAATACTTTGCGATTTTCTGGAATATGTCTTCCCAAGAGTACCACCAGTTACTCACACTTTATTATTACTATATTGCTGAGATGGGAAGCTTGACAGACCTTTAAACTTACAGCTGTCTGTCCCATGTTTTTATTTGTCAAGCATTTATCTTTTGAGCCAACGTTTCATTCTTTCCGTGTGATTTTTCATCATTGCTTCTAATTTTTGCTGATTTGAGGCACCAGTGTGAAATGCTGTAAGTGTGGCATTTAATAAGATACTTGAGAGTTCAGCAATAAACAAGATCACCTGTATTGTTCTGAGAGTGAAAGAAGAGATAAGGATAAAAAATACTTTTCTGTACAGGTAAAAAAAAAAAAAGCAGGGTTATGTTTTTGACAGTTCAGGCTGAAATATATCGTGTGTCCTCTGGTATGCAGGAACAATTGAATAGGAAGTTTAAATATTTTCTTAATGCTCCCTGAGCCTGGGCTTATGTAGACATGTTGGGTCAGATACTTAGAGAGTGTTAATTGTCATGGTTCTATTTGGTTTAAATGAGATATGACAATTTAAATAATTTGCATATCTGCCTCACTGGGTGTTTGTGCCTTAATTTTGGATCTCATCTCTCTGCTCTTTTCTATCAAATACAAAGTGGGTCAGTGAATAAATAGCTTGTTGAGTGAACATACATAAAGGAGAAGCTTTATCTGTGAAAGATCTCAGCAATGTTAGCTTCCAGTGTACCAGAAATAAATGTAGAGTTTTTTAATGCCCACATTCAATTATAATATGCTATATGAAATAATTGCTAAAGGTAATTTTTACACTTAAATAACAGTTTTAAAGCATGATAGCAACAATAATCACATGATTAAATGTATTAAGTACTTTTAAAATGTGTTTTACAATTTACCTTTATTCACGGCCTTCCTCTTTTTATTTAATTATTTATGAAGCATTAACATAACTTTACACAGAGATGCATCTAAAATAACCAAAATCACCTGATAACTGAGGTCACTATATAGTTCCATAATCCTATGATTGTATTCACTACATCTTATTGCATAAATATCCAACTATATACAATAGAAATCTCCTATTTTTTGTGAACCTGGATTCTCAGAAATCCTTTTTCAGTGTCCCTCAGAAAGGGCTGTTAAGTAAGGCAAGATTAATGGGACAAGAGGGAAAGTCCACTCATGAATCAATAACTGTTTAAAAATAGGAAACAAAAGGTAGGAATAAATGGTTAGTTTTCATAGCGGAGAGAGGTAAATACTAGGGGCCCCAGGGAATTGTACTGGGATCAGTGTTGTCCAACAAATTAATAAGTGATCTGGAAAAGGAGGTAAATAGTGACGTGGAAAAGTTTGCAGACAACTTAAAATGATTCAACTTAGTTAACTCCAAAGCTCACTGAGAAGAGTTAAAAAGGGATCTCACAAAACTGGGTGGTAAAATGGCAGATGAAATTCAATACTGCTAAATTCATAATGCTGGTATATAAATCTGCCCTGACATTGAATGTTGTCTGCAGTTCTGGTTCCCTTATGCCCAAAGATCTATTGGAATTGGAAAAATTACTGAGTAGGTCAACACAAATGAGTAGGCATATAGACTAGCTTCCATATGAGGAGAGAGGGAAAGAAGCCTGGACTGTTCAGTTGAGATTAGAGATGGCTAAAGAGGAACATAATACAGGTTTATAAAACCATGACGTGTATGGAGAAAGTGAACAGGGGATTTTGTGAAAGTCAAACGTATAATTGGTATATAAAAAGAATGAGAGAAATTCATGGAGGATAGGCCAATCAATGTCTGTTAGCCAAGATTGTCAGGAATGTAACCCCATGCTCTGGGTGTCTTAAATCCTTAGCTACCAGAAGCTGTGCTTGGGTGACAGGGGTTGGATCACTCCATAATTGCCCTGTTCTGTTCATTCCCTTTGAAGCATCTAACATAGCCCTATCAGAAGACAGGATTCTGAGCTAGATGGATCGTTGGTCTGATGTGCTGTGTGTGACAATTCTGGTTTAGCTGTTTTAACTGAATTGAGAGCTCTCAACACAAAGTAAAAGAATAGTAAAGAGATCAAAAGCAGAACACACACACACACACGCTAAGCATAAAATTGGAATATTAAAAGAAAAAAGAAAAAATGATCAGGAAATAAATAAAGTGACTGTGAAGCATCTTTCCCCTTTGCTGGGCAAACTCTAACTCAGTAATTTGATCTAATAACATGAAAAATAAGCACTTTATCTGAGAATATGCTACAGATAAATCATTACTTATCCACATAGTATATTCAAATACATAATTGAAATAAATTGCTTGAAAAGTCTCTATTTTCAATTTATTGATACCACTAGAAAGTCTGTTTTAATTTCTAGCTGGTGATCAATGTAAACCCCGTAGAACTTATAGGATATGAGTTTTAATGTATCTTGCCTAGCAAATTTATGAGGAGACCTTAATGTAAACCTCTTCTGCTTTGCTGAAAAGGTTATGTTTAACTCCTATCCTCATTTCAATTTTGAGTTATACAGACTGTGAATTGGACATGTTTTTTGTAATACAGCATTATATAGGATCTAGATTTTAAATGTTATCTGTACGTAATTTTGAAAAGGGAAGAGGTTAGAAATAGCAGAATTGCTTTATTCAGGAAATGTTGATTCAGCTTGTACTATTTACTCCCAGGATATAATATACATTTTACACAAAATAATGGAGTAAATGTCAATGAGTTACAATTTTGCAACTGATTTTCTATGTTGAGCATTTCCAATGCTTTCCAAGAAGGATGTGTGGGCTACATCTAGACTACATGGCTCCATCAACGGAGCCATGTAAAATAGTTTATTTGGCATAGTCAAAAAGGTTGGGATTTAAATAATTCCCACTTCATTAAAATAAAAATGGCCACTGGACTGTGCTGACGATCAGCTGATCCGGCACAGCGCGGCAGTCTAAACGCAGCGCAGTCGACAAAGGAAGCCTTTGTTGACCACTCCGGTATGCCTCATGAAACATTTAACATTCCTGTGGTGGAAAGAACATCTCAGCAGCCCAACACTGTGGCATTTAATTTCTAAAAGGGGAACTATGCAAAAATGAGGAGGTTAGTTAAACAGAAATTAAAAGGTACAGTGACTAAAGTAAAATCCCTGCAAGTTGCATAGACACTTTTAAAAGATACCATCATAGAGGCTCAACTTAAATGTGTACCCCAAATTAAAAAACATAGAAGAACTAAAAAAGAGCCACTGTGGCTTAACAACTATGTAAAAGAAGCAGCGAGAGATAAAAAGACATCTTTTAAAAAGTGGAAGTCAAATCCTATTGAGGAGCCTAAACACTGCCAAATTAAGTATAAAAATGTAATAAGAAAAGCCAAAAAGGAGTTTGAAGAACAGCTAGCCAAAAACTCAAAAGGTAATAGCAAAATGTGTTTAAGTACATCATAAGCAGGAAGCCTGCTAAACAACCAGTGGTGGCCCTGGACAATCGAGATACCAAAGTAGCACTTTAAGATGATAAAGTCATTGTGGAGAAACTAAACGAATTCTTTGCTTCAGTCTTCATGGCTGAGGATGTTAGGGAACTATTAAGTATGGTTTGTAACCTATCCTTTAAATCAGCTTCTGTATCCAATGACTGGAAGATAGCTAATATAACACCAATATTTACAAAGGGCTCTAGAGGCAATCCCAGCAATTACAGACCGGTAAGTCTGATGTCAGTACCGGGCAAATTAATTGAAACTATAGTAAAGAATAAAATTGTCAGACACATAGAAGAACATAATTTGTTGGGCAAAAGTCAACATGGTTTCTGCAAAGGGAAATCATGTCTTACTAATCTATTAGAGTTCTTTGAAGGGGTCATCAAACATATGATCAAGGGGGATCCAGTAGATATAGTGTACTTTAATTTCTAGAAAGCCTTTGACAAGGTCCCTCACCAAAGGCTCTTATGTAAATTAAGTTGTCATGGGGTAAGAGGGAAGATCCTTTCATGGACTGAGAACTGGTTAAAAGACAGGAAACAAAGGGTATGAATAAATGGTAAATTTTCAGAATGGAGAGGGGTAACTAGTAGTGTTCCCCAAGGGTCAGTCCTAGGACCAGTCCTATTCAACATATTCATAATGATCTGGAAAAAGGGGCAAACCGTGAGGTGGCAAAGTTTGCAGATGATACTACACTACTCAAGGTAGTTGAGACCAAAGCAGACTATAAAGAATGGCAAAAAGATCTCACCAAACTAAGTAACTGGGCAACAAAATGGCAAATGAAATGTAATGTGGATAAATGTAAAGTAATGCACATTGGGAAAAATAACCCCAACTCTACATATAATATGATGGAGTCTAATTTAGCTACAACTAATCAGGAAAGAGATCTTGGGAGTCATTGTGGATAGTTCTCTGAAGATGTTCATGCACTGTGCTGCGGCAGTCAAAAAAGCAAACAGGATGTTAGGAATCATTAAAAAAGGGATAGAAAATAAGACAGATAATATCTTATTGCCTTTATATAAATCCATGGTACACCCACATCTGGAATACTGTGTACAGATGTGGTCTCCTCATCTCAAAAAAGATATACTGGCATTAGAAAAGGTTCAGAGAAGGGAAACTAAAATGATTAGGGGTTTGGAACGACTCCCATATGAGGAGAGATTGAAGAGACTGGGACTTTTCAGCTTGGAAAAGAGGAGACTAAGGGGGGGGGGATGTTATAGAGGTCTATAAAATCAGGAGTGGAATGGAGAAAGTGAATAAGGAAAAGTAATTTACTTGTTCCCATAATATAAGAACTACAGGCCACCAAATGAAATTAATGGGCAGCAGGTTTAAAACAAATAAAAGAAAGTTCTTCTTCGCACAACACATAGTCAATCTGTGGAACTCTTGCCTGAGGAGGCTGTGACGGCTAGGACTAGAACAGGGTTTAAAAGAGAACTAGATAAATTCATGGAGGTTAAGTCCATAAATGGCTATTAGCCAGTATGGGTAAGGAATGGTTTCCCCAGCCTCTGTTTGTCAGAGGGTGGAGATGGATGGCAGGAGAGAGATCGCTTGATCATTACCTGTTTGATTCACTCCCTCTGGGACACCTGGCATTGGCCACTGTTGGCAGACAGGGTGCTGGGCTGGATGGACCTTTGGTCTGACCCAGTATGGCCATTCTTCTGTTCTTATGTAACAAAGAAAGCCATTGACAATTTGGGAGTTGCTGGAGGGGCAGGTAGGCAATCTTTTTGGACATAATATAAGAACTGCCAGATTTCTAGCTGGCAGAAATCAACATCGCTCTATTGACTTCAAACCAATTTATACCATTAAATGGGGGTTGCCAACCCTCCAGGATTGTCCTGGAATCCTCAGTAATTAAATATAAACCTTTAATTAAAGATGATGTCATGTGATGAAACTTCCAGGACTACGTCCAGCCAAAATTGGCAAGCCTAATTAACAATCTGCATTTTGTATTCTTTTTCCTCAGGTACCCAATTTATTCTCTAGCCCAAAAACCAGTACATGATAATCATCATATTAAAGTGATGTTTAGAGATCAGAATTAAATTATTACATTGTACATGGTTGATAAACTTATATGGCTTATTTGTTGTTCAGTAATTGGTTTATTTATAATGTTGCAAAATGTTAACAATACCTTCTGAATTCTGCAACATCAAACATTCATCAGATTCCAAATGATAAGGAGATAGCTGCAAATCCAACCTTCGGAGTGCGTATAAATAGCAAAGCTAGTGCTGGTTAATTACCCTTATGAAGCTTACACAACTTTTAAATGCTATAAAGAAAGGCAAATGACCTTTAAAGCTAACAAGATCATTGCTTTATTAAAAAAATCATTCATTACTAAATTCTAATAGTGGCATTTATCAAAAGAAATTTTCCATTCCTACAGAGCAATCATAAATTGTACTATTAATATGAATAATACCTATTCAAATTCCTCTTAAATATTTAAAAAGTTCCACCATTAAATGCTTGTATTGGTTTTTTTACCTTATTTTTTTGCAATGTACAGGTCTGCCACTGTAGTAATCCAGGTGAAAATCAATGGATAAAGTCAAATATTAGAAGAGTTCTGACTAGCATAGGCCCAAAGTTCAAAATCCATTATAATTCTGTTTGGCATTAGATTATAAATATAGCATCTTTGTGTTTTCTTTGTCTATATAAGAAATGATGATCCTTCCCCAAAAGAAGTACATTTGAAATGTACTGTGAGTAGTGGAAGTATATTATGGAAGCGCCTTTTCATGTCGTCAAAGATGTATGTGCACTTCCTTTGTGATCTCTGTTTCTCATGGGTTTGTAACTCATCTATAAAAAGTCACTCCAGATGTAACTTGGAACAGAAGGTCTGTGCCTCTGAATAATTTCCCCTCACAATATCTGAAGGGTAGTTGAGGAGGGAGAAAGCCTATGTTATTTTTGTGTCAAATATTCATGGGCCTATTGAGCACCCCAATATAAATTGTAAGTTTCTGAAATCTGTGTTTGTTTTTATGGGAAAACTGCTTCTGCAGAAGATTTTCAAAGGACTGTTAGGCTCAAAGTGACCCACCGGTGTGCCAGTAACAAGGCTGGTCGTGTGATTAAAAAAAGGCCTTTGACTATCAAGCATGGTTGTACTGTGGTGCAGTGAATATATAAACTGCACACCAGGACAAAGACTCACTTGCATGACTACTCTTCTGAAATTGGATGTCAGAGAGGTCAGCCATTGATCATGGACTGGAAATTCTTGCAAGGTAGGGAATGTCACACCCTGTTAAAACACTGTGTAGATGTATGGAGCCATAGACTTGATTACTGATTAATGTAATCTCCTTCAGCATATACTATTGGAAGGTAATTATGAAATCTCATTAACCTGTCTATGCACATGGCATAATAATTTTTACAGTAACTTATCAAGAGGGTAAATCTGGGGTTCATACAATCTAGTCTTAGTTCTCTGAGAGAAAAAGGCCTATGATTTTGAATTGAGAACAAAGGGGCACAGGAAGTCAGCCAGCTTTATTCTTATAAAGTCATTCTCTGACAGCCAATCACATCATAGTTTGTATAAAAGGCAAAAGCTTTTGAACAGAGGTTAAATGAATGCCACTTAGAATGGCTATTCATTTTTTTATGTTTACAATACCATATTTTTCTCAGTCTTTTTCTACAAAACTGTCTCATAGGTTGAACATAATGTGGTTTTTGTGTGTTCATATTTACTTCATATGCTTTGTCTAGTAAATAAAAAAAATGTTAAATTATTTCCCTTTGAGTCTTATTTTGTATAATTCTCACATCATCACTTTGAAACCTATTACCGAACAGAAAAACTAGATGGCATAGGAGAAATTCTGGGAAATAGAATCTGGAGCATAGCTGGAGAGAAGCCAGGCAGATTCTAACAAAATAAAGTTGTATTTCGGGGTTAAAATCCTGATCTCACTGTAATGCATGGCAAGAATTTTGAAGATTTCAATAGGGCCATGATTTTACCTAGGAGTCTGTTATGAATTCAAGCTGGGTCATATAGGTAACATGAATAAGACCCTTCATTGAGATTTTGGGTATATACTGAAACTTTGCAGTAGTATGATCTTTTCTCTGCTTTATGCCTCACGAAGGAAGTATTGTGACACCATGTAGATTATTATTGTCACCAATACATATAGTTGTGAGATTGTCTTTGTACATACCATAGGAATACTAGTTACACATTTCACAAAATACAGTAAATTGTGTCACACATAATTCCATTGTGTAACTGGAGGATTTTATACATGGGCTGACTTAGTATTTGGAAGTGCCTTAATTTATCTGGACTATTGGCCAGCACAGGAATCATCCTCTGCAAGTTCTTTCTAGAACAGCACACAACAATTTGATGCCCAGGGATTTTTGGTAATGGCCAGTACCTAAGGTCACCAAGTGGACCAGTTTAACATGGTGCAGGACTGAATCTAGGGATCTTGATTTCAACTTCCTTCCTCGCACCAAAAGCAGAGATTTTCCAAGGTTACTTTATCAATGCTGCCTGTTGCGCTTTAGTCTCTTAATTTTGAAAGAAGAGGAAAATATAATTTATTACGTGCTATGTATTTTCACGAAGCCCTGACATTATTTGTTTATTGGAATCATCTAGGATTCAGATTTTAAATATGTCTCCTGAAGTTATGCATAAAGAACCATATACAGTACTCAAGATTCTTTATTTTTATGGACTAGAGAAATGTGAGAGTGCTTTTTCTGATATTGATTATCCTGGCTTTCAGTGACTGAACATGTCTTATTTCGGTATATTTATAAAATCAAGTCTTTTAACCTGAGTTGAATACAAACAGTTTTGCTAGACAGTTAACAACCAGTTATATTTAGCAAACTTAGCATAACTGTATTAATTTAGCTAACACTATTTTACTGTTGCACAGCTAAGTGGTGGCTTCAACAATTTTCTTCTGCTGTATGTATGGTAATAACTTCCTGGATTTATGAAGATGACAATAAACTTGGATAGTCAGTGGCTGTTTATAATACAATGAGCAATTCAGCACATAATGGATACATTCTACTGGTTCAATCAGAATCTGCTTTCAGCTGATAAAAAATAAAAGATCATTTGCTGAAATCCCCTATTATTTTTTTAAATGAAAACACATAGTGGTTGTTTTTTTTTGTTCCCAAACCAATGTAGATGGAATTCTTGATTATGATTCTCCTGGAAACATGATAGTCTGTAGAACAGTGTATTTATAAAAGAAAAACAGTCTTGATAATGGAATATCCAAAGTATGTGTCAATGTGTATTCCAAGAACTTATTGTAAAACTTATTTTAATTTTATGCTTCAGATTTTTTACACTATGGGCCATGTTCAATGATGCACCGTAGGGACTTAAATGTGGTTGTAAATTAGCAGTATTTGGCCAAATACATGAAATAAAAGGAATATTAAATAATAAGATTTTAGTTTAATTAAAATTAAAATTATTTTCTCATTTAAAGTAAGCAGTTGTGGCTCAAATTCTGCCCTTTGGCATGCAGAGTGCGCATGGATATGTTTGGAAGTGTTCCTCACTTTAAGAGCTTATCTTGGGACTTTTGACAGTGTTGTAATATAATATGTACTTCGTAGCTTGAAAAGGGTTTTGTGGGGCATTCTGTGTAACATACATGTATTTTCCAAAATGCAGGAGCCCATACTATGCAGAGAATCTTTATTTTCACTCCTTATGCATGTTTATGCAGCTTTCTCTAGTATATAAGATGGTATGTAGTTGTAGTTTATTTGTTTTGTTTGGTATTGATTCATGCTCTGTTTTCATGGGTTTTGTTTTTAAATTTTGTTTATGAATTTTCAGTTCACAAAAGGAAAGGACAAATAATACTGGCTAGACCCAGTCTTGTGCTACCAACATTTAAATATGGTTTTATCATAGAAACACTGCTTCTGTAAACTATGCAACATTTCCTGAGTAAAATATTCTGTTCCAATAGTACTCTCTCTCCTCCAATCCTAATCCCACAACAATTCATCATATTCTCATTTCTGCTCGTCACACGGTATATTTCTTATGTGTTCTCTTCTTTCATCTCACATTTGTTAATCCTTTTACACCTCTTGACCATACTGTTTTGTCCTTCTTAGTATCTTACTTGAGGCTTCTGGCCATTCTGCCAACGGTTCTTCTCAGTAACAGCTGGCATGTGAAGTGAGTTGTCCTGCACATTGTGGCTGAGATGGCTGGTTAGGTAGAAACAGGTGCCCTGTGGTGGTGGGGTAGATGGTGTGTTGGAAGGTTATAGGCTGGTTCTTATGGTGGAAAAATGTCTTTGGCCATAAAAGTAGGTAACTTCAGCTACTTTAGAGGCAGGAATAATCCCACTGAAAAGGCTGAACCATTGTCTCTCAGCAACATCCTCAATAAAATAAGTGATTTTCATAATGAACTGAAATTTATTTCTCCTTTATGTATTAGATATATTACAAACATTTCATTCAAATGTAATCCTCTTATTTGATTCATTAGGTTTTTTATGAATGAATCAGGATGCATGTGAATATACTGATCATTTAAAAAAATGAATTAACATGTAAGCCAATTCCAGCCTATAGAATGTTTATAGCAAATACTATTTCACTTTTTAATATTTGCAATTTGCAATGTGAACTATGTGTTATTTTTCTGTTCTTGATTGCTTGAAGTGACTGGATTATTTTTTAATCAGCCAGAAATGAGCTGAATTCAAAGTTATAATAGAGACTGTTTCGTTAATAACTCTTACACTGAATCCGTATTTTCATTATCTGCATACATAGTCTGAACAAAGTCGCCCACAAATAAATGTGAATGCAAAGTGAACTAAAAAGGTTAAGAATGTGGTGGGATCCAGATATAATTTAGAATTCATTAGAACGTTCATGAATGCTTTCCCCAGCTATTTCTCCCTCCTCTAATCAGAACATACCATTTTGAATAGTCTGTCTTATTGCATTATAATATTCTCTGATCTTTTTATATTAGAACATAGAATCTTCTCATTCATTTTTAACCCCAATGCTCAATGAGCAGACATCTTTGTTGAGATACTCACGATAATGCCTACTTATTTCACCACAGTGATTAAAACTACTTCAAAACCTGTCATTATGCATGAGTTATTTAAATTGTTCCTACCAGTGTGCATTATTTATACCCTGTGTATGTCAGAAACTGCAGATTTTGCATAATTTGTGGTGCTTTTGTGGTGTCTGAATGTCTATAGGTAACTAGAATTTCACTTATGCCATTCTAATAATTTTAAAAGCTGTCATTATGCTCTTACTTTGCTTCTGAAACTTCATAGTAGCTTGTGGTTCAGAGATGAATGCTAGTAGATAATCTTTAATCTACAGAACATCCCAGTCTAGACACAAAATTGATGATGTGAAACACTGTTCTCTTACATTAAGACAGTGAATATTTGAATGTACCTCGATAAGACAACTTAGGAATGCAAATTCTGCTAAATCTATGAGTGTTTCCTTTGGCAACATAAGCATTGTCATACAAGCTCAATGATGAGTCTGGATTCAAATCTAGATTTTTTTTTAGATAAAAGTATAAAATTTCACAATGAAAAAATTGTAACTTGGCTCAGGGCTGCGTAGAGGATGGGAGGCAGATCCAGGGACCCAACCCCGCCCCTAAGGAAGCCAAATCTCCCTCTGCTTCTCCTCTCACATCCATCCCCAGCAAGGAAGCCCCATCTCTTTCAGCTGCTGCACCTTTAAATTGCTGCACTCCTCGCTCCCCCTACCCTCGCAGACACCACCAGCCTTCCATCTGAGGAAAACAGAAAATAAAAGACATTTTACATGTCCGGTATTCTCGGTTGTTTTTTTTACTGGCTGGAAGGCCAAAATACCGAACTATTCGGGTGAAAACTAGGCACCTAGCAACCCTAAGCGACACGTTGTACAGCTGCCTTCATTGAACTGCCTAGGGTAATGCTTAGGTCTCTTTTCTGGATGATTACAGTTAATTGAGAACCTCTGAATATATTTGAGTACATTGTTCATTTTAATATAAATAATGTTCCACTTACTTACAATACATTTCATCTGTTGTCATGTTGCTTGGCTCCTTAGTTTCACAGCCTTCTGTAGCTCCTCTCTATAGGTATTTCTCATAGATTGTTCTGGCTCTGTTCTGTTTGTGACCATAAGAGAAATTTATATCAAGGGCAAAAAGTACAATTCATTTCAGGTTTTCTCTTCATGTATGCCCCAGAAAAGCCCTACACTTTTGACAAGGAGGAATAATCTTTGAAGTCAAAAAACTAGAAAAAGAGAACAAAAAAGAAAATTTGTGACTAAAGTGTTTGAGTTTGGTACAAACTGTTAAATGAGATTACTATATAATCTCTAATGAGAACTATATAATCTCTAATGAGAACTATATAATCTCTAATGAGAACTAGGGTCAGGTGCTCTTGCACAGAAGGTAAAGGACTACTGCACCAAGTATTCTTATGTAAAAGTAACTGATGTTTGTTGTGTCAGGACATCTTTGAGCAGTTCACATTCGGCATTTATATGACTACATCAGAGGAGGAAATAATGAAGCCTGACAGCACATAACTGACAGCCAGACATGTGCTGCATGTGCCTGGACATGATCACTCAGGGTACGTCTACACTTGCTCCCTAGTTCGAGCTAGGGATGCAAATATAGGCGACCAAAATTGCTAATGAAGTGGGGATTTAAATACCCCACACTTCATTAGCATGATCTCGCCAATGCGTTACTCTGCAAAAAATGAGGAGTAACGTTAGTTCTAACCAAGGAGTTTGGTTCGAACTAACGTGTCCCAGCACGCACTTCCTGATTTGAATCAGCTGTTGAATGGAGTAATGCACTGGCGAGATCGTGCTAATAAAGCACAGGATATTTAAATCCCCACTTCATAAGCAATTTTAGTTGCCTTCATTTGCATCCCTAGCTCGAACTAGAGTGCAAGTGTAGACGTACCCTCAGATAAAAATGGCATATTGGAATTCACTGTACTTTACTGATTCTAACTGGCAGAGTATATTAAATATATTATTGAGCATCATATTTTTTCCAGCAGGAGATATTGCTTTCTATAGGGGAGAATATTTTCTCTCTGCAATTAGTCTCTAGCCATTTAATTGCTAAACATGCTAAAATATGTGGACTAACTAGACCTTCAAGGACTGATAGAATCACTGGAAAAAGCTCATTTTCCTGCCAGGCCAGGAATCTGAATTTCAATGAGATCTTGAAAATTGTTACCTTTGAATATGTGAGCAAGAGACATTTGGAGATTCCTCATGTATCTCTCCATTACTCAGTATGTGAAATATTTTTCTTGGTCTGGGCAATGGGCTATCAAAGCTTTCTTATCATGGCTACAAAATAAGTTCTAAAGTATTTATCCACAGTCCTCCTTTGGGAGATGGGGGAGAACTGTGGAGTTGCACTTGAACCTCATCACCAGAGAGAACTTGGTGCTGGAACTATTTTTGGGGTGGTGGAACTGAGCTACATCCCCTGGCATATCTGTTTGCACCCCTCACCATCCCAGGCTGGGGTCACACCTACCCACATCTGGAGGTGGCTGCAGAGCTCTGGGCCAATGGTGGGATCTCAAGTTGTAGTGGAGACGTCAGGGCCTGTGGCCTGGACCCTGGGGTGGGGGTGGGGGGCTGCAGAGCCAGTGGGTACGATTGGCAGCAGGAGCCCGGGGGTTGGCAAAACTGAAGGGGCTATCTGGGGGCCAGGAACCAGGGCTGGTGAAGCGTGCAGTGGGTCGGTAGCAGGGTTGGCTCCTGGATGTGAGGAAGTTGGGTCCAAATGCAGAGGGTGTTGCAGTACTCCCCACTCTCCTATTTCCTGTGCCTATGAGTGAGGATATTATTGTGATGGTCTGTACTCAGCTGCTAAGAAGGTTTTAACAAGAAAAAACCCGTTGGCCCTATATCTTTATTGTTTGGAAGTTTTGTCCATGAGATATACATAACACACCTACAGGGCAATTGGAGAAGAAGATACCTGATATTTTCCCTTTTGTGCTCTCAGGCTCTCTGTATTAACTTGAGATACAATGCATTTACTGACCGTGAAAACTCTGCCTGCACTGCTGGCTTCGCAGGTAGGGAAAAAAGGATTGTGTCTGAAAGTATGAATACTTTACATTAAAATCCATTATTTCAATAGAAAAACCTGCAGAACATAATTGTAAAAGTTTGTTTTCCCAACTGTAAATAGAAATAATCTTTTTTATTAAGAACTATATTTGCTAAAGCTAGCCATCGTTAATATATTTTGTTCTTTCTATGAAATACTATTTGATTTGGACTTCTGCTGACTGGACTTTTCACATGAGTATAAAACAAATTGTGCTTGACATAAAAATTATCTGGATGAAGTGTTCTAAATTATTTCAGTGAGTCAAATGAGCAAAATTTAATGGGTCACTTGAGGTTCTATTGAGATTAGTGCCTCCAAACAAATTTGTTTTTCAAGGTTCAGATGCTCTTTGTAGAACTGTTAAGATGAAATCACTAGAAAGTCTGGCAAATTCATTTATGGAAAAGCTCCATTTTCCACTTGGAGGAGAAACCTGTGGCAAGTATATTTGAAAATATATCCTGTAAAAGATGAAGGAATATGAAATACTTCAGAATGCCCAGAGATTAGATACAGAAGCATCCAGTTATCCTGCTGGCTCTTAATACATTTAAAAACCAGGAGAGCAGTGAGGGGAGGAGGGGTTGCGAGTTGGGAGTCAGCTTGCCCAGCTCATGCCATGTCCCCCAGCTGTTCTCCAGCCTTTTAAATGTATTAAGAGCCAGCAGGCTCTTTAAATGTGTTAAGAGCCCCGCTTATTGACTAGTCAATGGAAAATTCATCAACTAGTTGATTAATTGATTAAACTAAATTTAACATCCCTGGTCTACCAACTGACAGAGAGACCAGCTTCCAAATCATAGCTGGTTTAAGCAAACCCAGAGCCTCCTGCAAAAGTTATGTTTGGGCACTGAGAATACCAGAGCTGTTCCACTGTGATCTCCTGCACCTCATTGCGCTAAATTTCTATGCAGTGTGGTCTGGAGGAGGCACAGAGATTGAGTCCTGCACAAGTGAGGTGTCCAGGAAATGTGTTCAGAATTGCTTAGTGTTTTGATGAGGGAAAGTAGGAGAGAGTGAATAGACAAAACAGGATGGGAGAAACTTGGAAGGCAGCCTCAGCAAGGGATGTGAAAAAAGAGATGTCCAGATTGCACAGCAGGTTATTATCAAGTTATTATCACAACAGAGTGCTCAGTGAGCAGAAACCCGCAGATGGCAGTGGAGGAAGAGTAGTAAACTGCTGCATTTCAGCTTTTGCTTACTAACCTAAAACCCAGGCTGTAGTTAGTAAATGGGCAGGCCTATAAATCAAGCTTGGAGTATTATCTGAACCAGCCCTGCTCAACAGGCTGATGCCTTCCTACCAGGTGTAATCCCACAAAAATCTATTCTTAGCCTCAGCCTTCTAACTTGTCCTATCCCCAAGCTTATCCCATGTCCTCAAACCATGATGAGGATTAATGTTAATCCAATGTCTATAGTTCAGCTGCCAACCTCTGCTTAGTCTGGTTCCTTAGACATATTGCAACTCTTGATCTTATGGACTTCTACAGAACTTTACTATAGCCCAGGCTTGTAAGCTTGTCCCATCAATGGCCATCTCACGGAGCTCAGGCTTAATTTAGTATTGTTCAGTAAGGGTTCATCTACACTGCAACAGTATTTTGAAATAACTAGCGCTACTCCAAAATAACTTAGGTTATGTCTACACTACCCCGCTAGTTCGAACTAGCGGGGTAATGTAGGCATACCGCACTTGCAAATGAAGCCTGGGATTTGAATTTCCCGGGCTTCATTTGCATAAGCGGGGAGCCGCCATTTTTAAAACCCCGCTGGTTCAAACCCCGTGCAGCACGGCTACACGGGGCATGAACTAGGTAGTTCGAACTAGGCTTCCTAGTTTGAACTACCGTTACTCCTCATGAACTAGAAGGGTAGTGTAGACATACCTTAGTCTGTGTCTACATGGCAGGAAGTTATTTCAAAATAGTGTCAAAATATCATCAAGCTGGAGAACTTCTTACTCTGACTCCTGTAATCCTCATTGTGCGAGGAGTAAGGGAAGTAAGAGGAAAAGTGCTCTATTTCGAAATAAGTGCTGTATAGATACTCCCTATTTCGAAATAAGCTATTTCAAAATAAGATACGCAATTGATGTAGCTCACACCCAAAGTTAGGTTTCAGATCAGGTTTTGCTTCCAGGCTGGGATTATTCCTAGGACCGTCTTGTGAGCCCAGATTCAGAACCCATTCTTGGTCTCCTTAGTATACTGTGGCAAAGAGTTCCACAGCTTAATTGTCAATTCTGTCAATAATAATAATAATAATTAATAATAAATACAAATAAAAAATAATAAATTCTAACTTTCTAATCTGTTCTTAATTAATTACAAGGTTTATAGAGTCTAAAACTAGACGGGAACATTAAATCATATAGGCAGTCCTGTATATTACTAAGGTCATTAAATGTCATCTATTTACTCCTGTACTGAGCCCAATAACTTATTGATGACTGAAGCATATTTCTCACACAGGTACCACTCTTGATTTGAAGACATCAGGATATTGGTAATCTATCACGCCCCAGTGTAGTTTGTTCTGTGGTTAAAAAATTCCGATTTGAATGTGTCTGGGCTCAGCTTCATCCTTCAGACATTTGTTCTTGTTATGACTTTCTCTTTTAGATTAAAGAGCCCTTGAGTGTCCCATATTGTCTCTCCATGATGGTAGTTATTCACCATAATCACCTCTTTCCATTCTCTTTTTGATAAGTGGAACAGATTGAACTACATTTTTTCCAGGCATTTTCTAATTTTTGTGGTTCTTTTTTTGCACCCTCTCCCATTTTTCAATATTCTTTTAAATATGTGGCCACCAGGACTGCATGCAATATTCCAGGGTCACAGATGCCATATTCAGAGGTAAAATCACCTCCCAATCCCTATTCATTACTCCCTTGTTTAAAAATTCAAGAATTGTGTTAATCTATTTTGACATGACATCCTCCTGGGAGCTCATGTTCAGATGCTTGTCCACTGTAACCCTCAAATGCTTTTCAGAGTCTCTGCTTTCTAGGTACAGTCCCCAATTCTGTATGTATAGCGGGCCTACATTCCTTGTTCATTTATGTAGATCTGTGCATTTGGTTGTATTAAAACACATTTTATTTTAACGGGCTCAGCTTGCCAAGTGATCCAGATTGCATTATATGACTCTCCTCCTCATTATTTACCCTTGAATGTCCCTTTGTTCTCACAGTATAAAGGAATATATAGGAGTATCTCTTCTCTAAACCATCTGTGATATCATCAAGTTACTCTTAATACATTTGACGGATGAAGGTGGTTGGCCTTAATAGATCTTTTGGTGCCATCATTGTTAGATTTGCAAGCTAGCATATTTGTAAGAAGTCATTTAAAAATAGCTTATTTTATTGTACATCCCCACTGAAAAGAGGTTTAAATTTAGACTTGACATATGTCTTTTATAATCTGCTTTATATTAGAGTGGCCTATGCTGAAAAATATGCTGTTGTGAGGAGGACTCTGTAGGGAATCTGTTATAAACTGGGTAATTTCTAGGATACATTTTGTATAGTTGATTTCTAAAAATATACTAGGGCTTTCAATATTTGTGCAGAAATACCCTTTCAGTGCTGTTATAGCCACAACGGTCCCAGGATATGTATTAACTACTTTTTGTACGCAATCTATTTGGCTCTGGCACTTTAAGCCTTGGTCTATACTGCATACTTACTTCGGTATAAGTACTATCACTCAGGGGTTTAAAAAATCCATGGCTCCTGAGTGATATGATTATAATCCATCCTAACTCCCCATGCAGACATCACTATGTCATGGAGATGGACTTATTAAGTCAACAGGAGAGCTGTTAACTTAGAGCACCTTTACCAGATGCTCTAGAGCAGTGATAAGCAGTAGAGAACTCATACATTTGCATTATAGACCTGCCCTGAGTACATTTCCCAGACTTAAAGAAGAGCTCTGTGTAAACTGGAAAGTGTGTCTGTCTCACCAGCAGAAGTTGGTCCAATGAAAGATATTATTTCATTCGTCTTATGAAATGCACTGTAGTGCAGTGAAAAATTCAAATTCTAAAACAGAACAAAAGAGAGAATTTAAAAAATAGACAGGTCCACAAAGATAAAGAATAATTTCTTTCCAAACTTTATCTTGTCACGTGTAGAGTAGAACCTTTAAAAGCAGTTAGCATAGGCCTGATTTGAGTCTAAATGAAGACAAGAGAAAAATTATTATTGATTCAATTGACAGCAGACAAGGTCAATCCCGAATGCTTATTAAAATCCTATCCAAAGTATTTTAAAAATAGATCTTTCCTGTAAGAGAAATACTATAATATATGGCCACATAAATCTGCATATAGAGAAGAAGATTAAGTTAAATCAGTTTCAAATAATCTCTAGTTTCCACTCTTAAGTATCTATAGTCTGCATCTGTGTGGTGTATGAAGGCACGGACTCCGGCCGGTGCAAGCACAAAATCATTTTATTGCAAGATTACAACTACCTTTATACGTTAAAAGTTTACAAACTGCTTTTTCCCAGTCACAAAAACAGCATTCTCGAAGGTCCTTGACTTAGGCAGATGTTGTTATTGTTGGCTCAGGACTCTTGCCTGGTTTCGTCCTTGGGACGCTCTGTCATGTGGCCAAAGCACTATACTTGCCGATTCTCTACATCTCCCCCTCTTTTATACAAAGCAATACCATTAATAAGTAACATTGTCATTACACGAGCCTCAACTTTCTGAGCAGAATGAATACAAGAAAAAAGTAAAGAAAGAATTATAAAAAGCATAATAAGAAGCCCACTAGCAAGTCCAATAAACACCCACATGCGCAAATTTAACCCAGAAAACCACGTGGTAGGATTAAGCCAAGATAAATCAGATTGCAAAGTAGCAAAAACCTTTTGTGTGGTTAATTCTTGCAATTGCTGAATTTGGCTCTTTAATTGAACATGCAAAGAATTAACATGAGAACATAAAGAAACATCAAAGGCACCCTGTAAATGGTTTTTAACAAGGTTCCAATCATGAACTGATGAATTCCAGGGGAGGGATGTCACACAGAGACCTCCAGCAGTGTGCTCCCAATCACAATGCAGAGACAGCCTAGTCTTTAAGGCTGCGTGCCTATCACCAACCCAGATGACTGCGGCTTCTAGGGCCTCGAGCTGCGCCAATATCTCTTCATCAATGGTCTCCTGCGTTTGGAACTCCTGTGTAACATTTATTAGAGTTTCCCCTACCATTTTTGCAGTCTTAACCGACTGAGTTAAAGAGGCAATAGCAGCAGTGGCAGAAGCAAGAATAATAATTGCTGACACGAGAGCAAAAATCAGCCACCCCAAAAATCACTTTGTACTTCTACGAGTGTTGGTAATCTCCTCCTGCAGCAACCTTGTAAGATGGCCAAAACCACTATCTCCTTCCCAGTCTCGTGTGAGATTAACAGAAATCCATAACTCAGGGCGTCATCGAAGAGGGAACACAAAGGTTACATTATCACTCATGGAAATGCAGGTCTTATATCGCACCTCAGACAACATAACAAGATAACAAGAGTGGGAAAATTTACATCTCTTAAAACTTGCATTTTGTGCCAAGGCAAAAACATATGGATGCGAAGTACAAACCATAACACTATTATCTTGCTGCTTAATATAGTTAGATGTATAATTCTCTAAAATCAAACTCCCTAAACCATAACCCATAAATGCTAACCCTATCCGCCGCACCCCCTTATGTAAACGTGGAGGCCGTGGCGTTATCCCCATTAGTAATAAATTGTAACACAGGACCAGCAGAGCCTCCCCCATGCCACAAAAGGCTATGATTATACCGGCCGAAGGGGACAGTGCGATTGTCCACTTTATCCCACAGCATACCATGAGGGCCCCAATCCACAACTGTGCTGAATTCGCCCCGGAGTACCAGGGGGCTGCATCCACGACATGCTTGCCAAACTGGTGCTGCGTCTGCTGATATCCTCTTTATCATGCAGCGGGGCAAATTGGGGGTGTATGGCTCCCACGAGTCATTACCGCTTCCATGCATCCCAGGAATGCTCAGTAAGGTATAGTTAACTCTTTCGTCGTTCTCCCGCGCCACTAGATGCAACTGTGGCTGCACGGGCACACAGCCTGAGTCATGAAGGGTAGAAAAGCAAAGCGGTGGGAGGTCAGTGACAAAGGTGACATTGGTAACATTAACGACCTCGGTTTCCTGTTCCACTGTAGGGGGTATCCACACCCCTCCCTCCCAATCGGTACCATTGTTACTGATGGGCGGTGAGGGATCCCACCACGTCACAGGCCTGAATACAGGGGGCTCAATGATGTGCGCCCAATACAAATGTGCTGTCGCAGTATTCACACAGAAACCGCTCCACAGGAACCACAAAAATGCAGTGGTGACTGTCATGGATTTGTCGCTATGGATCGGCAGCGGTCCCTTCATTCTCGAGTTGAATCTCTTGCGCTGATGGCTTACCAATCCTGGCTGGCTTAACAAATCGCACAGGAAGTCAATAGGGACCTGAGGGAAGAGAAACACATGCATACCCACGTCCCCACGTGATTAATGGTACGGGATCTTGCCACTGTCCGGATTCCAGGTGTCTGTAGTAAACCTGTGGCCGCTCCGGCCATGCAGAGTCTTGCCCAAAGTGGCGTTGTGCTGCCGTGAAAGACAAATCAGGAAGATTTAAAAAGTTTAACACATACGTAGCTTTGTCCAAACGCTCCTGTGGGGTCATTCCCACTGGATTCCCCCTTTTTTTTCTTGGTTCATTAAAAGTATAAACACATTTGAACCATATAGGTTATAACTGCTAGGTATTAAAAACAAGATTAAGCATAAGCTCAACATGATTTGTTTGTCTAGCCTCATGCTGACTGTTCTTCAGGACTTCGTAGTTTGCTTCACCTATCGCTGGCAGGTTCTTCTGGGCTGCAGCTGGTACCTTAGCCTTGGTCTCTCAAGTTCGTCTGCTTCTGGGCCTGGATTGCCGGTACCAAGCCTGAGTGGATCTCTGTCTACTTCTGGACCTGGGTCTCCGGTACCAGGTCTGCAGTGATTCTTGTTGGGGCTAACCTCTGTAGGCGCTGGAACCAGTTGGCAGTGAGAGGCATGAATCCAAGTGAGCAATCCCTTGCACTTTACAGCAGTATGGGTGGTCAGAAGGACGTGGTAGGGACCTTTTCACCTGGGTTCCAGGGCAGTCTTTCATTGGTGAACTTTCACGCAAACCCAGTCTCCTGGTTGTAGTTTATGGCATGGCTCAGTCGGGTCCTCCTGGAAGGCGTCCTTAACCTGTGAATGATAAGACCTCATAAGTTCCTGACAATACTTGACTAGGCTTCTTTTAACAAGTGTGGCATCAGCCAGGTTAATTTTGGGTTGCTTAACAATTTCATAGGTCGGCCACATGCAATTTCATGTGGACTGAGTCCAGTTTTCCGATTAGGAGTGGCTCTCATGTTCATTAGGGCAATCGGGAGTGCTTCTACCCATGTGTCAGCCAACGGTCAGGGCAGTGTGTGTGTGTGTGCTGAGAAAAGGTTTAACATCCGTGACTTTACTGCTAGGACCGGGGTCCCGTTGCAGAGGGTAGCCAGAGTTTGCACACAGGCCAGAGTTCTCACATATTTTAGCAAGTTTGTTCTCTAAAATCCTGTTTCATCTTTTTACTGCTTCTGCGCTCTCCGGGTGTCACGCACAGTGCAGTGCTTGTCTGGTAGAGTAGTGCTTTGCCAGTTTTTGAACAATTTGTCCAGTAAAGTGGATAACTTTATCACTGGAGATCACAAGGTGTATTCCCCATGATGGGATGTAATGATTTAGAAGTTTCTTTGCCACTGTGATGGCATCAGTTTTCCTGCAGGGATAAGCTTCTACTCATCTCAAAAACAAGCAAACAATCACCAGCACATTATTAAAAAAAATTGACATTTAGGCAATTGAATAAAGTCCATTTGTAAATTCAGAAATGGTCCCAAAGGCGGAGGTCTGGTTGCCGGGACTGTCTTTATAGGTTTACCCACGTTGTAGGCTTGGCAGACAGGGCAAGCCAAACAGTAATCTTTGGCTGCTTGGGAGAATTTGGGAGCAAACCAATTTTGTTTTACCTTTGCCAACGTGCGACAATCCAGGGAGCACTGAGGCAAGGTGAGGTAGAAAGACCACTGGGGCAACAATGTGGCCAACAGAGCTGCACCAGTAGTGCTCTGGGTGCAAGGTGCACCCTCCCAGTCTCCACTCCTGCTTTTCCGATTCTGGGGCTTGGTCTTGCAAGAGGGCCAGCTCCGACAGAGACGGTAAAGGAGCTGGCGATGGTAGGAGAGAAGGGAAAAACAGCAGGTAGAGGAGCAGATTTCACTACATTCCAGACAGTACAAACTGCATAGCCTGCTACTAAAACTCCACTAGAATTATAAAAGCAAAAAAGCCATCTGTGTAAAGCACAAAGTTAAGATTATTCAAGGGACTTAAATTATTCTTTCATTAAAACAACAATATTGTACACACAACGTTTGAAATACATATATTACAAACAAGACACACAAGACAAATCTGGACAGAACACAGAACACAAACTTATTATGTCATGACACAGAACCATGTTTTTTTGTTGTTGTTGTTTGTTGTTTTTCTTCAGCTGGCACCAGCGCTTTCTGATGATCTGAAAGAAAAGAAAACATTTCTACCCACATTGGGGTGGTGCATTATATTTTAGAACACTTTTTCTTTACAGATTTTTGCTACTTTTTGATCAGCCTGCTGTTACCCAATGGTATGCTTTTATTTTGAACACCAGCTTGAGAGAGTTTGAGTAAATTACTTTATTGTTTAATTATTAAGTTAAAGGTGGCATGCCTCAGTTTCCCTCTTGTACTGCAGACCAGGCTTTTTTTACTGCCACAGAAACTCTCTTAGAACAAGGTGCTTGTTAATTACTATTCCAGCAAGCAAAAAGGTTTTCTTTTCCTGAAAAGAATCACATGCAATGTTACAGGCTTACTTATGGGGGACAGTGCCCCCCCCATTCCAGAACAGACAGGCAGTTTGCAGACACACACAACCTTGGGTCTGAAAGCAAGCCAAGAGTGCTATCAACTCAGCCTTGAACAGAAACACAGTGAAGTTACAGAGTTTGGATTCTTAAAACAATAATTAGTTTCCTTGGAAGACACATTTAGCCCTTAGGGTGCAGGTTTTACAAATTTATCAATTCTGAAAGAGTTTTCGCCTTGTTACGCAGAGGGTCCAAAGCATTCCTGCAGTCTATATTAGCGTTTTCAGTGGCCAATTGAAACAGCAACAGGTGCTGAGCCTCCTCTGAGTCTACTTGTCGTTGTGTGGTGGTTTGTAGCCTATCCAAAAATGATACATAGGGTTCCTGAGGGCCCTGGCGGACCGTAGCAAAAGATGTGTCCCTTCGGCCCACATCAGGGACCTGTCGTAAGGCTTGAAGGTCAGCGATGTGGCTTGCGTAAATACCAAGCGATTCATCTGAGCCTGAGCCTGGGGAGTAGCATATTGGCCCTGCCCTATAAGTTCATCTATGCCAACGTTTACCCCATTGGTAATATTATCCATAACTTGCGACGTAACACCATCACGATACTCGGTGTCCCAAACTGCATACTGCGCCGGGCTAAGTAGCAGGCGTAATACCGCGCGACAATCATGCAGGGCCATAACATATGACTCTGAAATAGCCACAACCAAGTTCATTGTATAAGAAGACTGTAATCCATAATCCTTCACAGATTTGCGCAACTCTTTTATGAGTTCATATGGCAAAGCCTCATGTCGGGCGGGCCTTTGGGGCGCATATATAATTAGAAAAGCCTGTAGAAGCTGCACATCTCCTCACCGAAGAGCCTCACATTGGCATTCAGATAAAACCCCTGCCTGTTCATTATGCAAGGGCGCCGCCAAGGGGGGCCCATATGGAGCGACCGTGTGGCTTGTGGACCTGTATGAAGAAGTGAGAGCTAATGCTGGGGCAAAAGGTGGAGGGGCTACCATCGAGGACCGAGAAACAGCTTGTAGCCTCTGAGGGTATGTCTACACTACCCTCCTAGTTCGAACTAGGAGGGTAATGTATGCATACCGCACTTGCTAATGAAGCCCGGGATTTGAATTTCCCGGGCTTCATTAGCATAAGCGGGGAGCCGCCATTTTTAAATCCCCGCTGCTTCGAACCCCGTGTAGCGCGGCTACACGGGGCTCGAACTAGGTAGTTCGGACTAGGGTGCCTATTTCACGAGGAGTACCGGTAGTTCGGAATAGGACCCTAGTCCGAACTACCTAGTTCGAGCCCCGTGTAGCCGCGCTACACGGGGTTCGAAGCAGCGGGGATTTAAAAATGGCGGCTCCCCGCTTATGCTAATGAAGCCTGGGAAATTCAAATCCCGGGCTTCATTAGCAAGTGCGGTATGCATACATTACCCCGCTAGTTCGAACTAGCGGGGTAGTGTAGACATACCCTGAGTCTGTAAAATTTGCTCCGCCGTCGGCGCAGATGCCGGCAGGGCCTTGACCCTACGCCGACCGCTGCGATCCCTGTATCAAAGGGGCCCTCAGGCCCGCCGTCCTCAGATTCACTGTCCTCAGGGCCAAGGCACAAGTCATCAGGCTCCAGGGAGACCGGGACCGTGGCGTATACTGGCTCACAATCCTCCACGGGGGGTTTTGGGGGAGGGGACGAGGGGTCCTCTGGGTCCTGATATAGCCTGGGATCAAATGTTGCCGACGCTTCCTTCAGGACCCACTCGGCGGGATGCAATGCCCGTATGGCTGTATAAACAGTTCGCCACGTTACTATGATCCCTTTTGGGATGGATAATGCAAGATGTTCAGAGGTTCTCAATTCCTTGCCCACCTTCTCCCAGAAGGTCAAATCATAAGAACCCCCTTCCGGGAACCACGGGCAATGGTCTCGTATCCAAACCAACAGCTGAACCAGCTGTACAGGGAGAACCTTAAACCCCTGTTCCTTCACAATGCGCTGCAAGATCTCAAGCTGCAGTTTTTGCTCTTTCGTGGCAGACTGCCCCATACTGTTATTCTGTCCGCGGCTGCTCACCTGTTCGTCCTGCGAATGGTGATATCAGTAATTTCGGGAGCTCCTCTCAACAACTTATCCTCTGTCCAGCCGCGGGTACACCACCGGTTTGAATCACTCGTTCACTTCAAGCCCTGTATTGGGCGCAATTTGTGGTGTATGAAGGCACGGACTCCGGCCAGTGCAAGCACGAAATCATTTTATTGCAAGATTACAACTACCTTTATACCTTAAAAGTTTACAAACTGCTTTTTCCCAAACTGCTTTTTCCCAGTCACAGAAACAGCATTCTCGAAGGTCATTGACTTAGGCAGATGTTGTTATTGTTGGCTCAGGACTCTTGCCTGGTTTCGTCCTTGGGACACTCTGTCACGCGGCCAAAGAACTATACTTGCCGATTCTCTACACATCTGTTTTTGCATATTAGGTGTTTAGATACATTTGTATATATTTTGGTATGAATCACATCTCTTGTAAAGGCAGGTGGCAGTTTGTTTATGAAGAAAAAGAAAGATGAAGACCGGAAATAGAGATAATGCAACGCTACAAACACAATAAAAAGACTGAATCGTAAACAAATTCTTTTCCTTTTGTTTTAGTAAAAATAGATGGTACCTTAGATTTTTCTGGCCTCTTTCTGTAGCCATATTGGAAGGCCTAAAGGCTAGAGTCTTCATTTGCAGCCAGAATGAAAGAGCAGCAGACATTAGTTGTAAAGCAGCGAGTATCAGAATCACATTCCATCTAAATTGCATTACAATAGTGTAATACCAGGCTGTTCAGAAGGACACCTTATCTGAGGCTATGTCTAGACTATGGGGGTATCCCAGAAAAATTCTGCCGTGTCCAGGGAACATGTCTGCTCTTCCGACATTTTTTGCAGAAGAGTAGATGCACTCTTTCAGAAGCCCTGTCTTTCTTGTGCCACAAGGAGGAAGGGCTCTTCTGAAAGAGAAAGTTTTTCTGAAATTTGGCCCAGTGTAGATGGCCAAATTTTGAAAAAGCCTCTTCCGACAAAACTATCGGAAAAATACGTACTCAAATTGTGCTCCGCAATTTGTGTACCTTCTTCCAATAAAAAGCGACAGTGTAGACATAGCCTGAATGGCAGCCACGTTCACCAGAAAAAAAGAAACAGATCTCAAGATGGGTAAAGAAAACTTAGTCATCTGGCAAGAAACTTATCAATAGTTGGAATTGGGGAATCCTTATTCTATGATTCTGGTCCTCACTTTCCTGTTGTTTCTCTCTATGATCTCTGTCTAGTTTTGAATGATTTTAGAGTGCTGTATAATTAATTTTGCTGGGTGAAAATCATCCGAAATGGTGAGCTGTGATTGGATAGGTAATTTTGTTACAGTATGTTAATATTGGTTAGTAAAATCGTATTAAAATAATTGGTTACAGTTGAGCTAAGCAGAACTCAATTTTCACTATGTAAACTGGGGCCCAAAAGGAAGTTCTTTGAAAGCCAGGTCCAGGACACAAATCATGAGCTGCCAGAACTTAACCCTGTGCCAATGAAACTGTGCAGCACCTGGTGTCCCCCAGATGGACCTGATCCTGACTGGCCATCAAGACAAGTTCATCTCTCTTATTGTGCGTGATGACCATTGTATGCTTAGCATGTGCATTCTGTTTTTAATGATTGTTAACAAATAGAGATTAAGAAGGATATTACTGGGTAAGCCTTTTTCACTGGTAAAAGACTCCCCCCCCAAAGTTTGACCTTAACCAACAGAAGAGTGAGGGTATGTCTACACTAACTCGTTAATTCTAGCTAGGTAGGCAAATCAGGCAACCGGAGTTGCAAATGAAGCCCGGGATTTAAATATACCAAGCTTTATTTGCGTGTTCCCGTCTGGCCGCCATTTTTAAATCCCCCTTAGTTCGAACGAACTGCCCGCGGCTACACGCGGCAGTTTAAAGTTAATCCGAACTAAAGTCCTTAGTTCGGATTAACTTTAAACTGCCGCGTGTAGCCGCGGGCAGTTTCTTCGAACTAAGGGGGATTTAAAAATGGCGGCCAGACGGGAACATGCAAATAAAGCCCGGTATATTTAAATCCCGGGCTTCATTTGCAACTCCGGTTGCCTGATTTGCCTACCTAGCTAGAATTAACGAGCTAGTGTAGACATACCCTGAGGTGGGTGCTATATTGAAAAGGTTACATTTGAGCCCTAGAAATGAGAGAGGGTGGATATGTATATTGAGAAGGTTATGTCTGAGCCCTGGGAATGGGTAATGTTGGGTGCCCCTAGAGTCTGTGAATGATAGAGAATTCTGTGCAGGTAACAATGGAAGACTGACCATTTACTATTGTCAACAAACTTTGTTTCTTTACGGACAATATGAAAAACAATACTTGAACGGCTGCACAAAGCATGCTATTTTAGTTCTCTTTATACATCTAGGTTTTGATAAATTGAAGCATTGTCTGAAGACCAGTAAAAAACAACCCCAAAAAGCATTCATCATGCAAGGGGGTCAGTTCCAATTCACCAGGATGCTCTTTGCCCTGCAAAATGGGCTCATAGTTTTTCAGCATTTGATGAATGAGGTACTCAGGGGAATGACCACCAGCAAGTATTGTGTTTATTGGAACAGTCTTACTGCATTTCCAAAATCTTTTAAAGGAAAAATTAACTATCTGAAAAGATATTTCAAAGGTGAAAAATATACTAGATTAACATGTAAGATAAAGTTGAGTTCCTTACTCAGAGTGAAATTCATTTCCATTCACTATGAGGTTGCAAATCTAGAAGATATTGTCCTTGAGAAAGTAATTTCTATACTAAATTTCAACATGGCCACATTTTTAGTCGAAGTGCTTCTCATTTCTTGGATGTTTTCTGTTTTCACTCCAGACTACTTTTGAAGGAAATGCTTCAAATGAAAGTTGACCTCTTAGCACAATGAAGGTGTCAACTTCTATAGGGAAGACAGAGATTAACTCTTTTCTGCATTTCAGTGTCATGTAGTGATGATCACGGATACAGACTGCCCTCCCTTCCCGCCCCCCAACTACCTCAGAAGAGATATTGCAGAGACTGGAAGCCCTGCGCGGAGGGCAAAGTTGATAATTTGCTTCTGTTGCTATGAAACAAGATTGCAAAGATGCTTTTTCTCCCTTGCCTTAGGATAATTCATATGATATAAAATCTTAGAGAAGCACAAACCACAAATTTAACAAGATAAACAAAGAATACAGCTCAGTCTATTACCTTTTTTCCTACATGTTTATTGTCTGCCTAAGAAGAGTTGTCTGGCAATCTCCATTTTCAGCTTCGGTTCATGTGTAAGACTAGACTTCATTGGAAAAATGGTGTGTTCTTAGCTTGTACTAGCCAATATGTGGCAACTAACATGGGATAAAATCCTAGTGAAGACAAGACAGTTTGTACTAGACCATAACATAAATCCTAAGCTTCTCCAAAGTCTTTACTCAACCTGCTTATCAGATATGAAATCTCAAACTGCCTTAAATTCATTACCTCACATTAATTACCCTGTGTTAAATAACATGAGGTAAGAACACACTTTTTTGCTTGTGGACTTTCACTGTTGGAGAATAGATGTGCCTGAAAAAGTTGCCTCCATGCAGTGAATATTAATAGGTTTTATTATTTCTTTGGTTGTTGTTGTTGTTGTTTTTTCTTGTCTGCTGATTTCTGCTGATAGTGTGTGTTTGTGTTGATTTTGATGTTTAGATAAAGAAAATAGAAAAGACGAGGAGACACATAGGTGTACCATGGAAACTCTTCTTGTGTTGCTAATTGTGTACTGAAAAAGGTTTTATGCCGTTGGTTTACTTAAAAAGAAAAACACAGAATGCTCCAATTTCATATGAAATTATGCTTGCCGAGTATCTGTAAACAGTTGTTAGACATAGGTAATGAAATGCCCACTACCAGCCAGTTATGTCTCTACCCATCACTCTGAAAATTAATCTCTGGTGAAAAACTGATGTGCAGATATCTCAAAATTAAATTTCAGAAGCAGTGAATTGACATTTTTGGCTCTGAAATGTCATTACCAGATATAAACTGACCAACAAGACTGTGATTCCAGAAAAGATTGCCAGTTATTCAATGAGCAGGGAGAAATATAGTGCAACCTATGAACTGTGGGTGCCCTGTGTTTTTTCACTGACCAGCTTAAGTAAATAGAAATGAGAGAGAATTTTAAATGTTTGTTTTAACAGAAAAAGCAGCAGTGAAAAATGTTTATCTGTTAGAAGGATTAAATTCAAAATAATTCAATCTTAAAACAATTAATATTCCATTATTTGCATGCAATACAGATTTAAATACAATACTAATAGTCATTGCTTTCAGTATGAATTCTTACATTCTGGAGGACAAACAAACAAAGGCTGCTTTGGAAAACCTGACTTTAATTGGCTGCTCTTTATGATTAAAACACATATTTTCAGATTAAATTAGTGTCTTTAATTCAGATAAACAGGAATTTTTTAGCTAGCTTGTTTGACTGTACAACACAGACAACACATTTAGTTATAGTCTACTTGTGTTCTTCTAGAGTTTTGGGCTGAGGTTGTGAGCTAGGATATTTCTTATGGGTTCTTTATGTTAATTTTGTTTGTTTAAACATGGAAAAAGAGCATACATTGTATACCTAGATAACTTGAATAGAAAAGTACTAAACTGGATCTTGAAGACATTAAAACAAATGTTACTCATTTAGAAATGCTGGATAGCTGAGGGAATTGGTAATAGGCTATGGAGCATTTCTCTTCTAGGTCATCACTTCACATCTAACACAGTTTGGTAGAGGCTGAAAGTTGTTGCTATCTCATGGCCACTTGCTGGCTTGCAGAAAATGATTTGATATTTCCAGTCAAGTTCCCAGGGGACAGGCACATCCAAATCACATATGAGAATCACAAAGTGTTAATTAGCAACCTTATTGTGGGTATTAATATTAATCATGTTTATTGTGGAACTGTGTAAGGGCCAGCCAAGAATGTTGGTACTATGCAAATACAGAGTAATAGATAGTCCCTGCTTCAAAGAGCTTACATTCTAAATAAACCAGACAGACACAGGGCACAGGAGGGCATAGAACACACATGTACAGTGAGTTATGATTTTATGCAGTAAACATGTTAGTTCCACATTGCTTTTTTTTTGAGAGGAGGCAGTTACTTAGCACAGGATGAGCTGGAATAGAAGGGGAAGGGGTGAGGAGGATAGGACAGGAGAAAAATGGTAAGAGGGACAGGTAAAGACTGAAGCTAAGCTGAAGCGACTGTGAGGAAGGGGAAGGGTTGAAGCAAACAGCCAATCAATCCTAGGCAGAGGAAGTCAGCGCTTTCTACCATTTTGACTGGAATGTTCAAATTTGGAAAAGGGCCCTGTTTTGGAATCTCTGTCTTCAGAACGTGTATGCCCACATCCTGCAAAATATTGGTCCTGTGGCTGCTGGCAGAAGGGTGACCCGCATTAGGCCCATTTTGCCCCTTCCCCACCTGTGAAACAGTCCATTGTCCAGGAGTTGTGTAACAGTTTTAATGGTGGGATTGCAGAGAGCCGTTGAACCAAATCGTACACCCTGTGTATGATGGAAACCACTTCAAGCCAGGAGATGCTACAGCACCCACCTCATAACTCAACCCAGACCTATAGTTCCTATTTGCCTAAGTCCCTGGTTGGTGCCTTTCCGCAGTTTTCCTCCAAGGCCACATGGCAATGAGGGCAGGGGAGAAGCAGAGGAGGATTGAGTGGGCACAGACTGAATTACCCCATTTTTAAAGATGCTCCCCACGAAAGGGGACTGAGAGTTACAGGTGGATCCAAAGAACTCCCCATGCCAACTGGCAAAAGGTTCACTGTTCTGTCACAGTAACAAGGCCCTGGGCCCCCTCCTTCTGTGTGAGGCCCCACCCTGCTCCTCCACTCACCTCCCCCAGCAGAGCATAGAGCGCCTACCCCGTCATGGCAACTGGTCCTCCATGTGCCTTTTGCCCCCTCACACCAGATAGGTGGTGCACCCAGACTGCCCCCAGATCCTGCACACTGAGATGGGTAACATGGCCACAGCGCTTTGTGAGCACTGGACCCAGCCTGGCTGCTTCAGCCTCTTGTCCACTGAAGAGGGCCTTGAAGGTAACTGGAAGGAGGCAGGAGAGGTTCTAGAGGTGGAGTATGATGTGGGAGGGAGGAGGCAATGCCAGGCTGTTTGGGGAGGCACAGCCATCCCTGCCCTGTGCTGCCCTGGGGCTTATCTTGACTTTAGGGACAAACAATGAATTGTTTTGGGGGTAGAGGATAAGAAGAAGGCGGAAGGGCATCTCTTTATCCTGCATCTGAGGAAGTAATTGGGCAATGTGATTACATTTCTGAAAACGGAATCCCAACCTGCCCTGGTTGAAAGCACTGTAAAGGACATTTAGGACAGATAAGACAGCTTTCAGACAGATGGTTAGACTGTTAAAGTTACGTTTAGTCTCTAGAAAGCAATATATTGATTTTCTTTTATATGTAGCCTTGCTGTTTCCATTATCCTTACTCACTGTCCCTTAAATCTCGGCCTTTGATAATAAACGTATGATAGTTTTCACTCTAAATATATCTCATTGCTGTAATGTTAAATAGATGTGGATCCTCAGCTAAATCAAACACAGCTAGTGTCCACCATCCCCTCCGCAATAGCAAATCAGGTATTTCTCTGAGTAGCCAGTTCTAGGGGCTGGATATCACAGGTAATAATTAAAAGAGGTGAAGGGACTAGGGAGCACCTATTACAAACCTGCAAAGCAAAGCGAGGGCCGGTACTGGCATGAGGAAAGTGTCTGGGTGGCTACCAGATTGGAGGAGTCAGGGAGCTGACACCCAGTTAAGCACCAACAGGTCTGTCTCTTACTGGAGGCAGGGGGTAGTTGTGTGTTTCACTGTATCTCTGAGAATCATCGCAATTTCAGAGCCATGTGGAGAGAAGCCTGAGCTGCCACCGTGTGTGCCATAGCTGATAGGTGGCTGGATGACTTCAATCTCCCAGGCTACAAGAGTCACACCTAGATAGGTGTTGGGAATGGCTTCATTGACTTTTCCTGCTGTAGAATATAAATGTGTAAGCTCAGGCTGTCCTCATTTTGCCCCAAGGTTAAGTATGAAAACTCAAAACCTCTGGCCTCACTTGCCACTTTCAAGATAGTTGGGGATCTTTTCCTGGGGAATAAGAAAAGGAGAACAGTAACAGTTAATTGCTTATGACCACTTTAAGTAGGTGAAACTGTTCCCATTCATTAATACATCAATACACTTCCTCCCGTCCCCACATTTAAGTAGTGCCAAGTTTATTCTAAATCATATTTGAACTATTCAAAGGAGCCTGGGGCTTCCAGGCACTGCTACTTCTACTATGGCAGCAGTGGCAGCTGGAGTCACGAGCCCTTTTAAATCACTGCCAGAGTGGCTCTAATGGCTGAGGGGGAGGGGATGCCATGTTTCTGGTGGTGCGGAGGGCTGGCTGTCCTGGCCCCTACTCTTCCACCTATGGCCATGCCTTTTCCAGGAGCACAGAGCCAGCCTCCCTACATCGTCCCAGGGACCCACACAAGCTGTCAGCCCTCCCACTCACGGGTGTAAGGATTTGCTATTTCCTCCACTCTACCCCTTCACCATCCTCCACGTATACAGAAGGATCATCATCTTAATGCAGATTCTACAACTCAAGTCCAGTGTCTGTCATATTTCTCACAGTCCCATGAGGTAATGAGATGCCTACAAGGCAAGCAAGCATGATACTATATGTCCAGGAAATTTTATTAGTTTATTTGGAGACATCATGAGTCTGCTCTCTGATCCTTTGTAGCCAATTTATTTTTCCACATGTCTGCGCTATAGAAAGGAGACTGTTTTCCTGCTGGGTGCTTACAGCGTCAAACATCAGTGGTACTTGACTCCCACTCAAATTGGCTCACAGTGATAGATTGCAGATGTAACGTTTAATTGCTGCTCTCGGACAAATTTGTTCCCTTTGAAGCATCTACTCTCAAAAATAGGTACAAGCAGGATTAGAAAGAATAAACGTCTGTCCTACAAACAAACACATCCATGCACAGATGCACAGGAAGTAACAGGTTCAGAAAAAGGTAATTGTGATAGACAATACTAAGGACTGGTCTACATGATGGATTGGTTGCATACCATCTGGGATGTAAATTCCAGTTTGCACCAGCGTGTGGGGCACTCTTTCTGTAGAATCTACACTGCAAGTTCCTTAGGCCATGTGGATGTAGGCCTGTTTTAAAGAGTACTATGTCAATGTATGCTGGAGAACTTTCAATATACAACATGCTGATGCATGCCGGAATCTACACCCTGTTGGTGCATATGAACACCTCAGGGAGACCAGTCCTTAAAGATGACTGTCACAACTAGCTGACTCTTTCTTTATCACTGCCTGATACTTATGTAGGATGCCTTCCAACTTCAGTTCAGTCACAGTGAATTTTCCGTCTGACTGGTGACATTGCCATATTGTACTATATCAGTCAGCTTCTGGCGATGTCTGAGAACCAGCCATGAATATGGTACAGGCTTTATCATCACCCAAACTTGCAGTTATTTCTTGCAGAAATAATTTGTACTTTTTTGTCTGCCAAAGCTCAAATGTTGAACACAATGGGCAGAAAGACAAAACAATAGGAAGACTTGGAAAGTAATACTACAGGAATCTTAAAATGGTATGATGGGTATCTACCTCACACAAGTGAGCATAGAATTCAGAGGAATCTGAAAACATAGTTAACCCACCTGCTGTGCCTGGAACATGTGATAGGCTTGGTTTGTTAATAGAGTCAGCAGATGAAGTGTGTCATCTTCACAAAAGAAGGAAATGGAAGGTATAGGGGAGCCCCAGAACAAAGAACTCCAAGAAAAAGGGTATAGGGAGTCTGCTAGATCCTCCCTCTCTCTGTAAAGAGCCAGCTAAAGAAGGCCACGTGGTAATCACTGTTGCATGCCCTGAAAACAAGGCATGGAGAGGAAGTCCTGAGAGGTCATCATTCCAGTACAAGGAAGAAGCTGAGATGGCCTACAGAGAAGCTAGAAGCCTAAGAATCAGAGAAGAGGTTGTGTTGAGCCCACACTGCAGGGCAGCAGCGCAAGGGGCTCAGAGATAGGATGTGTTCCAGGTAGACAGGAGTGTATCCAGAGGAGCAGACAGACTTGCTTAATATGAGGTCCCAGGACTAGAATCAAGAGTAGAGGCTAAGCCTGGAAGCCCGAGCTAAGGACTGTTGAGCCCAAGGAACTGATGATAAAGGGGAGAGCCATAAGGCAAAGAGCATCATCTTCCCAAAAGAAGGAAATGTGTTGGGATGTTTTTGAACTTTTAGTTTTACTTTTGTTACCCAGAAAGGTGGGACTAACACATGAACTGTCTGGAGGGCTGTATCACAAGAAGAGCCAGACCACCAAGAGACTACAAAGACTGCAGGCAGAGGGTTCTAGGTTAGGAGGGTTTGCTATGCTACATGTAGCCACCAGTAGGAACACTAGGCCAGTTAGTCTACTATTCTATAGGGCTATGTCTACTGTGCAACGCTATTTTGGGATACTGGAGTATCCTGAAATAGCTATTCCACATCTTAACAGCAATCCCATTACTTTGGGCTCGCTATTCTGACCTGTAAAACTCATTCCACGAGGAGTAAGGGATGTTTCGGAATAGCAGGTTATTTCTAAATTAGGTGGTGTGTAGACATTGCCAAATTATGAAATAAGCTATTTCGAAATAAGATCAAAATAAGATACACAATTTGCTTAGCTCACAGAGCAGTGCAGACACACCCTAGAAGGGCAATTAAAACCTTCACTATAAGAAAGATTTGTATCAGCTCTCTTTCATGAAGCAGGTAATTATGATCTCAAATTGTTTAGAGAGTTCCTGTAGAAGCTTGTGTGACATACTTGTAGGCTACGTCTACACTGGCATGAATTTCCGAAAATGCTTTTAACGGCATTGCTTTTAAAAGCATTTTTGGAAAAGTGCGTCTAGATTGGCAGGACACTTTTCCGAAAAAGCACTTTTTGCAGAAAAGCGTCCGTGGCCAATCTAGTCATGGTTTTCCGCAAAAAAAGCCCCGATCGCCATTTTCGCGATCGTGGCTTTTTTCGTGGAAAACAGTACTAATCTGTCTACACTGGCCCTTTTGGGCAAAAGTCTTTCAGAAAAAGACTTTTGCCCGAACGGGAGCAGCATAGTTTTTCCGGAAAAGCATTGATGATTTTACATGACATCGTCAGTGTTTTTCTGGAAATTCAAGTGGCCAGTGTAGACAGCTGGCAAGTTTTTCCGGAAAAGCAGATGATTTTCTGGAAAAACTTGCCAGTCTAGACACAGCCATAGAGTGAGGGAATAGAGGTCTAAAATAAGGGATCTTTTTTAATGAGGGGTACTTTATAGCCTGAAAGTTTATAGTCGTATAGACTTTATAGACTGAAAATCTTTTTTTCAATATATGTTTAGTAATGGTACTCCCTTTCTCCAATCCATTTCTTTTGCACATATCCTTCCATGTTTGCTTGCTCAGTGTAAAGAAAGCTGAACTTGCACTTCTGCTTAGCAATTGGATGGCACAGCAGAAGGCCAGCATTCAGTTATTAATTGTAAGGATACCTGGCTGCTTGTGTGGTTGTAAATGATACTGCAGTGAAACCTTTGTTATCCGGCACTCTGTTAGCCAAAAAACTTTAACTGGCATTGCCCCCAGCCACAATACTATCACATCTTCAGGCACACAGGCCTGGCTTGGTTTATCATTATTGGCTTAACAATTTTTTATTTAAGAAGGACTAATCATCTTTAACTCAAAATAGAAATGAGAGACCAACTGCCTCACACTACAAAACTAACAACACTAAAAACTTGTGTTTTACTATCATTGTCCATTGGTTTTTCTAAGTTGATGGGACCCTCAGATAACTGGAATTCTTAAATAACTGGAATGGCTAATCCCCGAGAGTGCCGGATAACACAGGTTTTACTGTAAATACTTTCCATAAACCCAGCACAGTTGTGAAAATACTACTAGAATCTTCCACACTAATTCTGAAAAATGAGCCTCAAAAGACTGTGGATAATGATGCAGGTACATTTTTATTTTTTATATATATTTGGATAGGGCATAAAGCACTCTAAAACCTGTACAGGTTGCATAAAATATTTATACAAAATAAAGGGATCATTTTCCCCATCAGAGGAATATATCCATCTCTGGGAGGAAACACAGCAGCTATTGAATGGTAAAGAAGAATATTCCACAATGATTTGAGCCTGGAATAAAGAAGAGTATCAGAGAAGGAATTTAGAAATCTAGATTGCCATTGCTTGAACTGAAATTTGTTCAGGACAAATAGATTTACTATCCCTTTATACTAGGGGTAGAAAACCTCAGGCCCAGAGGCTGGATGAGGCTCCCCCGACTTGTCTGAATCTGGCCCCTGAGTCTAGGGTTGCCAAGTGTCTGGTTTTCATCCAGACAGTTTGGTATTTTGGCCTTTCAGCCGGTAAAAAAAACAAACAAAGAATATTGGACATGTAAATATCCGGTATTTTCTGTTTTCCTCAGACGGAAGGCTGGTGGTGTCTGCGATGGCGGAGGGAACGAGGAGTGCAGCAATTTAAAGGCGTAGCGGCTGAAAAAGATGGGGCTTCCCTGCTAAGGGATGGATGTGAGAGCAGAAGCAGAGGGAGATTTAGCTTCCCTGGGGGTGGTGCTGGGTCCCTGGCTCTGCCTCCTGCCCTCCCTGCAGCCGTGGACCAAGTTACAAAGGGAAAAGAAACTCGGGGAGGGGGAAGGAGACTCTTCTCTTCTGAAATGAAAGTGAAACTGGCTCTGCAAGACTGTGACCAGCCCGGCTGCTCGGAACTTGCCGGCCATGGCCAGGGAGGCACCGTGCCCCTTCCCGGTGTGGGTGGAGGTGGACTGGGGATGTCCAGGGCTCCCTAAGAGGCTGTGGAAGAAACTCCTGTGTGAAGCGATCCAGAGCGGGGGGGAGGGAGGGAGAGTGCAAGATCCAGGAGCGGCCTGGCCAGGTCCTGGTCTGCTTTGCCTAGCAGGAAGGTAGTGGGGAGGGGGGGTCCAGTCACTTGGCTGGGTCTGTAGTTTGAGTCACAAACACCTGATCGAACACATATGTCTGGAACCTGGGGCAGTGATTGTCCTGCAGGGCAAGAGAGTCTTTGGCTCAGGGCCCCTCCCTCGCCCCAGGGAATCCCTCTCAAATGTGCCCCCCGATCTTGCCTGGAAGCTAGTGCTGCTGTCCCCGTCTTAGGAGCTGTGCGCTAGTCCATCCTTTGACTGAGGAGATGGATGTAAGAATGCCCAGACTGGATCTAGCCCAGTGTCCTGTCTGCCCACAGTGGCCAGATTGGGTTGCTAGGTATCCGGTTTTTGCCCTGACAGTTTGATATTTTAGCCTTCTGTCTGCTTTAAAAAAACCAAAAAACAGATTACCGGACATGTAAAATGGCCGGTATTTTCTGTTTTTCTCAGACAGAAGACTGGTGGAATCTGCAAGGGTGGGGGGAGCATGGTAATTAAAGGGCGCAGCCCAACCTCTTTTAAAAAAAAAATTTCCCTGCCTGTTTAGGATTTTTTGTGAAGGTATCTGGCAACCCTACCTGAATCTCAGACCCTCCCGCCCCCCAACATTTGGGAGCCTGTGCTGGTGCTCTAGTCCACTGTGTGGCTGGAGCATATAAAATCTCCTAGGCTGGCCTTCCCTAGTCTTTAATGTGCCAGGGGAGTGTGTGGAGTGTCTTTGTCCTTTCCTGGTGAAGACCATCTCAGGTTTGTTTGTTTTCTTTTGCTTTTTACTTTTGTGCAACCCCTCCTCCCCCAACAGAATTTTCTGTGGGTCAGTGACCCCCAACTCAAAAAAGGTGTCCCACGCTTGCTTTATACACAGTGTTCCTATAACCAGTTCTGATCTCTGAAAGACATACAGCAGTGTGCAAATCCCTTCATTCCCACAGGGAGTGTGTCTACACAACACCCTAAACTTAAAATAAGATGTGCAATTTGTGCTACGCAAATTGTGTATCTTATTTCAAAACAATTTCAAACTAGCTTATTTTAAAATTTGGCATGGCTACACAGTGCTAAATTTCAAAATAACGCACTATTTAGAACCATCCCTTATGCAACGAGCTTTGCAGGTATGGCGAAATAGGGCACTCATTGTTTAGAAAAATATTTCAAAATATGGGCTGCTTGTGTAGATGTGGGGTAGTTATTTTGGGATCCCTCCAGGATCCCAAAATAGCTGTGTAGCGTAGATATACCCTTGAAGAAATAACTACGTTTTTCTATCCTTGCATTCAGCCCAATTTGTTGAGAAATCAGCACAGTGCTTTTTTTTTTTATCCAAACCAGTTTGTTCTACTTTATTAATTAACCTAGTAGGCCCCTAAAAATATAACTTCATGCCAGTGCCACTCAGCCTGAGTGATAAGTTTGGTGTAATGACAACATCTAGCACAGAAGAACATACACTGGGGGGCAAATTCTAATAATTTTAGATCCATACTATTGATTCAGGTATATATGGAAGGCTGACACCTGAGTTCCAGAGCTTCCCTGAGCCAAAGTAAGTTCCAAATCACGTTCAAAAGAAATAGGAGAGACTCCCAAATGGTCATTTATATTATCTGCACAACTTGCAATTCATAAACAAAAAACAATCCTCTCTCTCCCACTTCTCAGAAAAACTTTAACAGCAGGTGCTCAATAGGGACTTCAGAATTCAGCCTATTATGATTTACAAAACAAACAAACAAACAAATCATGCCATCATAAGATATGGCTGCATGAAAACATAACTCACAATATATTGGTCTTGCCTGAGGAGACCTTAATAGAAACAACAGAACAAGACAAATTGTAAAATAGAATATCTGCCAAAACATTTAATTTATTTTCCTTTATTAATTTGTTCTATTAATTGTTATTTCCTCTGAAGATCTGTGGTAACAAATATTTAAATAGCATACACAGACTTTTACAGTAAATGGCATTGGCTAGGGAAATGCACAAGAGAGAAGGTAATTGAAAAGGTTTCTTGTTAATTCCAAGGGATCTAAATTCTGATGAATTCCATTTCTTATCCAATCTGATGTGCCCTGAATAATATAATAAATACAACTATACATGTAAAAAATTAACAGACTATTTTCACAATGGTTTATCCTTTGCATTCTTTTATATTTGTCAATATATTTATCTTCACAATACCTCCCTGAAATAGAGAAGAACTATTATTTTATAAGTGAGGAAACTAAGCCAGAAAGAGGCATGGCAGAGTCTTCGCTCAGGCCCCTTGGTCTGGGATACCTTCTGGTCCACAAATCAGCCAGATAGCCTTCTGGTACAGTCACCCGTGCTTTTATTGTCAGCTCCCAGCACCTTCTATGTATAAAGTTTACAATCAAGTTAGGCAGCTTCTCCATCTGCCTGGGAACACACCCAACACCTCCCTGCCCTGGCTTCCTTCCTTTATCTTATGTAACCCTCTCCCAGTGAGGCCCACAGCTGTTTCTAATAGCCCTTTAGGCCTGGGCTTGCTCAGCTGTTTCCCCTTAGCCTCTTTAGCCAGGCTACAGTGGCAGAGCTCTGGCTTAGCCAGCAGTCTGCCACAAGAGGCTAAGTGACTTGTTCAAAGCTATATTGTTGCAGATCTTTGACAGAGCATGTAAGTCCCCTGATTCCTCAATTTAATGCCTTAGCCACATTTTGGTTTGCTCATTCAGTAGTAATTCAGCCTTGTTCGGATGCTCAATGTAAGGCCTACCTACCACTTCTGACCTCCAACTAAGGTTTAACCGGAGACTTACGTAGAGTATAGGTATTATGGTGGCCATTAGTGTGTGGTGACTTTTACCCAGTGCAAATGATGGATGTTCTTCTATATATTCATTCATCCTTATCCTTGACTGTTTATCTCTTCGGCTGCTCATGATTTAGAGGATGTTATTCAATTAATCGGAAGCATGTTGGTGGTACATACTTCCAGGGCATATTAGTCCATCTTATTTCTAATATGTTTTACTGATAGAATCACATTTACTAGTGTTCTGCTGCAATAAAATCCAGAGGTAATAAATAAATGTGACTGTGAGTTATAAGTGCCAAGTAAGAAAGCTCAATCAAATGAGAAAGTCAAATAGCCAAATGATTTATGGGTGGTAGAAAGTAGTGTACTGTCTAACAACATTTGAGTCTAAAGGTTTATTTTAGTCAAATACAGTTTGATGTGACAGCTCCAAAATGAAAAAGGTGTTCAGAGTGACTGATGAATAATAAGTGACAATAAAACATTCAGGGGGATTTGTCAAATCAAGTGTCTCATGAATAATATGTTGTCCCTCATTTTTCACTTGTTTCTCTGTTCAACATTAGTATAGGGGTAAATTTTTAAAATAAAATTTCTCACATTGCTAAGATAAATGTCCTGTTGATGAATTGTTAGCTGCAGGAGTAACAATGAGGAAAATAAAGCATTAGATTGTTAATAGTTAATCCTTGCTAAGCAATATAATTACATATTCTAGTATATCATAGATATGAATTTTGTTCTAGTATTTACAACTTTCCTGTTACTCTTTACACTTCATCTGTTAAGTAAAACTGAATTATTTATTTGTTTAACACACAAAAATGCTTTGTGAATTTGTGTCCACCCCATGCATGAGAGTGGTAATATTAATAAAGGCCTCGGGGTCATACCCTTACCCTGCCCAAAGAGGATCAGTGAAGGTGAGTCATCCAAGTGACATAGATAGGCCATGTGGGGTTCAGTCACTCAGAGAAAAGCTGAAGGGAACAACCAGTCTGGGCCCACTAGGGCTATATAAGAGTAGAAGTGCAGAACAGGGTCAGTTGCTTCTGGGAGCTCAAGGAAGGAGAACTATGTTCCTAGCAGGCTGAAGGAACTATAACAACTTTGAAAGAGCTGTTGCTGACAGGAACCTTGGGAGGAAGACAGAGCATATGTCTGGCTGCTGGAGCTAAATATCAGAGTAGTCTGAGATAAGGGAAGAAAATGTGGGTCCATGGTAAAGTGGTTCAGGGAATCATAGCAGCAGGTTTGGACGTTAAAGAGATACAACAGGTAGTTGCTATTACGGGGTCCCTGAGTTGGGAAGGTAGCTTAACTATTGGACCATGTTATGCATCCTGGAAGGGGGGAAACATACATTGAAGGCTGTCTTGAATAGGATGTTGTGGTTCCTGGAGTGATGTGGGTCTTCAAGCAGAGACAACAACATGAGAAGTATTTCAACTGTCAGAGCTAATCCCAGGGATGACCAGCAGGAGGCTCTGCTGTGATGAGTGAACATCATCTTGGCTTATTTAGATTAACTAGAAAGAGAAATTGGAATTGAAATTTCAGCTCTCTTCAGCAACTGAGGCTTCTGCCCAAAACACTCAGATGTTTCACTCATACAGGAATGCCATGCACCATGACAATCCTAGAAGGAAGTGCATTACATTTACAAGTATCCTGTTACAAATAGCAGAAAGGCTTCTGAAAACATGGCCACACTTAGCGCTAGCTCCTACTTTTCCTTTTCAAAATTAATTTTACGTGCAGTCTCGATTTGAACACCTGAATTTTTTGGCCAACAATTACTTGTCTAATTTCTGAAAATGTTGAAAAAAGAATCTCCTGAAGAATGATATCCTCCAAACAACAGCATGTTCACTTTTTATTTTCCCCTGAAAAGGACCCAGATCGTACCTGCATGTGATGCTTATCTACCCCAACTTCACTCTCCTATGGCATGCCTCAATATTCTATTCTTCTCAGCAAGTATATTATACTTTTATGGGATCTTGATATTAAATTTCTCATCACTCTCAGTGGCTTCAATATGCTGTGTCATCAAGGTGCTGTTTATAGTCACTTCTCTGTTTCTGGTTCATATTTTATCAGAAATGGCAGATAATGCCTCATGACTTCCCAATATTTAGACAAAATTGAGGCTTGCAAGTCTAACTCAAGTTCAGTCTGGATCAGAATGATATTGAGGAAATATCCAAATGAAATATGTCCCCGGCAGTCATGAGAACATACCTCTTTTTTGTAAATAAGGTGCATAATCTAGTTCAGTGGTGGACAACCTGTGGCCCATTAGGGTTCTATGTGTAGCCCACAAGACATTTTGTTTATCGTTGCTCATGCACAGGTTTGCCATTCTGCTGGTTTCCGTACACATATGTTTTTTATTTACCGGTATTACTAAAGTGACAGGTACATAAACCAAGGACATGTGAAGTGAGGTGTGTGCTGATTACACACAACATTGACTGTGAGAGCCATGCACTTCTTCTGCATCCAATCAAAGTGCTGCTATGAGCCAGTCAGCACACCCTACAAATTCTGTGTACGCAAGCGGAATTAGCAAAACTTCCCTGTCCTGGAAGAATGTCTTGGTTAGGACAATCTTGTAGCCCACTGAGATGAAGGAGGGCCCACACATGTGGCCTACTCACTAACCTAGGCTGCCCATCATTGGTCTAGATTCTGTTACGTTTTCAGTAGCTTCTGATGTTTAACAACCTGCATATCCTAGAGTGCTTTTCCAAAGAAATATTAAAATTCTGTGTATAGTGGTAGACTTGAAAACCATTAACACTTCTACTAGTTCAGAAAGAGACCACCCTTTTTCCTGTGTTCACTTGGTCCATATTACAGCTAGCATGGAGTAATGTAACACATTTCTTTTAGTCTATTGTAGCAACCAAACTGCTTAATTTTTCTGCTAATGCAGCATATATTCAGACTATTTCTTCTAGTCATATGAATGTAGTACTCTCACTAGGGTTTGATCAGTGTGGGATACATTTCTGAAGTATATGTAGGATTTTTCCTGTGCAATTTCTGAATATGTCATTAATAATTAGGCTTCACTGAAATTAATTTTTGTTTTATGATTTTAATGGGTAATATTGATTATTTTTAAGTATGTTTTCCTAATTTTATCACTCTTAATTTTCTTAGATGCAAGAAACTATGGAAGGGAGATAAGACAATAGATAAGACAATTAATGACAATAGACAAAGAGATTTAAAAATTGCTAAAACACAGATTGTCATCATTATATTTCAAACTTCACAAAGTAAATATCATTAAATCAAACTGTAATAAGGTCTCAAAATATTTGTCTTAGTTTTCCCATATGTAAATTTCTATCATTGTCAATAGATTTTTTTTTTTTTGGTATATATAGTGAGGCTGTTCAAACCTGATCCACCATTTTCATAAAGCAGGTGTAAATGGTGAAAATGAGAGCAATTGTTGCAGCAATGAAAAGAAAAAAAAGGTCTAAAAGTTAACAGTCTCAGATCTTTTCCCTTACCTTACCACAGGAACTAAATAAGGTTGATGTCATGTGTACACAATCGCTACTTTCACCAAAAACTGAAATGCCACTCTTATAATGCATTCAATTGTTCTATAAAGAGTGCACAAACGTTTAAACTATATGTAGCAAAGATTGTTCCTTTTATTTGTGAATTGCATGGTGTGAGGGATATACATCCCAGATAATGAAAAATTATATCACAAAACTTGGGAGACTCTTAAGCTTTTGGAAATTTCGCAAAGTATCTAGAACACTTCAAAATGCTCTTGAAGTTCCATATAGAGGTCTGAACTAAAATCCCAATTTGAACTCTAGATTGTTATTTGAATATAACTCCATAATGGACCGAAGGAAAACACTGGATATAAACAAGCTTGATGTATGAGGTTTTGCAATCAGAATCCACAGTTTCCCAAATGTTCACCTCCAGTCACACCTTTCTCATCAAAATGTAGATATAAACATAATCTACCTTTATTAGAGATCTTATACAATTTAAAAGTGAATGATTACCTGTCATCCAAATATATTTTAAAATTATTCACACGCACAGAATTTTATAGCGTTCTCTATCAATTTTAGTAGGATTGACAGTAATGTCTATAAAATTCTATGTAATTTCCATAAACAGTAATACAGTTGTTTGAATTCTTATTCGGCTTTTCAAGTCTGTTCCATAAGGAAGCATATTTGTCTTTCTACTAAACACACTTTTCAAATTTAACTAAACAATATGTTGATGAGGAAAGAATTAGGAAGTTAGATTATACACAATTACACAGTTGTTAACCAAGACAATATGAACAGATTAAAAGATTAGTATAGTGCACTAATGCAATTTATGTAAATATATTGTATCAACCTGGATGTCACCAAATAAGAATCTAAACAGATTAATTTTATATTTTGGATGAAGGGTTATTATCCAGTTTAAAAAAATGGATCTATCTCATTAATGGTCCTGGGATGGTGGGGAGACTAGAGCACTTACCACTGTAAACTGTTATGCTAAGGTTCCCACAACCCATGTGTCCTCCCTGTCCCAATTCTAGTCCTGGAGGCTACAATCTGCAACAGAGCACAGTACCAAGTGCTGTGAGAAATGATCAACATACTTCGTTGAAAAAATTGTGCAGATTAAGGAAGGCTTCTTTGCCAGCATGGATCTGTTCCCCATGTATCCGCCAACCAACAGCCCACCTGTATGCCCAGGATTCAGTACATTCTTTCCTCTAGAAGTACTGGCCTCCCTAAAGGAACCTGACTTCTGTCTTTTCTGGCTGGTGAAAGAGAGTCCTGAGCAGCTGGTGCCACTCAGGACTGAAATAGCCGATGCCTCATTCAGGAAAAGATCTTTCCCTTCCTCCTTCAAATACAGGATAGTACAACCAGCATTGAAGAAATGCTACCTGGATACATTGGTTCTAGCTAGTCCCTACCTCCTACTATCAAACCTTCCATTCCTGACCAAACTCATACAGAAACTAGCCAAAGGCCAGCTACAAGCTCATCTAACTGATGGTGCAATCTGGATTTGGGAATCAGCATTAATGACATGGCTGGATCATCTGCAGTTTACAATTGATGGTCACACTTCCCTTCTTAGCCTTCTGGACTCGTCTTCATAATTAAACACCGCTGACCACGTTGTCCCTCCTGGGGTGGAAGAATGCACTAAAAAGCTCAAGTGTTTCCTGAGAGAGAGGCCCAAAGAGTAGTAAAAGGGGAATCTGCTCCTCTTCTTCTAAAGCCCTCTCTTAAGGAGTCCTACAAGGTAATAGACTTCCTGGTTATGTGATTTTTATGTGTAGAAAACCCGTCATTGATGAAAGGCTGAATCTAATCTGTCCTGGCCTTGGAAAGCTTTAACTTTGGAGTTGGAGAGGAAAAAATATTTATCTGGACAGCTAATTCTGTTTTAAACGGGGAGGGAAGGGAACTGCTTGAATATGTTCAGAGGATTGGAATGTAGGAATAAGTTCTGGCCTAAGAGAGAAAGAGGTGCCATTTGTTCGTTGTATTATTATGCAGTTAATCTCTTCAATATCATAACTAAATATAAGACATATATATGAATGCATTTGTACATGTCAATGGACAATAGGCAAGTAAGAGGCTGTGTGTTTATAATTTTAAAATATATTTGGATGGTGGGTAAGCTCATTTATAATTCAGTAATTGATGTTTGTCCTTTCCCCCCTCATTAAAATAATTAATTATTGAAGATATGTATTCTGCATATGTAATCAGAAGAGTACACAAGAGGTGCTTAACTAGAAAAAGGATAGAAGATGAATTAGATCAGTCAGAACTGCTGAAGCCAGTCCTTTTTGCAGCTAGTAGTTAAACTTTGAAAATGCCAGTAAACATTGCATTGATCTTTTAAACTTTACACATTTGTGCCTTTCTTATGTCACCTATTTTACAAATATATAAACACAATGTACTTTTCCTTTAAAAAAAATCTTTCTAACTTATGCAAGATTTTTATTTTTTATAATCCTTTACAAAAATCAATCTAATAAACAATGAATTGTCTTCTTGATCTACTGCCATGATAGCTATATTCAGTATTTCTAAAACTAGGGTGGCAGTTGTCCCATTTTTAAAGGACAGTCCCATATTTAAGCTGTCCTGCATGTGCCCCAAATTTTTCTTTAAAAAGGGCAAATTGTCCTGTATTTTCTGTCTCTGCCCTCCTCTGATCTGTCCTGGCAGGTATTGCTGCCAGCCAGATCCCTGCTGGCCAAATACATTCACCACTGGTGGGCAGGTATGTGTGTGTGGGTTCAGTGGTCAAAAAATCAATTGCATGACAGAGACACTATTCAAATTTAAGTACTGGTTCTAGATTCCTATTTCCTATGATTCATCTGAGGAAGTGGGTTTTGCCCCTGAAAACTCATGATACTATATATACAATTTTTTGTTAGTCTCTAAGGTGCCACAAGACTACTTTTTTTTTTTCCAAGTTACAACTAACATGGCTACTCCTTTGAGACTCACAACTGAGTGCTTGACTTTACAACCTAAATATTATTTTAAATTTGTGTCTGCAATTTCCTTGACATTAATTAAATAAAAACCTAAAAAATTGTATTAGTGTCTGGTGTCACAACTCTCCTGTGATGTAGTCTCCCATCCAGCAATTCTGAACATTCAGAATTATAGCACATACTTTTACTACTTGAGCTATTGGAATAACTACATTAGCTGGACACAGAGAAATGTGTTGTTCCTGCGTGGAAGTTTGGGGTGGAAGGAAATAGACTGGTTTGACTTTTCTTTCCCCCTTTCTGAGATAGTGGGCTCCCTTTCCATGTGTTGTAACTTGGGGGGGCATGTTCAGGATGAAGGCAGGGTTGTACCTAGGAGGATAGTGGTAAGAATCCTGGCCTGACCTGATGTGGATTTTTCACCCCTTCTTTCCTCACTACTGTAGCAGCTTTAGAAGCTTGCAGATATTCCCTATACAATGTGTGCAGCTGGTGGTTTCTTCTTCTCCTCCTCTTCATAAAGATACCTTGTTTTTAACAAATATTTTATGTAAACTTGATATAGTACAGCAGTCAGTTTGCTGTAAGTTGCAGTTTTTCTTCCTGAATTCCAGAAAGCTGTCTTCCTAAACTGGAGGATGGCCTTTGGTGTGCATTCACACCTTATGCCCTGAGACAACAGTCACAGCTGCTCCACAGAGCAGCTGCTGCTTTGATGGAGTCACAGGTCTAGCTTGTTAGAATGTTTGTGTTCAGTTATTATGGCAGACTGCTAAAATTTCCTGAGGAATGCAAGTAAAAGGAGAGAAAGTTTGCATCTTAGCCTAACCTGAATGGAATTTCGTGAGACACATGAAATGTACGTTTCTAGCCCAAGGGTTTGTTCTGGCCGAATTTCAACAGATTGCTGCAAACTAAGGAGGTTGTACAGAATCTCTAAGTGTGTTACAATTTTTTTTGCAATAGAAAGTACTAGACAACTTAAAGATATAGGGTTGGAGTTTTTAAAAACACCCATGAGAATTAGATACTCAACTTACACTGAGTTTCAGTGAAAAATTCCACTGTTTGAGGCTGCAAAGTTGGATTAGATACATCCCCAAAACTTCAGGCTGTCTCATGTAATTTCCAGAATGGTGACTAGAAACTAGATGACAAAACTTTTTTTTCAAGCATATCAAATATTGATAAGGACATGAAAAGTAAAAAAGCAGTAGGACTTATTCCTTTTTATGCAAATAAATAAAGAAAAAAAACCTTCCAAATCAGTACTAAGAATATGTAATTTATTGAATTATTGATTAATTGATTTAAATTGCAATGACTAATATCACTTTTAATCTGAGACATTCCTTCAACAGAAACTCTACTTTGTATTTTGGAAGTCTTATCCTGTTTGCACACTTTACAGCCGGTCCCCGAGTTACGAACAGTCAATTTACAGCCATTCGCACTTACGACCAAACCTTCCATTAAGCGGTCGTAAAGATGGTCCCTGAATTACGAACGCAACCTACACTTACAAACCGAGCAGTCACATGTAAATCAATGGGGTCCGACTTATGAACACTTTGAGTTATGGCCAAGTGTTTGGTCCGTAACACGTTCGTAACTTGGGGACCGGCTGTTTTTATTTTGAGGGATAGGCATAAAAGGTGCATTCCCAAAATCAATAAAGCAGAATTGTTATCGGATATATATAACACACTGGGACTTTAAGGGTTAACTGGAGCCAGAAAGCTCAACAGAGGTAGCTGTTTATACCTGTAGGGTGAGCCAGGCTTATTTGAAGATGAGGCCAGCTAGTGGAGGAGCTAGGTGGTGAGCATAAACGAATGAAGCCCAGGTGAGAAATGGGCTGCAGGGAGAGAGAGGAAGAATGCTGCATTCCCTCTTAAATTGCTAGAAAATGATGGAAAGGCCTAGAGAGAGTGGGAAATACTGTAAGACCAGGAAGGACTGTGGGAAAGTAACTGTAGGTAGAAGCCAGATCATAAGGATACCCAACAGAATGTACTCTTCTATAGAAACTTATCTGTTTGTCATAGTTTATAAATGGGAAATAATATTCTTAGTTAGTTTGAGGTAAGCTTGAATGACCAAATAGCAAGTGTGAAAAGTTGGAATGGTGGTGTAGTGGTTGTCTATATAAGACAAAGGCCCTAATATCAAGATATGTGGTCACCATAGGTCAGGCCTTCCATCACTTAGAAAAAGAACAAGCAGGTCTTTAATCAACTAAACTAGCTCACTCCCAAAATAGCTTCTCGATAGATATGCTCTTTGATTTACTCTGTCAATTTTTCTTGCTAAATTCTTCCCTAATTTATTTGTGGTATTGTCTGAAGAGCAAAATGTATTATCATAAAATCATAGTATACTAGGACTGGAAGGGACCTCAAGAGGTCATCGAGTCCAGTCCCCTGCCCTCATGGCAGGACCCAGTACTGTCTAGATCATCCCTGATAGACATTTATCTAACCTACTCTTAAAAAGCTCCAGAGACGGAGATTTCACAACCTCCCTAGGAAATTCATTCCAGTGTTTAACCACCCTGACAATTAGGAACTTTTTCCTAATATCCAACCTAAACCTCTCTTGCTGCAGTTTAAGCCCATTGCTTCTTGTTCTATCCTCAGAGGTCAGGAAGAACAATTTTTCTCCCTCCTCCTTGTGACACCCTTTTAGATATCTGAAAACCGCTATCATGTCCCCTTTCAATCATTTTTCCAAGCTAAACAAGCCCAGTTCTTTAAGTCTTCCTTCATAGGTCATGTTCCCTAGACCTTTAATCATTCTTGTTGCTCTTCTCTGGACCTTTTCCAATTTTTCCACATCTTTCTTGAAATGTGGTGCCCAGAAATGGACACAATACTCCAATTGAGGCCTAATCAGTGCAGAGTACAGCAGAAGAATGACTTCTCGTATCTTGCTCACAACACACCTGTTAATGCATCCTAGAATCATGTTTACTTTTTTTGCAACAGCGTCACACTGTTGACTCATATTTAGCTTGTGGACCACTATAATCCCTAGATCCCTTTCTGCCATACTCGTTTCTAGACAGTTGCTTCCCATTCTATATGTGTGGATACGTCTAAACTACATGCCTCTGTCGGCAGAGGCATGTAGATTTGTTTGTTCAGCAAAGGCAAATGAAGCCGCGATTTAAATGATCGCGGCTTCATTCACATTTACATGGCTGCCGCCCTGAGCCGACAAACAGCTGATCAGCTGTTTGTCTGCTCGCACGCTAGTCTGGATGTTCCACCTGTCAACATCAAAGCCCTTTGTCGGCAGCCCCGGTAAACCTCATTCCACGAGGAATAACGGGGCTGCCGACAAAGGGCTTTGATGTCGACAGGGGGAACATGTAGACTAGCGCACGAGCCGACAAACAGCTGATCAGCTGTTTGTCGGCTCAGAGCGGCAGCCATGTAAATGTAAATGAAGCCGCGATCATTTAAATCACGGCTTCATTTGCCTTTGCTGATCTGTCTAATCTACATGCCTCTGCCGACAGAGGCATGTAGTCTAGACACAGCCTGTGAAACTGATTGTTCCTTCCTAAATGGAACACTTTGCATTTGTTCTTCTTAAAATTCATTCTGTTTCCCTCAGACCATTTCTCCAATTTGCCCAGATCATTTTGAATTATGACCCTGCACGCCAAAGCAGTTGCAACCCCTCCCAGGTTGGTATTATCTGCAAACTTAATAAGCGTACTCTCTATGCTGATATCTAAATTGTTGAAGAAGATATTGAACAGAACCTGTCCCAAAACAGACCTCTGTGGAACCCCACTTGTTATACCTTTCCAGCAGGATTGTGAACAGTTAATAACTTCTCTCTAAGGGTACGTCTACACTAGCTCGTTAGTTTGATCTAGGTAGGGTAATTAGGGCATGCGGATTTGCAAATGAAGACTGGGATTTAAATATCCTGGGCTTCATTTGCATGTTCCCGGGTGTCCCCATTTTTAAATCCCCCTTAGTCCAAACTCCATGCCCGCGGCTACACTTGGCACGGAGTAGGTAGTTCAAATTAAAGATCCTAATTCGAACTACCATTACTCGTGGAATGAGGAGTAACGGTAGTTCGAATTAGGATCTTTAATTTGAACTACCTACTCCGTGCCACATGTAGCTTCGGGCATGGAGATCGGACTAAGGTGGATTTAAAAATGGCGGCGCCCAGGAACATGAAAATGAAACCCGGGATATTTAAATCCCGGGCTTCATTTGCAACTCCGCTTTCCCTAATTACCCTACGTAGCTTGAAATAACGAGCTAGTGTAGACAGATCCCAAGAATTGTTATCCAGCCAGTTATGCACCCACCTTATAGTTGCTCAATCTAAGTTGAATTTACCTAGTTTATTGATAAGAATATCATGCGAGATCATATCAAATGCCTTATTAAAGTCTAGGTATACCACGTCCACCACCTCTCCCCTATCTACAAGACTTGTTATCCTATCAAAGAAAGCTATCAAGATGAGTCTTATAAAACTATGTTGAATTAAAGCCATCTCTACTCCTATACCAGTCTCCCTTAAAGAGTTAGATTGTAGAATGATGTTTTTAATACAGGCAGTCCCCGGGTTATGTGGATCCGACTTACGTCAGATCCCTACTTAAGAACGGGGTCGCACTAGCTGCACCCCCCCCAGCAGACAATCGAGATGCACGGCGGCGGTCCCGCCTCCCGCGTCCTCTGCGGCAAGAAAAGCCTCTCTGCGTCTCCCTGGTCTGTTGGGGGGGGGGGCAGCAGACCAGGGAGACGTGGAGAAAAGCCGCTCCGCATCTCCCTGGTCTGCTGGGGGGGCCCCTTGGGATGCTGCCGGGTTGGCCCGAGGCGTGTCTGATTCAGTCGCTGCTAGTCAGTTTCAACAGCGACTGAATCTGGACGCCTGGGACAGAGCAGCTGGGGCGCTGCCGGGTTGGCTCCCCCAGCAGACCAGGGAGACACAGAGCAAAGCTGCGGAGGACACGGGCGGCGGGACCGTGGTGCGTCTGGGCGGTCCTGCCGCCCGCGTCCTCCGCAGCTTTGCTCCATATCTCCCTAGTCTGCTGGGGTGGGTGCAGCTAGTGTGTCCCCCCAGCAGACCAGACTTTTCTCTCCGCAGAGGACGCGGGTGGCGGGACTGCCGAGACGCGCCGCGGTCCCGCCGCCCGCATTCTCCGCGGCCAGAAAAGCCTGGTCTGCTGGGGGGGTGGGCGCAGCTAGTGCGCCCTCCCCCCCAGCAGACCAGGCTTTTCTCACCGCTGGTCAGTTTCAGCAGCAGCTGAATCTGGACGCCTGGGGTAGAGCAGCTGGGGGGCTGCCGGGTTGGTCCCACAGCGCCGAGGTGCGGCGCTACTGGACCAACCCAGCAGCACCCCAACTGCTCTGCTCAGGCATCCCCAAGAGCAGCTGGGGTGCTGCTGGGTTGGTCCCGCCACGCCATGGGTCGGCGCTACCAGACCAACCCAGCAGCACTCCAGCTGCTCTGCTCCAGGCTTGTCCGATTCAGCTGCTGCTGGTCAGTTTCAACAGCGGCTGAATCTGGACGCCTGGGACAGAGCAGCTGGGGTGCTGCCGGGTTGGTCCCTGCAGCGCCGTACCTCAGTGCTCTACCCCAGGTGTCCCCAAGTGTAGCCAGACAGGAACCCCCTTGTAACATCCATTTTTGCTTGCCTGGAGCATACAGGGCACACAGAGCAGAAGGCCCAGGCTGTGTGACCGTGAATGGCTGTAAACAGAGATACGCCAATTGCTGACCAAGAAGCTGCCAAGGAGTGCCCTTGACTCAAACCCATATTGATACGAACACACATCCATCCGCGGGGGGGGGAATCTCTCGCCCAGTAAAAAAATGTCTAGTATTCACAATTTAGTTATCTCTCTTGCAAGTGTAAATTAACTTGAAACTTGCTTGTAAGAACTGGCACCACAAAACGGACCAGTACAATTCGGCATCTTAGATAAGAAAGAGAATACGGGCCCCCAGGGGTATAAAGATAGGTCCAGCAGCGCATTTTCTCTGAGTGTCAATCTACCATCTATCTGCTGGTCGGGTTAGGTGTTTGAGCTCCCGAGGTTCCAAGGGGATGCCCACCTCGTATTCGTCTTTCCTAGGAATTGAGAGACCGGCCCTGGCCTGACACGCTAGAGTCGAGAGGCACAGAAAGGGGTAAAAATTGTACCTGGATGTGGTCCTTTGTTTAAGTATATATATACATAGACTTAGAGCTCTTTAAAGATTAAGCTGTCACTTGGTACCATTATTTCTATTTTCTATCTTTATTTTCTTTGTAACCATTTTTAAAATCTGTATTTGTTAGCATTTAAGAAATAGAGCAATAGCCATTGTAACCATATGCTTTTATAAGTCTTTTAATAAACCTGTAACTGTTTAAGCTTTAACCTGCCTCCTTCAGTTGCTGTAACAAAACCAAGCACAATTTAAAAGAACTTCAGCCGGTCATAAAGGGACAGACATAGGGAGAGCTTGGGCGTTTGGATCTGTGTCACTCCCAGGTGACAAGATCCGTTGGGGCACCTTTCCAGCCTTTCCCAGGCTGCCCGCTGCGAAGGAACTTTGTGTTCTAGCAGTTAAAATCTAAGGTGTAATAAGCTCTTCCTATATAACGGGGCGTCTGTTGGCCTTCTGGCCACCCTCTGCGACGGGACCCCGGTCCTAGCAGTAAAGACACGGACGTTAAACCTTTTCTCGGAAGCATACACACACACACTGCCCTGACCGTTGGCTGACACCAAGTCAGCTGCTGCTGAAACTGATCAGTGGCTGATTCCAGGAAGCCGGGGGCAAAGCAACTCTGCCTCGGGCTTCCTTTAGTCAGCCGCTGGTCAGTTTCAGCAGCGGCTGAATTGGGGACACCTGGGGTACAATATGTATCAGTTCCGACTTACATACAAATTCAACTTAAGAACAAACCTACAGTCCCTATCTTGTACGTAACCCAGGGACTGCCTGTACATTTAATACAGTTATTTTAAAGAAAGAAGTTACTGAAGCTTTTGCTGAAAAAATATCCTTGTGCCTTTTAACTTTCTGAACACATTTGGAAAATTGTTTGTCTGGCAGTTTTAATTAAATTAATGAAATCCTTAAATTCTAAATAAATCCCACAAATGCTCCCTCACTTTCTGCTTAGTCAGTGTTTTCTTTTCCCTGCTGGTGCATATTTCTAATTATGCTGGATTATTAAGAGTAATTGATAATAAAAGCCTTAGCTTACCAGTAATATCAATAACAAAATTAAGGTAACCCTTGGCCATGGTTAAACAGAATTGGTCTCACAAGCTGAAATGTCATTAATGGCCTAGAAAAACATTGATCAGTGTTGTTTCAAGTATTCTCTCTGAGGAAATGCAGTCTGCACCCTTTAATGTTGATATTCCCAAAAAGGGAAATTTCTATCTTTCCTTGATGAGACTTTGAAAAATAATAGTAATTTATTTTCTTCAATAGAATGAACCCCCTGCCCCAAAATATACATGGCAAACAACATGTACACAGCAAACAACATAAACATGTTGTTTAGAAAATATTTTCTAAATGGAATATCAATTGAAAATAAAAAGATGGAATGACTCCTGTAAACAAATTTCAAAATCTTGTTTTTCATGGCTGAAACTGTTTGCTGAGTTCATTAATAGTTTTGGGGCACGTCAAAGTGCATTTGTTTCCATTAAAAACAAGTTTGTTTAGCTCTACTCTTGACAGTTGGAAGTGGAGAGTTTATACTCCTAGTCAAATCAGAATGAGGAATATTTGGCAGATCCTTGAAAGTTCATGCTTAAAATTTAGGCTTTCCACGCACACCTAACAGATTCTGTGAAATGATAAACAAGATCATTATTTGCAGTCATATTCTTTCATAATAAAGAGAAATGAAGACTAAAAGGTTTACAAAAAGAGTGAGACTTTATATACTAACACAAGTAATAAATAAAGTGCAAGGCAATGAAGAAACTTATATATGAGTATTCATGTAAGAGTCCCTATCAAAGTACTCATTTAACTTACTTTCTTAACCCAGTTTTAGTTACTGAAAGTCAAACAAATTGCAGAAACTGAACTCTGCAAAGTTAACTAACTGGAACAAAAGTTCACTCTTCTATTAACTTCAGAATTATACATAGTTAACTTAGGAGGGATAAACATAACTTTACATTTTAAAACCTGTCACAGAAGAAGAGGGCATAATTTATCAAAACTTGTCTGTTATAAAGATGATATCCAAGTAGCTACATATAAAAAGAACTCTTCCTCTTTTTGACTTCATGATTCAAAGAGATGTGTATTTCATGCTTCTATTTCACAAAACAAATTATTAAGAAACAGAGAAAATAAACACTAATGTAATTCATGAGCATGGTGTTTATATTCATTTTTGAAACGTATTAAAAGGGTATTTTAAGCTTTACTCAGACATCCTAAGTTTAACCATCAAATTAAACATTAATTGGTTTGAGAGGTAATCTCCTGCTTCTTACAAAAAGCCTTAGTTAGATATTTTGCCAGCATTCCTGGGTCCTTAACACTCAAATGTTAATAACCAAATAGATCCCTGAATATATCTGAAAGAAAAAAAAGCACATGTGCTGGAGGAGAAAATAAAATATGTGAACAATAAATATCTGACCATTATCATGGTCAAGTCTACAAAATAAAAAACCATTAATGTCCTAAAACACTTAAACATGGCTCACGGTTTTCCCATCCCCTTCACAGATCATACTGATGGATATTTTACACTGTTTTTAGCTACACACAGTACTCCTCTCTGACTTTTGAATTTATTTCATGGCAGTGACTATATTTGCAAAGCTGTTTATAGCTCAAAAATGCCCATGTTTAATTTAAGATAATCAGTTTACATCTGTTCAATCTATTAAAGCAGCAACCATGCCAAGTAATATGACAGCAGTATTACTCAACATCATTGCAGACAATGACATATGGCAGAACATAAGGACAAACAAACAAATAAGAAGCTGTTGTTTTTATCAAACCCAGGGCATTTTCTTAGTTTGAACAAACCACTTGTTAGCACAGCTGTGCTTAAACAGCATATTAACCTCAATGTTTATTTGCATGTTGTGGTGTTGTTGCAGTGCAGGTCCCAGGCTACTATTCTACACTACAAAGTTAGGTAACTGAGGCTACCATGTGTTGACCTAGTTGTGCATGGGTAACCTTCACCAGGAGGATTTGAGCCTAGGACCTCTGGAGCTTATTATAAGAGCTTCTAACCTTTGAGCTAAAAGCCCATGCTATAGATGTCACTTGTTCTTATCTGTTGCTGTATTCTAGGTGCCATTGCATGGGACAGTGAACTGCACTAGGTGGGTGGGTTACACATGTGCATTTGTCTATGGTTAAATGTGATTCCCACCAATGTAAATGCCCTGTTACAGTAATACGGTAACACCATCCCGATGAGCAGAACTGATGAAAAGTGAGTGTAAATGCTGCATTAATTATGCCAATCCTGATAGTCCTCTAGCAGCTGACTCATAATGGCCAACACTGATAGCTCCGGTTCCAACTGTGAACTCCACTGCCCAGGGGTCATGGAGACCAGAAGCATCCCTTTCCCTTTTGCCTCTCAAATTTTGGAAATGCCTTTTCCTGGTTGTCCCTCTTGGTGATCACGCCTATGGGTACTCCCTTATTGTGTGTAATAGCAACCAGGCTGGCTACACATTTCAGAAGTACCCTGATGTGCAGTTAGACGGGAGATACTGACTCTGCTGGGCCTGGGTTATAGCTCAGGTTAGGAGGAAGAGCTCTGTCTGGCTTGAAAGTTTGTCTCTATCACAGAGCCCTGGCCTACACTGGGACTTTATTTCAAAATAATGCCCCCCTGGTCAAATTTATAAGCTCAGTGTCCACACTACCAAGCCCGTTATTTCAAAATAATGGCCTATGGATTTCAAAATCTGTACTCCCGCTTTTCATCGGGAGTAATGCTAATTCTGAAATAGTTATTCTGAAATAATAGTAGTAGTGTGGACACTCTGGTGCTGCCATTTAGAAATAATTACTCCCCAGAGTAACTCAAAGTAATTACTGTCCAGTTTTTTCTGGAGCTCTAAGTCCGAGGTAGCACATCCACATTAACGGAGCCTGCCTCGGACTAATTTCAAGGTTTTCCCATAGTGTGGATGTGCTAGTTCAAATTTGTTAAATTGGGAGTTATTACATTCAAATTAGCAATTTTGAAATATTTTCCCTAGTGTAGATATGGCCCAACAGAAGTTAATCCAGTAAAAGATCTATTGCCTCACATAAACTTGCTACTTATGTTCTTACATGAACAAACAATAGATCCTCTCATTAATTCTGTAAGAATGTTTGCAAAGTGGTATGTTCTGAAATCTAGTCCATGCTGCTCAAGGAAGGGTTTGCTCCTGCACCAGTGAAGTCAGTGGAAGCTTTACCACTGATGTCAGTGGGAATAGGATGAGGTATTAATTATAAAGAGCACAGAGGATATAAAATAAACTTGTTTTCAATATACAAAGTTTCTTGTCATATTGGTTATTGAGCAAATAATCTGCAGCTACCAAAAATACAGCTATTACTGCAAGAGCAGGTTGGGAATATTTCTGAGAATTTTTGCTTTTGCGCAAAAACATGCTGCCTGTCTACAGTGACAGGGAGTTGATACTGTGTACTTGAAAATCAATGACAGAGCAAGAATTTGAAAGAGCTCCCAGCTGCATTCTAAAACCATTGACTGCTTAACTTTTCTCAGCTCATTAAACATAAAGCAGTTTAACGGAATATTCTTAATATGCATATCCTGACCTATTTGAAATGTACATAGGAATAATCTAAAAATAACTGAACCTCTGTCATTAATACAGAATATTTCAGCTTCTGGTCCCCTATAGGAAGTATTTTAGTATTTCCAGTTAGTTAGAGGTAAGCTTGGATGACCAAATAGCAAGTGTGAAAAGTTGGAATGGTGATGTAGTGGTTGCCCATATAAGACAAAGGCCTTAATATCAAGATATGTGATCACCATAGGTCAGGTCTTCCATCACTTTGAAGAACAATAAGCAGGTCTTTAATCAACTAAACTAGCTCACTCCCAAAATAGCTTCTCGATAGATATGCTCTTTGATTTACTCTGTCAATTTTTCTTGCTAAATTCTTCCCTAATTTATTTGTGGTATTGTCTGAAGAGCAAAATGTATTATCATAAAATCATAGTATACTAGGACTGGAAGGGACCTCAAGAGGTTATCGAGTCCAGTCCCCTGCCCTCATGGCAGGACCCAGTACTGTCTAGATCATCCCTGATAGACATTTATCTAACCTACTCTTAAAGATCTCCAGAGATGGAGATTCTACAACCTCCCTAGGAAATTTATTCCAGTGTTTAACCACCCTGAAAGTTAGGAACTTTTTCCTAATACCCAACCTAAACCTCTCTTGCTGCAGTTTAAGCCCATTGCTTCTTGTTCTATCCTCAGAGGCCAGGAAGAACAATTTTTCCCTCTCCTTCTTGTGACACCCTTTTAGATATTTGAAAACTGCTATCATGTCCCCTCTCAATCCTTTTTCCAAGGTAAACAAGTCCAGTTCTTTAAGTCTTCTTTTATAGTTCATGTTCTCTAGACCTTTAATCATTCTTGTTGCTCTTCTCTGGACCTTTTCCAATTTTTCCACATCTTTCTTGAAATGTGGTGCCCAGAAATGGACACAATACTCCAACTGAGGCCTAATCAGTGCAGAGTAGAACAGAAGAATGACTTCATGAGTATGTCTAGACTATATGCCTCTGCCGACAGAGGCATGTAAATTAGACATACTGACATGGTCAATGAAGCGGGGATTTAAATTTCCTCACTTCATTAAAATAAAAATGGCTGCCGTGTTGTGCGGGTTCAGCTGTTTGTCGGCACAAAGTGGCAATCAAGGTGGGGATCGGTTGGCAAGGAAAGCCTTTGCCGACCTATCCCTTATGCCTCGTGCAAGAGGTTTACAGGATCGGTCGGCAAAGGCTTTCCTTGTCAACCGATACCCGTCTTGACTGGCGCTTTGTGCCAACAAACAGCTGAGCCGGCACAACATGGCAACAATTTTTATTCTAATGAAGCGGGGGATAATTAAATCCTCACTTCATTATTATGTCAGTATGTCTAATTTACACGCCTCTGTCGGAAGAGGCATGTAGTGTAGACATACCCCTTGTGCCTTGCTCACAACACACCTGTTAATGCATCCTAGAATCACATTTGCTTTTTTTTGCAACAGCATCACACTGTTGACTCATGTGGTCCACTATAACTCCTAGATCCCTTTCTGCCATACTCCTTCCCAGACAGTCGCTTCCCATTCTGTGTAAAACTGATTGTTCCTTCCTAAGTGGAGCACTCTGCATTTGTTCTTACTAAACTTCATCCTGTTTACCTCAGACCATTTCTCCAATTTGTCCAGATCATTTTGAATTATGACCCTGTCCTCCAAAGAAGTTGCAACCCCTCCCAGCTTGGTATCATCTGCAAACTTAATAAGCGTACTCTCTATGCCCGTGGTCCCCGGCTGGCCTGGCCCCGAGCATGTGGCGCATGCGCGGTGCCGGAGCCGGCCCCGGGCGCGTGGCGCACAGTGAGCGCTGGCCCTGGGGGCACCGCAGATTGACCCCCCGCGGCGCATGGGGGAGGGGGGGAGAGAGCGCCAGCGCCGGCCCCGGGCGCGCGGCGCTTGGGGAAGGGGGGGGAGAGAGCGCTGGCCCTGGGCGCGCGGCGCTTGTGGAAGGGGGGGGAGAGAGAGCGCCAGTGCCGGCCCCGGGCGTGTGGCGCTTGGGGAAGGGGGGGGGAGAGAGCGCCAGCACCGGCCCTGGGCGCGCGGTGCTTGGGGGGGAGGGGGGGAGAGAGCGCCAGCACCGGCCCCGGGAATGCGGGTATGGGGGAGCCCCGCTCGGGGGGGCCCTGCCACCCCGGGCGCCTGGCGGGCGAACGGCCATGCCCCCTGGTGCCCGGCAACCCCAAATGGTTGGGGACCACTGCTCTATGCTGATATCTAAATTGTTGATGAAGATATTGAACAGATTCAGTCCAAAAATAGACCCCACTTGTAATTTATTCTTTAGTTCTGTTGACTCCCTGCTGAGACTCCATGAACTGGTTTTGATCCCACTGAACCTAGATAGACCAAAATGTTCTCTCCAAATCAACATTTTCAAATGCTTTGATCAGACAAAATGATGGATGCTTCTTCAAAGCGGTCTCAAGCTCATGGAAGGAGGGATTAATATGTTATATCATGTACAAAAATGTAGCTTGATACTTTCAGATTGCTGTTCTTTAAACTGTGTTATAGAAGGTGGTAGAATAAATAGTAGGCTTTTTATTTTCATTTTGTGTTCACATAATTTTTGTATTAGGAGAGAGGATGGACTGGAAAGCTCGGCTGGGCCTTCCCATATAATTTAGGTCACATTTTATATATTAACTTTCCCTTTATAAAGGATTTATAACAATGATTAATAATTTATTAACACATTCATTAATATTTATTAATGCATTATAAACTATTTATAAATAAAATATTAATATAAAGTGAAACTATAATTTACTATTTTGTATCACTCTGCATCTTTCCCTAGAGAGGTGGCTGGTGTTAGATGCAAGTAATTAAGTATCCACAAGATATTATTGGTAGTTCTTTTCTCCCGACTATGATTGTCTGAGGATTTGGAAGTGTTTTTAAGGATTATCATGGACATTGTTTGGAGGTCTGTACTGTGAATTATAATATACAGGCAGTCCCCGGGTTACGTACAAGATAGGGATGTAGGTTTGTTCTTAAGTAGTTCGAACTAGGAGGGTAATGTAGGCATACCACACTTGCAAATGAAGCCCGGGATTTGAATTTCCCGGGCTTCATTTGCATAAGCGGGGAGCCGCCATTTTTAAATCCCCGCTGCTTCGAACCCCGTGCAGCGCGGCTACACGGGGCTCGAACTAGGTAGTTCGGACTAGGTTCCTATTCCGAACTACCGTTACTCCTCGTGAAATGAGGTGTACCGGTAGTTCGGAATAGGCACCCTAGTCCGAACTACCTAGTTCGAGCCCCGTGTAGCCGCGCTGCACGGGGTTCAAAGCAGCGGGGATTTAAAAATGGCGGCTCTCCGCTTATGCAAAAGAAGCCCGGGAAATTCAAATCCTGGGCTTCATTTGCAAGTGCGGTATGCCTACATTACCCCGCTAGTTCGAACTAGCGGGGTAGTGTAGACATACCCTAGGTAAGTCGGAACTGGCGTCCAGATTCAGCTGCTGCTGAAACTGATCAGCGGCTGATTCCAGGAAGCCCGGGGTAGGGGCTTCCTGTAGTCAGCCACTGGTCAGTTTCAGCAGCGGCTGACTTGGGGACACCTGGGGCAGAGCAGCTGGGGTGCTGCTGGGTTGGTCCAGTAGCGCCGCCGCTCCTCGGCGCTACTGGACCAACCCAGCAGCACCCAAGCTGCTCTGCCCCAGGCGTCCTGATTCAGCCGCTGCTGAAACTGACCAGCAGTGGCTGAATCAGGATGCCTGGGGCAGAGCAGCTGGGGTGCTGCCGGGTTGGTCCAGTAGTGCCCAGAGCAGTGCTACGGGACCAACCGGCAGCGCCCCAGCTGCTGTACCACAGGCGTCCAGAGCAAAGCCGCGGAGCACGGGGGCAGTGGGACAGCCCAGACGCACTGCAGACCAGGGAGACAGGGAGCAAAGTAGAGCAAAGCCGCAGAGCCCGAGGGCAGCAGGACAGCCACGGCGCATCTGGGCTGTCCGCTGCCCACGTGTTCCGCGGCTTTGCTCCCCGTTCTCCTGGTCTGCAGACCAGGGAGACGGGGAGCAAAGCAGAGCAAAGCCAAGGAGCACACGGGCAGCGGACAGCCCAGACGTGTCTGGGCTGTCCGCTGCCTGCATGCTCCACCGCTTTGCTTCCTCTCCCTGGTCTGCTGGAAACCAGGGAGACGGGCCCCGTTCGTAACTGCGGATCCAACATAAGTCGGATCCGCGTAACTCGGGGACTGCCTGTATTGCAAGTACTTGCTATGCTTTTCAGTTTCTGACACTGTAGAAACGTTGTGCTTCTGGGATGCCAAAATTCTCAATCCAAACTCTTGTAGAGCGGGCATTGTATAAAGGGAACAAAGTCATTTAAAGTGTTGTAGGAATAATAAGGTTTTTCACAAATCAAAACAATCCATGATGTTTTTCCTGGAATAGACTGCTAAAACTTGTATGCTTATGCTTTATCTCCACTTTAGCTTTACTCTGAAGTAAATGTATTATTACATTTAATATTGGGTGAAAATAATTGCATGTAAATGGATGGACTAATAATGTGTTGATTAAAATGCATTAATTTTACATCATCAAATAATCATTATTGGTTTAAATCCTAATATACCACAACATAGCTATACCTTCATCAGCCATTTTACATCTAAAGCCAACATGGTTTTGAACAGCTCATTAAGCGCGCTAACATATCTTGTGAATTCCTCTATTTGGTTAAAGAGAAAACTTTTATATAAATACAAGAAAAGGTCTGATTATGTCATTCTGAGGCAACAGAGGTAAACACAAAAAGGTCAGGAAATAAAAATAAATGATTTAAACAGCCACATGAATTGTTTCACATTGAACATGGTAAGTTTAATTCACAAAAATTACAATTTGTATTCCTGAGTCTGCTTGCTAATTTCAGTACTGTGCCTTTAAGAGTCAGGCAGAGGGCACAGCGCTGAATTTTGCATATGCCACAGGGGCCTACATGGATTGTGCCCTCAAAATAGGATTGAGAGGCTTTGAATATGCTCACTGTCCTCTTCTCCAGATTTTATAAGTGAATATAATCATTTCCCATGTAGTGCTCTTTGCCCTCCATAGCCTTTGTTTGCCAGAGGATGGGTATGGAGCACTTGATGATTACCTGCTCTGTTCATTCCCTCTCGGGCACCTGACAGTGGCCACTGTCAGAAGAGAGGATCCTGGCTAGATTAACCCTTTGGTCTGATCCTTTATGGCAGTTCTTATGCCTCTGTCATCTCTCGAAGAATAACATGGAAGTGTCATTTAGTTAAGGGAGCAGACAGCCATAGTGGGCCACTGGACATAGTGTGTGTGTGGGGGTGGGGGGGGCTGGCTCCATGCTGCTGGAAGGGGCAGGGACTCAGAAGGGGCATGGTCTTCTGTAGCAGTGCTCCAGTGGCAATTTGGGCAGCTAGAGCCCCACTCCTCTTTGCAATTACTCCCTCACCTCCCTATCTGGTGGTGGGCCTGGTGCTCGTGGTTCCTTTTATACCCTCAGGAAGGAGTTACAAGTGGGCCATGCTTTTATCACAAATCCTATAGCACACTTGCAACTCCTTCCTGCATGTACAGTAAACTTAGGATAATCCGGCACCTTTAGGACCCAGGGGGTGCCTGATTATCAGATATGCCGGACTATCAGAAGGGGGGTCTATGAGGGGTCTGGGGTGGGATGGGGGGGATGCCACCCCAGACTTCTCATAGCCCCCCCTTCTGATAGTCCGGATCTGCCCCAGGCGTCCCCGATTCAGCAGCTGCTGCTCAGTTTCAGCAGCGGCTGAATCGGGGACGCCTACGGCAGAGCAGCTTGGGTGCTGCAGGGTTGGTCCGGTAGAGCAGCCCATCGCCGCTGCAAGACCAACCCGGCAGCACCCCAGCTGCTCTTGGGGATGCCTGGGACAGAGCACCTGGGGTGCTGCCACGTTGGTCCCGCAGCGCCGAGGAGTGGCGCTACGGGACCAACCTGGCAGCACCCCAGCTGCTCTGCCCCAGGCATCCCCAAGTCAACCACTGCTGAAACTGATCAGTGGCTGACTCCAGAGCAGCTCTGCCCTGGGCTTCCTGGAGTCAGCCGCTGATCAGTTTCAGCAGTGGCTGAATCGGGGACACCTGGGGCAGAGCAGCTGGGGTGCTGCAGGGTTGGTCCCGTAGTGCCGCCCCTCAGCGCTGCAGGACCAACCCGGCAGCACCCCGGCTGCTCTACCCCAAGCATCCCCAAGAGCAGCTGGGGTGCTGCTGGGTTGGTCCCGTAGTGCCGCCCCTCAGCGCTGCAGGACCAACCCGGCAGCACCCCGGCTGCTCTACCCCAAGCATCCCCAAGAGCAGCTGGGGTGCTTCTGGGTTAGTCCCGAAGCCCCGAGGGGCAGCACTACGGGACCAACTGGAAGCACCCCAGCTTCTCTGCCCCCAGCTTTCCCGATTCAGCTGCTGGTCAGTTTCAGCAGCGGCTGAATTGAGGAGGCTGGGCGCAGAGCAGCTCCAATTGTCCGGCTGCCCGGAGCACTTTCGGGTTCCCGATGGTGCCGGACCATCAGGAGTGCCAGAGCATTGGATGCCGGACCAGTGGAGATTTATTGTATAAGTAAACAAAAAGAACCTGGACAACAGCATTGTAATTTAAAGCTGTGTACAGTTATCAGTATTTGCTTTCTTTTCATCTGCAAATCAAGATTTTCAATGAGTACTCACATATGTTCCATGGTGATCAGTAAATTATGAGGTTGGTTCATCAGTCTCAGACAAACACAGATTAATGTTTACTTTGCTAATGACAATATTTCTTTCTTGGCCAAAAAGAAAAAAAATATTTGCACTAAAGTACAAATGTTCAGAAAGAACTTTCCTCAATGAAAATTTCCCAAAGTGAATTTTCACCTTGGTTCAGGGTGAAGTATTTGTAGTGGAAAAAGGAGAATTTTCTTTCAAACGAGGCAATGGAAATTTGTCACTTGTTCTTTTCCTCAGAAGTAAAACTGTATTTTCCCCAATAAAACTGCACAGAAAAAAAGCCAGAAAACCCTCAAAAAGAAGAAACATCATAATCTTGTTTTTAATAAAATTCTGAGATTAAACCATTCTCCCATTGTTAAAATTCTTGTGCTGGAAAACCCAAGGGAACTGAATTTAGTTCATATGTAATATTCTAGAAAGGCAAAGGATATATAAAGTCTTCTAGTGTTGCTATCATTTAGAACAGTGATCACCAACCCATCAATCGTGATCGACCGGTTGATCACGGCGTCTCCAAGAGTCGATCTTCAGTTCCCTCTGAACTGCAAGCCTGCACAGCTAAGCACAATGAATTTTAGGTTTGCCCTCCTCATTTGCAGAGCAGCACACATTGAACAGAATGTGAGTGGTGGTGGCGGCTTGATGGGTTCCACCAGGGCAGCCTTGATGGGCTGAACGCCATGGCAAGCTGGCTGGGTGGCTGCCTCTCTTTTGCTCCATCCCAGCTGCAGCGCGGCACAGTGAGTCTGTCCCTGCTATGGCAGCCTCGGAGGGATGAACGCTGTGCCTAGGTGGCTGGGCCACGTGGTGGTGGGTGTCTGCCCCTCTTTGCTCCAGCTGGGGCCAGAGCGTGGTAAAGCTGTCCCTGCTAGGTTCCAGCTCCAGCTGGCAGGGAGAAGTATACATTTTCCTGCTTTCATGATTTATTTGTACTCGCTAGTGAACCTGTGGATTTATTCCATAATTATTGGGTAATGGCTAAAATTTTAAAATTTTAGCTGTCTTCAGTCTGACCCTGACAATACCACACTGTAACAAAATACAAATACCACACATTTGGTAGTGCTTTCTTGTTTTTTATGTTAGCTATAGATCCCTGGCTAGTGATAATGATGAGTGACTAACCTGGGCCATCTCAGAAACTGAAAATGTGCAACTTCCATGTGGAATGGGGAAATGAATTTCTGTTCACAACTGTAAAAGATGAGAGTGTACACAGTCTTATCTAAGGGGTAGATCTTGGGTTGCACATAAATTCAAAAAGTGATCTTGGACTGAAAAAGATTGGTGACCACTGAATTAGAAACATCCATGAACAGCAATGAATAGAACAATATCTATATCAGACATATATAAAACAACAAGAAAAAACAGGGATATGTAGGGAATAGCAGTTTTCTAGTTTCACTATTATATATATTTCAAAACATAAGCATATGAAATTAGGGTAAAATCACTGAAAGCCTCATTAAGAATTCATCTTTTGTCTTTGTAACATCTGTCATTATCAGAATGATATTCAGCAGTCATTACTGTAGTCCCTGTTGCTAGAAAAAAAATTACTTTGTACATCCTAATATGGCAGTTAAAAATCCCTGTGGGGAATTTAATTTGGATCTTTTATAGCAGCAGCATAAACTAATATATTCTAAGAAAGTTAAATTGCCTGTGACTGTTCCAACAACACATTAGATAAATCCCAAAGTGCTACCACCATAAGAGTCAAATGTCATAAGCTGCAAAGATGGCGTTAGAACAATGGATTAAATGATCTGTAACAGTGGAAGCATCATAACAAATTACAAGTTTGCAGCATATTTTCATATTTACTGTACACATTCTGCCATTTTGTCATAGATAGGAAAAATGGAACACCATTACTAACAACTAAAGAATGAAAATATACATGGCCCATTTAGACTATTACTCTGATTATATAAATGTCCTGGTAAGTGATAAAGACCAGGTGTTCATGCTGCTATTATTAAATCTATTACTCTGCTCGATACCGTTGCTTATGAGGTAATCTTGATGAAGACCTTAGTAAGAGTAAGCTGTGCTGACCTCTGATGGTTTCTTTTTTCTTTTAGTGGGCACCCAGAGGATAACTTTGGTTCTTCCTTGAGGCTGTTCTCATATATACTCGGTTAAAAGGGAGCAAAGAAAAATTCTTCTGGCCCACAAAGTGCAGGGAACTACATAGACAGAGAGGAATTCCAAGGAAGGGGTCAGAGCACCAGCTCTCGATGACATATGGAAGGACTTAAGGAGCTGAGTCTTACAGATGGGTGGAAAAATAGCCCAAGCGTGGAAGAAACAGGATTTATTGATTTGGATGTTTTTGTTTGCTTACTTAATTTGACTTTTGTCTAAGGCTACATCTTGACAACGGGGTTATTTCAGGATATCAGAAGGATTCTGAAATAGCAATTCCGCATCTTTAAACTGGACCGTTATTTCGAAATATATTTCAAAATAACAGGTGTGTTATTCCAGCATCACTGTAACTCTTGTTCCATCACGGTTAAGGGATTTGTGGGAATAGTGTTTTATTTCAAAATTTGGCACTGTGTAGACAGCATCAAATTTCAAAATAAGCTATTTTGAAATAACCTCGAAATAAGCTATGCAATTTGCATAGCACAAATTGCGTAACTTATTTCGAAGTAAGGGAGCTGTGTAGACGTATCCCAAAAGGTCAAATGTGTCAGTCTCTACATAGCTGTGTTTAATATCTCGGCTTTGAATATACAGGTTGAACTTCCCTGGTCCAGCACTCTCAGGACCCAAGTGGCCCTGAAGGAGGGATTTTGCCAGACCAAGGGAGGTCATTTCTGCCTCCCTGCTGGCTTTGCTCCTAGTCTGGCCTCCCAGTGGGATCCCCACATGCAAGCAGCCCTGCTCCAGCAGCCCACAGTCCCACCACTGGGGATTTCAGCTTCACTGTGGCAAACCATTGCCCCACCGCTGGTATTCCTGGCCCCACCTGCCGTGGCATGGAGGCACCAGCCCACAGTCCCACTGCCAGGACTCCTGTCCCCCTCCCTGTGCGGCAGACTGCTTCTCAGCTTCCATGTTTCCTGACTCTGCCAGCTCTACTGGGGCAGCACCAGCTTCACTGCCAGGGCTCCTGACTCCACCAGCCCTGCTGCAGCCGTCCTGCAGTCCAGCTGCTGGGCTCCTGGCCCCACCACAGCAGATGGCTGCTCTGCCAGAACATGCTGGTTTTCCAGCCATTTTGCCACTGGCTCAGCTGGACTCCTGCGGCAGGGCTCCCACCAGCTGGCCTCACTGCTACCAGCCTGGCTGGCTTCCTGGTCCCTGCAGGGCTCCTGTCCCTGTCCCTCCACCGGGTCTCTCTAGTGCAACAACAGCCATGGTCCTACTGGGCCATGGATGTTGACAGACCAGCAAGTCCTGGTTGAGAGGTTCAACCTGTACTATCTTGTGTCTCTTACCTTAATGACAAAATACAATATTTTAATTTTAATATTTTATTTTGGGGGAAGACTTAATATTGTATAACAGAGAGTTGCATAAACCAACACCCCAGTTCCAAACTACCTTGATCTTTCAGGAAATGTGGAAAGATTTGAGTATATTGATAGAACATGCCTGTAGGAAGAAAAAGTTTGAAGATTTGTGGCTGGAATGAGGTAAAATTAAGGATATTGCATCAGTGACATAAGGAAACTTTTGCTTTGATATGTCACGGAGGAGGAATAAAAAAATTGAGGTTTTTGAGACAAATTCCTCTCATTTGTAAACTGAGAAGGCAATTTTTAATCACCATTTTTAAAAGACATCCTAATCTTGCAGTCAAGGAACCAGTGGGGACACGTTCTCTTCCCCGTGTGCTTTTTCTTATAGATATTTATTACTACAAATCTGCTTACCTGTTGATAGCAAATGAAATGCTGGATGTGGCCATTTATTCATAAAACCACTTAAGTGCATGGTTGAATCCCATCACTTCTAAGGTGTAAATTAGAGATAAACTCATGTTCAAGTCCTGTGCTCAATCAGGGCTTCTATAAACAAGATTAGAGTTGGAGATTGGATCCCATCATTTTAAATCTACATGATCCATTTCGCAAAACACAGGATCTCATTATGTGGTATTTATATAAATTAGGAAATACTTACTAACATGAAGTGTTGTATAGATTTTGATGGGACAAGTCAAGTGAGTTGCAAATGGGGCCTTATGTTTTAGCAAGTAAATGGTAGATCAATAAACACAAAACATCTGTAGATATTAGTTGCATTCATCCAAAAATGCAAATTTAAAACCGTACTGTCCACTAAAGCATAACTGAGCAGAATGCGGCTATACCATCTGGTTGCCCTTCAGGGTTTCAAAAATTCACTTCACCATAAACTGAAATACATAAATCTGATGAAAAAGCTGTTCCGAACAATAAGCTCTTCATTTGTTAACTGTGGCAAAAATTACCAAGAAATACTGAATATATTACAATAAATGAACCATCTCTTACATCAGATGGGAATATAAACTCGGAGCATGCACTTCATAATTTTTAATTAATATCAATACGTTGCTGAAACAGCATAAGACTTTGTGCTATCATTGCTAGATACACATTGCTAGTGTTGTTCAGATAGAAATAGAAAGTGGATTTTTTTGCTGTGTCTCACCGAAATCTGTTATTCACTCCTAATTTTGTATCTCCCTGAATAGCATCAATTGTCACTTTTTCAGATTAGAGTGCCTACAGTGTGCACGTGCAATGCTCAATATAGCCCATTTTCCAGCTGTTTCTTATGTAAAGCCCCGTGTGAGATTAGAAGCACTTTACTGCTGTTGCTTTGTAAAGGCCTTCATCATTATGGAGTGAATGGGGAAATAAATTTTGAAACAATTAGAAGTAGAATAAAACCTTCAGAACTAGCAGTGAGCAACTTGGCTTCTTAGCACACTTCGAAGATAGTATATTATGCTACCCTGCTAATAAGTCTTACATTTGTAAATCTTATCAAAAAGCCCTGTAAGCCTGACCTTTTGCCTTCGAGATTTATACTTCCCGGAATTCCTCAGTTGTTAGACTGATAACATAACTACAAGAAAAGACAGTGACATTATTCATTTCCCTTGCTTTTTATAAGAAAAGATAAGCTCATCTAGCTTTGCAATGTACTCCTTCTAAGGAAGCTTGTAATTCTTAAAAGCGTTGGGTTGAAAAATCTATAGGCCAGATTTTGATATCCTTACTCATGCTAAGCAGTGTCATGGAAATACGATACTAAGGAATATGAATAAGAAATCAGAATCTGGCCCTATGAATTTTTGATACTTTAATTTATTAAAGCAGTCTCTTGAAAACAAGATCAATTGCCTAACTTCTTCCATTTTCAGCGTTTGGTAAAACTTTTATGAATCAGAATGATACTATTCATGACTTAAGTCAACTTCTAATATGAATTTCATAATGTATTCTTCAGAAGAAAATATTCCTAAGGACTGTTAACTGCCTCCTTTCTGCAGACAAATAAAATATACTATATGCTGTGAAGAATGAAACAGGAATGGAAGGGGTCAGTGTAGTTCAGTTCAGAATGCTGAGGGAACAATATGTATGTGTTATTATTTAAGCTTCTATGAAAGTTCGACATACTCTATTTTGGGGATTTTTATCTTCACATTTTTTAGATCAGAACATTCTTTTCCGGATCAGAACATGTTTTATATAAGCTGGAAGTGTCTTTGAACAAATGTCTAAACTAAACCAAGACAAGAGAGCTAGCACCGAAGCTATGCAAATAACTGACATTATGACTTGGTAAAAGATCTCTTTAAACAAAAAAAGGTTCAGGTAGAACCAAAATTGAATCTTTTTTTATTTTAAGTGATGTGAATATGTTGGAAACATGTGTTTTGGGGTTGAACCAAGCATTAAATGTGATCCTCAACACTTTCCCTTGGGCATTACAATTATTTTAAAACACAGGAATACAAAATAAAGGGCTAGTTTGACAAGAAACTGATGCTCTAGCTACAAGACTGGGTACTGTGGGATAGGGCTCTCACAGTCTGCCCTCTTGAAGCTCTTCCACTTTATATATATATATATTAAATATTCATTAGAGCAGAGACTAGAACCCCAATTCTCCCATTCCTAGATGAGTGCTCTACTCACCAGACTAGAGAGCATACTCATTCATTATATCGATCATTATAGTTTTGAGACATTCCCTCATAAGGAATAGTTTTATGAATATAGGAATTTGGAGATGTTCTCTGGAAGTGGATATTGGAAACTGCATGGCTGTATTCAGCAGTTCATCAGAGATGCTCTCAGTTTGCTTGATTCCTTTCTCTATTGGTTTGTTTTTAATGAACCCCAAGATTGTTACAATGACTTTTCTAGCATGGTATGGAAAGTAGGACAATTTCAACAGAAGAGTTAGAGAGCGCCTGCAGGCCACACTAATGCTAAAGGTCCCATGTAAATGGCGTGAGATTGCGTTTAAATTCCTGCTCCCAAGCAGGTTTCTAGACTTGGTTCTTCAACATCCTAGGCACATTCTCTAATTGTTGGTACTTCAATCTCTCAGGAGTAGTACTGAAGGCACCTGGTGTGTCTGGAACCTTACCCTGTGTCATGGCTCAGTCACCAAGGGCATGGACAGAGGTGTTCTTCTTCCCAAGGGTTGAGGCAGGCAACTCAGAACCGAAAGAGCAAAGAGGAGACCTGACATGGTAAGGAGACAATGAATTACATGGGTCTTTTAACAAAGTGTATGAAACAAAGTCCTAATAAGTCCACCTAGAACAGGAAAAAACAAAGCTCTACTTTACCCAGGAATAAATATAATGTATCTAGGACAATTCCCAGAAAACTAAATAAAGCAGAAATTAAAAATTCAGAATAAAATTCTAATAGGTTAATTTATGTCCATCTCCTAAGGGCATATTTTGGCACATAAATAAGTGGACAAATTGAACACTCAACGGTAGTAGTCAATGAAACGACTCAAATATGCAAGGTTATACAAGAGCTTAAATCTGTGTAGAATCAGAGTCTAAAAGAACAAAGCATCTTTAGATCAACAAGCAACCATATCTCTAGATTAATAGAAAGCAGTTTTTGTTAGCGTCCTTCCATTAGGGCTAAAAATCCAAGTAGGGCAAAGTGGGAGATTTTGCCATTAAAAGTAAATGGGCACGATGAGCCTTTGAAAATCTTTCCTTAGCAGTCTTGATTAAACTGGTACACAAAGCCCATTCCTGTATACCCAAAACATCTTGTGAAGCCAATGTTTTAGGAACAGAAAGAATGCTGAGATCATAATTCAGTCAAAATGTGGTAGTGAGTGCATTTCATGAAGTAATGTCATGCTGTGAGCCGTGCATTGATGCAACAAGGGACAAAGAGTTTGTTGAGAGCACAGTACTTTGGTAGAAAGTAAAGACTGACAATCCATTTCGATACAGAACTACTCTATAGTAGTTAGAGGGAGGAAATTGAAATGAAACCGTCTCTTCACCAAGTTAGACCTGAATTACATTTTCAAAGTAGCTGAATTTGAAAATTGAAATGTGTTGCCAAGAGCTGTGTTTTCATTCATATTTTGAGACTGGATATTGAGAACAAGGAAATAATTTTAAAATAAAATAGACATGACACAGCCTTTACATTACATCTGTACTGTATTTCTCAACTGCTCATGTTCTCATAGTAGGTGGCCTGTTGAAAAGGAGAGCCCAAGAAAATCAGCATGCTGATACACTACAGGAGGCGAGCAGGAAATAATTTCATTAACACAGACTGTTACAGAATCAACAGTCGGTCTAGTGCTTTTTCAGTACTTCACTGCTCTACTGTGGTTCTGTTTCAGCAAATTACTAACTCATATTGTACGTTTAAGTTCCCATAGTCACCCCTGGCCTACAAAAGGGGATACGTTTGAATTAAGATAAGCAACTTCAGCTACGTTAATTGTGTATCTTTAGTCAAAGTATCTTAAGTCGAATTTTGGTGCCATTCACGCTGCAGGAAGTCAAAGGGAGCATACTTTCTCTTTGACTTCCCTTGCTCTTCATGGAAGAGGAGTACCAGCATCAACGGGAGCACCTTCTCAATTTGAATTAGTGTGTCTTCAGTAAACGCATTGATTTGAACCCCGGAAGATCAACTGCAGCTGCTTCAATCTTATCTGTAGTATAGAGATAGCCTCAGAGACTATGGGTGAAATCCTAGCTCCATTGAAATCAGAGAGAACTTTGGGCAATAGGCACAGAAAATAACCCTACAACAGCAGCAGGCACACTCATGATCCTTATATTGATGTCTGTGTAATTTAAACATTTTGCAGGACAGGAGAAAAATGGAGCTAGATGTTTTAGAAGGGAATCCTGGCAAATAAGACTGTCCAGGTCAAATGCACCACAGGGCAAGAGAAGAGAACATCAGGTCACTTAACTTACTGAAGGAAAAGGTGGTAGAGAGCAGATTCAAGGTCTATCTAAGGGTACATCTACACAGCATGGCTACTTAGGGATACCAGAGATATCCCAAAATAGCTACCTTGCATCTTAACAAGCTGCCCTTTATTTCAAAATATTTTTTTGAAATAACGGGCATGCTATTTCAGCATCCCTGTAACACCACATTCCAACAGGGTTAAGAGGTGTCTTGAAATAGTGCATTATTTTGAAATCTGGTACATCTACATTGTGATATAACTCACTATTTCGAAATAGAATTGAAATAAGATACACAATTTGCATAGTGCAGACTGTGTATTTTATTTCGAGTTGAAATACAGCATCCCTAATACAGCATCCAGCTTCCTTCAGTGACCAACAACAGATGCCTCACAGTCAGGTATATAATCCTCTGGAGGTAAATGTGGAAAAGTCTACTTCTCACATTAGATTCTGGTCTTCTCAGACACAAGCTGAATGCAAACCAGTACAGCTGGCCTGAATGGTACTAAGAATGGACTCTTAAATAATTTAATGTGCTTAAATTGCTGGTACACATGAAGACTATGTGGCTCCTTTCCATATTGAGCTGTACATGTAAACTGCATCTTCTGATTTTCACTGATTCTTTGATCTCCTCTTTCTCTTTAGTTTTAGAATTTTTATTGTTCTGATTTCTATCACCTTTTAGTGCCTACGTATTTTAGAGCCTTCTGACTTGCAAGTTTTTACAAGCTTTTTTTATTAATATTAACCCCCCCAAAAGTTTACTAGCCTCCAAGTGGAGTTTCCTGTGATCTCTAATTTACACTTGAAAGTCAAAATAAAACCTTGCTTCTGTTGCTAATCAGTACTGAACAGAAAACTCACAAGAAAGGCTGCTCTGGACTTCAAAATACATTTCTTTTGCCTAGATATTTGCAACCTTGAGAAAATCACAGAAATATGTGTGGGAAGCTGTTGACTGCAATAGAGAACCATTAAGCTTGTCTCCTTGCACGCTACAGCTCACATCTGTTCTTTTCAACTTAAAAGCATAAAAGAAAATGAGACATTAAACAATGTGTATGGGGGAGGGAAGAGGTGGGTGAAAAATCTCAATGGCTTAATTAGCTTGTATACAAGAGTGGTGATTCTGTTGTTTTCTCCAACTGTGAAATCCCATTCTATTTAGCTTTAGAAAATTTAATATATGAGGGAGGATTCTAAACATGTATTTAACTACAAGTTGAGGACAAGTCACTGTCCTGAGATTGTTTAGCTGAATCAATGCGCCTCGAAATGTTTCTCTGAGGAAGTCAAAGCTTGTTTGTAACCTGGTTATCACTGGTTTTGGCATTAAATACAGATGACAAGTGTTACATCAAAAGGCTTTCACATCCTCTTCATTTAAGGATCAATTCAACATACAAGCAACCTAACTTCTTTGTCAGTGTTTGCCACTTACCTGGAATATTCTGCAGTGAAAGCAAAACAAATCAGTTAATCTCACATGATTCTTGGGCACCGTGAAGAAATAAATTAATTCACCTGATGTCATTTACACCAACATTGTGGGAGGGTCAACCTTGCTGTTGAACAGAAAGATCTAAGATATTGATTATACAGGCAGTCCCCGGGTTACGTACAAGATAGGGACTGTAGGTTTGTTCTTAAGTTGAATCTGTATGTAAGTCGGAACTGGCGTCCAGATTCAGCCGCTGCTGAAACTGACCGCCAGTTCTGACTTACATACAGATTCAACTTAAGAACCCCAAGCTTCCCCAAGTCAGCTGCTGCTGAAACTGATCAGCGGCTGATTCCAGGAAGCCTGGGGCAGAGCAACTCTGCCTTGGGCTTCCAGTAGTCAGTGCTGGTCAGTTTCAGCAGCAGCTGACTTGGGGACACCTGGGGCAGAGCAGCTGGGGTGCTGCTGGGTTGCTCCAGTAGCACCGCTCCTCGGCGCTACTGGACCAACCCAGCAGCACCCCAGCTGCTCTGCCCCAGGCGTCCTGATTCAGCCACTGCTGAAACTGACCAGCAGTGGCTGAATCAGGACCTGGGGCAGAGCAGCTGGGGTGCTGCTGGGTTGGTCCCGTAGTGCCCAGAGTGGCGCTGCAGGACCAATCGGCAGCGCCCCAGCTGCTCTGCTCCAGGGTCCAAAACAAAAGCCTGGTCTGCTGGGGGGGGGCGCACACTAGCCGCGCCCCCCCCCAGCAGACCAGGGACACGGGGAGCAGAGCCACAGCGGCAGCGGGGTGCCGCGCCTCTGAGGCTTTGCTCTGGCAAAGCCTCAGAGGCGCGGGACCCCCCCCCCCCCGCGGCTGCCGCGGTGCCTGTGGTCTGCTGGGGACCGTCCCCAGCAGACCACAGGCACCGCGACTCAAGCAGCAGCCGCGGGCGGGTTCCCACGCTTCTGAGGCTTTGCCAGAGCAAAGCCTCAGAAGCACGGGGAACCGCCGCTGCTGCCGCTTCAGTCCCGGTGCCTGTGGTCTGCTAGGGACTGACCCCAGCAGACCACAGGCACCGCGACTGAAGCGGCAGCCGCGGGCGGGTTCCCGCGCTTCTGTGGCTTTGCCAGAGCAAAGCCTCAGAAGCACGGGGAACTGCCGCTGCTGCCGCTTCAGTCCCGGTGCCTGTGGTCTGCTGGGGACCGTCCCCAGCAGACCACAGGCACCGCGACTGAAGCGGCAGCAGCGGGCGGGTTCCCGCACTTCTGAGGCTTTGCTCTGGCAAAGCCTCAGAAGCGCGGGAACCCGCCCGTTGCCCCTGGTCTGCTGGAGACGGTCTCCAGCAGACCAGGGGCACCGGAGCAGCTTACGAACGGGGCTTTCTCGCCCCGGAGCTCGCAGGTAGCAATCTGCTACCTCGACCTCCGGGGCGAGAAAGCCCCGTTCGTAAGTGCGGATCCGACGTAAGTCGGATCCGCGTAAGTCGGGGACTGCCTGTACTGACCTTTGCTCCTAGAATTCCTGGGCAAATTACCTGCAGAGGACTTAGTTACCTAACAATACCAACAAATGTGTTCTGAACATATGAGTATCTTGTTAGTGGAGAAAATATCAGAAGAGCATAGAGATAATCTCTTGAGCTAGCCTACGTGATTTTGTGAAGATTGTTTTGCTAGAGAAAAAAAAGTGTGTCTTTTGAAAGGAAAATAGTCCAAACAGCTAGCATGCATCTTTGGAAAGGTTCATTTTGGGGAATATCATCTGGGTGAGGCTCAAATAGAGTGATTTCTCATTTCTGTTGTACTGTTGATATACATTACAATTTATGGTACAGAATTGTTATGCAGTATTCAGATAATCATGCCCATCAAAGACTTTAGGGATGCTAATTAGTCTTCCAAGTGGTTTCTGAATAACGTACTCTGGTTTGACCTTCCATAGTGGTCTGGATAGTATTAGAGATTTCATATAATCTGCTCAGATCATATGTTATATTGTAATCTCTCTTCTAGTAATTTGACAACAAAAGAGAACTATTACTCCAGAAGCTTCCTCTAAAAGAAGGCATACTCTATAAATACACTGATACAATTAGGGATCTAGCAAATGCATGACTGTGAGAAACATGTCACAGATTGTGAAATTGGACCACTTTGTGAAATCTAACTATTGGAGGGTAGGGAAAAGGCAGAAGTGGGGGCACCCAAGCCAGGGACTTCTAGCAGTTCCCCAGCTCCAGATACTAGTTCCCTGTAGGCTAGGGAGGGATGATATTTACTCTTCCCCTGCACAGCCATTCTGGGAAGGAATCACACCCACCCCAAGGTATCTAGCCCAGCTACAGGAGATTGCTGGAGGTGGGTCTAATTTGCATGGTGCTCCCCAGCTGGAGGTCCTAGCTTCTAGTTCCAGTCCAGCTGGGGAGGCACAGGACTTGCTCTTCCCTTGCACTTCAAGTACCTTGCAACTGAGGGAGGTATCTGGAAGGGGATCTGATCTACCTTCCTTCCCAAGATGCCTGAACAGAGGAGGACAAAGAGGGAACTAGCAGAATTCACATAAAATATCTTTTTTTTAAATTTACATTCCAAAAATCCATGAAATAATAAATATTTCCCCTGTCATTCAAAGGAAAATTTTAAAAGAAATCACTATTAGTCATTATCAGAGACATTTTGAATGTTTCCCCATAACATCTTCCCTTTCAAATGTATGGCAAATTATTGTCTAAAAGACAATTATTCAATGGGTAAAAAAAATTAACAGATTAGGTGTGCATTTTGTTTTTCAACTAATTTACACTGTGGGATACCCTTATTTTCTAAGAGTAACTACAGATACTAAACTGTGCTTGTTTTGAAACACACGGCTTAACACACTGTATTGATTATTCTTTTCCCCCACTAGCAATTAAGGAAAATTATGGTATACTTTTACTAAACTGCTTTAACAGTTGCCTGGTAAATTGTGCCATTAGCTCTACAATAAACATAATATACAAAGTATATTTTGTGTTGTTTTTAAAAAGCTATTTTGAGACACTTATTGTTAATTTCAGATTTTCCCTTAAATTATAGGAAGTTGATGTAAATACCAGAAACTGGCCTCTTATGCACTAAGAAATATGTTTCAACATACTACATTAAAAACCTATTGTGACAGAGGGTGGTCACAGAAGACCCTTTGGGGGGTGACTCCTGGAGTGCTGATACAGCCACTGCCACTCACCTTCCTGTCTCTGGGGCTCCTCACTGCCTGGTCCTGAGGGCCAGCTCCTTCATCTCTCCAAGCTAAGACACGGAGCGGAGATCACTGCCCCCTCCAAGAGGCAGTACAAACACTGAATATCTTCAGGTCCAAGGAGAGTGCAGTTTTGGGCCCAACTTCCTGGAATACAGCTCCCCAAATGGGATTATTTGGGTCAGCTCTTTAGCAATGGAAGGGGGAATGTACATCCTGGTTGCTCCCCCAGGAAATAATTATTTACACTGGGTTTGATAAAAAATAAAGTGATTTTATTAACTATAAGCAGTGGGATTTAAGCGGTAAGAAGTGAAAACAGGCAGAGAAAAGTAGTTTACCAACTCAAAAGTAACAGAAAACGTTTAGCTAAGTCTAACTCTAAAATCCTCAGCACAAATTTATTACAAACTCACCTTGAAACTATATTTGTTCCAGCTGCACCTTAAAAACTAGGGAAATTTCCAAGTCCCCTGGGGTCTCTGGTTCACCCTCCTTGGGTGTGTCCAGCCAGCCCAAAGACAATAGACTCCTACATTCCTATCCTTTTTAAAGAATTCCCTATTTTCATGGGGAGTCTCCGGGTCGCTCCCTACCAACCACTGCTACAACTTAAGGATAAAAGGCTATTTGCACATGATTGCCCAGACACTGAGACCTACCCTTGATGACTTTCATTCACACATTTAAAGCATTCCACGCTCCATAGGTCTAATTTTACACACAAGAATGATACATACACCCAAACAGACCTAGCAGATTAAGACATGCAGATTGATAGATTACACAAAGTAATTTGCTCAAAACATCTTTGAGTTATGTACATTTATGTCCATAAGTCCATTCCATAAAGCTTGGGGAAGGGGCGGGGGTGTGAACCGTCACACCTATTTTCTCTTTCAAAATAAGAGTGACAGTATAAGGCTTCTAAAATGATAGAATCTACTGCAGAATGATGGTAAATTCGTTGCTTCCTTTCCAGCCCCTCCCCTGTCTCATCTTCTTTAGCAGGGCTGTTCTAAGTGTAAATCTCAATGGCCCAGTTGTACGGTAAACCTAAGAGTGACTATGAAGACCATTCCTCTTTCAGTTGGCAATGAGAGTCCCACCATGCTCAGGGGCTGCAGGAGATGCAGTGGCCCATCCTTTCCGTATGCACTGCTCCTTTATGAAGAAGCGTGTCTCCTCTTTTAGAAGCAAAATACAGGACTATGTAGCACTTTAAAGACTAACAAGATGGTTTATTAGATGATGAGCTTTCGTGGGCCAGACCCACTTCCTCAGATCAAATAGTGGAAGAAAATAGTCACAACCATATATACCAAAGGATACAATTAAAAAAATGAACACATATGAAAAGGACAAATCAAATTACAGAACGTTTATCCAATGTACAAAGCAGACGGACACTTTCGGCACATGATAGCATAAATTATATTTCTGGATGCGCAGGAATATGTGAACACAAACGTCTCAGACACTTTGCCAAAGGATCAATGCCCACAAAACAGATATCAGACAGGATCACAAAGAAAAAACAGTTTCTTGACATTTCAACCAGAAAGGACACTGTCTCAATGACTTAACTACCTGCATCCTGCTACAAAGACCTTTTAAATCTGCACTTGAAAGGGAATCCTCTGAACTGTCATTCATGCTAAAATTCGACACTCTACATCTGAGTCTAAACAAAGGATCTAGTTATCTTTTCCATTACAAAGATAGCTTCCCCAATTATCACCTCTAATATCATAAGCCCACAGACATTCACCTCCCCCCCCACCCTCCTTCTGTTCTGAAATTTGATTTGTCCTTTTCATATATGTTCATTTTTTTTAATTGTATCCTTTGGTATATATGGTTGTGACTATTTTCTTCCACTATTTGATCTGAGGAAGTGGGTCTGGCCCATGAAAGCTCATCATCTAATAAACCATTTTGTTAGTCTTTAAAGTGCTACATAGTCCTGTATTTTGCTTCAGCTACACCAGACTAACACGGCTACATTTCTATTACTATCCTCTTTTAGAGGCAGTCTGGAGCAGAGCATTGAGGTAAACAAGTGCAATCAAGGAGGCTTGGCCTCACTCTGGGATAAGCTATTTCAACAGGGAGCAGAAGCTGCCCGAGAGAGGAGTAAAAGTGATACAGGCTGTATGGCATTACCTTCACTGGACTGAGATAATTTGTTTTATGGGCTTTTAATTGGCATCCTGAGGTGAAGACTTGTGAGCAGTAGTGGGTTTACAGTGGCCCCAGAAGTGTCCTAGCACTCTGCTTCACTTGTGATGGGCCAGGGGGCTGCAGCACGCTGGCTCTTCTCTCCTCTCCAGTCTCATCCATATCTCCTCTTTGCATCCCAAGTCTTCTCCTCACCCCTCGTTCCTGCCCTCCACCCACTTGCCCCTGAGCCAGTTGGGTTGGGCAGGCTCTCAGGGGTCACGTCCCACAGGGGTCTGCTCCCCAGTGCAGCTTTGGCTCTTGGTGTGGGGCTCTCTGCTGCCTGCCACCTGTGGGTGCATGGGACCGGTGCAGGGGTTAGGTCATGCTTGGGCAGCATAGAGGACTCATTTGAGCCTCAGGAAGTGAGTTCTGACAGGCCTCCTCTCACTGTGACCTGGCTGACTGTACTGCTCCCAAGGGGCCGGACCAATCTCTGACTGACTCCAGCTGTGTAGCTGGGTGAGCCCAGCACCAAAAATAGATACTTCCCACCAGGCCAGTGAATGTGGCTGTGGGGCAGGAAGGGTGGAAGTAATGGGTCTTGGGAGGCAGAGGTGCTGGGCAGCAGGGGTCTGTGTGGGGTACCCCTGAGCCCAAAGGGAGTGAAAACAGCCCTCCCTCCAACCTCCCTTAGATGTTTTTGCTTCAGTGCAAAAAGTGAAGGGGAAGCAAAGGGCAGCAGGGTGTGTGGTGGGTGCTTGGGTATAGTTTGGGGGACATCACCCCAAATTGTCAAGGGGAGGTTCATGGTCTGTGAGGTCATATACCACTACCTCCCCCCACTTCTGAAAACAAAAAAGTTGCTACTCAGCTCCATTGAGTTTGAAGCCACCTTCTAGGTCCTATTGAGGGTTAGGCTCCCTTCTGTGTGCTGGGAGCCAGCCTGTGTTTTGTACAACAGTGAGAGCCCACGGTGGGGCAGGGCAGGCTAGGGCTGGGGAAGGAGGCAGTAGGGGGTGTGATGGGGAGGAGATGGAACAGTGGGGAAGGGGTTTGGGATGGGGAAGAGAAGGTGATAGGGGAAGTGGGGGCAGGTGGAAACAGGAACCCAACATACAGCATCCCTTTGGCATGGGGATCCCCTTTTTAGAAGGCTTATTGAACTCTCACTTTGACAAGCCTCATCTCCCCTGCAGCATCCCAATGAACACCCCCCTCCAGAAACCCTCTCCACTGAGCTTCAACCACCTGCACCTGAACCCCCCCTCAAATGAATCCCACTTCCCCTGCACCCGGGACCTCCTGACAAGCTCTTGTTCCCGCTCTCAGCCACCTGCACCCAGAATGCCCCACACAGAACCCTCTTACCCTCAGCTGGGTCTCTCCACATGAAGTCCCTCTGCACTTGCATCCTGCTGCCAGGTTGAGCCTGCCTGCCCACCTCTGGTGTGCCTGGTGCAGAAGGGCAGGGTGCCAGGGCGTGTCTCTGGCAGGCCTCGCTCTTGTGCTATGTCAGGGTCTGATGCAGCCTCATTGGCAACTTCCTGTCCCAGGGAGCAGGAGATGCTGCAGGGTGAGCACCCATCATCATGCAGCCAGTGGCGAGGCTGGAATTTTTGCATTTATTTATTGATAAATAAAATCTGCAGAAAGTTAAAATATTGTGCACAGAATTCTTAGGTTTTGATGCAGAATTCCTTCAGGAGTGTGGGGTACTGTGCTGCTGTGATGGGGGGATGGTGCAGAGGTAGTGGGCAATGGGGAGTCTGTGGGTGGGTGGGGGGGATGGGTAGAGGTTGTGGTGTGCAGGGTGCTGGGCAGTTATAGAAGGAGGTCAGCAAGGGTCACTGGGAGGGTCATATTAAGACATGCTGAGGCCCTAAACTATGCTAAGTTTAAGAGCCCCTATAGCATTACCAAAAATGTATATCATTCTACCAGTAAGGAAGAAATAGAAATAATACAATTTTATATTTGCGTATGTACTGGTACATAGATGAGGATGCAACAAAAAACTAGTCATTTTTTTACTTAGAGGCCCCTTGTAATGCCCTATGATGTAGCTTACCAAATCCAGCACTAAGTGCTGGGCATAGGAGCCTGTGCGGGGGGTCTCTGGATGAGGGATAGGAAATAAAGGCAGGGTGGTATGGTCTGGGCAAGGGACATGCTGGCAGCACAGAGCTGTGTGGGCCAGTGTGTGTCTGGTGGTTGTGGGTCTCTAAACAGGGCTCATGTGCTGGGCTGAGTGGGGCTCTCCTGATGTACTGTGCCCCAGTCTGCCCTTTGCTCTGGGGACTGGCCCCACGCCATGCCCTATTGCCCTAATGGGGGCCCACAAATATCTTTGGTGCTGGGCTCACACAAAGTGAACCTCTCCCAGCTTATCAGCTATTTATTGTAATTGCTTCTTTTCTGAAACCTTACTGGAGGGGGTATACTATGTTGTTAGGACGTGTCGGTTTCTTCCAGCACTGTTCAAGTGAACTTATTGATGCCCACTTGGGGAACGTAAAGGAGGATGCTCACTTGTAGTATCACAGCTAGCCAGAAGATTATGGGTAGGGACCACCACAGCTTTATGTATGCCTAAGCAGCCCCTACTGGTACAAGGACCTCAGAGAAACAGGGAGCACAATGGTTACTGTGCTCAGACAGCAAACTGTCCTTTCCTTCTTCCCCCATGGCAATCAATCACCTGGTTCCAACACTACCCTTAAAGGGGAAGCGTGGGGTAGAACAGGCCCACACTAGGGCCAGATCTAGATGCATCATATAACTCCTTTCCCTGTGACCTCCTGTAGACAATGAGTGGGGAGAACAGGAGAAACAGCTGCCATCTGCTAAAGGTCAGGGCAAACAAGGGTGGGTGGGAGAAGAAAAGGAGAGAGGCAGGTGAACTACTATTGCAGCTGCTCCCAGGCAAGCTATCTTTACTGTGCATTAAGGTTTCTCTGTTCCTGCCCTGTGAGATGACCATAGTAAGTGTTTGGTTTCTGCTTTTTGAAACTAATTGACATTCACTTCTGTCCTATGGCTTATGTAATGATAGGATCAAAACACTTGTTACAGAGTCATCTAAGTCAGCAGGCACTACTAAACTTCTGACTGTTTAAAATCTGAATTTCATGGCTTGGGCCAATCTTCAGTTAATCCTGTCATGCTGGTGGCATTGACTTAAATCTCTTTCTTTTACTGTTACGGTGTTTCTGGTGTTAGTGTAAGCTTGCAAAGAAAGGGAAAGGCAGGGGGACTCCTACTGTTAAAGCATGAAAAACTTAATTTGCTTTGTTGCTGGTAGGTTTCAGACTTTAATCAGGAAAATTCCTATTGAATTAGTAAGGATTATAGGATGCAGGCCAACAGTGACTCAGTTTGGGAGCATTAATACACTATATGCTTCTGCTCCAAAGATGTGTGGGGTCCCAATCCTGCAAACACTTATTTGCACTAGAAATCAATGGGGATTTCTCACTGTGAGAGAGACTACTCATGCCAGGAAGGGCTGGAAGAAGGATCTCTGTAGTCTGCAGTTCTGACACACAAAACAAAAGTCTTTTTGTAACTTACTGAGCTTTGTGACAATAGTTTGACTTAAAACAGCATGTTTCTATAACTTAGGGTATGTCTACACTAGCTTGTTAATTCGAGCTAGGTAGGCAAATGAGGCGACCGGAGTTGCAAATGAAGCCCAGGATTTAAATATCCCAGGCTTTATTTGCATGTTCCCGTCCGGTTGGCATTTTGAAATTTCACTAGCCCGAACTCACTGCCGCGCGGCTACACGCGGCAGTGAAACATTAATTTGAACTAAGTCCCTAGTTTGAATTAACTGTTACTCCTCATTCCACGAGTCCTTAGTTTGAATTAACTGTTACTCCTCGTGGAATGAGGAGTAACAGTTAATTCCAACTAAGGACTTAGTTCAAATTAATGTTTCACTGCCGCGTGTAGCTGCGCGGCAGTGAGTTTGGGCTAGTGAAATTTCAAAATGCCAACCTGATGGGAACATGCAAATAAAGCCCGGGATATTTAAATCCCGGGCTTCATTTGCAACTCCAGTTGCCTCATTTGCCTACCTAGCTCGAATTAACGAGCTAGTGTAGACATGCCCTTAGTGTTTGCCTTTCTGTAAACTCTGCGGGATGGCAAAGTGGGATTATCATAGAAATGTTATAACTGAGGAGGGATGTTCATAGGGCCTAAATTTTAGGTCTGCAAAGCATCTCTAGCTCCTATTTACTTCAGTTGGCATAAGCTAGCACTTCTAAGGGCCTAGTGTTCAGTGGTTAGAACAGAGCATTGGGATAGGTGTTCTGGTTTTTCTTCCTTTCCCTTCTAAGGAAAGTTTAGAGTGAAGCTTAGGTAAACTGAGGCACTCTATTTGCAGCAAAGATACACAACATTGATGGTTACACTTAATATCTGTAAAAGACGTAGAGATCCTTGGATGAGGGAGCTTCATGGGTGCAAAATATTACTCTTTTTTGTGTGATTAAATTTATTTCTTTAAAAATGTTGCAGACTCAAAGCTGCCTTTTAATCTGAACCTCCGTCACTTCCATTCCACAAATTAGTTACTACTGAATTTCACCAATACCAACCATAATAGCTGGCATTAGCCACGGTTCTGAATAACGCTCACAGTACGATGTAATATTGTCTTGATCTAACTCCCATTGTAGCTAATGGATGGCTACTGACTTCAATAGGAATAGGATCACATTCCACTTTTGTGTGTGTCTCACTTGAGGAACTTCTGTTTTTCCATATAATAATTCTTATGGAAATTCCAAACAATATCACAAAACAGACAAGAAAAGCTTAGCCCAGATTTCTATATATGTGCATTGTAGGTAAGCGCACTTGTTAGAAAAACTGTAATATCGATATACCTCATTTTCAGAAGATTAAATTAATGGGGGAAGTGGTGGATAGGATGCCACATAATTTAATTTATTTTCCCTGAAACTTACCTTCTGATTCAAGTGGCAAACGATGAAAGCTAAAGATAACTGCCAGTTGTCTGAATTGATTGTGATCATTGCTAGTATAAGAAAATCTGTAACAAGTAACTGGAAAAGGATTCAACACAATTAATTACAGAGATAGCTGCCACATCTAATTGTGTTTGTTTAGTTACTTAATTTGCACAAAAGAAGATAATATAAATGGAGAAACTAAGGAGGAAGGCAGTTTCAGATTACTAGCAGAAGCAAACTAATTTGTTTTTCATTAAATGTTAATGAACCTAGCACCCATGTTTTACTTGTTTCACTCTATTGGAGATTGGAAAGGTCTCGCAACACAGCAAAAGACATACAGCTCTGTTAAATTAAAAGATGGCTTTCCATGGTGTTTCACTTAAGTGTGTTTGGCAGCTTTCTAGAGTGGGGAAGTGGCACACAACACACAAATGTATACTAACTGTATGATCCTAAGGATGTCACATAGCCCATAGCTGTGTGCTAATTGGGCTGCAAACCTCTGTTCTAGATTAACTATGATATAACTGGTGTTGGACTCTGGTCCCTTAAATGTGGAGATCTGTGCTTAGCCATGCTTCTGATGAGATGGAGTAAATGGTATAGTCCTTAACCGCCTTGGGCACTCCTGAAAAGTCTGCATAAGTTTCTAAAAACACACCAACAACACTCCAGTTAGGGGTACTTGGGATTTTTAAAGCTAAGTTTTATTAGTTCTCAACTCTTATGCAAGCCCATAAATGGGCATCTGAATATTTATTTGTGCTCATGTATGTTTTGAGCATTTTGATATTAACGTCTCTATTCTCTAACATTTTAGAGTGGAGATAATAAAAACATTAAATGAGTGATTTTTGAGATCCCTGAATGAATATAGTCCACAAAATGGCTACCATGAGCAATTAAATTGAGGTTCTACGTTAGTTTGTCAGGATTATAAATATTATTCAGTTTTTCACATATTCACTAAAAATTCTTTTTCTCTGCCCTGCGAACCTTAGTCCCTTCACTGCACACCTCATATAAGTAGAGATCAGGGGGAAGAGAAGGGTTAGAGGTCCAATTGTATATAGCCCTTGCAACATATCCATAATTTTAAAATGTTGAAAAAATGGCCATTAATACATAGAAATAAATTACTTGTGCCTGTGGCAGGGACAGTACACGGAAAACTGTTTCATTGGTCTATCTGCTGTCAGAAAAGAAATACTATATTTGAATTTGGAATAACTTGTGCATAGCCAAGATAGGATACAATAGTTTGATTCTGAATACCCTTCATTTAGTTTTCACTCAAGATGCAAACTGATATTGTACACAATGTATAAACCTGGATTTTCTTTATTGTAAAGATTGTCTGGGATTTAGACTAAATAGAAATATGGTTGTGGTGTTTGTGCCGATGAGGAGAAATAATTACAAATTCTAGGACCTTAGTTGAATTTAGTGTGTTTAAATCTGCAGAAATGAGCCTAAATCAAATAAAAAATGAAATGGATGTATTATACTTAGTTTCTGCTATTATTACTGGAGCTTGTTAAGAGCTCCAGTCATGGCCTACTGCCCTGTACTGTTGTTATTACTGTAAGTGAATCTCTAGAGGATCAGAGAAGTACCCAACATCTAGCTGCTTATATAAACTTTTATCCAAATTATATTACTCTGCAAGGTATGCACAATGAAAGTGGAGAATTCATGGAAAAACAGCTTTATTGTAATGGGTTTTAACCTGCCTCCAGCTGAGTCTGCATTTCTTGCAGTCTTTCTGCCTTCTTGTTTTTCTTTCCAACCAAAACTAATAAATACAGAAGCATATGAAAACTAAAACATGTTTAAAAGATGATAGTATTTTTTAACCTTACAAAAAGATTAAAATTAAGGACGAAACCTTTGCTTATTTCTTATTCATTCACCCATCTCTGTCAGGGAGTAGGAGTTACATTGGCAACTAAACTTGAGGATTCACCACCCAACTCTGTAATGCATTGGGAACAGAAAAGTCTTGAAGTAATTAGGAAACACACTAGGAAGTAAATTGGGATGAGGACTGGTAGGGTGTTTTTTATATTCTTAACAAATAAGTTGTAGTGTACTGTCTCTTTTAGACACCAATAATGTGAGGGCCTGGAGGAGTCATTTGGACTTGCAAAGCATGGCTGAAAAGCTGGTAGCTTCAGATCTCTACGTTTGGCCTGCTTCCCTTACTCTCTCTGACAATCAGCATGTTTCCCCCAAAGGCACTTTTAGGGTCAGTTCCCATGGCTTAGAATGAACTTTTATTATAAAAGTTTTTATGGCAGCTACTCAGTTTGATACTTATACATGTGTACTATATTTGTGAAATATATTAAGATGAGAGAAAAGCTTTTTCATGTAACACATTAAGTGGACTTCCCTTCCAATTGATTCTTTTGATGGCTTAAAGCAGCACTTTCTAAACTTTTTGTACTTGGAGTTCCCCCAGAAATGGTAGTTTAGCAAGGGCTCCAAGTGTACTGGAGGGAAGATGGAAGGTTTCGTCTATTCTGTGCCTCTGTCACTTATTTTCTTTTGTGTGTGATTGAAAGAGTATTTTAATAATGGGGGCCAATCCTGAGTGTATCGTGTGAGAGATTAAATGCTTGAATCCTTATTCATCCTAAGGGAGGTTAGCACTAAGCACATTACAGCATTGGCTCTCAACTTTTCCAGACTACAGCACCCCTTTCAGGAGTTTGATTTGTCTTGCTTTCCCCCCATATTTCACCTCACTTAAAAACTATTTGCTTTATAAAATCTGACATAAAAATAAAAAAGTCACAACACACTTACTGAAAAATTGCTTATTTTCTCATATTTACCAGATAATTATATAATAAATCAAATGGAATATAATAAATACTGTCCTTTTCGGTATATAGACAAGTAATTTGTATGGCATTTTACATGTACTAACTTTGCTAGTGGTTTTTATGTAGCCTGTTGTAAAACTAGGCAAACATCTATATGAGCTGATGTACTCCCGTCCTCCTCCCCTCCCCCTACCATAATCTTCTGTCTTCCCCAGGGGTTACACATACCCCTTGTTGAGAAGTAGTGCCGTAGTTTCTGGTCCACTTACTCATGTTTAGTAATCTTCTAGCATATCTTGTATCCCAATGCTATATTGTTTAATAAGCATAATCCTGTTTCCAGTAAGCAATCTAATGTGTAATCATATTAGCATCTTGTAGATCATATCAGTGAAAATGAATACTAATATGCGGATTAATAATACAGCAAAGCTTTCATGTTAGATTAATAGAGGTGTATTATTCTTGCCTTTTGGCATGCATTTAGTACCATGAAAGAAACAATACACTAGACATAGGAAAGCCTTGAAAAATTCTCTGGCTACCATGAAAACACTCTTTGGAGTATGATAATTCATTTTTTGGGAGTTGGAAAAAATGTGGTCTGGATATTAATGCCCAAATATTTGTTTTCATTATTTTTGCATTATTCCGTGCTGTAAAGAAAGAGGATGTTTAGGAAGAGAAATGTATTTTTTTCCCAAAAGAGCTGGCAGATCTTATTACTTTTTTTTTTTTAAAACAATAACATTTGTAATTAAAAATCTAAGTTGCAGTGCACACACTTAAAACTTGTGCTTTTTTTTTTTTAAAAAACTACTACTGGTTCTAACAGAATTCCATAAATAACATTTAAGGAATATTGTCGGAATCACTAACTACATTTAAAATGAAATGAAGCTTTGTGTGCTCTCTACATGACATGGAATGGGTATTGCAAACCTAGGCTTTTGAAAAGTCTAGTCACAGATGCGATATACCAAATTACCCTAGCCTTCTGATTTCATATCTAGACAGTACACACGTCTAGTCTCTGACACTGCATTATGAAGTGTTTGGAGCGCCACTAGAATCAATTAAGAGCTCTTTGGGTCCAGGGGTCTGCCAAGTCATTGTAATTGGAGGATGAGGGGCACTGTTCAAAATTGCTTAGAAATACAACAACTGTTCTGAGAAACGTGCTGCTGCTTCTAAGGATATTTAGACACTATTATATAAAGTCAATTTTATGTAAATCAACCTTTAGCATCTGATTTTATAAAGTTGAAAGTGCATTTCCTTACTGTGCACATTCGGTCAGTGCAGTGTACTGACTCATGGAGTGATGCACTGTGGGCTGCCATCTCATAGTGAATTCTCAGATAGGCTCCCAATGCCTCATGGGACAAAACCATTGTTGCAGGTGGTTTTGGATACATATTGTCAGCTTCCCATGATGCACTTATCTCTCTGGTTGCAAGCAACAACAACGATCACTTCACTTTTTTTTCCTGGGTTTTCCATGCAGAGGCCATAGCATGGACCCTGCTCAGCTGTACTCTGTTCCTTCTAGCCAGGAACTGCCAGTGTGAGGAAGAAGTGGGGAGGACATGCTTGCAGATGTGCTAGAAGCCATGGAATGGAACAATTGGCATATGCTGGTGGCAGTTGGACAGGATGACATAGTAGAATGCCAATTGTGGTCCCAAGAAACAACCACAGACTGGTGGGACCACACAGTTGAATTGAAAGGTCCAAATCAAACAGTTCTGTGAAATCCACCTGAATCTGTAAAAAGGTTTTAGTTTGACTGAATCTGCATGTTTTCCTGAAAAAAAAAATTCTCCTAGCTCTATATCTTTACCCTAGTGCAAATTTAACTTTTCCATGCAGCCTGCAACTCAAGGGGTTGATGTGGTGAATGAAGGGTTTCTCCATCTTTCATGTTGCTGAGGATGCTGCCTCTGCAAAAGACTCATAATCCCTGCTTGCTGAGAGAGCCAACTTGAGGACTTGATTTGATACCCTTTAATAATACTTTAGACCATTAGGGAGCTTGTGGAAAGCATTTATCATTTTTTGTTTTGTTTATATACTCCCTGACGTTGCTAAAAGGCACTCTGAGCCAAAGTAATGAGAAGGTTATAAATAAATATTTGTAATGGAATAAATACCAAGCCACCCAAAGATAAGGCCTTCAGGATAGGATTGTGTCTCAATATGGATGAAATCCTGGTCCCAATGAAGACACTGGCAACATTCCCAGCATTTTCAATGCCAACGCCTCTGACAATGCATTCATACATTCTAGCAGCTGCCCTACTGCAAATTATAAAGGATCACGTTTCTTCTATTGTAACATTCAAAAATCAAAGACAATTCATGTAAGAAAATGCCATCCAAGGTTTCCTTAGGGATAAATTATTTGCAAATCACCAAAGAAAATTGCAATAAAGAGAGGTCAGATATTCCTCCTCCACCTGCTGTAGAAGGATCTACCCTTGGAAATCTTATCAAGAGAACTCATCTTCTGCACTGGCTTGCAAGCCACGTTTTGGCTGTCCCTACCTAATGCTTTATTTTAATGAGACTAGTCATGGTATGTCTCATTATGTCTCATTATGAGCAAGGGCATAGCCCTTAACTGTGCTGAGAGTGCTGCTTACTAATTCATAAAAAAGGTGTGGTGTCATTAAAGTGTTGGCTTCTTTTTTTAAAATGTATTTTCACACTAATTTTTTTCAAAACAATATATTTTATTTTCACAATGCATCATTTAAACACAGTACCGTATGTTGCTGTGCAGTTAATCAACGATTATAGACTTCATAGACTTTTCAGACCTGAAATCACATCCATTTGTACCAACCTGTTGTTGTCAGTGGTCTGTCATGGTCTGTGTCTGCCCAGGAATATTTGAACACAGGATTACAGCAATCACTTTGTCCATTAATGGAATACAAACCCTACAAGAGTGGAAGCAGCAGGCTTTTACACTACAGCATATAGGCATTGTTTTGAAAGGTGTCTATGGGGTTTTAATTACCAAGGTTCATTATTAGTGGTTTTACCTATCATCCAAAACCGCTCCACCAGATAAATATTACTGGACACATTTCTTGAGGAAAAATAATTGATTTTTTTAAATGGGAAATTGAATGGACCAAATTTACTTGTTTTTTAAAAAAATCCAGATTTTGGATTGCTTGTATTTCCTAGGTCTCCTTTTTCTCCTGTTTAACTTTTCTTCTTCCTCCTTTACATCCCCAACACACACACAGTTTAGGTTGTTAAAACATTTCCATCTTTGCCAAAGTTAGCAACAACAATAACAACAAATGTAACTTTGCTCCTCTATAACTTCTCAAAAGTTGGATTTTTCAAAAATCTTAATTTAAAAAATTTCCTTCAAACAAAAATTTTGAAGAAAAAAATTGTATGATAAAAATATTTTTACCGCCCATCTCTGATACTGGCAGCCCTTGCTCTTTACTAACATAACAAACAGTCTTGGTAATTCTGGTGGAACTAATGTCAGGAAGGGATATTTTCATGAATAAAAGTTGAAGATAAATCCTCTGATATGTGGAAAATGTGTCTTTTGATGCAAAACTACTCAGGTCATATCTATATTTACCCAAAAGTTCGAATCAACATACTCAACTGAAGCTCTGTTAATTGTGTAGCTGGAGTCGGCGTCCCTTGATTCAGACTTTGATAACATCCCCACAGTGGAGGTCAATGGGAGGAATGCCCCCATTAACTTCCCTTACTTCTCTTGAGGAGTAGGAGTATCTGCACCAATGGGGGTGCCAGCGGCATTCCATTTAGCGAGTCTTTACTACGTGTAATTGAATTTAATCTGTACTGCTTTGTGCTTTCAGAGCTTTTTTTTACATCTTGATGCTATTTTTCTTTGCCTTTTGTCTGACTTATTTCTGTTATATTTCTTCGTTTTTCTCAGAATATGTCCTCTTTAAAATATAATGAAAATGCCAAAAGATAAACAACTTACATTGTTTTCCCTTTTCAGGATGCATCTACACTGCACCCTTATCTCAAAACAAGCTACACAATATGAGCTATGCAACTTGCGTCGCTTACTTTGAGTTAATTTGGAAATAAACCGCTATTCTGAAACATCCCTTAATCCACGTGTAACAAGGTTTACAGAGATGTTAGAATAGCATATCTGTTATTTTGAAAGATATTTCAAAATAACAGGCTTGTTCAAAGATACAGAATAGCTGGGGTAAGTTATCTTTGTCTAAATGTCACTTGGCCTTTGATTCATGGAATCTGAGAGTAAAACCTAGCAAATAATTGTAAAGAAATTGTAGAATATTTTATTCTGTTCCTGCCTCCTTTTCCCTTCTATGTGAGCAAAAAGCCAGAGAAAAGTGAAACAAGAGGTCATATACTATCTCTATGCCAACTGACTTAAAGACCAGAGTACCCCAGCAATAGGGTGGCCAGATGTTCCAATTTTATGAGGACAGTCCTGATATTCAGGGGTTTTACTTATACATACGCCCATTACTCCCACACATATCCTCTGTCTTGATTGATCATACTTGCTATTTTGTCATTCCACTCAGCAGTGAATGGAAAATGAGCACCTCTTTAGGAAGAGAACCCACTGACGTGTTTGTGGTCCTGCAGTGACGGGAGAGTTCTCAACACTACACGCTTTTCTCAATTTCTCCCCTGTGGGAAAAGCTAGTTCAGATACCCGTGCTCCTTATTTTTGATCGCAACAGTGTGACATGGGAGTTTTCATGTTGTGACTCATTGTTCTGCTTTACCTCTTGTATGATTACTAGCCTAAAGAAGCCCACTTGTTTGTTTTCTCTTTTGAGCTATATCTGCCTCCTTTCTCATAATCTCAGGGGAGATTATGACTTGTGTCAACTAGTGGCATAAATATATCATATGGAGAGGTTTGCTGTGTGCCTTCTGTTTTTGAGCTGAGAAAAGACTCCATGAATGGTGCTTCTGATATAATTTATTATAAAAAGAAACTCAACATCTTAACATATTACTAATAATGCCTATCAACCCTATGCCCAAATAAACAAATGTACAAGCCTTCTTATTAAGTCCTCATTTATAAGCCAAACGGAGTGCAATGAAGAGGCATCCTAAGGTTTTTATTTAGAGGCTTCTGTTGGCTTTTACCATGATATTAATACTATTCAAAAATAGTTTGTTACATGTCATGTATTTTTGTAGAAGTATTTAGGTATGTGTTGGCTATTTCTTGTATGACCTTGTTTGATCTCATGGTTGCCTTCACTGCTGACTTCTGTGATGCTTGTAGAAAAGACTGCAGTTCTGGTGACAGATTTCTAGGACAGATTTCTGATGGACTAATTTGCCCTTCTGGATGTCTTTCCCTTTCATTCTCTAGAGTCAAAAACCATCAGTGCTCTTATACTGTGTTCTGCTGTTACAGCAACTCTGCTAGGCATACTCAGAAACAAAATGTAAGGTTTCATTATAATAAGAGGACTAATCAAATTTAACCTTCTTACATTTAGAGAGATTTCATGTACTATTTTAACACCTTGGATAGTCTAAACTCCTTATATTGAACAGAATGGAAGTCAAAAGCCCAAAATGTGATACAGGAAAATACTTTAATACCCCACATAATTAACCTATGGAACTCATCACCACTATATAGCATTGAAACATTGTTTCATAAAATTAAAAAAGGATTAGACATTTGTATGGATACTGAAAACATCCAGCTACATTAAACAGGAAAGAGACTTTTTTTTAAGGATACCAGCCCTCATGTTTCATAGCATAAGTAAATTGTCGTCTAACTGTTTAAAAGAAATTTTTCCCCTATTGGTGGTTCATTCAACTATGGGGGCCCATGCACCTTCCTTTAAATCAGTGTTTTTTAAAGTGGTTCCTGGCTGCAAATGGACTACTCGGTTTGTTTATTCAAAGGCTCCATAGCCACAGAGCCTTGCGGCTCCCTTTGGTTCTTTTTGACATTTCCCACTTCCTGCAGTTCCCTTTGGTTAGAAACAGCAAACTGGAACCAAAGGGGGAGCCACAGGCTCCACAGCTGTGGAGGCTTTAGATAAACAAAGAGGATCAGCCCATTAGCAGCTCTCTCAATGTTTTAAATCAGTGTTTCTCAGTGGCCATCAGAGATGGCATACTCATCTAAATGTACTGTCAGTACGTCTTGATGATGGCTTTGTTCTTCTTCTGACCTTTGTAAGGATGAACTTCAAATTCAAATCAAGCATAATTTCAGGTGGTTCTGCTTTCTGTGTCAAGTATTTCTATAATACTAAGGGTATGTCTACACTACCACCCTAATTCGAACTAGAGTGGTAATGTAGGCAACCGGAGTTTCAAATGAAGCCCGGGATTTGAATTTCCTGGGCTTCATTTGCATCTCGCCGGGCGCTGCCATTTTTAAATGTCCGCTAGTGCTAGTGAAATGAGGAGTGACGAGGAAGCCTAGTCCGAACTACCTAGTCCGTGCCGCTTGTAGCCGCGCCGCACGGAGTCTGCACTAGCGGACATTTAAAAATGGCAGCGCCCGGCGAGATGCAAATGAAGCCCGGGAAATTCAAATCCTGGGCATCATTTGCAACTCTGGTTGCCTACTTTACCACCCTAGTTCGAACTAGGGTGGTAGTGTAGACATACCCTAAGAGCTTGTCTGAATGAACATTTTCTTCATGGCAAACTGGGGTGTGAATCTATCCTGCATTAGCCTGGCAGGGTCTTTGTAAATCCTGCTGACTAGCAGGCTAGCTGTCCATTTGTGCCAACAAAGACAAGGTGAGTGAGTTAACATCTTTTATTGGATCAGCTTCTGTTGGAAAGAGCCACAACTGCTCAAGCTTCACTGAGCTCCTCTTCATGTCTGGGAAAGGTACCCTGAACATCAAAGCTACAAGTAGCCTGCAAACAAGACAGACAATAATATTTGTTACTGCACTTTGAGCTAGTTCCATTTTAAAGAGGAATGGCTCAATGCAATCTAATGAACTGTTTAATTCACATCAGCAGGTTGAATGTGGAGTGTTAGACTGCTCCAAATAAAGTCCTACCCCAACTTTCAGTGAACGTAGACAGGCCCTTAACAGAATTATTTTAGTTGTTACTTTTGCTAATTATATTTAAAGTAGATTTATGTTTTAAAGACGAATTTCTCCATGTTATATCTGAACAACACTACCTTATGTTTTTGCCATGAGATGGCAGTATTATGTTGTTGCTTTCTTAATTATTTAATGTATTTGGTCCTTATATGTTTTGTTAACTAATTACTCCTGGTTGTAGTGTCTACGTAACATATGAAGGTTGTATGCATGTATAGGATAGACTATATATACACTCAATATGGTGTGTCTACACTGCACCCTTAGCTCAAAATAAGTTATGTAATTTGAGCAGTTTATTTCAAGTGTATTTTGAAATAACTTTTTAAAATTTGGTGCTGTCTATACAGCGTCAAATTTTGAAATAAACTACTATTCCGAGATGTCCCTTACTCCTCATAGAATGAGGTTATAGGAACATCAGAATAGTGGGCCTATTATTTCAAAAGATATTTCGAAATAACAGGAAAGCTGTCAAGATGTGGAATAGTATCCTGAAATAGCACTTCAGTGTAGACATACCCTGTTTGACGAAAAGAGTTAAAAGAAACAATGGCAATAATTTATTGTTCTCTCCTCAAAAAGGATTGTATTTCATGACTCTAACACTGCACCTATGAAATATTACTTCAAAAATGAATCTTCCTCTTGCTTCCTTGTTTATATACTATTTTAAAAAATAGATCCTCAAAAGCACTCTAGATCATAAAATTGTAATAATTCTCAATTCAATCAGTATCCAAGATTTTATTAAGGTATCCCCCTCCTTCAAAAAGGGGGGAAAAAAAGGTCCAAGAGGGCCAAAGGGTCAGATCATTCGTATTAGTTTATATTTTCCTGTTTTATTTGGGAAAACACATATTCAATACAACAAAAGTCTTGTATGCAGCTCTGGGCAAAGAGTGAGATGTCAGTTTTTCATAGTCCAGAATTAGGGATAACAAATTGCCCTGAAATTTTAAGAACTGGTAATTCCATTGTGTGCAGTCACATTTTTATAGATTTTGTGAATGCTTTTGTTAAATAAACTTCTAGTGATATTCAAGGGGGGCACATCCTGCCCAGTGGCTGTCAGGAAGGAGGTTAAATGTTTCCAACCTTAGGCAACGGACGGGAAGAAATTCATTCCACCCAATTCACTCTTGGAGGTATGTGCTGTTTGTTGGAAGCTTGAGGGCTGAGTTTAGATGACCTCTTTGGAGAGAATCTGGGTTTTTCCTTTCACTCCTCCTTCAACTTTATCACATCTAAGATCTTCAGGCTTGGCTGATACAAATCAGACCTTCTAAAGACACAAAACTTTTGCCAAAGAAAGCCCTGATACATAGGATCTGTGTTTGGTCCATAAAGGAGTAGATCTTCTTCTATATGTTTACAATAAGGGGAACATGGAAGTGCTTAAACTCCACCTAAACATTCAGGAACTCTTCTGCATTCTCTAGGCACGATCTCATCAAGTCACCTTAACCCTTGTCCCAAAAACTGGCATTTACTGTAGAATTGTGTACATAATCTTAACCTCAGTGACCAGACAACTTAGAACAGGGTAGAATGATGTGAAATGGCACTTTTCAAAACAAAATGTATCTGCTGTTGTTCTGAAATAACAGCTGTTATTCTGAAATAATGTGAGTGTCTGCACGATGATTCCATTATTTTGAAATAAATTCAAAATAATGGACAGCTTATTCTGACTTCGGTAAACCTCATTCCATGAGGAATAAAGCCTATTCCAAAATATCTATTTTGGAATAGCAGTAGTGTAGATGTTCCACTGCTGCTATTTTGAAATCACTTCTCCTCAAGACCATTCAAAATAATTACTCCCTAGTGCCTCCTGGGGCTCTAAATTGAGGTAGCATGTCCACATTGGGGAAACCTGCCTCGGAATAATTTTGAGGCTTTCCAGTAGTATAGATATGCTATTCTGAAATAAGCTATTTTGGAGTATTTCTTCCGGAATAGCTTATTTCAAAATAAGCATGAAGTGTAGACATACCCTAGGGATTTTAATGGGGATGAACTTTTAGAAACATGTCATAAATAACATAACAAATTAAAAAGCTCAAGCACTAGAGGACAAATGTCAAGTAATACTTTGAAGCTGAAGCTCTCTAGTGTTCCTTCAGGTCACACTGAAGCCCAGTATTTGTGCTAGAGTGGGATCCCACTCAACAAATACTCCACTGCAGCTAGAAATTCCATGGGCAGCTTAGTCTTAGTGCATGTAAGATGGTTGGGAAATCTTGAAAGCTCATTTTTCATGGAACAGAACTGAAGCTAGAGTTGGAAAGAAGTTTGGCTTCTTGGAACATACAGTTGTTGGATGCAGGTGTGATTCTGAGAGGGGAATAAGGAATTCCAGAGCTGAGGTGATGTCTGGAAGGGTGCAACAGTGCTAATGACTAAGCCTTGCAATAACTTTCTTGGGTAGAAAAATTAGGAACAGAGTCCATTATCTTAATTTCAAAGGTGAAAGAATGCCAGAAAATTATGCTGAAAAGGAGAAAATAGTCAGGATATCCTATGAAATGTGATTGTTCTACTTATCTGTGATATCTCTCTGTGCCTTGACTGGAGATATGGGCAGATGTCAATGAAGCAATGTCAGTTTCTGCTTCCAGCAAATCTCCACAATGCCCCTCTGTGGAGCAGTTGACATCAAAAGGAAATTGAGTCTGAACTGATAGAAATATAGTGGTTAATGCCAAGTAATTTTATCCACATTCTCTAAAAGTTCAGTGGGGCAGGTGGACCCAGAACAAAGATACCCCCAAAGGTGGGGAGAAGTGTGATACTCCAAAAGAACAAACACATAGACATGTCATGCAAAATGGCACCGAAAAAAAGATAAAGTCCAAGAGAGTAAAAGTATTTTGGCCAAACAGTGTTCAGATTTATTATGAAAAGTTTTTTAGAGAATAAATAAGAGTGAAACCAACTGGGTTCTGTCAAAATGATTGTAAAGATCCACAGGATGTAGTGCAGTGTGCATTTCTGTAGTTTTTTTGGTTTTATTTTAATCATCCTATAGGATTCTATAGCAGGTATAAAAATTTCTGTTTAAATTCTATGAGTTGGTCCAAATAGTTTATAAAAAGTCTTCACTTTAATTTTTGTATAACTTTTCATATACAAAATGCTTTTTTTGCCTCTGTTTTCACAGATTAGGTCAGGTACCAGACTACTGCACTAGGCAATACAGTATGGAAAGGAAGTAGGCAGCCCTCAGTGGAGAAAGAACAGGTTAAGAACTATTTAGAAAAGCTAGACTTACACATATCCATGGGTCCAGATTTAATGCATCCGAGGGTACTGAGAGAGTTGGCAAATGTCATTGCAGAGCTTTGGCCATTATCTTTGAAAACTTGTGGAGATCGGGACAGATCCTGGATGATTGGAAAAAGGCAAATGTAGTGCCCATCTTCAAAAAAGGGAAGAAGGACAATCCAGGGAACTATAGACTAGTCAGCCTTACCTCAGTCCCCGGAAAAATCAGGAGGGCATCCTCAAGGAATACATTCTGAAGCACTTGGAAGAGGGGAAAGTGATCAAGAGCCCACATGGGTTCACCAAAGGCAAGTCATGCCTGACCAATCTGATTAGCTTCTACGATGAAGTAACTGGCTCTGTAGACATGGGGAAGTCAGTGGATATGATATATTTTGACTTTAGAAAAGCTTTTGATATGGTCTCCCACAATATTCTTGCCAGCAATTTAGGGAAATATGGATTGGATAAATGAACTGTAAGGTGAAAAGAAAGCTGGCTAGATTGTTGAGCCCAACGGGTAGTGATCAATGGCTCGATGTCTGGTTGGCAGTCAGTTTCAAGTGGAGTGCCCCAACGATCAGTTCTAAGGTCAGTTTTGTTCAATATCTTTGTTAATGACCTAGATGAGGGGATGGATTTCACCCTCAGCAGGTTTCCGGCTGACATTAAGCTAGGGGGAGAGGTAGATATGTTGGAGAGCAGGGGTAGGGTCCAGAGTGACCTACACAGATTAGAGGATTAGGCCAAAAGAAATCTGATGAGGTTCAACAAGGAAAAATACAGAGTCCTACACTTGGGACGGAAGAATCCCAAGCGTTGTTACAGGCTGGGGACAAACTGGCTAGGTAACAGTTCAGCAGAAAAGAACCTGGGGATTACAGGGGATGAGAAGCTGGATATGGGCCAACAGTGTGCCCTTGTAGCCAAGAAGGCTAATGGCATATTAGGGATACATTAGGAGGAGCATTGCCAGCAGATCTTGAGAAGTGATTATTCCCCTTTATGCAGCTCTGGTGAGGCCACATCTGGAGTATTGCATCCAATTCTGGGCCCCACACTACAGAAAGGATGTGGATGCATTAGAGAAGCTCCAGTGGAGGGCAACCAAAACGATTAGGGGGCTGGAGCACTTGACCTACGAGGAGAGGCTGAGGGATTTGGGCTTATTTAGTCTGTGGAAGAAAAGAATGAGTGTGTGGGGGGGGGGGGATTTAATAGCAGCCTTCAACTTCCTGAAGGGGCTTCCAAAGAGGATGGAGCCAGGCTATTCTCACTAGGAGGGTGGTGAAACACTGGAATAGGTTACCTAGTGAGGTGGTAGAATCTCCATCCCTAGAGGTTTTTAAGTCTCGGCTTGACAAAACCCTGACTGGATGATTTAATTAGGGTTGGTCCTGCTTTGGGCAGAGGACTGGACTTGATGACCTCCTGATGTCTCTTCCAGCCCTATGATTCTATGAACTCGGTTTTATACTGTATACACACACACACACCCCTGTTATTTAAATCTGACATGGATTTAAATAACAGGTGTGTGTATATATAATAGAAAGAATTCTACTGTAATGTGACATTTTCTGAGAGATCAAATACAACACCCATTTTTCTGCATTGGGCTGGAAAGACTCGAATGTACTTGTATGGTAACCTGGATCACATGTATAGCGATTATTAAGCTTTGTTTTAGTATTCATAAGCACTTAACTTGAACACATTGGGTTAAATTCTGCAGTTGGATGTAACTTGGATACAAGTATGTAGATTCTATTAAAGTCAAGGAGAGCAACGGATAATCATTAAGTTGGAATTTTGCCTTTCAAAACAATTGCCTTTTTAATGCAGAGTCTTACTGAATTCCTTATAGCATACAAAACCTAAAGCTTGTTTCTGAAGCCAATGATTAAAATGAAATAGAATTGCATATAAAACTATCTGTATACTGGAGTATATGTAATTTGTAACTACTTAACCTTACCATCATATGTCATGTAGCCCCTTGATTTTTAAGTAGACTGTGAGGCCCACTGTAGGAGTCATTTCAGGGCTTTTGCACAAGTGATTTTCTGCATTTTTAGTGCTTTCATAATCTGGGTAGTAACTTCATACCCACAGTGCAACAGTTTAATCAACAGAATTTAAAAATAAAAATAGCATTGCTCCCTATTAAGTCCTAATGAATGAAAACGCAAAAAGCTGCTGCAGCACTTGTGAATCCTATTGAAATCTGGTTTTGCATATAGAGGAGGAAAAGCTCCTTAATAAAAACTGGAAGTGCCTCCTGGCCACAGGTTTGGCTTTTTGCATTTTATTAAAAAAGAAATCCTTCAATCCAGAATTTTTTTGATTCTGATTAAGTTTAATCAAAGTTAAAAGCCACCAAAACCATGGGTAAGCATTATTGGAACTCAACAACGACAAATTCTCCGGAAGAAAGAAAAAATGTTCCATTTGAAACTGAAAGTTGCAGACTGGCAGAGTCAATGCATCTAATGAGAAATAAAATATATTTTTACTAGCTTTATCTTTCCCTTTATTTCATTCAGTCACTCTTCAGAAGTTCTGTAAAAGGATGCCTGAACTTGAAGGTAATGCCTGTGGAGATAGACAAACACTCTTTATGAGTAGAGCCCTACAAAGTTCATGGCCATGCAAAATACATCATGTTCCATGAAATCTGGCCTGTGTGCGCTTTTACCCTATACCACACTGATTTCACAGGGGAGGCCAGTGTTTCTCAAATTGGGGTCCTGAACCAAAAGGGAGTTGCAGGGGATCACACACTTAGAGGGTCACGGTACCTCCACCTTTACTTCTGCGCTGCCCTCAGAGCTAGCCAACAGGAGAGCAGTGGTTATAATGTTGCCCAGTTCTGGAAGGCAGCTTCCCATGAGCAACAGTGTAGAAGTAAGGGTGGTAATACCATACCTATGTCTCTCATGCTTCTGTATTGCTGCTTTCAGCACTGGCCACCCAGAGAATGGCAGCTGCTGACTAAGGGTGCATCTAGATTACATTCCTCTTTAAAAAGAGGAATGAAAATGAGGGGAATCGAAAATTCAAGTGAAGTGCAGATTTACAAATCTCGTGCTTTATTTGCATAATCATGTCTCATTGCTTTTTTGAAAATGGTTTTTTGGAAAAAAAAAAAAGCAGTCTAAATGCGGTTCTTTCAACACCCCCTCCCGCCTTTTTTTAAAAGAACACTTATTCCTAAAAAGATGAGGTTTACAAGGTTCTTTTGAAAAAGGGTTTTTTCCCCCAAAAGAACTGCGTCTAGACTGCTTTTTTTTCTAAAAAACCTTTTTTTGAAAAAGCCATCGGCCACGATTATGCAAATGAAGTGTGAGATTTGTAAATCTGCGCTTCAATTGCATTTTTGATTTGCCTCATTGCATTTCTCTTTCGAAAGAGGAATGTAGTCTAGATGCATCCTAAGGTCCCCCTCTTCAGGCAATAGCAATGTTTACAGAGTCAGGCTAGTGTGCTGTATGTTCACACCCTGCTTTGCTGCATACAAACTAGACAGATCTGAAAGTTTGAACTGTATTATGACCTTCTGTGCAGGGCCAAATTAACTCTTCTGGGGGCCCAGGGCTATAAACTTTTGAGGGGTTCAGGAATGGGAGGGGGATTGTTCTGAAGCAGGAGGGTGGGTCTTAGGGAGTGGGGCAGAGGATAAGGCATTTGGAGTATAGAGGAGGCTCCATGCTAGGGCCATGGGGAGTGGGCTCAGGGCAGGAGGCTGGTATGTGGGTGCGGGGTCTGGGTGGGAGTTAGAATGCAGGAGAATGCTCAGAGTTGCAACGTGGGGTCTAAGACTGACCTAGGGTGTGGGCGGGGTACAGGATCTAGGAGGGAGCTAGGCACTTATAGGGCAGGGAGGGGTTCTAGGCTGGGACAAGAGACTGGGATGCAGGGTGCTTTCCTGACACAGCTTCTCTGTGGTGGTGGTGGGAACAGGTGGCTCTGCAAGGCCTGCACTGTCCTGCACAGCTCCCAGCGCCATGATTCCCAGTCAATGGGAGCTGCAGGGGCAAAGTCTCTAGGTGAGGCCAGCATGGGAACAGATTCCCCGGACACTCTCAGTGATGTGGCTCCATCCCTGAGCCTGGGGTGCAGCCCCTTTCTTATTCCAACCTGCTTCCTTGGTAGGCAGGGGGTGGACAGACTCTGTGCTATTTAGCACAGCCCCTTCTTAGTCTGGGGGAGAGCAGAAGTCGTTTGTGCACCTTGTGCTTTCTGAATTGTGGGCCTCACCATCACCTCCAACACACAGAGCAGGCCTGAAGGAGCATAATGACATTCATAGGCCCACCTGTGGGATGTGGGGCACACAGATATTACTCATTCAGAAATCTATAAATGCTGTGAACTTAATTCTTTTACAGCAAATAGTTCTGTCTAGGGTCTTACTTGATTTTGCTTGTATGATGTAAAAATAAATGTCACAAGTAAAGATGGGGAAACTAATGGAATGTAACTGTGAGATGAAAGTTGGTGATAGCCCTGAAAATGAGAGGCATGCCTTGGGGATTTTCCAAGCACTGTAGCAGGAGATGCAATTTCTAGCTTGGGTAGATGTAAAAGTCCTAGATCTGACCGAATCAGTGTGCTAAAAATAGCAGTCTGGCCATGGTGGTCAGAGAGGCTTGATGGATTAGCACTCCCCTTCCCTTCCCCCGCCCCGAGTACAACACAGCTTCAAACCCTAGGCCGGGCGCAGGGGGGCGGGGCAATAGCCTTGCTGGGCCCCTGGGCATAGTGGTGGGGGAGGGGCAATGTGGTTCTACTCCCCAGCCTAGAAGGGGCAGGCCTGGAGCTAGGTAGCCATCAGTGCTGCCCAGAGATCACCACGCCTCCCTCAGGTAGCTCCCAGGGTGCCTGGAGCATGCTAGGTGGTGCTCCATAGTAATTGCCTCCTTTTCTCCACTGTAGACATACCCCAAATTGCAGTACTTGGGCAGTCCTTTACTCCGGTGCCTCAGTTTCCCTAACTCTCAAATGGGATAAAGATACTCACCTCCTAAGGCTGCGTCTATACTGCACACTTATTTCAGGATACTTCCTGAATAGCTATTTCACATCCTGACAGCGTTCCCTTATTTTGAAATATGTTTTGAAATAACAGGTGAGCTATTAATCCACGAGGATTAAGGGACATTTCAGAATCGTGGTTTATTTTGAAATACTGAAAATAAGCTACGTAATTTTCAGAGCGCAAATTGTGTAGCTTATTTTGAGCTCAGGGTGCTGTGTAGACGCACACTGATGTATATTGGGCAAGTTCATGTGTAAAAAAAAAAAAAAAAAAAGCTCTTAATCCATCTGGGGCTACGTCTAGACTGCAAGGGTAAGTCAGAAAAAGAAATACAATTTGCAGTACACAAAGTGTGTATCTTTTTCCACTTTACTGTTGAAAGGCTTTTCTTAAATTTGGCATGTCTACATGGTGCCAAATTTTGGAAAAAAGTCCTTTCGATACATCCCTTCTTCCTCGTAAAATGAAGTTTAGAGGGATGGCGAAAGAGCATGTCCACTTTCAAAAAATAATGTCCAAAAAAGCAGACACGTTCCTTGGACATGGCATTGCTTTCCGGGATATCTTTGGTATCACCGAAAAGTGCTGCAGTCTAGATGTAGCCTAAGAGCCTCTTGAAGCCAAAGGGATTTGTACAATTGAGTTCAGTGGGATCAGGATTAGACCCTAACTGAGAAGTATTAGATGAATCACAGCATTAATGGGGCCTTGATTATTTTTCAAAATGACATAGGCTGTATTAATTAAAGAAAAACTGTAACACATGGATGCTCCTCGTGACTAATCAACTTGCTTACAGAACAAATCAAGCCCCACTGCTGATTCCATTAATAACAAATGGAGAAAGAAATCCTAAAAACTTGTAAAATGCTTGTGTAACGCGCATATGCTTCTATACGGCACTAGTTTCTATTAAATAGGAGAGGAGTGGAGAGTTGGATTTGTTAGAATCTGTTTCTCTGATCATATAACTGAATCCCCTCACCAGCTAAAATGTCTGGAAAACATCCAGGCTACGTCTACACTGACCCCTTTTCCGGAAGGGGCATGCTAATTTCAGCTATCGTAATAGGGAAATCCGCGGGGGATTTAAATATCCCCCGTGGCATTTAAATAAAAATGTCCGCCGCTTTTTTCCAGCTTTTAGAAAAGCCGGAAAAGAGCGTCTACACTGGCCCCGATCCTCCGGAAAAAGTGCCCTTTTCCGGAGGATCTTATTCCTACTTCAAAGTAAAGATAGGATAGGTCAGGTAAAGAGCTTTCTACTGGACCAACTTCTATAGGTGAGAGCAACACAGCAACATAGAGCCCTGTGTCACTTGTTTTGAGCTACACATAACTCTTTTAGGTCACCCACCTTGAATTCCTATTATTGGTAGACAGTTCTCTATGTCCTACACATCCTCGAGCTGAATTCTAAGCCACTTTGGGGAGAAGTATTCTAAATATAAAAACTCCTGAGCATCATGGTGAGGATGGTCCATATTTTTTAATGAAACTTTTCCTGAAGAATGGGGTTTCTTTCCCCTTCCTCCCCCTGAAAATGTTTGGAGTTGGCTCTTTGGAAGTTTTGTGTTTGATTATTAGTCCAGGAGTATAAGACCTCTTATCCCTCAACATTCCCTCATTTTACTCAAACCAAACTCAATTGTTGGATATTTCTGTCCGTCTCATTCCTCCCTGTCACCGCCTGCCCCGTCTTTTTTTGTTTCTGGTTTCCATTTAATGAGATTAAAACAAAAATTGCTAAAATACTGTGAAAGTGGTTTTTCATGTGGCATTTTCAGCCCAGAGCATGAAGTCTGAGCATGACATATAGAGCCATTTTTAAAGACTCCAGGGCTGTGTCTACATTGGCACCCTTTTCCAGAAAAGGGATGCTAATGAGACACTTCGGAATTGCAAATGCCGCGGAATTGCAAATGAATTTAAGAGGAATAAGGGATCTTCCGGAAAAGGCTTTATTTTCCGAAAGATCCCGTCTAGGCTGGCGCTTTTCTCCGGCAAAGCCCCGAGCCGGAAAAAAGCGGCAGCCATGTTCATGCAAATGCCGCGGGGGATATTTAAATCCCCCGCGGCATTTGCAATTCCGACGTGTCTCATTAGCATCCCTTTTCCGGAAAAGGGTGCCAATGTAGACACAGCCCAGAGGTTCAGAGAATTCACATAAAAAACTCAACACAAAATCTGAATGCCATGCATTTAGAAATAAAAGCTAATATACATACCCATTCTATATATTCCTAGGGGAAGATATATTTGCCACTTTCTTGGATTTACATCAATACAGCAGAGGAAAATCTAGATTTATGTTTCTTCTTTAAAATAGATTAGAAAATACAAATGAAAAATTATCAGATAAAAAAAGTTCTTCTACACATTCTAAATAATTTTAAAAGTTCACAAATATGTCACTGCTCCTGCTATGCAACGTTTTGAACAAGCCATAATGAACATCTAAAAATTAGAATTATTCAGAGGCAAAATAACCTTATTAGATGGAAACACCAACAAATTCATGCCTGCATAATATATAATGCGGTGGTTTATTTTGTAAACTTGATCATTGCTCCTAATTGAGTTCATTAGTACCTCAAAGTCCTATAAGATGTTTAAATACTTGTTTTAATTAATATTTAGTCTTTAATACTGTTTAGAGTCTCCCAAACTTTCAAAATGGTTTTGTAATTGCTTATCTAAAATTTACCAGCTGTGTAAACTTTATTACTACAAGGACACAGATGTAATATGACTCTGAATTGGTTAATGAATGGTCTTACATTAGGAAAATTGCAAGTGTTTTCTAACACACTTGCTTTCATAATTCACAGTTTAAAACTTCTTTCTGACTATTATTATTATTATTATTATTAATGTATTTATTTATAAAAATGATTATAAAAAAGCTCCTAACCCAACAATGTGAGCCTCAGTTGTGGGATCTTTTGAGCAATGCCTTTGAGGTAGCCACAACTGAACTTGGAAATGTCTGCAAAATAAACATTCAAGGCATTTCTACACTACATGAAAGATTGATGCTGCCATGGTTGATCTTCCAAGGTTCAATTCAGTGGGTGTAGTATAGACCTACTAAATTGAACTCAAAGGTCTCAGTGCCTTAAAATTTTAACTCTTGAAAGTAGTTTAATCCCATGCTTAATTGTTTCACTCAGCAGTTGTTGCAGCTCAAAATCACTTTTGCTTTCAGGTTCAGCAAAGATATTAAAGAATTTTCCCTACTGCTTTTGTTTTCTTTTTCTTGAAGGGGCGGTGAATATTCCAATCAACCCTAGAATTGCCCAATAAAATAAGAACTGGTTGGAGATTGGAGATTAACCAATCACACGTTATCCTCTTTGATCAGCCTATTTTCTGAGCAACACTATAAAATATGCAGCATGTCTATAACTCCTTTAAGGCAATTCTAGTAGCATAAAACACAGAATTGGTTTTTCATGTCGTGAGAAGTGTGATATCAAAAAGAACATATGGTTATAGTTGTTTGATACAGTTTAATGTAGAGATATAGATCAAACAGATTCTCTGCTGGTATAAAATAGCACAACATTTTAATAAGTTTTTTCTGGTATATGGGAATAGAGTTGTGTGAATATCTGACTGGTTGGTTAGATCAACTGAAAAATAAAAATATTGTGGGTTACACTAAATCTTTTGTTGATATTTTGTTTCATTATTAAGGTATTTCTGGAGCATGCTGAAAGAATATTTAGATTTGATTCAGAATATCTTTGACAAAACCATTTTGGCACTTATGACATGAGTTTGTAAAATATTACTGTAAAGCCAAATCTGCATTTTTGGATCAGGGGAAGCGGTTGTCTGAAAAATCTTGCCCAGCTTTGTCTGGAAGATGATGCTTTGAATGGAGCTAGTCTTGTACGAATCATCTTGAGTCTTCGTGGAAAATTAGAATATATTACAGTAGAGTTCTTGGGAATGGAAGTTTATTTATAATTAGAAACAAAACATAATGATTGTTCTTTCAAAAGTTTACAACTGAACATTGAAACTTTACTGTGCAGAAGAAAAATGCTGCTTTTTAACCATATTAATTTAAATGAAACTAGTACAGAAAGTGTTTCCATACTTTGTCAAATATTTTTTTAAAAAATTAATACAGGACTGAACTGTATTTTCCTCTCTTTTGCTGCTGCTACCTGATTGCTACTCTTCTGGTTCCAAATGACATGCATGGTTCACCTGTCCATTTGTAACTCAGGTGTTTGTAACTCTGAGGTTGTACTGTATTACCAATTATGTTGTATAACACTAGTGTTCTGACATATTATCATCTCAAAAGGAAAGTAAAAGCTTGCCAAATGGGCTGTTTAAATTTACTACTGAGAGTTAAAGTGAGCTGATGAATGTTGAATCATTCTTTGGCAGCTTTAATCAAAGATTATCGTTCATTCTTTTTCAGGAACATGTGATTGAGCTTTTTGAAAAAAAGTTCTCAGACTTGTAGTCAAGCCTAATGAAAATAGCATTGTATTGGCTAGCCCAGAAGTCTGGTAATAGCATGCTGTATTGATATGCAGGGAATTTCAATTTAGGATATATTAGAATTGTAGTTGTATTTTATGAAGCCTCAAGGTCTGACGGAATTGTTCTTAGGTCACCCCTCCCAACTATTAGCCATTCATGGTAGGCTGCAGAAAGACACAGCTGACCTTTAACAAATGGAGGTAGGTACTGGGGTAAATTTTGGTTCATTCTTTTGATTTTTTTTTCCAATGGAAGACTATTGACTTATATCCGCTGGAGATATGGCTTAGGATGATCGGAGTGGGACATAAGAATATAAAACATAAGAGGAAAATAAAATGGATAGGATACCAGGAAAGCTACTTTCATCCAAATGTGTCTCTCTTTCTATATACGGAGGTTGCTCAATTACCACTGTCACAAGAGGCTGAAACAGGAGTTTAGGTACAATAAGCAAAATCAATCCCCTGTTACGGTAATGTAAGTGAACTGCTTCAGCTCCAATATATAGATCTGAGACTTGAGGCTATGGGAAAAAACACAAAGGCCAATTTTCTGCAGTGCTAGGAGGAAAACAGAGAATTCCCCATTTTTTCTTTTTTTGTAAGAAGAGAAAAAAATCCCTTTTAATGACTCTCAGGAACTTGTCTGTTACCATAGTTTGTTAGCCTCTAAGGCTATGTCTAGACTGTAAGCCTCTTTCGAAAAAGAGCATCTAGACTGCAAGCGGAACTTTCGAAAAAGCAAGCTGCTTTTTCGAAAGAGAGCACCCAGGCAGTCTGGATGCTCTCTTTTGAAAAACCCCTGTTTGCATTCAAGAACGCCTTTTTTCGAAAGAGCACTTTTGAAAAAAGGCGTTCTTCCTCGTGAAATTAGGTTTATCGCAGTCGAAAGAAAAGCTGCGTTCTTTCGATTTAATTTTGAAAGAACGCGGCTGCAGTTTTTTCGAAAAACCCCCTGAGTCTGGACACAGCCTAAGGTGCCCGAGGACTCTGTTGGGTTTTGCAGATACAAACTAACACTGCGAGTCCTCTGAGACTTTTCATCTAATTGTTCCACTCTTGTTAGTATTCAACATTATACCAGGCCTTTCACAGATTCCATAGATTGCAGGTATTGCCTCTGTTCTCTGACTGTCAGCAACCCATAGCTAATTGTAGGTCTAGTTCAGTGGAGTTAAAAATCATGCACTGCTGTGAAATAGTTTGCTCCCTCAGCCCCTCAATTTATGTGGAGGCCTCTGAATGTGCAACTGTGCTCATGCAGCATGTCAAAGTCTTGAAAATACCTTGCCAAGTATAATTTAATGTTTATTTTCCAAAATGTGGGCCTAATTTTCATAGGTGTTTCACTTCTGGAGATGCAGATGAGGGATTTTCAAAAGTACTATGTCTAAACTTTTGGCAACCTGTTCCAAGAAGAACAAGTCTCTTCAACTGTTTTCTCCTCCTGACCACCAAATATACTTAGCCCCTCTCATTGTTTGGTTGGCTCCAACAAAAACAATTAATTATTCCATATTCTTGACAATATTACTGCTGTGAAAAACCCACATTTAGCACCATAGTATTCCGTCTTTGAAATACAAAGGCCTACTCTGTTTTGAGTAACTTGGCAAATAAGCTGTTCTATCCAAATAATCCTAGTCAGACAATATTTACTTTAAAGTTAATAGCCTCTTCTGACACCCACTTTATCTTGCACCTTCCTGCCAGTTGCTTTTTCTGCTACATCCCTACCTTCTCAGGGTGACAACAGCATGCCCCTTCTGTCAGGCTGTTTGACCCTTTCCTTCCCACACCTTGCCCTTCCTTTGATAAAGGAACAGGATTTGTATCTAGAGGGTTAAGTGTTTTTTTCTTTCCACTGAAAGGCTTTGACAACCACAGTGATAGATATTATATTTAAAAAAAAACAACTAGATTCACTTTTAGGGTCTGTATTCGCTCACCATTGCAAGAAGAGAACAGGGATCTCAGTAGAAGGTGAGGATAAGTTTTCCTCCAATAAGAAGAGGGCAATACAGCATAGATCTGGAGAGGAATAGTGGGGGACTAGAGTAGGCTACGAGTGCGCATTCCTGGAGTGTCTGTCTGTCTCTGGCTACATCTACACTACTGCATTAAGCTGATCTGAGCTGCATAACTCCAGCTCTGTGAATAACCTAGCTGGAGTCCACATAGCTTAGCATATGAGAAGTTGTCTGGGATTGTGGGGTGAGGTACATTTTGTACTAAGTATTTTCATTCTCCAGGGAAGAGACTGTCTCTTACCACGTGCTTGTATGATGCTTTTCACAGCAAGACTCTGTTTTCAGCTGAAGCCTGTTAGTATCTGTTAGTAAATATTTAATACTTTAAAAAAAAATTTCTCTGTGAATTTGATTAATTTGTATATTAAATACTAATAAGGCCCAGAACATTGATCATTGACCAATAAATATTCCTATTCAGTAATTTGATGTGTGCTAGGCACTATTTAATAATCCTGGGTGCCTCTGTCCGTACAACTACAGATAGTAATGAAAATCATTCCCTTATATATATATATATATATATATATAATCCTTACATATATATAAAGAGCTTGGAAACTGATAAGAATTATTGTTATAGCAGATGTCTTTTGTTGGGGAATCATCAGGAAAGAATCATTATGGGGGAGGGGGAGAAGACCCACTAAGTTATATTATCTTGTTAGTTCTCTCAGTTGCAAATAATGATGACTTCACATATAAGTCAAGGTAAACTGAAAATGTATAAAAACATCACAATGTGTGTTTCTTTTGGAAAAGAGGGTTTCTTTGTTTGAAAACCCTATATAATGACATTGGTTCTGGAACTCACTGGGGAATGAATCTGCCTCGTCCCTCCAGTTACAGTGAAGAAGAGAGCCAGAGTCTGCTCTTTAGCATCTCAGAAAGGGGGTAATGTATCCATTCTTCCTGTACTCTGTCTGGTGCTTCACTAATCTCTGACTGATAATCGTTGATTAAATAATTCCAATTGTGCCAGTGGCATGACAATTTTGAGTCATCTTCAACTCACACACTAAATACCTTTAGGCATTACAGTAATAGAATAATATGTAATAAGAACATGATCATAGTGAAATAGTTAACAATGTTGACATTTAAACTGTCACATTTGGGTACCAGACTAAAAACTGTCACCCACTGAAATGTTCTCATCTCTTCTAGCATTTTGTCTGCAAAAGACAGAATAGAGGATTAACTTTCCTTCACAACCATTAGAGATAAAAGCAGCAATAATTTTAAAATGAAATATTAAATCAAAGTGATCAAAAGGAGGGTGGGTTCTATGACAAAGTCAGCAGCTGTAAAGTCACGAATACATGAAATCCTGACCATATGCTACATTAAGTTTAATCAATAATACTTTTTCAAAGTGAATCTGTGCACGTTCCCAATAGTTTCATCATCCTTCAGTGTCTAGCTCTTAAAATAGAAGCAAATACACCACAAGCTTACCAGTATGGAATATATTTTTGAACTTCAATCCAAAACACAATTTCCAAGTCCTGGTCAACACTAAAAATCATGTTGGTTTTACTACATCAGGCCGGGGTGTGTACAAGCCATACCTAAGTTCCTGTGTAGACAGTGCTAGATCAAAGGAGGAATTCTATTGACCTAACTATCGCATGCTTAGGAGGTGGATTTCCTATGCCGACAGGATAATACCGCCCATTGGTGTAGATGCCATCTACACTGAAGTACCACAGCGATGCAGCTACAGTGGTATTGCATGTGCTATGCCACTGTAGTGTTTTATGTGCTGACAAGCCCCACTTCACACAAATACTTATATTGTGATTAAATTATTTTTTTTAAATGGCATTCCTTGGGGAGTGTCATGAGAAGAAGAGTTACGGTCTTAATGTCTGAAGGAGGTGGAGTTACAGCCAGAGGGTATGTCTGCACTGTAGAGTTTTTTCAGAAAAATGACCGTTTTTCTGAAAAACTTCACTTACGTCCACACTGCAATCACGTTCTTTCGAAAGAAAATTGTAAGAACAGAGGGGTTTTTTCCCAACATTGGTAAACCTTTTCTACAAGGAAGAAGCCCTTTTCCAAAAGAGCTGTTTCAGAAAAAGGCATGTGTGGATGGGGAAAAGGGAGTTCTTTCGAAAGAAGAGGAAAGAGGAAAAAGCAAAGGGGCCTTGGTGGCCACTTCGTCCATAGTAATCACAGCTTAAATGCGAGATAGTGTCCACACTGAATGGACACTATCTTTTGAAAAAGCAGGTTGCCTTTTGATGCATTTTTGCTGTGTAGATGCTCTCTTTCAGAAGAAGGTGTTTTTTTTTTTTTTTAAATATCTCTTCTGGAAAAGCTTCTTCTGAAAGAAGCCAGCAGTCTAGACATAGCCTTAGTGACAGCTGACCAGGAGCTCTGGTAGGACATGTCTACACTAGAGAATTATTTCAAAATAAATTATTTCTAAACAGAACAGTAACTCCCAGAATAACAATTGTGAAATAGTGCTATTCCTCTTTACAAGGGGATTTAAAAATGGCAGCACCCGGCAAGATGCAAATGAAGCCCGGGATATTTAAATCCAGGGCTTCATTTGCAACTTTGAATGCCTACATTAGCCTCCCTAGTTCGAACTAGGGAGGCAGTGTAGACTTACCCTGAGTGGCCACCCATGCTCACTGCACACCCTCATCCTTTCTTGGGAGAAAAAGGAGGGAATTTAGTTCTACAGGCAGTCCCCGGGTTATGTACAAGATAGGGACTGTAGGTTTGTTCTTAAGTTGAATCTGTATGTAAGTTGGAACTGGCATCCAGATTCAGCCGCTGAATCTGGTCACCAGTTCTGACTTACATACAGATTCAACTTAAGAACCCCAGGCGTCCCCAAGTCAGCTGCTGCTGAAACTGCTCAGCAGCTGATTCCAGGAAGCCCGGGGCAGAGCAACTCTGCCTCGGGCTTCCTGTAGTCAGCCGCTGGTCAGTTTCAGCAGCGGCTAACTTGGGGACGCCTGGGGCGGGGCAGAGCAGCTCGGGTGCTGCTGGGTTGGTCCAGTAGCGCGGCCGCTCCTCGGCGCTACCGGACCAACCCAGCAACACCCCAGCTGCTCTGCCCCAGGCGTCCTGATTCAGCCACTGCTGAAACTGATCAGCAGCGGCTGAATCAGGACTCCTGGGGCAGAAGTAACTTGGGTGCTGCCGGGTTGGTCCAGTAGTGCCAAGGAGCGGTGCTGTGGGACCAACCGGCAGCGCCCCACCTGCTCTACCACAGGCCCCGAGCTTTGCTCCACATCTCCCTGGTCTGCTGAGGGAGGCACTAGCTGCGTCCCCCCCAGCAGATCAGAGAGACGCGGAGCAAAGCGGCGGAGGATCCTGGCCGGACCCGCTGCACTTCCAGATCAGCTGGAAGCGCCGCGGTCTGGCCGGGGTCCTGCGCCGCTTTGCTCAGCGTCTCCCTGGTCTGCAGACCAGAGAGACGCTGAGCAAAGCAGCGCAGGACCCGGGGCCGGCCCTGGGTCCTGCGCCGCTTTGGTCCCCGTCTCCCTGGTCTGCTGGCTCCCGCAGCAGACCAGGGAGATGGGGAGCAGCTTTTCTCGCCCCGGAGGAGGCGGGCGGCGGGACCAGGCATCCCGCTGCTCCAGTCCTCCGGGGCGAGAAAATCCCCGTTCGTATCTGCGGATCCGACATAAGTCGGATCCGCGTAACTCGGGAACTGCCTGTATTTCTTTGAAACTAAACTGCTTTGTAAGTATAGACATATACCTACTTCTGGCCCACAAAGTCCATAGGCTATGTGTCAACCTACCAGATACTCACATAGTGGTCTCTTGACTCTTGCTACAGAGTGATGCCCTAAAACTGTCTTCTACCAGGGAATTGAAATGGGATCTAGAAAATGTCAAATTCAATCTAAAATTATTCAATTAATGTTATTAAAAGGTGGTGGGAGGGAAATTATCCTGGGCAGGAAGTTTATTACAGCTAAACCATCAGCATTTTAAAAGTGAATTGTCTTTATTCATGTGGGAGTGACACTTTAATAAAGTAATGAAAAAGATAAAAGAAGCATGAAATATAATTGCAACATACAAGTGTTGCCAAGGGTATGAGAAATGAGCAATCTTGGTGCTTTCTTTGGAAACAACTGTTTGAAAACTGTTTTTTAAAAAGCTTAAAATCATACTTACCTACTGCACTGATTTAATGGAAGAAATTATTTTAATAGATTTTTTTCTCCCAGCTCATTACAGCCTGACCAATTTCATCCAATGTGTACAGTTAGGATTAATTATAAGGTGGTTTTTATCTCTGATTTGTAATTCATTTGTTTTACTCCTCTGTTACCATTTTACTGACAGAGACTGTATTGAGTGCAATGATTCCAATAAAACCACGGGCCAAATCCTCAAGTTTTTATTCATCTTTTCTGGGTTCTTATACAAACAAGCTCCCATTGAACCTGATATACTCCACTTTATGCCATTGACAAAAGGGATTTATTTTCAAGGCTATTCCTTGCTTCCTCCATGATCCAAGCCTCCCGCTCTCCCCAAAGTCCCTCCAATGATGTCTCATGGAGTTCATCTTCACAGCATGACGATGGTGTGATAATAGGTCTCTCTAGGGTACATTTACACAGCACTCAAAACTTGAAATAAACTATGCAAATTGCGTGCATTATTTCAAAACGTTTGAAATTTGGCGCATCTACACAGTGAAATTTGGAAATAATACGCTATTTTGAGCCATCCCTTATCCCTTGTGCAACAGGGATTATCAGGTTGGAGAAATAGTGCACCTGTTATTTCGAAATATTTTCAAAATAACGGGCATGCTATTTTGCCATCCTAGTAAACCTTGTTGCACGAGGGATAAGAGATGGCTTGAAATAGTGTGTTATTTCAAAATTTGGTGCGGTGTAGACATGCCAAATTTCAAAATACGCTATTTCAAAACTACTTTGAAATAAGATATGTATCTTATTATGATTTTAGGCTGCTGTGTAGAATCACCCTTAGTAATAAATGTTGTCTGTGTGCTTTGGAAGTCTGTAGCAAATAACTCTCTCTTCCCCTTGTGATCTAACAAAGAGAGGCATAACACAGACATTTTGAAAACTTTTCTGTATTTTTAAAAAGTTCCAGTGAGGAACAATCTAATCCTATCAGCTCTAGAAACAGTCGTGGTGATGAGATTTCCCATCTGGATAGCTTCTTTCCTGATGATGAAAGTACATCTATTGTCTGGAGTATCTGCTGCTAGCTAATTGCATGATGGCTAGCTGCATCACTAGTCTGATTTAAGGTGGCAATTCTTCTATTTTACAGTCTGGAAAGAAACCAGCTAATGGTTTTGTACCATTCTGAGGAGTAATTTCACTTTTAGCTCCTGTGAAAGGCAAGGCCGCTAACAAAATGGAGTAGCAGACAAAACAAGAAGAAAATAGCAGGTTGCTGCTTTACAGGTGGTAGAATGAGAGTGATGGTATTGGAAGACTTGTCATAGCAGCATTTTGACTAAGATCAATAGGTCTGCACGGATCAGATGAGAGCTTTTTACATTTCATTGTGTGGACGCTAAACTGTCAGCGGTATGAACCCTAAACTGGTGAAATTCATATACTGTACCTTGCTTTCAATGTGCTTGGGCAAAACTACTAAAAAGATCTTGCTGCTGCATTCCAAACAAATACATTCTTTTTTGTTGAGAGATTGAAGCAAGGAGAATAGCTGCATATATACGCAGAGAATACATGACTAAAGAATAGGCCAAGTGCTCACTGGAATAGCAACTTCACATTTGACTGTTGGAAAAAAAGAGCAAAAAAAAAAAAGATGTATTATTGAGCAAATGTATAGCTTTCAGCTTGGACAATGCTACAGTGGTTTATCAGGCAGACCGATAATTCTGTAACCATGAGGCTGAAGGCAGTGAACCCTCCTATTGTCTATGCTCATTGCTTTGTGTCACTTGGGAGATCTTTGCAGCAAGTTTAAAATAAAGGCATTATATCAGTGTCGCTCAAGGAGACGAGAGCAGACATCTATTGCCCTTTCAAGCAGCTGTTACATTCCAAATCTGTCACAGAAGCTCAGTAGCGATTTAACTGGAAATTAAAAATCAACAATTAGCCAGCTCCTAACTTTGCATACGGATGTCTGTTGTGCTACTTACTTTTTATCTTGGCAGAATTGTGGAGACAGCGATTACAGAAGAACTAATTCACAGAAAGATTTGCCAACAGATTTTGGGTCAAACTTTACCATTAAGTAACAGTGATCACTGGTCTGGTGTGAAGTTCAAAATGCTTAACCACTTGATATATTCTTACATAGCTATTGTGTAGTTTGTGGATTGAAGGAGGGAAAAATCTATCAGAGATGTATCTATACTCAGAATAAGGTCCAATACAGTGTCCATGTGAAATCTGAATCCTGAACTGTTAGGGGAATGGACTATCTATATTTTTATAACAGTTGGACAAACAGATGATAAATGAACAAAGCATGAGATTAGATTAATCGATTCACAGAAAAGACATTTCTAATTATTTGGTCTGATCTCCTGCTGTAGCCAGACAGAGGCCCCCCCGTTGCATCCATCTTGCTTGCCCCTCTGAGGTGCCTAGAGCACACAGGGCATAGAGAGCAATAAAATCAGCATAGTCTTTGAAGCCTTGACAGAGGCCTGGATATGCTGGCTCATCTGGCCCTGGATAACTGTAAACACAGATAAGAGAGGGTGATCAAGCCAATTGCTGATCTAGAGGCTGTGAAAGAACTGCCTTTGGCTGGCACCTATGTTGATACAATCACACAACCGTCCCTGGGAGAGGAATCTCCCGCTGAGTAAAGAATTTCCAGTACTCCCAATTTAGTTATCTCTCTTGCAAGTGTAAATTAAGTTCACAACTCCCTTGTAAGAACTGGCGTCACTAAGACGAACCAGCACAATTTGGCACCATCAATAAGAAAGAGGATACATGACCCGACAGGTATAAAGATGGGCCCAGCAGCACACTCACTCTGAGCGTCAATCTACCATCTACTTGCTGGTCGGGTTAGGTAATTGCCTCCCGAGGTCTACATGGGGACGCCCATCCTCATATTCATCTTTCCCGGGGAATTGAGTGACCGGTCCTGGCCTGACCCGCTGGAATTGAGAGACGAAGAAGGGGGTAAAAATTGTACCCGTATATGTCCTTTTGTTTTTAGTGCATGCATACAATTAGACCTCTTTAAAGATTAAGTTGACACTTGGTACCGTTATTTCTATCTTCCTTTTTCCTTTCTAACATTTTTAAGACCTGTATTTGCTAGCAGTTAAGAAGTAGAACAATAGCCATTGTAACCATATGCTTTATAAGTCTCTTTAATAAACCTGTAACTGTTTAAGCTTTAACCTGACTCCTCCTGTTGCTGTAACAGAACCAGACACAATTAAAAGAACTCTAGCTGGTTAAAGGGGTAGACACAGTGAGAGCTGAGTTTTTGGGCTTTGCCGCCTCCATGGGGCAGACCCTTGGGGCACCCATTGGCCTTCCACAGGCTTCCCGCTGCGAAGGGACCCCAGCCTAGCAGCTAAAGACTTGGGCGTAATAAGCTCTCCCTGTGAGCTCTTGGGGTACCCGTCAGCCTCCAATAGGCTTCCCGCTGCGAAGGGACCCTGTCCTAGCAGTCAAAGACTCGGGTGTAAAACTTTGGGGCACCCATCAGACTTTTCAGCAGCCCGCTGCGAAGGGACCCTGTCCTAGCAGTTGAAGACTCGGGTGTATAACACACACACACACACACACACCACTCACTGCCCCGGTCACCGGCTGACACCTGCATAACAAAAGCTATGGGAATTTCCTGATTTAATGCCTGTTTGAAATAAGCAGGTATTTTAGATAAATAACCAGTCTTGATTTTTAAAACTTGGCAGTGATGCAGAAGCTATTCCTTCCACCCAATAAATTGCTCACTAGTTAATTACTTTCACTGTTAAAAATTTGAACTTTATTTCTAGTTTAAATTTCCCTGGCTTCAATTTCCAGCTATTGGATCTTGCTATACCTTTGTCTGCCAGGTTTGAACAGCCCTGTATTCTCAATTTCTGTTCTTCATGGAGGTACTTGTACATTGTGCTCAAGCCCCTCCTCCACCATTTCTCTTTGATAAGCTAAATAGATTGAGTTCCTTGAGTCTTTTTTTCCAATCCTTTAATCTCTCTTGTGCCTCCTTGCTGAATCCTCTCCAATTTATCAACATCCTTATTAAATTGTGGATACCAAAACTGGATACAGTACTCCAGTAATGGTCTCACCAGTGCCAAATACAAATAATGTAACTTCTCTAGTCCCACTTAATAGTTTCCTGTTTCCACACCCAAGGATTGCATTAGCCATTTTTGTTTAGGGTGTGCAGTGGAAGTTCACGAACAGCTGATTGTCCAGCGTGGACTCAACACTTTTTCAGAGGCAGTGATTCCCTGGTTTAGAACCTGTAAGTATGGACTGCATTCTTTATTCTTTATGGACATTTAATTGCACTGAAACACATAGTATTCATTTGCATGCTGCCTAAGAGGCAACCAACTACTCCTTATTGGTGACCTGTCTTCTTCATTATTTACCAACTCCCCTCCCCGCAGACTTTGCGTCATCTGCAGACTTTGTCAGTAATGATTTTATATTTTCTTCCAGGACATTGATAAAAATGTAAATTAGGGTGAGGCCAATAACTGATCCCTTTGGTAATCCAGTAAAACACTTCTGCCTCATGATTCATTGTTCCCAGTTACATTTTTAGATCTCTAAATTAACCAGTTTTAATCCATTTGATGTATATAATTAATGTTGTATCATTTTAGTCTGTTAATGAAAGTTTCATGTGGTACTAGTCAAATTACTTACTGACATAAGTATATTACATCATCACTATTACCTTTTATCAACCAAATGTATAATCTCATTGATAAAAAGATACTAAATTAGTTTGACAAAATCTGTTTTCATAATCCCATGTTGATGGATATTAATTATATTATTCTCCATTAATTCTTTATTAATCAAGTCCTGTATCAGCAGTTCCATTATTTTGCTTGGGATCTGTGCTAGGCTAATAGGGCTGTGATTATTGGGTTAACCCCTTTTATGCTTTTTAAATATAGGTACAACACTATATGTAATGAACTGTGATTTTTTGTCTTGAGCCTCCTAGACATGCAACACAAAACTCAATCCAAGCAGATACAAGTTGGTGTCGTTTTCAACAGTTTTTGCATTTTTCAGACTCTGAGGTTCTGGTGAAGCTCCCAGCACAATTTAGAAAGCCTCATGGGACTGTCTAAGTTATGATAGACTGTCCCCAGTCTCAGTTGTCAGCACTGCCTGGAATACCCACAGAAGGAGTTGTCCTATCTCCATCTATCCTGATATGCTCTATGCTGAGGTTTATGGTGAAGCTCTTGTATGGCTGAATAAGCTGCCTTCTGGAAAGTCTATGCCGGAGTGAATTCTCCTCTGGCAGATCCAGCACTCGATTGGTCCTCTAATGTTGCCACAAAATCATAAGAAATCTGTAGCACAGGGAAGAATTCTTCCCATGGTTTCTGGGATTTCTCTAGTGGCTACCGTTTACAGAGAATAACACTGGAGACAGAAGGAAAGATAGATGGGTTAGCATAGTGTCTTAAACTAAGGAAGAGAGGCAAAGACTTTGGCAACCTTGTGGAATTGTTCCCTCGTGGATTTACAAGCTCTCAGAGACACTGACAATGTTGTGAAACGAAGAGTAAACATAATAATGCCAAAGTATGTGGCACTCGCTAGTTTTTCATGTTTCTTTGGGGCGGAGGGAGGCTAATATTGCTATTTTGTGAATTGCTACACGAGAATGCTAAAACTGAGAGAATATACCTTATGATTTGAAATCTTTCTACCAGTCTGTAAAAAGGGAAAACTCTGAATTCTCTCCTAAGGTTTCAAATGGATGAAGATCAGATTTATTTTGAGGTTCCCCATCTCCAAAAGGAGCAGTAGAGGAGCTGACCCCACATATATGTGGGATCAGTTATCTACCTAATTATACAGTTTTAAAAAAACTTGCAGAAGAATTGCTGTGAAAGCATTTCACCTCAATGCAAATGCCTGCAGAGCATTAATAAACAGTTAAATCCTTTCCTTTGTTCATAGCAGGACTCCCATTTATGTCACATGAATTGAAGACTGTATCTAACTTACACAATAGATAACAGTTTATAATTCAGAACTTCTCACAAATAAAATCAAGGTTCATTTCCTCAAAGGAATTTATTTCAATGCCCCAAATATTACCAAAAACCAAATTGGCACTGTTTTGTGGTCAGTCTGACATTCACTTGGATGATCAATTTTGTATCTTTGAAATAATTTCTGGAATTCTGGGAAACAAAAAACCAAACAAATAACCCAAGGCTTCTAAAGAGATCTGACAGTTCTTGAGAAGTGACAGCAGAAACACAGTGAATCGTCATTGTTTATATTGTATCCATTACATTAGTACTCTGCTAAAAAGCAGGATGTAGTTACTGGCTCATCGTTTGAAGGTCATTGGTAACAAGTCTGACAGCTTCTGATGACATCTGCAATGACAATCGATTTTCTAGTGTGGTAGTGAAAATCAGTGGGGTGGCAGACTTGACTATTAGTGGCTCACTGCTGCTAACTCATCATTGCCAAATGAAGCAAGATTTTATCCAATCACTTCTATATTATGGACTGCAGACAATTCTTGTCTTCATCTGGATTGTGAGCAACTACTGTGGCAGTACGTTAAACTTGCCTGACCCGCAAATAGAAATGGTTTAGGGCAGAAAACTTCACATTGATTGGGTCCAATGCATGTGTGGGTAATTTTTTATCTTAACTAATTGATCTTTATTCCCCCTCTCCCGTTTGGTTTCCAATCTGTAGTTTTATTGTATGTCAGCCAAGAGGACTATACAGTAGGGGTATGTCTACACTGCCACCCTAGTTCGAACTAGGGTGGCTAATGTAGGCATTCGAAGTTGCAAATGAAGCCCAGAATTTAAATATCCCGGGCTTCATTTGCATCTTGCCGGACGTCGCCATTTTTAAATCCCCCTTAGTGCGGACTCTGTGCCCGCAGCTACACGCGGCACGGAGTAGGTAGTTCAAATTAGGCTCTCTAATTCGAACTACCGTTACTCCTCGTGGAACGAGGTGTACTTGTTTGACTCTGTGTAGCTGCGGGCACGGAGTCCGCACTAAGGGGAATTTAAAAATGGCGGCGCCTGGCAAGAGGCAAATGAAGCCCGGGATATTTAAATTCCGGGCTTCATTTGCAACTTCGAATGCCTACATTAGCCACCCTAGTTCTAACTAGGGTGGCAGTGTAGACATACCCTAGCTTACCATAAAAAAAATCTCTCTCAGACTACACAGTGAGTCTTTTACTTTGTATAGCTATTTTACACCAATTAGATTAATACAAATACATGACACACACGTTGATTTCCAACGATTGAAATGTTTCATGATGAGTGATAATAAAATTAGACTTCGGTTTTATGTAAGGTGACACATATCAGTTCTGGAGAGCTAGAAGAATGGAAAGCTTTGAGATTATTATTCAAACAACTATCTAGAAGTTTGGACTCCATAGTACAAATGCAGTTTGCATTTTAAACCCTGTCCTGATTTTTTTTTCCAATTAGCTATTCAAATATCATAGTTATTTACTGAATAAGAAATTCAGTAACACTAATTGAAAACTTTGCTTTTCTCCTCCTAAAATAATCATGTCTGATAATATTTGTTAAAGTCCAATTTTGAAGATGATATAGCAAGTATTTTCCCCCTTGTGTGGCTTGCTCCTAAATTCATTGTTGAAGAAACGGACAAAAAAAAGGTCTAGATGCAGAAGCCTGAAATCTCTAGTGGAATACTACCCTAACAGTTGAAAGATTAGGTTTCTGCACTTCTTCCATGGCCACTTATCAAATGTATTTGCACCTGTCAAGAAAAAAAAATCCATTGCTGAATGTTCAAAAACCATTTCTTTCTGTGATTCAGTATCTGTTTCTGAAATATTTTGCTATCCTTTGCTGGCAATGTTGACATCCTGCTGCTTCACATTATTGGAAATGAAAATCATCTGAGTTCATGCAAGTTAGCCATGCTTTTGTTTCCCAATTTTTTCCCTCTTATCACTCAAATCTTATGTCTTATAAGAACTAGAGTCAAAAATTGTATAAATATTATGAAGAGCCTACTTCAGACATTACACTTCTTGCAGAATAAATAGTTGAAACAGTTGTGAGAATTTTTTTTTTATTATTTTGCAGTACAACCATAGCACATTAAAGCATGTCAGGAAAAAAAAACTTGGAGGATTAGTGTGCAGATACAGCACCATTTCTTTTGCTTCACTATTAAACTCTTAGAAGCTTGTCAAAACTAGCCTAATGATGATTTCTCACCCTGGAGAATTCATCAACAGTATTTGTATGCAGCTAACAATGTTGAATCTAAAAATGTTATAAAGAAATCAATTATCATTGGGAATTAAACAAAAAACTCTGACAAAATCACTAAGCGCTGCAAAAGATTGGTACTTGTAAGAAATTGCATTCAAAACAATGAGAAACATCAAGCCTCTATTACTATGGTTATTTCAGACTGTAGTCTGCAAAAAAACAGAATAATCAAATCTCAGTTAATGTGCTTACATAAAGATATGGTCTGCTACGTGAACAGGCTACTGGTTTAATCTCACAACTCTCATTTTCTATTGCCTGTTGTTTACATTGTTTATGCTTATTTTAGCACTAAAATAGTTTGTAGAGCACTTACAACATAGCCATGCAGTGACCCTGTGATGGGGTGGTGCGGCCCTGCACTAAGCACAAGGAATTCTCCTGGCCCAGCTGGCCGAACAGGCCCCACCCCCGCAGTCCTGCTGGGCATGCTCAAGAGTTAGGTTGGAGATAAAAGCCCAGTCAAGCAGGCAGTCAGGAGAAATAGCCAGAGGGGCAGGAGCTCCGGAGCTGCTGCATCCACCCTAGGAGCAGTGCATGCTGCTGCAGCTTCCCAGGAGCAGCACCCATAGCCCCAGACATCCTGGGAGTAGCCCCAGCTGCAGCCTCAGCGACGGCGTGGAGGGTGCCAGATTGGGTCTGGCCCAGTGAGCAGCCCACAGATGATCCTGCACAGTGGGGGAAGAGCCCTGGGTGGAGTATTGACCTTGGGAGGTTGGTGTGTTCCGCAGGCATTCCCACCGACCAGGCAGCGAAAACTTTTGCTGCCATCAAGGCCTTGGGCTGGGACCTGGTGGAGTGGGAGGGCCTGGGTCCCCCAACCTCCCCACCCCACAATAAATCAGCCTCCAAGACTTTGAAAGGAGCTTACCCAGGAACTACGCCAGAGGGCTGTATTTCCCCCTGAGCAAGGGGCATTGTACTTTGGGACTAGGTCAGGGGAACGTATTTTCTCCCGAGCAAGGGCGAGTCCACTTTAGGACCAGGGCCCACCCCCGATAGGCCCCTACAAATATTCAGATCTAAGATACTTCATAATAACTGCCTTCTGCCCAAGGTGGAAGATTTCATGTGAACACGTAGAAGCAGTGTTGTTCTGCAATTATTACTTTTATCACACTCCGTATAGCCTGAAAGATGTGCATATGTAACCCACATACCTGCTGGGTGAGGTGTACTGTCCCGTGTAGTGACACATAGATCACTCTCAGAGAGAAAGAATGAGTTTGCTGTACAACTTTATATGAAAGCCTCAAGTTTTAGAGGCTCACGCACTGGCTGTGTCCAGACTCCATGCCTCCGTCGACGGAGGCATGTAGATTAGCCAGCTCGGAAGAGGGAAATGAAGCCGCGATTAAAATAATCGCGGCTTCATTTAAATTTAAATGGCTGCCCCGATCTGCCGATCAGCTGTTTGTCGGCAGATCGGGAGAGTCTGGACGCGATGCCCCGACAAAGAAGCCTTTCTTCATCGACACAGGTAAGCCTCGACAAACAGCTGATCGGCAGATCGGGGCAGCCATTTAAATTTAAATGAAGCCGCGATTATTTTAATCGCGGCTTCATTTCCCTCTTCCGAGCTGGCTAATCTACATGCCTCCGTCGACGGAGGCATGGAGTCTGGACACAGCCACTGAGGTCCCAGGTTCAGTTCTGCCTGTTGGCATTTCACAGAGGAAAAAATCAGTTTCACAAAGGATTTAAAGGTGAACAAGTACTATACTTTTTGGTCTGCATTTTAATTCAAGGGGTCTTAACATCTGTAGAAAAAAGGAATGCACCGGTTCAGCATAATTTTTAATACAGCCATGTTCACAGATGGAGAAAGGAAAAAACAGTCCCTTCAGTGTACTATTGCTGTTTGAAATATAGGGATATCCATTGTGATTCATGAAGAAGTACTGCTATAAAAAGTTACAAAAGAGTATTTGTGGAAAACTAATATCCTCTTGGAAGCTACAATGATTCTGGACAAACCTTCAATCAATTTATCAAAATGCTTGCAATTCCCCCTGCAAAGCAGGTGAAATAAATGGTCCAGAACATTTTAATAATAACAACAACAACAACAACCTAATGCACATTCCATTAGTTTTTGCCAACTTTTGTTCCATTAGTGAAAGCCCATTCCTCATATGCTACAATGATGACCTTTTTATTATAAATTCATGGATTCATAAAACAGATGGTTGAGACATTTCCCCAACCCTCCCCTCCCCAGCTTGTCCTGCTCCAAGGTCCAAAATATGCATATTAAAAGAATATAGGAAACAGTCAAATAAGCTAAACCTATATGGAGGTCAGTTATGATACATTGTACACTTAAAATTCTGCATACAAGCATTTGCTGTGATACTATGGATGAATCATGTGTATAAAGCTTGTTGAGCGTCTTTGGGTTAAGTTTAGAGGTGGGAGCAACAGGGTGATGACACAGTGGGTGTTTGCTATAGACCTGGTGGTCTATAGATCAGGTGGATGAGGTAGTCGAGGCTTTCTTCAGACAACTAACAAGTTTCCAGATCACAGGCCCTAGTTCTCATAGGGGACTTCAATCACCCTGAGATCTGTTGGGAGATCAGTACAAAAGTACCAGATAATCTAGGAAGTTTTTGAAGAATTTTGGGGACAACTTCCTGGTATAAGTGCCGAAGAAACCAATCAGAGGCCATGCTCAGCTTGACCCGCCACTCACAAACAGGGAAAAATTAGTAGGGGAAGTAGATGGATGTGGCAATCTGTGCAGCAATGATCATGAGATGGTTGAATTCAGGATTCTGACCAAAGGAAGACTGGAGAGCAGCAACATATGGACCCTGGACTTCAGGAAAGCAGATTTTAATTCCGTTAGGAATTGATGGGCAGGATCCCCTGGGATGCTAACATGAGGGGGAAGGGAATCCAAGAGAGCTGGCAATATTTTAAAGAAGTCTTTTTGAAGATGTAAGAACAAATCATCCAGATGTGCAGTAATAAAAGCAAATATGGCAGGCAACCAACTTGGCTTAACAGTGAAATCTTTTTGGCAAACTTAAGCACAAAAAGGAAGCTTATGAGAAGTGGAAATGTGGGCAAATGACTAGGGAAGAGTATAAACATATTGCTTGAGCATGCAGGGGTGTAATCAGGAAGGCCAAAGAACAGCTGGAATTGCAACTAGCAAAGGATGTGAGAGGTAACAAGAAAGGTTTCTACAAGAATGTTAGCAATAAAAAGGTGGTCAGGGAAAGTGTAGGATGCTTACTGAATGAGGGAGGTAACTTAATGACAGATGATATGGGAAAAGCTGAAGTACTCAATGCTTTTTTTGCCTCTGTCTTCATAAGCAAGGTCAGCACCCACACTGCTACACTAGGCAGCACAGTATGGGGAGGAGTGAGTAGCTCTTAGTGGAGAAAGAACAGGTTCAGAACTATTTACAAAACTGGACATACACAAATCCATGGGGCCAGGTCTAGTGCATCTGAGTTGGCTGATGTGATTGCAGAGCCATTGTCCATCATCTTTGAAAACTTGTGGTGATCAGGGGAAGTCCTGCATGATTGGAGAAAGGAAAATGTAGTACCCATCTTTAAAAAATGAAAGAAGGACAATCCTGGGAACTGCAGACCGGTCAGACTCATCTCAGTCCCTGGAAAAATCATGTATGGGATCCTTAAAGAATCCATTTTGAAGGACTTGGAAGAGAGGAAAGTGATCAGGATTACTCAACATGGATTCAACAAGGGCAAGCCATGCCTGACCACCCTGATTGCCTTCTATGATGAGGTAACTGGCTCTGTGGATATGGGAAAGGCAGTGGATGTGATTCACCTTGATTTTAGCAAAGCTTTTGATACAGTCTCCTACAGTATTCTTGCCAGCAAGTTAAAGAAGTATGGATTGGACAAATGGACTGTAAGGTGGATTGAAAGCTGGCTAGATCATCAAGTTCAACAGGTAGTAATCAATGGATCGATGTCTGGTTGGTGGTTGGTATCAAGAGGGGTACCCCAAGGTTTGGTTCTGGGACCGGTTTTGTTCAATATCTTCATTAACAACCTGGATGAGGGGATGGATTGCACCCTCAGCAAGTCCATGGATGACACTAAGCTAAAAGGTAGTTATAGTACAGAATGACCTAGACAAATTGGAGAATTAGGCCAAAAGAAATCTGATGAAGTTCAACAAAGACAAGTGTAGAGTCCTGCACTTGGAATGGAAGAATCCCCAGAACTACTACAGGCTAAGGGCCAACTGGCTAAGCAGCAGTTCAGCAGAAAAGGACCTGAGGATTACAGTAAATGGATATGAGTCAACAGTGTGCCCGAAGGTTAATGGCATATTGGAATGCATTACCAGGAGCATTGTCAGCAGATCTAGGGAAGCAATTATTCCCCTTTATTTGGCACTAATGAGGCCACATCTGGAGCATTGTGTCCAATTCTGGGGCCCCTCTCCATTAGAGAGAGGATGTGGATGTATTGAAGAAAGTCCAGTAGAGAGCAACAAAAATGACTAGGGGGCTGGAGCACATGACTGATGAAGAGAGACTGGGGCATTTTGACTTTAGTCTACAGAAGACAGGAGTGAGGGGGGATTTGATAGTAACCTTCAACTACCTGAAGGGAGGTTCCAAAGAGGATGGAGAGAAGCTGTTCTCAGTAGTGACAGATGGCAGAGCAAGGAGCAATGGTCGGAAGTTGCAGAGGGGGAGGTCTAAGTTGGATATTAGAACATTTTATTTCACTAGGAGCGTGGTGAAGCATTGGAATGGGTTACCTAGGGAGGTGGTGGAATCTCCCTCCCTAACAGTTTTTAAGTCCTGGCTTGACAAAGATCTGGCTGGAATGGTTTAGTTGGGATTGGTCCTGCTTTTAGCAGGGGGTTGGACTCAATGACCTCCTGAGATCTCTTTTAATCATATGATTCGAAAGACTTTTTGGAGGGAGCCTGGAGGGGGCATATAGCTTTAGTAATCAAGGATCAAGGTAGTTCTTGTTTCTACAGGGAGCTTGTTTCTACAGGGAGATTGCTATCTAATAATCATGTCCTGACATACAGTACTGCACTGATTTAACAATGACATAGCATTTAAAAATATCAAGATAGGTTTGCGCATCTGTCAGAGAACTGAACATTTGGAAAAGAGGATAATGTGGAAAATGACTGATAAGAGAAGGTTTATTGTTAAAGTAGCACATTGGGCCATATTCTGATCTCAGTTACACTTAAATGTAGAATAATTCCATTGATTTTTTTTTCATGCTGCAGGGAATATGTCAATGGCACATTAGGACTGAAAACATACCTCTTCCATTTTTAAGCATTTTTCTTGTATAGAAGTTTCTCAGAATTGTAGGAGAGACTAAGAGCACCTAAGAGGAATGGGCCTCATCAGGTTTACAGCAGAGAAATCTCTTTTTTGGCACACTGCTCTCTTCATCATCTTTTATGAATAATCCTTTTGAAAAAAAAAAGGCAGTGGTGATTACTACTATTTGAAACTAGTATCATTTAATAATGTTATTGAAAGTCCTGGATATGGAAACAGGATTAACTTTGGTACTAGGTAATCAATGTTTTATAGGACTCCAACCAAGTAGAATATATTCTACGGATATTAGTATTGTTTTATCAATCATTCCAAAGTGCAATGGACACTCCCAGAATACAACTCTCTGCCTCTTACAAACTAAAAGCAAATTCTGACACCTTTACCCTTGCTGAGTAGTAACCAACTGCAGGAGTGGTCCCACTGAAAAAAAAACAGGCCGGGTCACAATATAAAGTATTTTTCAATCTGAATAAAAGAATAAGCATTTTATCCTAAAAAGACATCACTGGAGAGGTGAGAGGAATGTAACATGCAAGCAAAAAGTCTGAGACAACTTATCAAATATCAAGTGAACTCCATATTACCCTCTTTATTTTGCCCTATTTCATCTCTTTTCTTTCCTTCTTGTCCTTTCAGTCTTCCCTTCTAAAGCTGGTCCTCTTACCCTGCCTCACATTCTAGCCCCTGGAATGAATATGAAAAACGTAAATATGGGGATTGCAACAATAAGCAGTTAGCTAGACAGGAGATACCCTCCACACTCTTGAGTGTGTCTAGACTACAGGTTTTTTTCAAAAAAAGTGGCCTTCTTTTAACAAAACTTCCCCTGCATCTAGACTGCTGCCTCGTTCTTTCAAAAGTAAATTGAAAGAACGCAGCAGTTTTTTCGACCATGGAAAATCTCGTTTTACGAGGAATAATGCCTTTTTTCGAATGTGCTCTTTCGAAAAAAGGCACTATGTAATGCAAACTGTCCTTTTTTGAAAAAGCATCCAGTCTGCCTGGGTGTTTTCTTTCGAAAAATCGGCTTGCTTTTGCGAAGAACTGGTTGTAGTCCAGACGCTCTTTTTCGAAAGAGGCTTTTTCGAAAGTATCTTTCGAAAAATTCTCTTTCAAAAGAGGCTTGCAGTCTAGACGTTGCCTTACAGACCATAGCTTCTCAAGAGACAATATAAATTAGACTTACCCTGTATACTTTTAGCTTGTGTTATAGCTCAGCGGGGTTATGTTGGATTTCCTCCAGGAGGGCAGCAGCTGGTCCATTGTCTCATGTTAGTATGCTAGTGACAATATCATCCCAGTACAAATAAAATCTAAAGGATCTCTTTAATTTGTTTCATGCTACGCTTATCTAACACTAAAAATGATTATACTCAAAAGCATCTGTCATCTTGCCACTTTTTTGTAGAACAGAGAAATGGTCAACAACCCTTAAAATATCTGTTCCATTTCCAAAGATCATTTCTTACATTCCAAAGGGAGGCTCGAATTGACTGTCTTCCATATGGACACAGGGCAAAGCCCTGCTATTTGTCCTGATATGTGAATGAGCTATGATGTCTACAAGTTATAACTTAGGAGAGTACTGAAATGATAGGATCAAAGAGAGAGAGAGCAAGCAGATCCTTGTCACTAGGTTCAAGGTTGCCTGCCATATTACCTTGTCCTCCGTTTTAAGTGCTGTACATGTTTTGCCAGTGTTGATCATCATCTCTCTTGCTATATAGCAATGCCATCACTTTGCTGCTCCCAAACACTGCTTTGCTCATGTAACAGTAATTTTATATTATTGATTTCATTGACATTTAGCTTGTGTATCTTAATACATCTTTATATTCAATTGATACTGCTTGCTATGGCTTGGGTGCTGCAAAATCAAAGTCAAGATATGTAGGCTGTCAGAAAGCAAATGATTGGCACCTGTCATCACTGCTTACTATGTCAAGGGCTTGACAAGACTTTTTCCCTTTTAAAATCCAGATATAATGAATGTCATTCAAGCCTTCTAGATATTATATCAAGAGAGAAGTTGGATCACAGTTAGAATAATTATTGGTTATTCTATGATAATAGTAAGGCCATTAGTACACAGCGAAATGCACACATTCATTATCCTATGGCTAAAATTAGTAAATGTTCAAAATTATTTTTCTTAAGTCATATATCATGAAATGCAAAGCTTCTTTTGTGCCCAAGATTACAAGCAGTAAATATACTTCTACAATGGCTTAAAATATATCATTACATATTTGTGATAGGAACACTCAATAATTTACACCAAAGGTTTGGATACTTATGCTTCCTACCCAGACCTATCCGACTCTATGAACTTGAATTGGGAATCTCGTAAGAACAAGCTGCTTTTCTGGATTTCCAGTACTTTCTGCCTTTGGTAGAGCAAACAAAAATCCTTACAAGCCTTCTTTCAGTTCACTAGTACTTCTGTAGAGAACCATCTTTTACTTTTATTCCATGGAAATGAAATGATTAGGGAAGAAGAAATGCATTCACTACAGCAAGTTCAGTTTGGGGTAATATTTTGGGTTTGAAACCTCCCTCCCCCATAGTACAGAAATATGTGATGAAAAGTAGGAACGTAGTAACATGTAATGATATTTTATGAGCAGTTGTGATAAAATGTACAGAGTTTCTGAACTCTTAATTCTGGATGTTTATAATATGAGGCAGCCGAAAACATGCTCATTACTTTAAAAAATTTAATATGTGTTGGCTAGTATATCTAATTGGCTTCATGCTCAAGGGAAAGAAAGCTGTTTGTCCTTTTGATGAGATGTAGATTTGTAGGACCCAGTATCTGTAAGCATCGTATTTTTAAATACAGCTTTGTTAAATCAATTGTTGAAGCACTGAAGATTATGACCCATAATCATACTCAAAAGTTGCATGAGATTTGCCAAACTTAAAACTATTCTTCAGTGCTAATTTCCAGTGGTTGAGTGTGAGTCTGGTACAGGATATTGAAATATTCCAAATTCATTTGCTAAGCAGTTAAGATGAATCAATTAGCTCCCACCAAATCTCTTTCGTGCAATTCAGTTGTAAAATCAATGCCTACTAACATTCATAATAAGGTTTCTGGATCTCCTCAAATCAGATTAATATAAAATTTCTGGATTTAAGTCCAGAAAGAATATGTATTCTGAGGGTAAGTAATTAATAACCGTTAGAGAACAGTATAATATGTGACTCATATAATGTTGCACTTAGTCAGCTGTAAATTATTTTTCAGAATTCTTGAGAAGTATCTGAGCATCCTGGGGATACGAGGTCTTGAGCAGAAGAGACATAGGGTATTATCCTTCTGAAGTCAATGAAAAGATTGTTTGGTGTCTATAGACTTTTGGATCATGCCCTTAGCTCATAGACTATGACTGTTTATTGTTGCTAACCAATGTAATGCAATGAACACAGACATATTTTAGGTGATGCTGGTATCACCACTTTCAGCTAAGGTGTTTCCCAACTTTTCTCATTAGAGGACTGTGTTTTCAGTTGCTCATAAGTTTGACAAACTAATCATTCAGATGGAGTTTTTAATGTCAGATGTGTGCTCCGGCTGCAAGTTGTGGACAGGTTCAGCTAAAATGATTCAGTTGCTTCTGAGAATGAAATGAGGGGAAAATATTTCTTTGTTTTATCCAAATTAAAAAAAAAAAACTTTTAAAATTATTCTGTTGAAAAGCTCTAAAATGTCTATGCTTCAAAGCAGAGTCTTGGAATTTGGTAATTATATATGTATTGGGAATTAGTATTTTAATATGGCCAAGTTATAAGCCTCTGAAAAATCTGCTCTCTCATGCCGTATAGAGACTCCTTAGAGTTTGGCAGCCAAATTCTCTAAAGATCCCAGATGCACTAAGTATGTTCCATCCCAGGAATGGAGGCCCCTGCAATGTCAAATAAGGGAAATGGGACTAGGGAGAATAGCAGAGGAAAGACATGGTGCATCTACACTGCACTGTTATTTCGAGATAACAACCGTTATTTTGAAAAAAACAATGTGAGCATCTACACAGCCATTCCATTATTTCAAAATTATTTTGTAATAACAGATGGCTTATTCCAAAATCTGTAAACCTCATTCTACGAGGAATAACACCTTTTCCAAAATAGCTATTTCAAAATAGGGCATGTGCTTTTTTGAAATAGCCCCTCACCAGGGCCATTCTAAGCATTCTAAGTTATTCCTCCCCAGTGCTTCCTGGGGCTCTAAATCGAGTTAGCACATCTTTATTAGGGAAGCCTACCTTGGACTAATTTTCAGGCTTCCCTGCAGTGTAGACATGTTATTTCAAAATAATCTATTTTGGAATAACTATTCCGGAATAGCTTATTTCAAAATAAGCATGCAGTGAAGGCATACCCACAGTGTCCAGTAGGGAGAAAGAGGAAGTATCCCATGTGGAATAAAGAGGAAGTGAAGAGTAAGGGAAGAGATACAGAGCAGGTGGAGACAGGTGCCTGAAGGGTGAGGGAGGTTAGAAGAGGAGGGGAAGGCAGAAGGTGGGACATGGGACAGAAGCAGAGGACACCAGAAGATAAAGGAAAGATAGGAACAAAAGGAGGAAGAGGGAAATATCAAGGAAGATAGTACTTTGGGACATGGAAAGAGCAGACTGATGGTAGGAGCAAAAGGAGACTGGGAGTAGCCAGAGAAATAGAAGTAGGAGGCTGTACATATACTGACGTCTGAGAACTTCTCTCATGCTTTCCTCAAATCTGAGTTTTTTCTCCAGTCAAGTGAGTCTATCTAGTGTGTGCCTAGGCTGATTTCATGGGATTCATGAACCTTGGTTTCAGTTTCCCACTTTGTCAGAGACTTCTTGTGAGATCTTGAACAAGTCGCTCAAAGGAACATCCTCTGCTAGTCGACATTGTCATAGGTCCACTAAAATCAATGGAGACACCATTCACTTCAGTGAGCTGTAACAGTTTACTCCAACTTAGGCTCTTGTGTCTAGTCTGTCCGGACTTCAGTGGCACAGCTGTGAAACGGGAATGATAACAAATCCAACCCTGCTAGAGTTCATTTGAAGTTAAAAATGCTAAAAGATTTGTGGTACTAATAATGGGAGGGGTGGGAGCATGGAAGTATCTTAGATGATTTTTAGAAGTCCGGAGACATGTATCAAAAAGTTCATCTCCCCTCAAAAGCCTTCCTTCAAGTCAGTGCGCTTCAGTGTGTAATTAACTAGGCTGAAATAGCCTTGAAAAAAATACCAGCTTTTGTAGTTCTTTCCTTTCCTCAGGGACAGGCCTCTGCATTTTATGTCAGGGATATGCATCCTCTTAGAATGAAAAATCATTTTAAACCTGCTTCAGGGCTAGTTTCTACTTGGTTTTCTTCCTTTTGCCTTTGCTGCTCTGCTGTACCTGTCGTCTTTTGAAACAAAAACTCATACACCCTTTTGCAATGCAGACACACCCTCCACATGGGTGTGGTTATGATTGTTCAAATGGATTTTGTTTCCCACCTGATAAACCATTTTCTATTTTCTGCAGACAAGTCCCCTACAGAGAGCTCACTTCCAGTTCAATGCTACTTGGGATTTGGAAGATTTACAACACAACTCAGGGGGCCAAATGATTCCCCCTCCCCTTGCCTGTGGAAAATAGAAAGTGGTTTACCAGGCAGGAACCAAAATCAATTCACACATAATCGCAGCTGCACATACGTGGAGGATGAGTCTTAAAGACGATGCATTGGGAAAGAACAAGGGTACAAAACCACTGTGTGTACTAAAGTCCCTACTCCCTCTTTCTCTCTCTTTGATATGGTGTGGTTATCTTTCTTGTAAGGTTACAGAAGATAACGTTTTTCTTCACCTTCATGTGGCTGTTTTCAACACCAGTGTGGGGGACCATTGCTGACTGCTACAGTTAAATCTGGATATTTATAAAGACGTGAGAGAGAAAACCTGACTTTTGCCATGTCAAAAAAGCTACGTATGTGGTGAAGCAGATGTATTATACTGCTTCCTATTTGGAAGATGAGATAATCTTTTTCTTTGTCAGTTGCTCTTATAAGAAGGCTAATTCACAGAGGTGGTTGTTTTTCCTTCACAGGACAGAGCCAGATACAGATATGTCTGTCTTCTCATTCATATATATATATACACACACACACACTTCTGGGTGGATGCAAATGTGAGCTTGTGGAACATTTTTACATGAGAAAGGAGTATGAGAGAGGAGTTCGAACACATCTGCTGATACTTTCAAGAACACTGCTAACTAGTTCCTTAACAGAATGCCTGCCTGAAAGCCACATACTGATAGGTGTTAATCTTGCTAGGAAGCATAGAATATACTCACTCCATTTAGGTGGTCTCGTATTCCACTTGGCTCTAAGAGAGATGGGATTTGCCCTGCAGAGAGACAGCATCTAGGGTATGGGCTAAGGAATCCTTAGAGAGCAGTCAAGTATTGGAAATAGATGGGGATGGATTTTGTTTTATTTTGAGCTCCCTATTTGAATAAATCAAATCCCAGGAAAAGGGTAAGTTCTGATTTGCTAAAGCTTTTGTACTGTGTTTCGACCAAGTGGGATGCTCACATTCTGGATAGGGTTTTGTGAGGTGAAGACCTAAGTAAATGAACTGAGTGACACTGTATACTAATTTCATATAAGCCACCAAAGAACAATCACATAGAAATAACTTTCAGTTACTATTGACCTATCCAATATTCATCATAGCAATCGAAAAACAGAGGGCCAGCTATTAGAATGTAACCATTTGGGTTTATGTGGGTTCTCTTGAATTTTCTTCTGATTTCAACACCTATGCTCAAGTTGGAATGTTTATCTCCCTTGTCCCTGGTAATATGCAGCATCCTTAGTTTGTCCCTGGCTTCAGATAGAGCTGTGTGAACTACTCTGACCATCCATTATCAATCCCCTGAGTCAGCCAACTATCCCTTTGCCTACCTCTGCTAAGCGGCATTGAAAAGATCCCCAGTGTATTTATTGAGGTTATTTTAGATACTTTGGGAAAACGGGGCAATGGAAACTGTGTGAGAGGATCCAAAGCAACAGATAGACCTTTGGGATAAATTTAGAAAAGTTGTATTGAGTTTTGCTTTGCTGGGAGGATACACTTGCTACTCATGTGTCACTCAAGAGTATTGCTTCAGGATAGGTATTTCATACAAGATCATTAATACTCACTCTATTTTTGCCCTTGTATTTCTTCTCCAACTTAATATCTCTGAGTAAATTAAAATGTATTATTTTAGCAAATGATGATGTATCTTTTAAAATAAAAGTCAGGTTTGAATGAAACAACATTAAAAGGTTAATATCAATTTTTCTTACACTTCAGGAACATAAATTTCACTGTTCATGTCACCTTCACATTCTAATCCTGATTTCCAGCTGATGAATAAACAGACTGAAGATTATCTCTCAGTGTACATTCATGTGTAAAATGAAATTCCTATTAAAGTTCATTGCTTCAAATGAAATATGCTTTGTAACATTTCCTGTAGAGATCCCTACTGAGTTCTGTCATGATATGCTGCAATCCAGGCTGTCTTCTCTCATCCTTCTGCTAGCACTAGAATAATGTGGTTTTGGTGATGCTTTGTAAAGTTTTTGACAGAAGTTGCCAACAATGCATTAATTATTCAACAATTTGATGGGAGAGCAATGGTCTTGGGCCATCAGTGCCATTTATTTAGAAGATTTATTAAACTATTTTTTAGTCCTTTAATTACATCACTGTGATTGTTAGTTCCCCAGGGTCTCTGATTAACATTTCTGAGTACATATGGGATGAGACTTTCACCCTTTTTCCTGTCACCAGGCAAGAATGCCGGCATTAATAAAGGGGATTTATAATTAAGGGCCACAATTCACCAGCACAGGAGCTAATGAAGAAAGGTGTCCACTCTACACTGAACGGTTATTTCACGAAATAGCTGACCTGCATCTTAACTAGCTGCCTGTTGTTTCAAAATATTTTTCGAAATAATGGGCACGCTATTTCAGCATCCCCGTAGCCCTTGTTCTATGAGGGTTGTAAGGGATGTCTCAAAATAGTGTGTTATTTCAAAATATGGCACTATGTAGACACACCAAATTTCAAAATAGAATCGAAATAAGATATGCAATTTGTACAGTGCAAATTGCGAGTCTTATTTTGAGTTTAGGGTGCTATGTAGATCAGTGGTCCCCAACCTTTCAGGGCTGCCGGATGCCCGGGGTGGGGCTGCTCACGCACTGGGCATCTGGGGGCAAGGCCATGCATGCGCCGTGCACCCAGAGCCGGCACCACGTATGAGCCGTGCGCCTGGGACCAGCACCGCGCATGCGCCACACTCCCGGGGCCAGCACCATGCATGCGCCACGCGCCGGGGGTGGGGCCAGCCCAGATCATTTGGCGGATGCACATAAATGCCACGGCGCCCGCAGGCTCTACGTTGGGGACCACTGATGTAGATTCACCCTTAGTGTAACCTTCTGGAAAATTCTGCATTATTTCTTGGGAATATTATGTATGACTTTTTTCCCCCCCTGCTCCATTTTATATTGCTGCCTGAGTCAATGCATAGAGTTAAGTCAAAGGAGATTGTGAAGAGGAGTTCTTTAAGGAACCCAGGAAGTATCAAATAGTGTCACACACCTAAGAACCTGTGTCAAAGGAGTTAAGTCAGCAATGATTGGACCATCAATTTGGGGTGGAACCCACCTATCTGGTACCACTCTCAAGCCTAGGAACTGGAGAGTTAAAAATAGTGCCCCTTGCAGAAATGGCAGGGGAAAGTTGTCAGCTCAGATGGAAGCAGTTAGCATAAAGCAAGGGTGACATGCAGAGAGGTTAAGAGCCAAGGTCTGCAGGAAGCAAGCTGAAACTGCTGCCTAAAGCAAACAGACCTGACTTGGCTTGGGTGTCCCCCCTCTAGGAGTTGAGGGGAATGCCAAGCCCAAGTAAGAAAACTTGCATATCAGTCTCTTTTTGCTATTTTTAAATCTACTTGGCCTCATCTGTGGGCCTACAATGACCTCCTCCAGCGGCATGTGGTGGCCATGGAAAAAATGGAAAGGACCATGGCCAACATACAGGAAACCATGGCAGAAAGAGCAAGGGAGGAGGCTCGGTGGCATACTTCCCTGCTGCAGGGCTTCCTCCCAGAGTGGCGGAGTATGTGTGCCACCGTCCGGGAGTCCTTGGCTGTGCCAGGTCCTCTCCCCCTGGGGACTCCTCCTGGCCATCCAGCTCCAGCCCCCTCTGACCCCCCGTCCTCCCCCCCAGCCTCCTCTGACCCCCCTTCTTCTCCCTCCGCCCCTGCCACCCCTTCCTCTCCCTCAGCCCCTGCCACCCCTTCCTCTCCCTCAGCCCCTGCTACCCCTCCAGCCCGGCCCTTCCCCCCCACTGCAAGGGAACAGTCATTATCAGCCCCCACTCGAGCCCGAGGACGGCTGGGTCCACGGACCAGGGGTGGCAAAGCCTTGCGACCCAGGCAAGGCCGCCATTAACCTTAAGGTGTCTGCCCTCCCTCCCTCCCTCCAGGTTGGAAATCCATCCTCCCTCTCTCCCTCCCTCCCTCCCTCCCTCCCTCCCTCCCTCCCTCCCTCCTTCCCTCCCTCCAGGTTGGAAATCCATCCTCCTCCTCTCCCTCCCTCCCTCCCTCCCTCCCTCCAGGTTGGAAATCCATCCTCCCTCTCTCCCTCCCTCCCTCCCTCCCTCCAGGTTGGAAATCCATCCTCCCTCTCTCCCTCCCTCCCTCCCTCCCTCCCTCCAGGTTGGAAATCCATCCTCCCTCTCTCCCTCCCTCCCTCATTCCAGGTTGAAATCCCCCCTACTACCTCAGTAATAAACACATGGTATTAGTTAAACAAAGAACTTTATTTTTCACTGTTGTTGAAGATTTATATTTTGTATTACAGATATAATTTCTAACGTTACTCGTTTATAAACATATTTTTGAAGTTTAACATGGTGTGTGCGCCTTAACTTTTCAGAGGATGATGCAGGGATGGATTGTGGGAGGGAAGGTTTTGTGATGGGGGGGAAGGCCCACAGACCCCATTGGAGATACCTTGGGGAGTCATAGGGCTCCAGGTGAGAAGTGATCAGCCTCCCGGATGCGAACCCCCGCCTGATGGGCTTGGCGAACGGCAGCTGTCCGAGGCTGCGCAAACCGCCTGCCCTCCACTTCAGCCATTGGCCCCCAACCTGGGAGGAAGGCCTCCCCTTTGCTCTCCACCAGGTTGTGGAGGATGCAACATGCTGCCACCACCTCTGGGATATTGTGTTCCCCCATGTCAAGGCGAGTTAGCAGACACCTAAACCTTCCCTTCAACCGGCCAAATGCGCATTCTACCTGTAAACGGGCGTGTGTCAGGTGCGCATTAAACACTTCCTTGCTCGGGGTCAGATGCCCTGTGTATGGCTTCATAAGCCAGGGCATGAGGGGGTACGCCGCATCGGCCACAATGCAGACCGGCATCTCTACGTCCCCAATAGCAGAGGTTCGCTGGGGGAAGAAGGTTCCTGTCTGCAGCCCTTCGTACAGATGTGAATTGCAGAAGATCCGAGCATCATGTGCCCGGCCCGACCACCCCACACACAGGTCCGTAAATAGTCCACAGTGGTCAACCAGGGCCTGCAGCACAATGGAAAAGTACCCTTTCCTGTTGATAAACCGGGCGGCTCGATGGGGTGGTGCACGGATGGGAATGTGTGTTCCATCGAGTGCTCCTCTGCAGTTTGGGAATCCCAGCCCTGCAAAACCAGCCATGATCGTGTCTAGGTCTCCGAGGCGGACAATCCGATTCAGCAGCTCTGAGTTGATGGCCCTCACCACCTGCAAAAATAGACACATACAAACAAACACAGAGTATGAAGTAAGAGGGGTTGCCTAAGTCCTTTGCCGACCCCCCCCCCCCAGTGATTGCTCCTAGTAGTATGATAGTGTAAGGCACAGGAGCCCTCCACCACCTCCCCTCCATTGCCCCCCACCCACCCTTTTTTGGTTACAGTCCCCTTACGGACTGCCCTCCCCCCATCCCCAAGGGACTTACCTCCATCAACACAGCACCAATAGTTGATCTCCCTACACCAAACTGGTGTCCCACTGACCGGTAGCTATCAGGAGTGGCCAGCTTCCAGAGGGCAATAGCTACTCTCTTCTCCAGCGGGATGGCAGGGCGCAGGTGGGTGTCCTCTCGTTGCAGCGTGGGGGCAAGCCAGTTGCAAAGCTCCAGGAAGGTGGACTTCCGCATCCTAAAGTTTTGGAGCCAAGCCTGATCATCCCACTGCTCCATTACGAGCCGGTCCCACCAGTCCGTACTTGTTTCCCTCCTCCAACATCGCCTGTCCGGGAAAAAGTTCAGAGGCAGGAACAGTGCTGCTGCATCCTGAAGGAGCGGCTCCAGTCTGGGCTCAGGTTCCGGACCAGGCATTAACAGCATGATCATCTCATGCAGTTGCAGCAGCATTTGAAGCACCGTCAGCGCCTGGCCAGGGGAAGCTCTCGCTCCATGGTAAACGAAGGTTAGGAAAAACCTTCCAACAAATAACCCCACACTGCTGTGCTGTGCCAGGAAGCAGGGCACTCCACACAGGCACTGCAGAACCTTTGCTATCCCTGCAGGCAGCTGCAGCAGCAGAGCAATGGCTAGTCGGGGGGGGGGGGGTGCCCCTTTTAGCATGCGTCTCTGCAAAGTGCAGGCAGCTGCACCAGGAAGTACATGCTGCCCCTGTGACCTGGCAAAGGAGTTCCGGGTACTTTCTTCTGTCGACAGAGCGTCCTGCAGTCTGGACGCTCTCTGTCGACAAAGCAAAAACTTTTGTCTATAGTTTTGTCTATAGCTTCCGTAGTCTGGACGCTCTTTGTCGACAGAAGTTTTGTCGACAGTATCTGTCGACAAAACTTCTGTCGACAAAGCGCGGTAGTCTAGACGTACCCTTAGTGAATGATACCAGGAATGGGTTTGTTTCAAGATTTCTAGACTTCATGCCCTAGACTACATTAGGCTGCAGTGGGGGTAAGGAGAAGTAAATCTAATTAACTTGATGTTGCATCAGCTGAGTGGTAGAAGTAGGTGAATGCATGGCATCTGTGCAAATATAAATATCTGCTGAAATCAAACTACTGTGGAAGGAATGTTTTGACCTGTAATTAGCTGTCTAAATAGTATGTCATCCCCAAAATGCCAATGTAAGGTCATTGCAATGGCAATTTGAAAGTGACTAATTTCTGTAAATAGCCACATATTCTGAAACTCCACTTCAACTGCTCTTGTAGGGAAGACTGGAATGCTTTCTGCCAAGGTCCTCACCTCAGATCTAGGTCAAAATCAAAATTGGCTTTGGTTTTGTTTATGGAAATTGTTGATCTCTGGATTGGGCTGAGTAGAAAGTGGTTGTAGAAGAAACCCTTTTCAATAAAAGGCATTTGGAACTCCAAGGTGCTCTCAGTAGAGGTCTTGGCACAGACTGAGAAATGAGATAATGCTTAAGGGGCATAGTGTGATAGTCCATCTCCCTAACACTGGCATATTTTGTTAAAGTGGAGACAAAACCATGTTGAGCACCTAAATCCAAACCTTCCTATTATTTTCCTTGCAGAAAAATAGGACTCCTTTGCACTGAAGTGCTAGCTGGAGGGTATCTTCTGCATTCATTGAGATAGGAATGAGTTAAAATGCAAATCACACAGACTGTGGAAACAACAGACTTTACATTTCACAGCTACTGCTTCATGCCAGTAATGTTGTCGCCCACTGCAATGTTGTCAGTTCCCTTTGCAGGATGGCTGCCCTCATTAACACAGTCAAAAGGAGTGCAGAGACAAGAAAGAACAGTTTCCAAACAGGGGCAGGTGACTAAAGTTAGGTCATATAAATTCTTACTACTGCTCTGTAATTAATTGTTAGTTGTAGCTTTCAGTGTACAGGCAGTCCCCGGGTTATGTACAAGATAGGGACTGTAGGTTTGTTCTTAAGTTGAATCTGTATGTAAGTCGGAACTGGCGTCCAGATTCAGCCACTGCTGAAACTGATCAGTTTCAACAGTGGCTGAATCTGGATGCCAATTCTGACTTACATACAGATTCAACTTAAGAACCCCAGGCATCCCAAGTCAGCTGCTTCTGAAACTGATCAGCAGCTGATTCCAGGAAGCCCGGGGCAGGGGCTTCCTGGAGTCAGCCGCTGGTCAGTTTCAGCAGCGGCTGACTTGGGGATGCCTGGGGCAGAGCAGCTGGGGTGCTGCCGGGTTGGTCCAGTAGCGCCCAGAGCGGCGCTACAGGACCAACCGGCAGCGCCCCAGCTGCTGTACCACAGGTGTCTGGAGCAAAGCCATGGCGCACGGGGGCAGCGGAACAGCCCAGACACGCCGTGGCTGTCCTGCTGCCCTCGGGCTCCGCGGCTTTGCTTTGCTCCCTGTCCCCCTGGTTTGCAGGCCGGGGGGACGGGGAGCAAAGCGGCGGAACACGTGGGCAGCAGACAGCCCAGACGCATCTGGGCTGTCTGCTGCCCGCGTGTTCAGCCGCTTTGCTCTGCTTTGCTCCCCGTCCTCCTGGTCTGCAGACCAGAAGGACGGGGAGCAAAGCGGCTGAACACACGGGCAGCAGAGCCACTTTGCTCCCCGTCCTTCTGGTCTGCCGACCAGAAGGACGGGGAGCAAAGCGGCTGAACACACGGGCAGCAGACAGCCCAGACATGCGTCTGGGCTGTCCACTGCCCACATGCTCTGCCACTTTGCTTCCTCTCCCTGGTCTGCTGGAGACCAGGGAGAGGGCCCCATTCGTAACTGCAGATCCGATGTAAGTCGGATCCGCGTAACTCGGGGACTGCCTGTATACCCCAGATCTGATGGTATTTCTAAGGGTATGTGTTGGGGCTCTCAAGTGATTAAAAAACCTCGTGATTAGCCACGTGATTGATCACGTTGTTAAACAATAGAACCACACCATTTAAGTATTTTGGATAATTTCTATATTTTCAAATATATTGATTTCAGTTAGAATACAGAATATGAACATGTGCAATGCTCACTTATATGTATTTTTTATTAGAAATACTTGCACAGTAAAAACAAGAGAAACAGTATTTTTCAATTCACTTAATAAAGAGATTGCAGTACGGTACTTGTATCATAAGTATTTGTAAGTTCAACTTTTATGTACAAAAGACTGCATTCAAAAGTAAAATGATGTGAAACTTTAGAGCCTACAATTTGACTTAGTCCTTCTCCTTGTTAAGCCAGTCAGTCACTCAGACAAACTAATTTGGTCACAATTTGCAGGAGATAATTTTTCCCGCTTCTTGTTGATAACATCACCTGAAAATGAGAACAGGCACGTGCATAGTACTATTGTAGTTGGCTTTGCAAGATATTTGTGCCAGATACTCTAAGGATAATGCTTTGGCCATCATTCTAGAGGACATGTGTCCAGGCTGATGATGGCTTCTGCTCGATAATTGTCCAAAACAGAGCAGACTGATTCATTCATTTTCTTTATCTGAGTCAGATGCCACCATCAGTAGGTTCATTTTCTTTTTTCAGTGGGTTGGATTGTTGCTTTTAAGACATGCTCCACATCTAGTTCCTCTCAGAGTTTGAACAGTACTTTACATTCTTAAACCTTGGGTCGAGTGCTGTAGCTATTTTTTGAAATCTCATATTGGTACCTTCTTTGCATTTTGTCAAGTCTGAGACAAGTATCTCTAAATAGAAAGCATGTGCTGGGTTATCTTCTGAGACTATCACATGGGAAAACATGGCATACTGTGGGTAAAATGGAACAGGAGTCCAGCAATTCTCCCCCAAGTTGTTCAGTTACAAATTTAATTAACACTATTTTTTTTAACAAGCATCATCAGCATGGAAGCATGTCCTCTGTAATGGTGGCCAAATCATGAAGGCATGTAAATACCTTACAATGCTGGCTACGTACATATCATGTGAACACCTGGTTTCACTTTCAGGTGACATTGTAAATAAAAAAATAGACAGCATTGTTTCCTTTAAATGTAAACAAACAAGTAGGCTGAACAAGAAGGAGGACCTATTGGATTTATAGGCTCTAAACTTTTACATAGTTTTCTTTCTAGAGTTCAGTCATGTAACAAACATTTCTACATGTGTAAATTGCACGTTTATATAAGAGTTTGCACTGTAACATTTGCACGGATGCTGTGTTCTGTGGAGATAAACATCTGTTCTATATTGATTTATGGTGACTTGCTCATGAGTTTATTATTTTATTATAATAAAATGAGTCAATCATGTGAGGATTCGTTGTAGCTACGCTATATGCAGTGGCTTGCCTGGTTTTCTTGCACTGATCTTGGAGTAAGCCGAGTGTCTTTCAGAATTGAGTCCAAACATTTTTTAAAAAGCATCATGAAATGCAATTGTTTCCATTTTCCAGGGAGAAACAGACCCAATTATAGATTTTTCTACTAAAATTTTTGACAATTTTTAATCCATTATAATTAAAAAAATGTCCAAGCTACTCAAAATACTAACAAACATTCTTTTACCAGTAAAATTTTGATGATGTAAAAATATTTAAAAAATTGAAAGTCATTGAGTTCTTGCCCAAACTCCCATTTTAGAAAATAAGCAATATATTTCCACTAAAATGTTCAGTTTGACAAATGTTGATTAGTTCTAATTATTTTGCGGCTGCTCCCATCATGCTATACACCTTTCCAGCTACTGAATCATTTTTCAACCATCGACTGCCACAGCAGCTTCTGTTGCTCCCTGCATTACCAGCTCTGAATGCAGACCTGTGTCCATAAAACCAGCCTGTTAAGGGGTAGATATATGTTAAATGACTGCAGGCCTCTTCAGAAAAAAATTAAAATTCTATAAATAGGATCATAGTATTCAAGAAATGAGATTATCTAACACTGTGTGGCCATTTTATTTGTTTCAAAGTCAGTCAAGTATTTTTACAGAATGTTTTTGTGTGCTTCAGCCACTCTATGCTTCACTCATTCTTGTGATGGGTTTCCAACATTTCCCTAAGAAGACAAGTAGACACACCATTAATTAGATGATAGATACTTTCCCTATTACCGTGGTATCTTAAAATGTTTAAAAGAATCCTAGGACCTCTCAATTTTTTTTTTATTGCTATTTGATTAGATTAATAATGTTTCAGCCTGCCAGCCTTCATGGAAGATCACTTTAACTGGTCACTGTTGGTTGTTAAAAGCTTTCTTCAAGCATAGAAACTTCCCTTGCCTGCATCATTTTACTCCCTCAAGTCATTTCTGCACTTTGAATCCATCTCCTTAGTCCCGGGATGCACTTACATGAACTAGCATAACTGACTGAGCTATCCAAAAGCAACGAAATCACTGTTCTTCTTCATCTTTTCTTGCTATACAACACGTTTAATCATTGCCATTTTGAAAGCAACAGAACATTTATACAAACATCTATTCCATAATATAAAACACAAAACTTAAAGGAAATGCAGTAAACTCCATAGTTAGTTGTTTGTGCCTCTTTCTACTTCAGCTTATTGTCAACTGTTCATTTAGAAAATCCTTCTTTGAGTAATTTTATTTTCCTCGTACTTTACTGCTCTGATCTGCAAAGAGGATTAATTTGTTGTGTGTTCTGTTTTGGTAATCCTCTCTTTATCAAAACCTCATGATGTCTTTATGCATTTCCCAGATTAGGGCCCCTGTTTCCCCATCTATGTCTCACACTCAAATTGGTTTCAGTTCATCAGACATTAATGCATGTTTCCCCATTCTGATTACTAGACCTTGTATTACTTACAATTTAGGGGACGAAATGTTGTTTATATTGATCTGGATTCTGCTCCCATATCACCCACATTCTGTGGTGTTTTACTCTGCAAGGAAACTCACATGTTTAAATGGGACTCCTTGCAGAATTTGGTACTATATAAAATGAGTGAGGGGAGCAGAACCGAATTCATGGTAGATTTTGCTGAACAGCTCCCACTATTCTACAGTCATTTCCTTCAGTTATTTGTTGATCTTGATCGCTTTACTAGGGAAGATGATGTTTTATCCAGTTCTTCACTCTGTCCTTTTAGAGCAGAGGTGGGGAATATTTTTCCAGTCCAAAAATATAACCCTTCACTACTCACCAGCTCTCAAGTGAGAAGCAAAAACAAAAAACAAACACCCCTCCCCCAAATCCACCCCTCAGTCACACTTAATAGCCCACACTGCACTCCAGCCTTGTGGCTCAGGGCTTTTGACCCATAGAACAGAGACTTGTCATGGGCTGGATCAAATTCAGCCGGGAGTGAGATCCAGCCCACGGGCTATTGGTTCTCCACCCCATGCTTTAGAGGGTGAAGCCTGAATGCAAGTTTCTTAGTATTTACAACCCATAAGAAACATGTTCCTATTTTCTTCCTGTTCTTCAACCAGGAATACATTCTTTGGGAAACGAAGATCATAGAAAAAGAGATGGCAATTACACTCCCTTTACTTATCTGATACTCAGCATTCCTTCCCCTCTTCTCTGAGACATACCTGTTCAATCCCCCTGCATATCTCTCTGGTGTCTCTCCCCACCTTCTCCTTCTTCTGTCACTATGATCCATTTTTATCTTCTTATTCTACTTAAATGTTATACCTCAGTATCTCCTTCTCTTTCTTCTTCTCCTCTATCCTACTACTTAAGAAGACCCTATATTTTTCTAATACTGCTAGATCTGCTTCGTGAGCCTCTCCTGCTGATCAGTGTTTCAGTCTACAATCTGAACATGTTGATGAACGTAAAGAAAGAACAGGCTAACCAGAAACATGATTTATAATGTAATTAGGCAGTGAGAGGTTTTCCAAATACCACAATGATGGACAGAGATATGCAAGCAGCACCTCTTTTACGTTTCCATCAACAAGTGGAGTATTTCAGCTAAATAGATCATCTCAGAGGGATATTTCAATACCATAACCAGATTTGCTTTAGAATCTGAATCTAACACTTTGCTTAACATTAATTTCTCCTGCTGGTGCTACATGACTGCTCTATTACACTTTCCTCTCAACAATCTACAATATTCTACTTCCATCTTTACTGATATCACTCACAACACTAACATCTAGCTATTTGTTCAAGAATGCCTTCAGATCTCAAAGAAAACACCTTAGAGAATATGAGCTGTGTACCAGTTTTTTTTGTGGGCTGAGATTCAGGGTGGTAGTAGCTTAGCAAATCAATTCACCTATCCTTAATTCTAACTTCCCATAAGATCTCAAATACATTGTCTTATAATGCATGGATTTCATTTTTTCACTATGCATGAGATGATAATCTCTATTACCATTTTCATAAAGACCATTCGTATCTGAGAACCTTTTTAGTATCAGCAGCTAATTGAGAGGAGCTAATTGTTTGACCTGTGAGGAAAGACTGAAAAAGTTGTTATTTGGGAGAAGAGAAGACAAAGGGGGAACATAGTCTTCAAGAATGTGAAAGGTTGTATTCCCATCCTTTCTATAAATAGTTCCACTTAGTTTGTACTAAGGACAAAACAAAAAGCAATGGGCTGAAATTGCAGTAAGAAAGATTTAGTTTAGGAAAAAAAAAACATCTTTACTCTCATGGGAGTTAAGCATTGGAGAAAAGACTCTAGGGAGGTTGTGAAATCTCTCACTGGAGGTTTTTAAGAACGTTAGACAAACACCTATCAGTCATGGTCTAGATAATACTTAGCCCTGCCTTAGGTTATCTGACTAAACTAGATTGCTTTCCAATGTACCCTCCAGTCCTACATTTCTATGATTCTATCCCCATCTAGGTCTGATATCTACAAAGTACACAGAGGAAAAGTTTGATAAAGTTTTTGTGTGTGAAGCATTTGGAACAAGTGAGAGTAAAATAAGCTATATTGTTAAATATAACACCTGAATTGTGAGGGAAAAAAAGCTGTTTTTTGGATTGGTTTTATGACCTTTAATTTTTGTTATGGCTGCATGGCTGCCACATTATTTTTGCATTACAGCACTTTAATCATTCTGACACTATCTCTTGTGAAAGTTGTTATAAACTGAGGAATTACCTTTGACAAGATATTTTTTCCAAACTGCCCTGCAAAAGCTTTCTGTGTAGCTTATCTGTCTTGCTTTGTAAGTGCAAACACATAGCATCCTTTGTCATGCATTATAAACTTTGTATATTGGACTTTGTACAGGAAACCTTTTGAAGTACATAAACTTTAGAATGAAATGTAAAGACCTTTCCTATAAACTTTGGCTAAGTTGTTTAAAACAAGAGGTAGGTTTGGACAGTTTTAGCCTTTAGCCACACACTGGTACCATGTACAGCATGCAGGATTTTTTGACTGAAAGTATAATTTGCCATGGGGTTCAGTTTTATTATAATGAGAGATTTTTTTGAAGATCAGTTGTTCTGAGGTGCAGTTTCATCATCTCTCACCTAAGCCTCTCAGCATGTTGAGAGACAGTAGTACTGAAGAACTTCAAGTGGCAGCTTGACTTTCTGACAGAAAATCAAACAAGCTATTGAAGCTCATTTTCTTTCTTCCAAAATTGCATACATGAATCATTAGCACCTTTAACAAGTTGGAAGATCTCCAAATGTATTTGGTCAATAACTCTCAGCTTCAAACAGAGAGCTCTAGTAATTTCTTCCAGGATCTCAATGATGTGCCTCTCACAAAGCTGCTGAGCAAGTTCAAGGAAGCTTTTACATTGCTTTTGAATTTCTTTGATATCAATACTCTGGCACATCTCTCACATTCTTTGAATGTCGTGTTTGAATGGGAATGTGGATCAGTTGTTAGGGCATAATTGGGAGGCTTTAACAAGCAATTTCTTTCTTTCTTTCTTTCTTTCTTTCTTTCTTTCTTTCTTTCTTTCTTTCTTTCTTTCTTTCTTTCTTTCTTTCTTTCTTTCTTTCTTTCTTTCTTTCACACAATCACTGCATAATCTTCATTTTAAGAATGGATGAAGATTCATGCTTTATATATAAAATATATTATCTTGAAAGAAAATGTGTGTAAAACTGTATGGGAATAAAGTGCAATGACCCAGGAATAGAAGGATGCTTTCATAGTCTATCTATGCAAAAGGAAGGGAAGCATATCTGTGATGGCAACACTGTGGAATCTCACTGCTGTCTTTAGCAGGGTACAGCTTTGCATGGGTTGTCTTCAACAGGCTCATCTCTTGTGGTCTCAGTCCCTTAGCATGTCCTCTTGCTGTCACTCAGTCAGGGAAAATTTGCCTCCCCATGCAAGGCCATCAGTGGAGACAGCCTCTCTCCTGTGACTCCACAACTCACATCAGTCATTCTCTGTGTTCTATAGGAGTGGGGCATCAGACTCACAGGCTTGTATTTCATGGGATTTCACAATTTTGTAGCTACTCCCTGTGGAGAGTCCCCCAATTAGATCTCAGTACAACTCTGGTAACAGAGAAGCAAGTTGAGGAACAGTGCTGTAGCCTGCATCTATGGCCAGAGACATAAAAAATGGGCCAAAATATCTGTTACATACGTTTTCAATTTATTGCACATCTACAAATGTATGTATGATACACATGCTGTAGACTGAACAGGCACACACATGATCTGAACTGAATGTGTACACCTCTATCAAACTCCTGGAATGCAAACAAGTCTCTGATTGAAATGGGAGAGAGGGCTGGGTGCATCCTTGTTTGATGCTCTTGGTGATGGGAAAGGCTTCTGATGTTGAATCCCCAAAATCCATCGCTCTGGCTATCATGTAAACCTGAAATAAGTGGATGACAATAATCCTCTTCTCTGGGCAATCAAATTTATGAAGCTGTATCCATAGGCTTCCGGTATCCACCATGTCAAACGCCTTGGTCAGGTCAACAAACACCTTGTACAGATCTTTGTTCTGTTGACTCTGCTCATCTGAAGAAGTGGGTTTTGCCCAAGAAAGCTCATGATACTATCTAGATATCTAATCATTTGTTAGTTGCTATAGGTGCTATAGGACTATTCATTGTTTTTTTTAAAATTACAGACTAACGTAGCTACTCTCCTCTGAGACTTTTAGACTTTTGATGTGTTTGGGTGCATCTACACTGTTCTGTTACTTCAAAATAACTAGTGTTATTTCAAAATAGCAATGAACATCTACACAGCTATTCCATTATTTCAAAATAATTTTGAAATTACAGATGGCTTATTCCAAAATCTATAAACCTCATTCTATGAGGAATAACTCCTGTTCCAAGATAAGGTGTGTGTAGATGCTTCACTGCTGATATTTTGAAATAGAATGGTCCTGGCAAGAGGCTAAGTTATTCCTTTCCAGTGCCGCCTGGGGCTCTAAATCGAGATAGCATCTCAATATTAGGGAAGCCTGCCTCAGGCTAATTCTAAGGCTTCCCTGCATGTAGATGTGCTATTTCAAAATAAGCTATTTTGGAATAACTCTTCCAGAATAGTTTATTTTGAAATAAGCGTGCAGTATAGATGTACTCTTTGTGCGACTTCTCTGGTATTTATGCTACAACAATCATGTCCATGATGCCACAGCCAGCATGAAAGCCACTTTGTGACATGATTTTTGCAGTTCAACAAACATAAAGGAACATTTATAGTGACTGTTCTATAAAAGTGAGAGGGAAAATCACACCAAGATCTATCTTTTTTACCTAAGATGACAAATAAACCAGCCCTTGGACTTTATGTATGTGTGTGGGATTCTGGCAAGAGAACTTGGTCAGAACTGTTGCTGGTAACAAGAGAAAAGAATTTTACCTTGAATCAAGTCAAACGTAAGTTTTCCCTACAAGTTTTTTTTCCTCTCATAACCATTTCTGACTTTAATGCTTTATACTTATATTAACTTAAACTGTTTTTAAATAAACTTTAGTGTTGTTAAACTGACTTGTTTGGGTGACTCTAGTGGAAGTGGCAAACTGTTGCCTATTGACCTCTTACAGCAGAGATCGGCAACTTAGGCTAGTGAATGAGCCCTATCTCAGTAGGATGCAAGATTGTTGTAATCAAGGCCATCTCCCGGAATAGGGTAGTTCTGCTAATTGCAATTGCATACCTCGAATTTATGGGATGCTGACTGAACCATAGCGGTGCTTTGATTAGCTGCAGAGGAAGTACATGGATTTCATAGTCAATATTGTGTGCAGTCAGCATACACCTGCATATCCCTTACTTAATATGTGTGTCACTTTAGTAATACTGGTGGGGGAAAAGAAACCTATGCAGAAGGAACCTGCAAAGTCTGACAACCCTGTGCTTGGGCAACAGTAAAGAAAAATGTCACGGGCCACACACAGGCAATCTGCAGGCCATCCGGGTTCTATCACTGCCTTATAGAGTCAACAAACCTGTAATATCTGAACTGTCTGGGAGAAGATTGACAGAACAAAACACAGTTTTTAGGAAAATTTGGACTGGGTGTGTCAAACACCTTGCAAGTGGTAACCAAGGCTGGTGGAAGCCATAGAGTGCAGTGATGCTGGCAGGCTGCAGCTATACACAGACACCTAAGGTGAGATCTGTATGATGTTTGTAAGTGGCCTGGGTTGTGAGCTACATCAGCAAAGCATGGTGAGGCACCCAAGGTTGCAGGGCAGCTAGTGACACAACCTTTCACTGATCTGTAATATGCTCTAGTGTGATAGTCTCTAACTTGGCTCTGAGTTATAGTTTTTTGTAGCCAACTTTGATCTCTACCAGGTCCAAGAGGCTTGGCACCAGGATGAATATCCATTCCGGACCCTGTGGACATGAATAGCATGAAGTAGAACTGGGTGAAATTTTTTTCTTAAAATATTTTTTTACCCAAACTTCAGATTCAGATTAACCAAAATGTGCATATTCATGGTGATTTTACTGCATTCTGTCAATAGATAAATGCCAAAAAAAAATCTTCTGAAAAAAATCTGAATACCTCATTTTGAAAGGAAACATTTCAATTGCTTTCCATTTTGAAATTTCCTTCAACTTTATTTCAAAAAATAATCCAAAGAAAACATTTTGTTTCACCTGAAACAATTTTTAAATAACTACTGACCCTTCATTCGCTAAGCTGTAGCGTACTGTGATGCAGAAGCAGCTTCTTTAAAAGAAAATATGTTTTATTTGCCAAACGGTACCGTGCATGCAGGGAAATGGATATAAAACAAGCAACATGCATGGCTGTTACACTAGGATGGCATTTCCCGCCAGCCACAGAGCAGATATGGCTTTGCTTTGTTCATCCTTTTCTTCTGGAAACCAATGTACAGCCTGCTTGCTGTCAGTCTGGCTGCCTGTCAGTGTTTATCTCCCTGCAAGAGCTGACAACTCAACCCAACCCTTTCTGCAGAGTGGAAATTTGTTGTCTTGTAGTCTCCAGAGTCTCAGCCTGGGCAAAACAACTGTTACCAGGGTTGGGACTAAAAAGCTGCTTCTTCACAGCTATTTTGTGTGTGTGTGTGTGTGTGTGTGTGTGTGTGTGTGTGTGTTATGTTCATTTTGCCATTGTATTACCTTTCCTACATGCTTTCCTTAATAGACCCATTAGTCTCATCATAAATACATAGAGGCATGCACAATATTCATAAAATAATAGCTTCAGAGGGGAAGTCGAGTTAGTCTGTAACAGGAAAAGCTAATAGGTATTTCCCAGTTTCTTCTTATTCCCTATGTCTGGGTCTTCCTGCATCTCCTTTTGTAGATCATTCCACTCAGCAGTAGCTTCTGTGACCTGTGCTAATCTAGGAGAGGTTGTCATGAGCCATGAAAAATAGCCAGGCCAGTGCAAATTTTTCTTCAGTAGTGGGAGGAGCTACTCCTTCAGAATTTGAATCAATGTTTGAAGTCCTAGCAAACTTCAAAGTCTAAAAACTATATAGCTGTAAGTATTAAGGGTTTGGCTAAAAACTAGGGATGTTAAAAATCATGTAATAGCGTAGCCATGTAACCATTTTATACTGCAGAGCTCGCAGCATAGCCTCCCAGGGAGCAGAGCCACTATCCCCTGCCTACCCAGATCCCCGGGAGGAAGGCTTGCTGAGACAACAAAGTCAGCTCCCGGGTAGTGGAGCAAACTTCCCTTGCCCTCACCCAGCTCCTGGAAAGGAGGAAGCAGGCCTGCAGTGAAGCTTCCCATCTTGGAGGTGGAGTGTAAGCAACACCATTAACCAGTATGCATCCACTTATTGGTAAGTAGTTAGTTGTTTACACTCTTACACCCCTATTAAAAACTAAGATACTTTGCCATTCTTGTCACACTTTCATCAAGTAGCTTGTGACTTCAGGCAGACAGAGCTCAGTTAATCGTTCTCTCTCGTTCTCTTGCTTTCTCATTCTCTCTCATTATATTTCATCTTGTGAAGTCTCCTCACCAGTGGCAAGGGAGATAAGTTCCTTGATGTGTTGGGGACTCAAGTCTCAGCACAATGTAAATAATTATTGATCCTGAGCAGAAATTTCACTTCACCCATCACCAAAAATAGGGATCTGACTAACCTGAAATATGTCATAGAGAAGCTCAAGAAGAAGGGAAAAGAGCCTCACCCACCTCACAATGCCATTTAGCCCACCGAAATTCCACTCACTAGCTAGAGCCCACCCGTGTTTGGATGGGTGCCAACTGCCATGTGGTTCCAAAAGCTAGAACATTATCTCCATTGCCCACAAATTAAACATTTAATCTGTGAGGAAGGGTATAAGTAGAAGAGCTTGTGCCGTCACAGTGGTACATGTGACGGTTTTTGTATGGCGCATCTCTGGGATGGGATTTTCAAAAATAGCCACCATTGATCTAGCTTTGCTCTCATTGAAGTCTCTAAGCATTTTTACCATTGACTTTAAGTACAGCGTTATGCCAAGGTTGTGTGCTTTAGAAAATCCAATTGTGATTTTAGGTGCCCTATCCTCAGCTGCTGTAAATAAGTGATACTATCATTCTGACTTCTATGGAGCAATGTTGTTTTTCACCAACTCAGGAGTTGTTCTTACAACAGCAGTTGCCAGTTTGTTAGGCAAAATCGTTGCCTCCTTCTTTTAGTGAAAGGCCACTTATTTTATGCATTTTTCTGAGTACTGGAATTTCTTCTTTTTGTTTCCTTTAATTTAAAATACATTATTAAGGAAGTACATGATTCCTCTTTGTGTATGTAAAAGAGGAGCTTTGCTTAGAAAGAAAAGCATAACCATACCGCTTCAATCTTGACAATGCAAGCAACTTAGGCAGGTGATGAGAACCCTTTGTTGCCACAAGCTGCTAAAGCTTTCATTGAAGTAATAGCCTACAGCCATTTGGACTACAAATTATTTTGCATTGTATGCAAAAAAAAATGGAGAGATGAAGAGTAGTGCTAAGCAAAGCTAGCCTCTTTGGGGCTCTAACGTTTTAAGTGTCCTTTGTATCTTTCATACACAGGGAGCAACCATTTACATTGGCCAATCATTCATTGTTAGGTTAATTTAAACAAAATAAAGAACCAAAGTAAAGTATTCAGGACAGAACAGACAGTAATTTCTCTCTTGCTAACAGAATGTCTTAAATAACTCTGGCTACGTCTACATTGGCCCCTTTTCCGGAAGGGGCATGTTAATTTCAGAGATCGTAATAGGGAAATCCACGGGGGATTTAAATATCCCCAGCGGCATTTAAATAAAAATGTCCGCCGCTTTTTTCCGGCTTTTAGAAAAGCCAGAAAAGAGCGTCTACACTGGCCCTGATCCTCCGGAAAAAGCGCCCTTTTCCGGAGGATCTTATTCCTACTTTGAATCATTAAGCTAGTGCACTGTTTCTCAACCTTTTTTTTTTATAAAGTATCCCTTCCCTCCCCCCTTAAAAATAAGTACCCCCAGTAGCTACTGGTTTCAGACACACACATTTTTTTTCTACCATTGCAACACATTTGTTTAAACAACTTAATTGTAGCCAGGCAGGTGATGAAATTTTTGGGTGTAAAAAGTACAAAAATAATAAAGCTCTGTAAAACAACACAAAAATTCATTTTTCTCCAAATTTCAGTTGTTGATGTCCTGCCCCACCGACTTCTCTCAAGTATCCCTAAGGTTACTTGTACCACTGGTTGAAAAACACTGAGCTAGTGTACTGCAGCTCTTAATTACCTATGTGATCTGTGCTGCTGTGAGCTGCTCGGCATTTTTTAGGAGCTTCTGAGTACCATCAACTCCCACGGACCCAGAGATAATTTTGAGAGTATCTTTTGAAGCATTGTAATCCACTTGGAGGAGCAAATCTCATCTTCTATCTAATGAAAGATTTTTTTTTTTTTTAAGCATGATAAATCCATTCCTGTTGAGATGTGAACCAGGAATTTCTGGATTTCAAAATTTCCAGCCCTCCACTTGATCTAAAAGACACAGCAAAACATGCCAGTAGTATTAATGCATGCACTTTGTCTCAGCACTGTGGACAGAACAGCACAACACACTGCTACACAATGTGTGAAATCTGAGGAGCATATTTTTTTCAGCTCGCTAGAAGTCCCTTTTCAGAAATCTTTGAGTAAGGTAAATCACTGATGTACTCAAGTAGAGCCAGGTCTAATGATGTATTGCTTTTGGCAAGTGTACTACAGCCAGCCTCCTAGCCATCTCAAGGAAGGATCAGTTATTTTTGTTAATCCTTGTGTGTGTAGTACCAAAAATACTGTCATTGCTATGAAGATTGTTTATTCACTACCTCAGAATCTGTGCAGCAGAAAATGAAGAAGAGAGACAATTCAACATTAAATAAAAATAGCGTTCAATACAGGGAGAAGTTTCATTAAAATATAATCTGCTTTTTGAAATACAAGCTTAGATTGTGATCCTACAAACACTTATGCATAATGTCTAACACCAGAGTGGTTTTTGTCTTCAGTGGAGCTATTTATATGTGTTTTAAGCACGTGCATAAGCATTTGCAGGATCAGGCCCTTTATTTCCCTTGGTTGCTTGGTCAGGAAAAAGTCTGTCTTTTCCCCCTATCTTTTCTCTTTAAATGTTTTCTTTCTTCTCCTCTTTAACTGTCCCTTTATCTTCAAAGCCCAGCTTCAAAGATATGGTAACATCTGCTTTCAACAAGAGCAGAAGCACTTCAGATTTAAAGGCTTGGTATATAGCTACCTGCTACATATTTGAAAATTATAGCTGGGCAAATGCTTCTCTTTCATCTTACATCCCCCTGGATTTGCACTCCTAGGCATATTTGCTGAGTTAGACCATAATCTAGACCATGTCGTCATAGATTGCTAAGAGCTAAAATGGATAAATTATAATTCACCCTTGATCCAGCCTATGAATGCTAGAGCAGAGGGTGTTTATCATTAAAGAGGTAACAGTAGTGTGAAAGAGACCTGAGTATTTTTTCGAGAATGAAATAAATGTGGTATTTTAGCATGCAATATGACAATTAAATGTTGTTTTTTAATCTATGAGCTCTGTATATACCAGAATATGTGGTATGTTAATAAATCTGTTATATTTATTTGAGGTTTTGGTACTTTGTCATCTGGCATTTTATGTTGTGTAATGAATTGAAGCCATGTTTTGTATCAATTCCTTTGAAATTTTTAAATAAGATAAATATTAAAACATCCATCCTTTTTCCCATCTAAATGTATTTATGCTAAGAATCATACATAAGATAGTTAAATAGATTTGCAGCTAACTTGCAATTTTCAAAAAATCATGTTGTGTAGTGAATAGATTAGCTAACCTAGGGCACAATTCATAATACTCTCTGAATTGCTACAGCACTCATCAACAAAGAACAAGCTGACGATATGGGTGACAGATTGTGAATGCCATATTAAAGGATTTAACTGTATGACTCAGAAATTCAGCATATTTTTATCAACAAATAGCACTTGCATGCATGAATAGCTAAATTTAAATTTAAATAATTTCAGTATTAGGTTACCAGTGGAAAACCCATGGGATAAGCATCAAATACTGCAATCATACGCTTTGTGTATTTGGGTTGTTTGGGTCAGATTCTGCAAACCTTGATCAATATGTAACTGCCTGTCCTTCCTTGATCTATTCAGAATGTAACTTCTATGGAACAAGAACTCTCACTGTGAGTACAGTGTGTAGTGAAATGCCCCCAACATCTAGGCACTTT